>NC_058519.1:9513266-10138266 GCF_904849725.1 Hordeum vulgare subsp. vulgare
GATCACAATATCAAGTTGCTTTCCTGCAGCACCTACATGGCCACATTTGCACTAACTTTGTTCACTGCTTGGTTTGACTGAGCTGTTCAAGAAGAAGGAAAGATGAATGCATTTAAAATCTACGAGTTGCCTTAGTAAGAAAGTTCCTCCTTCTCGCTATAGAAATGATCTTTAAGACAACCTATCCGTTTCAGTTTCGAAGAAGACAGTCATGAGTCAGTGCCAGGTGTCCCCGGTCGTAATACACTAACCAACCAACTTAACCTATAGCGCTCAATCAAATGAAGTTTTGATTTCCCATATGGAGAAAAAGCTACCTTCAATCCATAGTGCCATCTTTCTCTTAAAATGACATTAGTTATGCTTTCTTCAAGATCGAGATCATCTAAGACCTATGTCTGATCCCATCCAATAGCAGGTTTAGTGAGCACCACAGACCAATCCACCTACTTTGATAGCATAAAATCGTTCGGGGATTTTAATGTAAAAACACCTACGCAGAGCTTGGAGAGCAGTGTTGGAATTATGCCCTAGAGGCAATAATAAATATAGTTATTATTATAATTCCTGTAACAAGATAATCGTTTATTATCCATGCTATAATTGTATTGAATGAAGACTCATTTACATGTGTGGATACATAGACAAAACACCGTCCCTAGCAAGCCTCTAGTTGGCTAGCCAGATGATCAAAGATAGTCAGTGTCTTCTGATTATGAACAAGGTGTTGTTGCTTGATAATTGGATCACGTCATTAGGAGAATCACGTGATGGACTAGACCCAAACTAATAGACGTAGCATGTTGATCGTGTCATTTTGTTGCTACTGTTTTCTGCGTGTCAAGTATTTATTCCTATGACCATGAGATCATATAACTCACTGACACCGGAGGAATACTTTGTGTGTATCAAATGTCGCAACATAACTGGGTGACTATAAAGATGCTCTACAGGTATCTCCGAAGGTGTTGGTTGAGTTAGTATGGATCAAGACTGGGATTTGTCACTCCGTGTGACGGAGAGGTATCTCGGGGCCCACTCGGTAATACAACATCACACACAAGCCTTGCAAGCAATGTAACTTAGTGTAAGTTGCGGGATCTTGTATTACGGAACGAGTAAAGAGACTTGCCGGTAAACGAGATTGAAATAGGTATACGGATACTGACGATCGAATCTCGGGCAAGTAACATACCGAACGACAAAGGGAATGACATACGGGATTATATGAATCCTTGGCACTGAGGTTCAAACGATAAGATCTTCGTAGAATATGTAGGATCCAATATGGGCATCCAGGTCCCGCTATTGTATATTGACCGAGGAGTCTCTCGGGTCATGTCTACATAGTTCTCGAACCCGCAGGGTCTGCACACTTAAGGTTCGACGTTGTTTTATGTGTATTTGAGTTATATGGTTGGTTGCCGAATGTTGTTCGGAGTCCCGGATGAGATCACGGACGTCACGAGGGTTTCCGGAATAGTCCGGAAACAAAGATTGATATATAGGATGACCTCATTTGATTACCGGAAGGTTTTCGGAGTTACCGGGAATGACGAATGGGTTCCGGGAGTTCACCGGGGGGGCAACCCACCCCGGGGAAGCCCATAGGCCATAAGGGTGGCGCACCAGCCCTTAGTGGGCTGGTGGGACAGCCCAAAAGGTCCCTATGCGCCATAGAGATAAAAATCAAAGAGAAAGAAAAAAAAAGGGAGGTGGGAAGGAAGGGAAGGACTCCCACCCACCAAACCAAGTCCAACTCGGTTTGGGGGGGGAGCCTTCCCCCCTTGGACTCGGCCGACCCCCTTGGGGCTCCTTGAGCCCCAAGGCAAGGTCCCCTCCCTCCCACCTATATATACGGAGGTATTGGGGCTGATTTGAGACGACTTTTCCACGGCAGCCCGACCACATACCTCCACGGTTTTCCCTCTAGATCGCGTTTCTGCGGAGCTCGGGCGGAGCCCTGCTGAGACAAGGTCATCACCAACCTCCGGAGTGCCGTCACGCTGCCGAAAAAACTCTTCTACCTCTCTGTCTCTCTTGCTGGATCAAGAAGGCCGAGATCATCGTCGAGCTGTACGTGTGCTGAACGCGGAGGTGCCGTCCGTTCGGTACTAGATCGTGGGACTGATCGCGGGATTGTTCGCGGGGCGAATCGAGGGACGTGAGGACGTTCCACTACATCAACCGCGTTCACTAACTCTTCTGCTGTACGATCTACAAGGGTACGTAGATCACTCATCCCCTCTCGTAGATGGACATCACCATGATAGGTCTTCGTGCGCGTAGGAAAATTTTTGTTTCCCATGCGAAGTTTTCCAACAGTGGCATCATGAGCTAGGTTCATGCGTAGATGTCTTCTCGAGTAGAACACAAAAGTTTTTGTGGGCGGTGATGTGCGTTTTGCTTCCCTCCTTAGTCTTTTCTTGATTCCGCGGTATTGTTGGATTGAAGCGGCTTGGACCGACATTACTCGTACGCTTACGAGAGACTGGTTTCATCGTTACGAGTAACCCCGTTGCTCAAAGATGACTGGCAAGTGTCGGTTTCTCCAACTTTAGTTGAATCGGTTTTGACCGAGGAGGTCCTTGGATGAGGTTAAATAGCAACTCATATATCTCCGTTGTGGTGTTTGCATAAGTAAGATGCGATCCTACTAGATACCCATGGCCACCGCGTAAAACATGCAACAACAAAATTAGAGGACGTCTAACTTGTTTTTGCAGGGTATGCTTGTTATGTGATATGGCCAATGATGTGATGTGATATATTGGATGTATGAGATGATCATGTTGTAATAGAAATATCGACTTGCACGTCGATGGTACGGCAACCGGCAGGAGCCATAGGGTTGTCTTTATACTAACGTGTGTGCTTGCAGATGCGTTTACTATTTTGCTAGGATGTAGCTTTAGTAGTAATAGCATGAGTAGCACGACAACCCCGATGGCAACACGTTGATGGAGATCATGGTGTGGCGCCGGTGACAAGAAGATCGTGCCGGTGCTTTGGCGATGGAGATCAAGAAGCACGTGATGATGGCCATATCATGTCACTTATGAATTGCATGTGATGTTAATCCTTTTATGCACCTTATTTTGCTTAGAACGATGGTAGCATTATGAGGTGATCTCTCACTAAAATTTCAAGACGAAATTGTGTTCTCCCCGACTGTGCACCGTTGCTACAGTTCGTCGTTTCGAGACACCACGTGATGATCGGGTGTGATAGACTCAACGTTCACATACAACGGGTGCAAAACAGTTGCGCACGCGGAACACTCGGGTTAAGCTTGACGAGCCTAGCATGTGCAGACATGGCCTCGGAACACATGAGACCAAAAGGTCGATCATGAATCATATAGATGATATGATTAGCATAGGGATGCTTACCACTGAAACTATACTCAACTCACGTGATGATCGGACTTGAGCTAGTGTAAGTGGATCATGAACCACTCAAATGACTAGAGAGATGTACTTTTTGAGTGGGAGTTTAGCGAATAATTTGATTAAGTTAAACTCTAATTATCTTGAACATAGTCTAAGTCCACTTTGAATATATTTGTGTTGTAGATCATGGCTCACGCGACAGTCATCCTGAATTTTAATACGTTCCTAGAGAAAGCTAAGTTGAAAGATGATGGAAGCAACTTTGTAGACTGGGCTCGTAATCTTAAGCTAATCTTACAAGCTGGGAAGAAGGATTATGTCCTTAATGCTGCGTTAGGAGATGAACCACCCGCTACGGCTGATCAGGATGTTAAGAACGCTTGGTTAGCACATAAGGAGGACTACTCAATAGTTCAATGTGCAGTCTTGTATGGCTTAGAACCGGGACTTCAACGTCGCTTTGAGCGTCATGGAGCATTTGAGATGTTCCAGGAGTTGAAGTTTATCTTTCAGAAGAACGCCCGGATCGAGAGGTATGAGACCTCCGATAAATTCTATGCTTGCAAGATGGAGGAAAACTCATCTGTCAGTGAACATGTGCTCAAAATGTCTGGGTACTCAAACCGTCTAGCTGAGCTGGGGATTGAACTCCCGCAAGAAGCTATCACTAACAGAATCCTTCAATCATTGCCGCCAAGCTATAAAGGCTTTGTGTTGAACTACAACATGCAAGGGATGAACAAGTCTCCCGGCGAGTTGTTTGCGATGCTGAAAGTCGCAGAGTCTGAACTCCGTAAAGAGCATCAAGTGTTGATGGTGAATAAGACCACTAGTTTCAAGAGAAACGGCAAAGGCAAGAAGGGCAATTCGAAGAAGAGCGGCAAGCCTGTTGCCAATCCGACGAAGAAACCCAAAGCTGGACCTAAGCCTGAAATGGAGTGTTACTATTGCAAGGGTATGGGTCACTGGAAGCGCAATTGCCCCAAGTATCTGGCAGATAAGAAGGCGGCCAAAGAAAAATCAGGTATATTTGATATACATGTTATTGATGTGTACTTAACCGGCTCTCGTAGTAGTGCCTGGGTATTCGATACCGGTTCTGTTGCTCATATTTGCAACTCGAAACAGGAATTGTGGAATAGACGAAGGTTGGCAAAAGATGAAGTGACGATGCGCGTAGGAAATGGTTCCAAGGTTGATGCAATCGCCGTCGGCACAGTGTCACTTCAGTTACCGTCAGGATTAGTGATGAACTTAAATCATTGTTATTTAGTGCCTGCGTTGAGCACGAACATTATATCTGGATCTTGTTTATTGCGAGACGGTTACTCTTTTAAGTCAGAGAATAATGGTTGTTCTATTTCTATGAGTAACATCTTTTATGGTCATGCACCGAATGTGAGAGGATTGTTCATATTGAATCTTGTTAGCGATACGCATATACATAACATTGAGACCAAAAGAGTTAGAGTTAACAATGATAGCGCCATATTTTTGTGGCACTGCCGCTTAGGTCATATTGGTGTAAAGCGCATGAAGAAACTCCATGCTGATGGACTTTTGGAGTCACTTGACTTTGATTCACTTGACACGTGCGAACCATGCCTCATGGGCAAGATGACTAAGACTCCGTTCTCCGGAACAATGGACCGTGCAAGTGACTTGTTGGAAATCATACATACCGATGTGTGTGGTCCGATGAGCGTGGAGGCACGCGGCGGATATCGTTATTTTCTCACCTTCACTGACGATTTAAGTAGATATGGTTATGTCTACTTGATGAAGCACAAGTCTGAAACATTTGAAAAGTTCAAGCAATTTCAGAGTGAAGTTGAAAATCATCGTAACAAGAAGATCAAGTTCCTACTGTCTGATCATGGGGGTGAATATCTGAGTTTCGAGTTTGGTGCTCACTTAAGACAATGTGGAACTGTTTCACAGTTGACACCGCCTGGAACACCACAGCGTAATGGTGTGTCCGAACATCGTAATCGTACTTTATTAGAGATGGTGCGATCTATGATGTCTCTTACCGATTTGCCATTATCATTTTGGGGTTATGCATTAGACACAGCTGCATTCACTTTAAATAGGGCACCATCAAAATCCGTTGAGACGACACCATACGAAATGTGGTATGGCAAAAGGCCAAAGTTGTCGTTTCTTAAAGTTTGGGGATGTGATGCTTATGTCAAAAAGCTTCAGCCTGAAAAGCTGGAACCCAAAGCGGAAAAGTGCATCTTCATAGGTTACCCAAAAGAGACAGTTGGGTACACCTTCTATCTCAAATCCGAGGGCAAAGTGTTTGTTGCTAAAAACGGAGCTTTTCTCGAGAAGGAGTTTCTCTCGAGAGAATTGAGTTGGAGGAAGATAGAACTTGATGAGGTTGTCGAACCTCTCATCCCTCTGGATGGTGGCGCAGGGCAAGGGGAAACCCCTGTCGTTGCGACGCCGGTTGAGGAGGAAGTTAATGATGATGATCATGAAACTCCGGTTCAAGTTCCTATCGAACCACGCAGGTCGATGAGACCACGTGCTGCTCCAGAGTGGTACGGTAATCCCGTTTTGTCAATCATGTTGTTAGACAACAATGAACATGTAAATTATGAAGAAGCAATGGTGGGCCCAGATTCCAACAAATGGCTAGAGGCCATGAAATCCGAGATAGGATCCATGTATGGGAACAAAGTGTGGACTTTGGAGGTACTACCTGAGGGCCGCAAGGCCATTCAGAACAAATGGATCTTTAAGAGGAAGACGGACGCTGACGGCAATGTGACCGTTTATAAAGCTCGACTTGTGGCAAAGGGTTTTTCACAAGTTCAAGGAGTTGACTACGATGAGACTTTCTCACCCGTAGCAATGCTTAAGTCCGTCAGAATCATGTTAGCAATAGCTGCATTTTTCGATTATGAAATCTGGCAAATGGATGTCAAAACGGTGTTCCTTAACGGTTTCCTTAAGGAAGAGTTGTATATGATACAACCCGAAGGTTTTGTCGATCCTAAGAATGCTAACAAGGTGTGCAAGCTCCAACGATCCATTTATGGACTGGTGCAAGCATCTCGGAGTTGGAACAAACGCTTTGATGAGGTGATCAAAGCATTTGGGTTTATACAAGTGGTTGGAGAATCTTGTATTTTCAAGAAAGTGAGTGGGAGCTCTATGGCGTTTCTAATATTATATGTGGATGACATATTACTGATTTGAAACAACGTAGAGTTTTTGGAGAGCATAAAAGGTTACTTGAATAAAAGTTTCTCTATGAAGGACCTAGGAGAAGCTGCTTACATTCTAGGCATTAAGATCTATAGGGATAGATCAAAACGCTTGATAGGACTTTCACAAAGCACATACCTTGATAAAGTTTTGAAGAGGTTCAAAATGGAACAGTCCAAGAAAGGGTTCTTGCCAGTTCTACAAGGTACGAGATTGAGTAAGACTCAGTGCCCAGCAACTGATGAAGATAGAGAGCATATGCGCTCCGTCCCCTATGCTTCAGCCATAGGTTCTATCATGTATGTGATGCTGTGCACTAGACCGGATGTTAGCCTGGCCATAAGTATGGCAGGTAGGTTCCAGAGTAATCCAGGAGTGGATCACTGGACAGCGGTCAAGAATATCCTGAAGTACCTGAAAAGGACTAAGGAGATGTTTCTCGTGTATGGAGGTGACGAAGAGCTCGCCGTAAAAGGTTACGTCGATGCAAGCTTTGACACAGATCCGGACGACTCTAAGTCGCAAACCGGATACGTATTTATTCTTAATGGGGGTGCGGTAAGCTGGTGCAGTTCCAAGAAAAGCGTCGTAGCAGATTCTACATGTGAAGCGGAGTACATGGCTGCCTCGGAGGCGGCTAAGGAGGGTGTCTGGATGAAGCAGTTCATGACGGATCTTGGAGTGGTGCCAAGCGCACTGAATCCAATAACCTTGTTCTGTGATAACACGGGTGCCATTGCCTTAGCAAAGGAACCACGGTTTCACAAGAAGACCAGACACATCAAACGACGCTTCAACCTCATCCGCGACTACGTCGAGGGAGAGGACGTAAACATATGCAAAGTGCACACAGATCTGAATGTAGCAGACCCGCTGACTAAACCTCTTCCACGGCCAAAGCATGATCAACACCAGAACTGTATGGGTGTTAGATTTATTACAATGTAATTCACATGATGATGTGAGGGCTAGATTATTGACTCTAGTGCAAGTGGGAGACTGTTGGAATTATGCCCTAGAGGCAATAATAAATATAGTTATTATTATAATTCCTGTATCAAGATAATCGTTTATTATCCATGCTATAATTGTATTGAATGAAGACCCATTTACATGTGTGGATACATAGACAAAACACCGTCCCTAGCAAGCCTCTAGTTGGCTAGCCAGTTGATCAAAGATAGTCAGTGTCTTCTGACTATGAACAAGGTGTTGTTGCTTGATAACTGGATCACGTCATTAGGAGAATCACGTGATGGACTAGACCCAAACTAATAGACGTAGCATGTTGATCGTGTCATTTTGTTGCCACTGTTTTCTGCGTGTCAAGTATTTATTCCTATGACCATGAGATCATATAACTCAATGACACCGAAGGAATACTTTGTGTGTATCAAATGTCGCAACGTAACTGGGTGACTATAAAGATGCTCTATAGGTATCTCCGAAGGTGTTGGTTGAGTTAGTATGGATCAAGACTGGGATTTGTCACTCCGTGTGACGGAGAGGTATCTCGGGGCCCACTCGGTAATACAACATCACACACAAGCCTTGCAAGCAATGTAACTTAGTGTAAGTTGCGGGATCTTGTATTACGGAACGAGTAAAGAGACTTGCCGGTAAACGAGATTGAAATAGGTATACGGATACTGACGATCGAATCTCGGGCAAATAACATACCGAAGGACAAAGGGAATGACATACGGGATTATATGAATCCTTGGCACTGAGGTTCAAACGATAAGATCTTCGTAGAATATGTAGGATCCAATATGGGCATCCAGGTCCCGCTATTGGATATTGACCGAGGAGTCTCTCGGGTCATGTCTACATAGTTCTCGAACCCGCAGGGTCTGCACACTTAAGGTTCGACGTTGTTTTATGCGTATTTGAGTTATATGGTTGGTTACCGAATGTTGTTCGGAGTCCCGGATGAGATCACAGACGTCACGAGGGTTTCCGGAATAGTCCGGAAACGAAGATTGATATATAGGATGATCTCATTTGATTACCGGAAGGTTTTCGGAGTTACCGGGAATGTACCGGGAATGACGAATGGGTTCCGTGAGTTCACCGGGGGGGCAACCCACCCCGGGGAAGCCCATAGGCCATAAGGGTGGCGCACCAGCCCTTAGTGGGCTGGTGGGACAGCCCAAAAGGGCCCTATGCGCCATAGAGATAAAAATCAAAGAGAAAGAAAAAAAAGGGAGGTGGGAAGGAAGGGAAGGACTCCCACCCACCAAACCAAGTCCAACTCGGTTTGGGGGGGGGGAGCCTTCCCCCCTTGGACTCGGCCGACCCCCTTGGGGCTCCTTGAGCCCCAAGGCAAGGTCCCCTCCCTCCCACCTATATATACGGAGGTATTGGGGCTGATTTGAGACGACTTTTCCACGGCAGCCCGACCACATACCTCCACGGTTTTTCCTCTAGATCGCGTTTCTGCGGAGCTCGGGCGGAGCCCTGCTGAGACAAGGTCATCACCAACCTCCAGAGCGCCGTCACGCTGCCGAAGAAACTCTTCTACCTCTCCGTCTCTCTTGCTGGATCAAGAAGGCCGAGATCATCGTCGAGTTGTACGTGTGCTGAACGCGGAGGTGCCGTCCGTTCGGTACTAGATCGTGGGACTGATCGCGGGATTATTCGCGGGGCGGATCGAGGGACGTGAGGACGTTCCACTACATCAACCGCGTTCACTAACGCTTCTGCTGTACGATCAACAAGGGTACGTAGATCACTCATCCCCTCTCGTAGAAGGACATCACCATGATAGGTCTTCGTGCGCGTTGGAAATTTTTTGTTTCCCATGCGAAGTTTCCCAACAAGCAGAGCACTCGGGTGCGATGGGTTGATTGATTCCATAGTAGGTTTCTGAGTTCATCGGGTGTGCTCGTGCCTGAAATGCTTTTCACAAGAAGCTAGTCAGAAAAAGGGGCACGCAGCTACGCGATTCTAACTGCTCTTGGTTTTGTAACTCACTGCTCTTGGTTTTCTACGTGGGAATTGGTCCGGATAACATATCTTAACGAGGGATATAAAAGGGCGAAGGTCAATGAAATGGGGTCCTTATAGGTATCTGTCCATGTTCAATCACTGAAGTAATGAATCTAAACAAGAAAACGAAGTAGAAGTGTCTAATATATTTATATATCTCTTTGCTCAGTTTTCCCCTTTAATGTCGCTCTCCATTATTATTCACAGTAATGTGCTCCTCACTGAGCTTTATGATTTCCACTGTCATTCTTCCCTCTCCTCTCTGATTGCTTTTCATCGTCTCTTTGCGTTTACCCTATTTTCGTGACTCTCCTCTCTTTCTTCTCCCCGTACCATTATTTTGATCGTTTCTGAATCTTGAGATTGCTTCAATGCATGTGATCCCTCTCCTCAGCCTTCCCCTCCTAAATCTTAGAATCCTAATGCCGCAGGTGCTATGTCGGAAATCCATTTTTTTTATCCTCTGCCCCAAGGAAAATCAAAGAAGAAGAAAGCCCTGGTATTCTCTACTTGAATTCAAGAAGATTCAGATACCGAAAGCAATAGGAATGGGAAAGCGGAGCGGGCAATAGGTTTATGACTAATCACTAGAGCCTGGAATAGCAGGAATGAAGGTTGGGAAATATGCCATGCAGAATTCCAATAAGTTGGCACTGCTTTCCCTTTCCATATGAAAAATGGAGAGGAAAAGCATGGGTGGACCAAGCGTTTTAATCGGAATCTAGTGACGGAGAAAGAAGAAAGATTTTTAAGCGCTAGATAGGGTCAAAATTCAATAAAGATACTTTGCGGGATGGCGAAGCTATGTTTGCTCTCCCAAATCGAGATCAAAGTCTTGCTTGACGGCGCGAGGAACTTTGAATGCTCCGTACAAAGGGTCATAGGGAGCTTTTGGAGGTCAGGGAGAAGTGTGTGTGGCCATTGTGCTCAAGCATTCTGTACAACGATCTTGCTGTGGAGGTCCCCGGTCCCACCTCCATAAAGAAGATCTGGTGACTGCCCATTGTCTTGTTTTGGCTTGGAAGTATCCTCAAAATAAGGCAAGTGAGTCAACGATCTCTGTAAGAGGAATTGGAAGATGGGGGTTCCATGGCGCACTGAGATGAAAGGCTGTCTTGGACGTGCGGCCCCTTATCCCTATCCCTTTGTTGATGAATCCCATGCAACGCGCCCTTGCTTGGATGAAAAAATGTCATAAGGGGGACTCGTTTCACTTGATTCGTTCCGTCGCATCCGCACTATTCCTAAATTTCTTTTCTGTTTCTATTTAGAAAAAAAGGTCGAACTCATTTCGTATAGAAAGAAAGATGTGTCGGGTTTGGATCGAGTGACACAGGAGGTGCTTCTGCGTGGCACTCTTTTTAATGGGCTTTACCGTCTTTCTTTACCTTCAGAACACAAAGCTTTGCTTGGCGAAATAACTCATGCCTATATTTGGCATCTCATCTACTTAATTTAATGACATTCCATATCTCAGGAAGGAAAAAAAGCGAATGGAATTTCAGTCAAGTCTTTTTTTCTGCTTTATCCTTCTCTCAATCAAAGAAAGGGAATGCAGATGTTCTGTCGCCCTCTCTTCGTATGCCACCAGCCTTCCTCTCAAAACCATACTGATCCGATCTTGCACGGATAGGTAGGGACGGTCCCTCCAGTAACCATGCCTAAAATCATAAGCTGACCCATTACTTCTGTAGGTGCCTCAGTTCTTCCCATTTTCCTACTTATATAACTCTTTGGGGTCCATACCGCACTTGGGGACGGGATATGATTGCTTTCTTAAACAAACCTTTTAGAGCATTGTCATCTTACCAGCACATGACTCAATAGTAAGGACTGTCACTGCATTGATATCGCTCATGGATCGTGTTATACTTGGGAAGATCCGGCCCAAGGGGAAGTCTGTTATCCACAACCCAACCTTAGATGAGGGAGAAGTTCACGCTTGATCTTCGACCCAAGACAATGGAAGGGAGCTAAAGCCTTCTTCCTTTTTCAAATTCGTTTATGGAGCAAAAAGAGGTCGTGTCATACCATTTATTCTGCCAAGAAGCATTCGTCTACGGCACTTAGAACGCCTCGACACATTTGTACTCACGGCTAGGACGGTCTTTCACACGGACGTAAGATTCGAGAGTTTGATCATAGTTTCACCGTAGTAAAAAAGAAGTCCATTTCTCATTTGCTTCCTGGTCATCTCTATAGAGATAGAAGAAAGAAGTCCCAAGCAAGGGTCATGCTATTTCTATTCTTTTCACTATTGTTATTCCCTATTTCCTTAACTGATCTTGAGTTGTACCGAAACAACAGAAATATGGTCTCTCATAAATTGATTTCTTTCATCACTATTCTTAAATCAATCCGTGTCAGGTACAGAGCCAATCTTCACATCCCATAGGTAAAACAAGTCGCTTTTGGGCTCCTCGTGAAACTACAACCTTTCTGAAACCCTAGTCAAAAAGTTGTGCGAAACCTCAATTGGTAAGAGGAGTAAACACCTCTTCTTTGGCCATTCAAAACATCGAATTGGTTGGCTCGCTCAACCTCTCGAACCGGGACAAAACTTCCCAGCATTGCATTCACCGCCTAGCCTCATCCAACATGATTGTAAGGCACGTTTTGCATGCCTTTAAAGTGTACCCCCTCGGAGGTATCAAAAAGTGCGAGAAATTGCATTGATGACTAATAAAGTAGGGTTTTCACTCGTGTGGGTTCGTCCACCTTCCCTTCAGCAGCTCTCCCTCGACACCCTATACTAAACTGAGGAATAACTTAAGCTCCTGGCTTTTTTTCCGACAACTCAAAGCCGCTGCACCGACAGATAACATGCCGTGGATCTTATGTGGAGCTAAAACTTCATGATAGATCAAATCCTGATTACGACTGGAGAGGGACGTTGATGTTCCAAACATTGGGTTCAAGAGCTCGGTTTGATAAACATAAACCTCAGTGATCGGCTTTACACCAGGAAGGAGCAATGAGATAAACTCACCCCCCATGGCGAGACTAGACAGATTCATGGCCTCCTGCTTGAACATTGTCCCAAAAACAACGGTCACACCCTTGCCAAACACCTCCCCAGCTGACGATAATATATCGTACATTGGACTGCAGGGCCTTAGTTGGCCAAGTATGTTTTGTATATAAGGATCCATGGTCTTATCAAACTCCAATTACCAAATGGTACATACAGGAGTTGTTGCATAAAAGGAAGTACCATTGCCACCAGTGATCTTTAAAAGTGAGAAACTAAACTCATCACGTTAGGAGAATCCTCTAAACTTAATATAATAGGCTCACTTTATCACTATAAACTTTTTAGTGATGACCAAATAACGAAAACACCTCGTTAAATGACGTGCTGTTAAAGAAAATAGCTGCGTCGCCCCCCTTCAAGACAGGAAACTATAGATAGATACCTGAGGTGCCCTGCTGAGAGAAGAATTTGTCAACAATCAAGCACTTGAGCTTGCAAGAATAAATATATGATGTCTATGCTATTATTGGGATAAAATGAATCAAAAAAGCAGCAGAATACGAGAAGGATTTCTTTTCTTAAAGGGTGTATACATTAGAGCGTACCTGCTTGGTAGGCATGAAATCACTGATAAAGAGTTGCCTAGCTCCAATGAGCTTGCAAGCATAATTTGGAATTTCATAGAAGCGGGCATAGCTAGGGGTGAACCACGAGAAGTTAGAGCAATTAATGGGTAGGTATCGTAAACATCCTGAGTGTATCACGACATTGGAGCAGAAGAAACAGAAATGTTTTCCTTTCTTTCACATTTGATTTGCATGCCCCCTGTAGATTTGACCGGAGCCAATGCCAGTCTTTTTTGCGATCAAATGCACTTGAGCTAGTCACTAAGTAACGCGACAGCACCAAAAGATGTGCATGTGTCATTAGGCCATTGGATTACTCAACAAAAAGTGAAGTGCCAAACTATGAAGAAGAACACTTGAAACCAGGCACTGAACCCTAAATGCTTCGCCTGGCTAACCAGATAGATTACTTCTATCTGCTAGCTTGCCCTAAGAAAAACAACAGTTCCACAGATATCTCCTGTGCTTTGAAACACTAGGGCGCTAAGAAAAGTGAATTTCCATTAATGAACTGTAGGTGTGCATATCCAGCCATGAAAGGGCTGTGACCATTCCGAATCCAAGCCATATAATTGCTTGATGCTCAAGAGTGCTTAGTTGGAAAAGAGTTTTCTATGTCGTTCAAACTAATGCTCGATTTAGAATTCTATAACAAAAAAAAGAAAAAATCAATTAATCTATCTCACCTATATTAGGAAGCAATTAATCTATCTCACCTATATTATGAAGCAGCTGCTAGGCCTGATAGCGAAGTGAGCTTTGTGACTTTTAGTAGGGTTGTATCGTCCGTCTTCAACATTCATCCATAAGACTTATTTATTCGATTCATTGTATCTCGAACAGAGGTAAGTCCAGCTTCCTCCTCTTTTCTTTCTTTTTGTTATAGAATTCTCTTTTTAGAAGTCGAACTCTAGACCTGGCAAAAGTCCTATCCTTTCTTGTAGCAGAGCTACGTCCTAATTGATTGTATCATGCTCTTTCGGGTCGAGGCACCTCTAATGTAATCTTTGTCCAGAGGAAGGAGGACTTTCACAGAAAAACAAAAGTTGTATGCCAAAAAGAGCCAATGTGAATTTAGGTTCAAAAGGATCAATAGCACATGACGAAGTTCAGGTGTCTTCTCTTCAAGAGAATAGAGCATAATTGTAGGATTATATGGATATCAGTGCTTTTATTCAATTCCTGAGGCACTCTTCAACGATTGAGGAGATTCCCGAGGCAGTCTTAGTGCTATCGTCAGGGTCACCAGCCTACTGTACCCCTTATTCTGGCTTAGCCTTGCTTAAACAGAAGAGGCTTGGTTAGCATCCTTTCTATCAGGTGCTGTTCTTTGCTACCAACAATTCTTTAAGTACGCGGTGAAGTAAATAATAGTGCACTTGCTGACAGTAGAACCCCCAAGAAATATCACAGTATAGGCCGATATCTTTGTGCAATGTCATTTACAAGCTATGCTCCAAAGTCTTGGCAAATAGGCTGAGAGAAGTACTGGATGAGATCATTTCCGAGGACTTATTAAATGGGGGTGCTTTTTCTACGAATATAATCAATTCCATAATTCTATCCGCTTTGACGAAGCAAATCAGATGAGGGGCGATCTACGCCTCGAAAAGGAGAAGAAGTGGTTCTCGATACTGAGCAAAAAGTCACTTTCGATGCAGAAAGTAGGAAACCAAGGAAGCAGGCATTGGCAAAGAGTGAATCTTTATCCGATCCTATAATGGCTCAATCCGATCCAACAACGGTACTTCCAAAGGCTCCTCGGCTAAGAAAAATAATAGTTGTATTGGCAAGGCATGAAAGGGATTTTCTAATGCTATCCGAAGACGAATCGGAATACGGAACCGGAAGGCGTAGCCCAGAACCTTTAGCTTGAGCGGAAGGGGAGGAAACCGGGTATTCGAACTGGCGGGTGGGTGAATACCCTAGTGCTTATTGCTTTGTCGGAGCAGGGGCGGAGAGGGCTTCATTAGTTTGACAACACAAGGGTGCCATGTGGAGAAAGAGAATTGAACTATTCTCCAGGTACTGGTACCGCTTAAGCCCAAGCAAGTGAAGAAATCCTGTAAGATGGACTTGATTTACTTTCCTTTCCAAGACCTATACCATATGGTTTGGGCATACCACTATCACCTATCGAAATGAAACACTAACCTGCCCACGACCCCCTATACCGGATACCTTTGCTTTGAAACCAATGACTAGTAGAGGATTTCGAGGAACAATAGCAAAGGGAAGTAGGGATGGGCTTTCCTCGGATTAGTATTCGGATTTCGCTGGTCTTGCCAATGGTTGTTATTCAAAAGAAGGGTTCGCACCGGCAAAGAAGAATATATTTTCTAGTTGTAGCTTTCGAGGAGAAGAAGGATTGAATCAAAGGGACGAGCAAAGGCAAAGCAATGGCATGTTTGGAATTCCATAGAGGAATCCCCAAGCAAAGGCCAGGACGCTAACGCTAACGCTATTGATATTCCTAGCGCTTGTTTTCGTAGGATGCCGAGGACTCTTGCTTGAATACAACTAGAGAATTATCAAAAGAATACGACTAGCTCTTTACCGCGGGGATGCGTTGAGAGGAATCAATTGTTTAACCCGGTGACCGGATAGGAGTCGTGACTGTGTGGGTAGCATTATCAAAATAAGAAATTCGCAACGCTCTAAATTTCTCTATTTTGATTCTTTTTTAGGGATTGCGCCGTTACTGTACCTGCTTTCGCTATTGCTGTTCCGCTTTGCCGTTATCCATCCCTTTGTTAGCATAATAGGAGGGTGCCTTTTTAGCGCAAGACGATGAAATAACAACCTAAGCTTATCGGCATTAGCAAATTGAGAAATCGAATAGATCCCCGGCCGTTGGATAGGAGCACTACCGTTACCGTGCTTAGAATTGATGAAATTGGATTTCTTACAAAACCCAGGATCTTCCTATTCGTAGTTTTCTTACAAAACCCAGGATCTTCCTATTCGTAGGTGGTATACAACTACCCCTATCCCTATTGTTTTGATACATGGCGTATTGGCTTTTCTTTTTTCTTTCTTTGGAGTCGCGTTCTTAAGACAGGACTGGAAATCGGGTTTTTTTGAATATCTCTCTTCCGGAGAAGTAAGTTTGTTCGAGATCGAAAGAGTGCCCTCGAGAGACTAGACTGATAGTAACAGTAGTGCGCCTTCAGTTGAGGAGAACTGTTCACAAGCAGTGGTTATGAGCTCTTTCTTGTGGAGGTTCAGAATAGGTAATTCCTTCACTTCAGTTGCACTAGTGGATTGAATAACCTTTTCTTTAGTTCTATCAAAGTGCATGTGTTGTTGGTTAATAAAAACACGAGTTTCGATAGGCTGGAGGAAAGATACTATAAGTAGGACAAAGAAAGACCCTCTAAGAGAAATGAAAGGCATTTTGGCATGCAGTCGCAAGGTTCTACGATCAAGAAAAGAGTACCTATAATCACATGAAAACCATGAAAGTCGGTGGATACTTATGCAGAGGCGGGGACAGGATTCGAACCTGTTGTCTTCAGATCATGAGCCTGATGAGTCGACCAATTCCTCTACCCCGCTTCTTCCCCTGATCTTTCTTTCCCTCTTCCCACCGGGGTTCCCCTTGCTTGCTTGGCCGGGATAGAACCAGCGTTTAGGCTGCGGCTAGGCGCGGAGGTTGGAGCTCCTGAAAAGAGAAAGGAGACTGAGATAGGGGTTGTCCTTGGTTTTTCCAAGGAAAGCCTGATTTAGCATGTAACGTGAACATGAGCGGACACCCACACAATCTCGATTTGAAGAAAAAGTACCATACCATTGTTGTTTTTAGGGCAAAAAAGAATGGGTCATCTTTGTCAATTGATAACTGAGTGAGAGAAGACAATCATGTTCTTAAAGCGGTCGGTTCGCCGGATTCACAACCTTCCCCTATTGGCCGGCTGCCCGTGAAACACATAGGCTCCTATCGCATTTATCGATCGAGAATAGTCTCATCTCACATCAACTCTTTCTCTATGATAATTTGAGAGTGAAAAACAAAACATTGATTTAGAGTTTGATCGGGATTTGGTACTGATTCATAAACAAGATGAAATGAATCGACATGTTAAGCATCTCATCAACGAAGGTACTTAACATATGCGTTTTCAAGTTGCATTTCGTGCTCTTTTTCGTCGCCAGCTAAATCAATCAATTTGACAAGATCGTGCATCAATCACCTCGTCTGCTAGGGAAATGCACTCCTGAATAGACTCGATTCCCCGCCCCGCATCAGTTAAATGTCTAAGATGCAATGGAATCGCAACGTTTCTTTCTATATGATAATATTACCCGAGGGGAGGAGATGCCTAAAAATTGGTTTCTTCTTTTCAAGAGTTGGGATTGAAGGATTTGCTAATGCCCGACCCTTCTCGACTAGAAACTCTTCCGCTCCTCCGGACCTTTGGAAAACCAAGAAGCAGAATGCAGTGTCTGCTATGATTGCCCTAGATGTAAGTTGGCCTCCCCCAGCCACAGCTATTTTAGCCGATTTTTTCTTTTGGATATGGCAAGTGGTTCTAACTGCTAAATACAAATCAATGAATGTACTTGAACTGCCGGTATCAATAAGGTCAATGCCTGTTTGTCCACCAACAGTGACCTTGACTGAAAATGTGCCAGCAGTGACCTGCCCTGAAACTGCATGAGCCGAAATATGCATGAGATACTCATTTGGAGGGGAGTCCTGATCCTGTGGGATTTCTTCTTCTTGTACTGCAATCTCTTCTGTGGCATCATTTGGTGTGTCAGTTTCCTGCATGACATTGATAGTAGGGATTAACTTGCAGAAGTTTTTGATTGGTCTTTTTCATGTCATGGGATAACCCCCCCCCCCCCCGAAACAAGAGTGCAAAGACCAAGTTCCCATTTCCTCCGTTCATCCACGAGAATCGATATTCGTTCTTTCCACTTTGAATACGTCAATTCTCATCCGTTACTTGAGATTCGATACGTAAGATACGTCATTTCTCATCCGTAACTTCCATCCGATAAGGGCAATAAAGCCAAGGCAAGCTCATATTTGCGTATCTAAAGGCTTGGTGTGGAGTTTTGTGGAGAGGGCCTGGGTTTTGGGAGATGAAAAAAGCCTACTTTTACAGCTAAGTGATTAGGACTTAATCGAAAAATATTGCTCTCAAAACATGCATTTTTGAGGTAAACTAGAAAAACACTACTTTTGACCCATAGTGATCCGCACTTTTTTCATTGGAAATCGAGTTTCCTTAGGGAAAAAGGACTTGCTAACTTTTGCAGCTATATGAAACGGACTTGCCTACGGCACTTTTGCACCGAAGAAACTAAAAAATAGTCTTTCTCCGCCTAAAAGCAAGGTAGGATTTCTACGAAACAAGTCCGGATAGGTAACTAGGCGGATAGGAAGGATTTCTACGAGCTTCAATTCATGAATTGAAATATGCATGCATCCCATTCATAAGGAGTAGCTGGCTATCCGTGTGCAACACTCATTTCTTTCTAGGAAGATAAGATCCCGCTCTAAGGCATTGGAGCTGCTGGAATATGATACGAAAATACAGATTGATGTTTCTGCTTCTCTCTCGGGAATAGTTTACCGACCGGGCCACCTGTAAATTCTTTAGTTAAAACAGGCCTCGGGAGTAGTCATCCTAGTATCGAAAATCATCTATTTAGCTTTCGGAAGGTAGACATCAGCATTGATTCTCCGATTATACAATGGCAACATGTGTGAAGTCTAGTACCAGATCATATCGGGGATAGCTAGCTCATCAGCAGTTCATTTCTATGTATGGCGAGAAGTCCAACTGTCAAGCATGGCACGATTCCAGAATCATCGCTTGGCTGCTGCTTAGATGAGATGAAACCTGAGCTGACTTCTCTGTTTTAGTACCGGCCAGGCCTGCTTCTTAAGTGAACTCATCCATTCCCTTGTTAGTACAGAAGGAGGCGATATCGTGTAAATTCCCTAAAGAAAATCGTCTTTTCCAATGATTTAGGGCCCATACCCCAATAATGATGACGAAGAGGTCTTCCTGCTTCAAAAACAGGGCTTCCTAACCCGATAAAAGAGTGCACATGGAAGTAGTTCCGCTCAATTCTCCAATACGACTTCGGGTGTGACCCCAACCCCACCAATGGTGATCCTCGAGACCAAAGGGCATTGAACGAGAGAGAAGGAAATCGTCCATAGAGAATCGAAGTATCCGTCCTAATGATAGTTAGAAAGAGTTGGCCAATACAGAATCTCATGCGCCTCTCATTGATGAACCCCTTTTTCCTTTATCCTCTATTGGTGGCTGATTGATTGAGCGCTGGTCTCACTCATTCTTTATGAGCGGAAGCCATGCACCTATCACCTATAACCGGAGAACTACTATACGACACGACACCTTCGGCGAGGACTCAACTCAACAGAGAATGATTTGACAAACATTGATCCATGCTTGGCTTTAGCCTGAGCTCAACTCTGAAAAAGAAAAGAGGATAATCTCTCTAGCTTGTGGAATCACTTCCCTGGATGCTTAGATAGCTCGAGAAAGTGCGCCACTTCTCCCTTAGAGCCCATCTATCTAAACGGGTATAAAAACAGAGAAATAGGCTCATTAAGTGAAGTGAGAACAGAACTCGATCTTTGCTAGGCGTGAGAAAGAAGCCCTCAGTATCCTGATATTTCTGAACTCCGCGAAGAACAATTCCATGAATATGGATAAGCAGAAGTCTTTGGGCTAGAGTGCACTAAAGAAGACGAAAGTGATGACTTGCCAGCGTTGGACGTTTCTCTCCTCTAGCTCTGTGCAAGCTGAAATCCTTGGCGAAAAGGGAGTATGCCAGTGGGTAGCTCTTCTATAACCTCCGTTTGAGGTGTTGATGTACGATTTCCTATGCCGATGCCGTTTCTATACTCAGAATAAAAGCCTCATAGCGAAGTCGAAGTAGATTATCCAACCGAATGCCATTGACTTTAGTCTTTAGTATCTGCCAGTTCCGGGTATGTTGAATCTCCAGAGGGATTTCCTCGAGGCGAAGGGCCAGCTTCTCCGATTGATCTTGAATTTGGATATGACTGCGCTAGAGCAAGGTAAACCTAAGGCCTAGGCCTGACGACGAAGGCCAAAAGTGTCAATTCTTTCCTAATGAGCCTGTGTCCGAGGGCTTCAAATATGTGTCCCTCATACCTGCCGATCCTTCCGCAAAAGGAAGATGTTTTGCTCGAGCAATGCGTTATATCCAGATCGATGAGACAGATATGGGACTTCTACTAAGAGAAAAAGGGATGCGATTCTAAGGCCTATTTCTGATGGCGAGAATTGGCGATAGGGACCCTTGATGATAGATCGGCTTACCAATGGTTATAATGGTAGTAAAGAAGAATGCATTCATTCTGGGTTACTCGAAAACGTATGCAAGCCCAAATCTTTCCGTAGGAAATATTATCAATTGGATGGCTGTTTACAATTACTTTCTTATCACCTCCTGCCTGCCATAACTGTTATAAGGTTTACTGACATGGTGAGTGGAGTCTCGAAGCAATAGGTATTCATAAATCTTTCCTTCTCCTGCTCACCCCTCGCTTGTGGGAAGTGCCATATGAATTTGCATGGGAAAGAAAAGGCACCGATTTCACTCCCTTCGGTCGGGGTACGCCCGAGCCAGTGAAAAACGAAGTGCACTTTTGGAAATGACGAAATTGCTCGGTCAACTACGGAATTGTGAGTGAAACAAGAGAGCGGCGCCTAAGGTGGATACCTAGGCAAGTCGCAGTCAGAAAAAAGGCAAGCAAGAACCCCGGTATCTGCTGCTTCATCGTTCGTACTAACCAAAAGATCAAGATGATGAACTGGCCTCGGGGCACAACTTGAGAGGTACGCCAGTACCATAGCTCGTACAAGTAAGAGGTTTTTCAACATGGGCAGCAGATTAAGTGATTTATTATTGGAATACGGGTATTATACACCATTTCTTTGTTCCATATTCTATGCTTTGCTGGTGAGAAAGAGAAACTACTTTGGATCCCCAACAACCATGACATCTTCTCAACGAAATCCGCTTTTGATCAGGGGAATCCTTAATCTAACACTAGGTTTTCCCTCATTCTAACAACTGGGGACCTATCAAAGATATCACCTATCCCTATTCGAATCAGCATTCCTTTCCTTTAGTTTCAAACAACTATGCATTCTAATACAAACAAGAATTGTAGTTGCCTAAACTATGAAACCTTAAACAAGAGGGCGTATGGGTTAATAGCTCTATCTTTATTCCATCGAGGAGTCGAGCCCCGAAGCTAAGCCACTAACAGTAGGAGAGCGCTCGCCACAGCCAGTTGGAATTCTTTGTTCCCTTCTCGAGCTATCTCATCCAATATCAACAACCGACGCGGGTCGAACAGCCAAACAAGTTCTATTCCTTCCCTTTGACACGTCTTCGTGCACTTTACTTGTTTTACAAAGCAGACCCCATTGCATGGTAGGTAATTCACCATGGTCCCGAGATCCGGTAGCTCAGTATCATTCACGGCAGCCAAGATATCCCATCTTTGACAAGTAATTTATGACAAATGGAACCTTCCAACTAAAGGCGGGGAAGTGGAATCAAATGATGACCAAGTCAATAGCTCCCGAACAATCCGATGAGCGATTCAAGATATGAGAGGCCATGCGCATTTGAAAGAATTCGCACACACAATGGGAGCCGTTTCAACCATTTCTGCTCTACGTTGCAAACTAGGGGGCATAAGCTACCAAACCCCTGGCTAAGAATCTATATCATAACGAGCAATCATTCCGTCTTCTTGAGAAGAAAGAACGCATGAATCCTCGCTTTGAGCTCACCTACGAATGCACCTAACAAGGTTTTCCATACCTAATAAACGTTCATTGCAAAGAAATGTTGACCTCAGATTTAGAGAGGATCAACCACAGTTTGAGAAAAGAAAAGTGCACACCGGCATTATGCCTCGTAAAGCTACCCCCATTCATAGCTTTATTCACTGTCTGCTCGAATAGCTTCATTTCAATGTTAGGATGACCCGCAAGGTCGTCTAAAATAGCTTCCACCTATCTAGTTTCCATGTGGCACGCCAACCACAATCACTTCATCCCTTGGCTTCTTTATCATAGCTGCCTACCTCTTCAGATCAACGATCAAAGACTACAGGAGCTCAAAGTTATTGTCGCACACTTCCATCTAGGAGATGCATGTTAATCTATCCCTTGGATTATAGCCTAGGAGATCGATTGGCAGGCCTTGTTCTATGAAAAGAGTATCCTTATGGTTTAGGAACCCCAACATCTATTGAAAAGTATGATGCACCCCTCGGTTTACCAACATTTCCATTCAATCTCATTTAGATTCTATTAACTAACAAGCCGGGATCCAATTCCATTTCAACCGCTGAGGTCATTAACGAACTAGAAAAGAGCTAAGGAACTATTTCCAGATACCTAATCGAGTGCTGAACGAACTACTACTTCAATATGTCATTGCAATTTCAAATGGGTTTCGATGGCACTCAAGCAGCCTCACTACTTCGATCTCAGTAACCTAATGATCTTCCCAAACCAACTCATTCTCGGAAGGAGACATGGCCAAGGGTGAACAAGATATGATGGCTGAGAATCTCTATTCCTACAAAATAACATGATTCACATGCTCAATACCCAGGACGGTGGTTCCTCCCGCCTGGCAGGTCTAAGAATACAACCCCTACGACACAGTTGAAACCAATTGTCTCTCACTTCAAAGATGGACCCTCTGTTCCTTTGAAATGCCTTTGATACATCAATTCTGCACTTTTGAAAGTGAAGATCTAGGTCCAAGAGGAATGAAATGAGCATACCAGGAGTTGTCTATTCACATGTCATATGAAGAATACTTATTTTCAGAGAGTGCCTCCAGGTTCTCTAGTAGCTATATCAAACCACAACTCTGTACTAGCCAAGAGGCTTCGGTACTAACCAACACACCAGGATTCAAAGATGCAAAAAGAAAAAGGAAGATAATACCACTGCTGTAGATGCACGCCCTTCTCTTAGTTGAGAAGAACACAGGTAAGAAAGTCTAGAAAGTTCTAAGACTGGGGTAGGTGAATCCATTGACCTTGACGTAGGGCTTTCCCCTCCACCCGATGGTGATTGACTTACTGAAGACCGGCCCTAAGCCATTAATGAATTGAGCCTGGTGAACCATTGATATAACACTCTGCGGGGCGAAGGCTATGCTTATCACGATAGTTTACAGAAGCTCTTTCCTGACCTGGAATAGACGAATCCTAACAAGATTCTAGACATACGCGGGATGAAACAACATCTACTCGAATTTCATTCACAAAGCCATCAAGGCGGCGCTCAAGAGAGGTTGTTGTCTACCTAATGCCATCCCTTCGATCAAGTTGTAATGGCAGTAGCCCCGGTTTCACGGGTTTCGATACCCCAGCAATGTGCAAGAACATCCTCGAAAACGTCTGATGTGACTTCACCTGAAAGTGCATCTGGAACCGCTCCCAGTGCTGATTTAGATGCTGTAGGAACGAACAAAGATTGTGGCGCTGAAACAAACGGACAACATGATCTGTCCTCTATTGGCGTTTGATAGCTCATTGCTACCTCGCCGGAGGGATGGGGAGATAGACTCTGACCCAGATCTCGCTATAGCCGCCAACGGATGAATTCATTAAGGGCACACCCAGGCAGGGAAGAATTCTCAATTAGTTCATTGAGTTTAGGAAAGGATGCCAGTTTGGAACAGTTGGTGGAGCATGGTGAAACGCGCTCATTTGGAGTGGCTGAAACAGAAACGTACTCGAGAGCTACTCGTCTTCCTAAAAGCTCTAGCAATGCAAGACCTGTCCTAATGCAATAAATACCGGTGCTCTCGAACTCAATCAGCACAGGTACAGGGCCAGGTGCTTCTCCAGCTCTTGGTACCGTCTCTTGTGCCCCACCTGTATAGCTAGGGTTAAGTAACCCATTCAGGAGAAGATAAGAGAAACACCATCTGGTAAGGTTGGATCTATAAAACAACGTTGGTTGACAGAGCTATCTTGACATTATAGGTGGGGTCTTTGGATAGCAGGTATGCTGTGTCAGAGAGCATTGGTGAGATTATCCATCTTATAACCCCCGTTAGACCGACAGATGATAGATTCCCTTCCAAGCCATTGAAACCTCGCTTTTCTTATCTAAATACAGGTGTTAGAATACGTTTTTTGATTGAATAGGTTCTATCTGCTTCCAATCATTATCCATGTGCTTGTGAATTTATTAGAATCCATTTCAGTAGGACAACAGGGCTCTCGCCTAGCTGATTCTAAAGTGGAAGCAATTCAGGTATCAGCACATACAGGTACTAATTCACATTTCTGTCGCTACCCCGTGGTATTGGAGCTTGTAGTGATAAGGATTTTTATAATAGATAGTTTGTTTTATCCTTGAAGTAAGAGCACTGAGAATAGCTTAGCTTTCCAGTCGAAAGAAAGCATAGAGAACCATCAAACAAATACTGGATGGAGAATGCACTCTTCGTTGCCCAAAGGAAAGGGTGCAGGTCCAGTAAATATCGCCTTTAAAGGGCTATGTCTATAGACAGTTCTAACAGAGAACATAGTAAGCGGAAGGAATTAGTGCCTTGATCGCCCTCTTGCTTTTTGTCAATGGATCATGAACATTTTCTATTTGTTTTATTGATTCATGCGAAATGAAATATGAATATTCGAGTGCTTAGGTAGTAGTTGGCGCGTACTATAGATACGCGAAAGAGTACCTGTATCCTTGCAGGATTTGGTCCGAAGGTTTGAGTCAGTACGGTGAAGCATTGAAGGAATCGAATGGAAAAAGAGCTTAAAATAAGGGATTTTTTAAGCTCTGTAAGTACTAACTAGATGCGCAGGGCATCAGAGGCTTACTCAAATGGAACATACGAATCGAACCTTGCTTGACTCTCTTTTTCATACTTGCCCTCGGGATCAGTGGTAGATTCATAACGTTATTACTCATGGGTAGCAGATGATGGATCCATTTCTGTTGAAGCAGTGGAGTGAAGAGGAGGGTTGGGTCCTGCCTCACAACGAGCCCGGGTAGATAGATAGGTAGATAGTAGATAGCAGTCCGGATAGTGATAAAATCTGAAATAATCTTCTTCTTGATTGAAAGAAAGCCTGTGCCGGAAATAGAGAGAGTTCTGCTCTTGGTTGACATAGATCGCTCTACTCTCGAATTGACATACATAGAGTTGAAAACACACTCCTCACAAATGATCATAGTTCACTACTAATGAGCGAGTAACTACTAACGTTACGAGCAAAAAGACGAATCTACTTGGTTCATATCATATGTTCCGCTCCGTTGACAGGTTCATATATGTACCTGATGTTCATGGAAACAACAGGATGATAATCCGTTGATGGGAAACTCACTTTGCTATGCTAGGAAACTGACTAATGAAACTAACAAGTTCAAGTGCTCTAGTCAAGTAGTAAGCTCCAGTGGGAAGCGCTAGTCCAGATAGAAAGAATAGACAGGAGGATTGCCAGGTTGGTCCGCACAGGTGCATATCTGTAGGTTTCAGCACGGGATTCCAGATCGTTGGTACCCGATGTTCAGTTCATGGGAATGGGAATGTAGGAAACTCTCTCTTCCGTCCGGAACATATAGATAGATTGATTGCTGTAGCAGCAAGTCAACTAGATCCAGTGAGGAATGAGAACCTTTCCGGGGGCAAGGGGGGGGGCGAAGATACTAGCTACTATTACTATTGGCTATGGATGTCCTAACACGAACGAAGTCTATACGAGCAGAGGAAAGCGAAGCGTATTGGTTGGTTCGGATTTCAGAGTGCACTGGTTCTATTCTAACTAGACTCGCATCATAAGTTTGCCTGCTTTCAAATCCCGCGAAAGTACTACTGGCAGCTCCTATATGAGGTTGATGCCACAAAGATTATCATATCTACATGAAAGGAAAATTCATGGAAAGGAAAATGAACGTGATGCACACTAGAAAAGATACCAAGCAAGAGGATGTGCGCAACGTCGCGCTCGAAAGTCTTGTCTATGAAATCAAACCCTAGTTCCGTGAGGAGGAAGACTCTCTTCGGTCGAGGGATGGATGGACTAGTGCCGTAAGGATGAGTGATGCTAGAGGGAAGTAGATCAATAGGTGCCGCTTGCTTACTACAGTGACAAGGAAATCAAACAAAGTAGTGGCCAGGCCAGTCTCAAGAATGGGTGAGTCAAGTAAACTTGCCAGTATGCCGGGAAGCCGGTAATGCGAGGGTATCTCCAGTCGAAAAGGATGCCGGATCCAACTAATACGGCTATGCTTGAGGAAGAAGAGTGCTCCTACTCCTACTTCAGCTTCTAAGAATAGGCCCGGTGCTAACTCCACCTTCCGGACTGCCCTTCATCGGCACGAAAGTAAGATTGGACATGATAGACGGAAGCAGAATCGAGGCAGTATCAGTTTCCTGGTTTCGA
Source organism: Hordeum vulgare subsp. vulgare (assembly GCF_904849725.1). NCBI lineage: Eukaryota > Viridiplantae > Streptophyta > Magnoliopsida > Poales > Poaceae > Hordeum > Hordeum vulgare. Next base: position 9,539,931 of record NC_058519.1, read on the forward strand.
GGAAGGAAATGTCCGCGGGGCTCTCTTATCTTCTTAAAGGATGAGTGTGTATACAACCAACCTATAATACGTATTTTCGAGGTTCCTATGCTATGGTATCCAGGTTCCCGCCAGGGAAGGGGAGGTTCCTATGCTATGGTATCCAGGTTCCCGTGAGGGAAGGGATAGGGTGCCGTGTTTTCCACAGAACAGTCTGGTGGAATCCAGTGGTATATAGAAGCTCTGTGCCCTTCTCTTTCTCCTGCAGCAATATGAACTCAAAGGGATCCTTTCCTACCCGGGACAACTTCATAGCTCCTACCTTTACTCTTGATTTGCGCAAGAGTGCTCGTCAGTGATCTCCATTCACAAAAGTGGAAAGGAATGTTCCATTGCCACGAACAATATGGGCTTTCTCATGGATTCCCCTTTTTCTTCTACACATTGTACTAATATAATTGGATTGGGAATTCGCAGGAATGGGTATTGAGAGGAGGATCACCATGGCCAAAACATCTCTTGTCAGCGACAAACTCTATGATTTGCCAATTCCAATCGATTTGCATATCAGCAAGCAGGGATGAGCACATCTGGAAACCTTGACTTCCTCTGGATGCGGACCAATATATGCACCGAACTCAGGTCGTGCTTCCAAAATGTTCAAAAAATTCTGAATTTTTTTAACACACTGACACAACCAACATAGGACGTCACAAAATTGAAAAACGTAACTCGAAAAACAAAAATGACAAACTCAACACTGAATAGTACATAACATAACTTGGGCTTTAGATTTGGCTCATTATCACACCGATGTCATATTTTTCATTTTTACATCTCAAAAAATATTTTGAATTTTTATATGAAATTCTATGACATCATACATCGATGTTGCATTAACATGCTAGTTTTTTTATAGATTTTTTTAAAAACTTTTTGTGGCATCCGGTGGGTTCTGCGAGGTGGCTGATGCGGGAACAGGCCCTGAAGCGAGTCCGCCCAAGTGCTCGGTCGTTTTCTGGCAGGACAGCTCGGTGGCAATTTGGAAGTAATTAGGGTACATTTATATTTTCAAACGTTTTCTTTGGAGGGACTAGCCGGAATCTAAGATTCTAGGAGAAACCAGGTATTTTTATAGATTCTGAATTGCACTAGGATTTTACAGAATTCGGTCAAGATTTAAAAAGTTCAATCCAGTTCTTTTGATTCCAGATTTTCGGGGACCGTATTCTTTAAAATCTGCTCAAAAGAACTGGCCATATTCCAGATTTTATGACATCATACATCGATGTTGCGTTAACATGCTAGTTTTTTTTATAGATTTTTTAAAAACATTTTATGTCATCCGATGCATTGGTAGCACCAGAAGTGCGAGCCAGTTCTTTTCACCTGGGATTCTACAGAATCAAGATTATGGAAAATTCTCCCAGAATCTGCTTCTCTCAGAACCAGTCGGCGAGTTCTTTTTGAAGGTTGTAGTTTGAGATTCTGGAAGTGTTGTGTGTTGAAATGTCTATACTACCCTTAGACCAAAGTTGTCTGATGAATTGTTAACACTTTAACGTCAACATCAGCAAGCATCTAACAAATTCAAGCATTAATCCATTTATCTATCTATTTGAAACTACTCCCTCCGTCCATAAATAAGTGTACATGTAGATTAGTACTTAGTCAAACTTTTTAAAATTTGATCAACTTTATAGAAAATAGTAGCAACATATATGGCATGAAAATGATATATTTAGAAACCTCATGTAAAGACAAATCTATTGATACTAATTTGATGTCATAAATGTTAGCACTTTTTCAATAAAGTTATCAAAGTTTAACAAGTTTGACAGACAAAAAAAAAATACACTTATTACCGGACGGAGGGAGTACATCATCATCAAGCATTTAACAAGTTAAAGCATTACAGAATGAAGAACAGATAAATGGAAAAAGAGTGGCTCACCATGAGCGTTGAGGTGCAACGACGGGAGGCCGTCGAGGTGCGCTGGGCGGACAGCGGGGCGGGGCGAAGGCAGCGAAGGAAACCTGGCAGGAGAGGGCAGCGACGACTGGAGCCGCGGGGGGAACCTGGACGACGCCGGGTGCGACGACTTGGCCGAGGACAGCAAGGTGGGTTCGACGGGGGAGAGGTGGGTTCCGCGAGGTGGCCGATGCGGGAACAGGGCCTGAAGTGAGTCCGCCCGGGTGCTCGGTCGTTTTCTGGCAGGACAGTTCAGTGGCAATTTGAAGTAATTAGAATACATTTATATTTTCAAACGGTTTTTTTTGAAGGGACTAGCCAGAATCTAAGATTCCATGATTTAAAAAGGTCAATCCAGTTCTTTTGGATCAGGGTTTTGGGGGCCGTATTCTTTAAAATCTGCTCAAAAGAACTGGCCCATACTCCCCCGGGCGTCCCTAGTCGACCACCTGCATTTCCAAAAAAGAAAAAAAAAGATGCTCGTACCAGAGCATACTGCGATCTCCACGAAACCCGTCCGGATGTCGTCGTCGTAGCGAGGCGTCGGCAAACGGGACGTGGCGCGCGCGCATCGCCGCCCCCACCCCACACGGGATCCACCACCATCCGTCCGTCCGTCCGTCCATCCGCCTTTCAGACACAAAACAGAACGAAACCATCCCGATCGGTCGACCGATCCATCCATCCACACCCTCCGTCCCTCTCCCACCCCACACCACTCCTCTCCTCGGGCAGCCCAGTCGTCGTCGTCGCGACCGAGGACCAGAGACGCGGGCGGGGAGCTCGAGGCGGAGGGACACCATCAGCATCATCGGCATCGGCGCCGGGTCAGGGGCCAGCAGCGATGGGCTTCGTCTCCTTCGTCGGGAGGGTGCTGTTCGCGTCCGTCTTCCTCCTCTCCGCCTACCAAGAGTACGTCCACACCCGCACGTCCCTTCCCCCCGTCTCCCCCCCGCCAGATCTCGTCTCCGGCCGCCTCCCGGGGACCGACGCGCCGCCCGCGTGCGGCCCCTGGCTCCTGCTTGTCGGTGCGACGCCCCAGGGCTGGCCTGCGCGAGCGCGGCCGCGGCGAGATCCGGCCGGGCGCCGCGTCGGTGGGTCTCGGCGCGGCGGATCTGGCCGGCGTAGGGTAGATGTTGACCCGCCGCGGCGATTCGTAGAGGCAGATACGCGCACGGGGAGCGCGTGAGGAGGGGTTTCGGATCAGGCCAGCGGTCCATTCCATGCGGATAGCGTAGCGGCTCGAAGCGCGCGGCTCCTTTGAGTCTGTGAGTGACGAACCCCATCCGGTCCAGATGCTTCCTCAGTCCAGCGTCTCCTCTTCCAGAACGCGCACTTTACCCGCCGCTCCTTCATACTACGAGCTAGCTAGCTTCACTCCGCTGGCAGCTTTGGTTCGATACCAAGGGCTACGATGCATTTGTATGTCAAATTTTCCATGGTAGTACAACAAGTGTTGCGTTGCTCCTTGTGTTAGCCGAGTTATTTCACCGATGGCGCATAGCTAGGTAGCCATAGCTTCACCCTGCTGGGCCTTTTTAGGCCTTGTGCCGTTGCTTCTCATTTAACCTCATTTTACTGGTACCAGCAGAATTGTTTCCATATCAAGGGCCATGTCATTGTTTGGATTTCATTTTTTATCTGGTAGTAGTCGTAGTAGTACAGGAAGTGCTGTGTTGGTTCTTATGCTAGTCCCGTTATGCTTCTTATTAGTTGGCTGCACAGGTCAAGTACCGCTCTCTAATTTCCGAATATCTCCATGCTTCCAATGTACACCATGCAGGTTCAGTGAATTTGGGACCGATGGAGGCCCAGCAGCAAAGTCTCTGAAGCCAAAGTTCAACCTCTTTGTGAAGCAGGCGTCTGCCAGCGTTGGGATGGCTGTGCCACACATTGATGTATGGATATTTTCTGGTTGCCTGCCCCGTTATACATCATTGTTTTTGTTTTAAGGATCCGTTCAACTAGTTCCTAGTTTGATGTTTTTTTTTCCTGTTTACAGATCAAGACTGTCATCGCTTTGACAATGTTTTTTAAAGCATTTGGTGGTCTCCTTTTCCTCATCAGTAGCTCCCTTGGAGCGGTCGTACTGGTGCGTACTCTTCTTCTGCAGGCACTATATCAAGAATCATCTTATCGTAAGGGGGTATCAAGATGCATACTGTTGCGTCTGCCATTAAATGTAGACTTGCAGCACCCTGTCTTTTCAAATCAAACTAATAAAAAGGAAGTACTGTTGGCATGCCATTTAGGTAGTTTTAAACGTTCTAGTGTGTCCATTTCACTGGCTGTACAATGCCAAATCTGGCATTGTTGCTGCTTCGATGTTTGATCTTCATACATTTTGCTTCTGCAATATCCTGTTGTAGCATCTTGACAGTGGAATGCTTTAACACTAACCTTCCTGAAAGATTCCAGATGTGGTGTCAGGTTATTCTTATTGTTTAACCACTTGATAGGCTCATGTCTGTTGAATTTGTACAGCTGATTTTCTGTAGCCAAAGTTATGTGTTTATGTTTATATTTATTGTTTGCATTGTTATCTATATGTGACAGTGCAACAGTTCTTTGAGACATTAATCCATGATAACTGGGCATATCTGTTCATATGCTTATATATAAAGAAACCAAATATATATTCTGTCTTCTTATACGGAACCAAATATATTTAATCCATGTTAAAATGATTGTGCATTTATTATGTTATAGTTTTGAGACATTAATCCATGATAACTGGGCATATCTGTTCATATGCTTATATATAAAGAAACCAAATATATATTCTGTCTTCTTATACGGAACAAAATATATTTAATCCATGTTAAAATGATTGTGCATTTATTATGTTATAGTTTTGCCGTTGCTCTTTCTCCCCCTGTTACTTTTCTTTACTTCTTTTTTGGAACATGGAAATACTGATGTAGCTCACTTGTGCAGCTTGTTTACTTGGCATTCATAACACCTGTCGTGTACGACTTCTACAACTACGAGGTCGAGTCACAGCAATTCGTTAAGCTCTTCACCATGTTTTCACAGGTTTGTCACACAGAATCTCACTTGGCGAGAAGCTTCAGCTTTGAACCATTCCATCACTATCTGTCACCAGATGTTCTAACTCGGATTCCCCCCCCTCTCTCTCTGCTCAGAACCTCGCTCTCTTCGGCGCGCTGCTCTTCTTCCTGGGAATGAAGAACTCCATCCCAAGGAGGCACTCCAAGAGAAGGGCCGCAAAGGCCAAGACAACCTGAAGCCAGGCAAGGGATCGTGGTAGGAGGGAGGGGAAACTATCAGTATGGAAACTCGTCGTGTTTTACGTATACTTTTGGAGCAGTACATGTCCCGCTTTTTGCCCATAGAATCTGTGAGCTGGGGGCCTGCAGGATTCGATATGTAGGAGTTTTAAGCCGTCTTGCTCAGTTCTGTTTTTCGGTTTTATCGCGGTGGGTTCTATGCCTTGGTTCTGTAGTCCTGTGTTTTGCTACAGAAAACTGCTTGTCTCCATTCAGTATCAGAGCATACATTCTTGACTGCTGTTTCGAGCCGTGCCCTTCTCGATCCCTAAATGCAGAGATGTTTTTTTTATTTGCGGGAAAAAAAATGCACAGATGTTGTGCGTTCTACTCCCTTCGTTCCTAAACATAAGACCTTTTAAAGATTGTACTATAAACTACATACGGATGTATATAGACATATTTTAGAGTATAGATTCACTCATTTTGCTCCGTATGTAGTCTCCTAGTGAAATCCCTAAAATGCCTTATATTTTGGAATGGAGGGAGTAATAATTTCTTATTATTAGTCAAGATAAACTTGATAAGTAGATGCATTCATCAAGGCAAATTTAGTGATTTCTGTACGTGGTTGATCCATTCCACAGGATTTTGGTTCGTGTTTGGAGTTTGGACCCAAAATTTCATGTGAATGTTGAGGTAGAGATAAGTGGTTAAACAAATGGTAAGATAAATACTACTCCCTCCGTTTTTAAATTTAAGTCTTTCAGAGGTTTCGGGGACTACATGCAGATGTATATAGACATGCTTTAGAGTGTAGATTCATTTATTTTGCTCCGTATCTAGTTCTCTAGTAAAATCTTTAAAATGACTTATATTTAGAAACGGAGTGAGTAGTCGATTACATAAGCTGGGTTATCATAATCTACCACAATACCAACTCAGGCAAGGCCTGTGCATGGCGTTATTCCTCATACATATATACGGAGTAGTTCTATGCATATGGCATAACAAACTACTTAAAACTGTTTCCGGCCCAGAAGTAAACAGAGCATCCAAAACGAAAGAGCAGCACACCAAGCACCCAACACAATTGCTGCGGCGACTCGACTCGACTCCAAGATGGCGACGTTCTACTTACAAACTACTCGAATTTTACAAGGCCGGCACCGGCACATGTTGTATCCTGTGCTATGATGATCCAAGCAAATTCAAATAGCCGAGAAAATCGGGCCGAATTTGGATTCAAACCGAGCGTCCAACCCAACGCAATTACAGGAGGATAGCAAAGGGAAAACCACTTCCGATAACCAGATCCGTTGGATGCCGATCGGACGGCCGAGTCACCTCCTCCCTCCCCCCTAACCCGCGGCTGGGGAGCACAGCCAAGCCCCCGCTCCGCCGCGAAGAGCCGCCGCCTTCCACTCCGGCGCCCCCCTCCGGCGCGACCTCCAGCCTCCGACGACGACCAGATGGTGAGCTCCCCTAGCCCCCCCCCCCCTCCCTCCTTCCCCCTCCGGGCCGCCCGAATCCGGCGGGCTCGGTTCGCCCCGGGGAGTAAACCCCTGCCGAGAAACCCTAGCGAGTTGCTGCTCACGTTTGTGGTTCTGTGACTTCCGCAGGACTACCTCAAGACGGTGGTGCCGTCGCAGCTCTTGGCCGAGCGCGGCTCCAGCCTCGTCGTCATCAACCCAGGTGCGCCCCGCCGGAGCGAATCCCCCAATCCCCCGCCTGTCCTCTAGATACGCGCTTTCCTTCCCCTGTTTGTTCCGACGATTCACGCCTGCTGGAGTCCAAACTGGGTGTAAAAAACAACGTGTTTAGTGTAGTTCGAGCTGATTTCGCGAGGCTCAAGCCCCCGGCGAAGATGCATAGTGTGAATCAGAAGGTCGATCTTGTGCGATGCTACCCGTTGAAATTCTAGAAGTGAGATGAATATGTGTGAAGCAGGAATGTCGTCTTCTTATATGCCGGTAATTTTTGCCTTGAGACATGGTGGTTGTCACCTGACCGAGGACCCTTCCTTTTCGCAGGCTCCATGAACGTGCGCATGGGGTTCGCTAGTCAGGACGTGCCGTTCAATATACCGCACTGCATTGCCCGGCACAAGAACGACGCGCCGAAGCTGTCGGTGCGAGACCAGGTGATGCGAATGCAGGGGTGGTCCCCCCCCCCCTCCCTCCCCCTCTGCTGGTCCTGTACCTGCATTGGAACATCGTTGGCGTAATCTTCAGTGTATGACTGTCGTTTTGGTTTGCAGAGGCTCAACTGCCGTGCTGGGTCGACGCACAATGCAGAGCGGGAGCGGGCGTATGGTATTGTAAGAATCTACTTCTCGCAATTACTTTGGATCATGTGCGCGGCTCGAACTAATCAGGACTGAGTCTTGCAGATTGCTTCAATGCTCAAAATCCCATTTTTGGGTGAAGTATCGCCTTCAGAGAACCAACCATTACCTCCTAAGGTACTGTGCACAGTCTATGTGATGAATACTTTGCATACCTGTTTTTGCGACAGTAGGATATATTGCATTTTGCCATCCGGGTTAATCTTTTTATATATTAATTGGGAAAAGTATCACCCCAGATGTAGGCTTTGTCTACTTGAATTTGAATAGCGATGTCCAACTAGTTTAGAGTGTGGGCAATTTATTTATCTTTTCTTACACATCGATTACTTATCAATAGTTATTCTTATGCTTCTCGGGGAGGTGTTTGCTCCATCTTATCTGGTTGCACACTGCTATACTTGGGCAGTTAAAAGGAGAACTAGCTACTTAGAGCAATTTACCAACAAAACAGTGGCCATGTGCCACATCTCACTAAATTAGTTCTATTTTTAGAATGTGAAAAATGTTTTGTCAGACCGTAATTAGTTGATCTGCAGTATGCTGCACCATGATAATATTATGATAACGATCCAGTTCACTACGGGACATACAGCAAGTGGGAGGAAGGGAACTTTGGGACTTGTTTGCCCTATAGTTTAAGCTTATTTGATAAGCTTGTGGCATTGAGGCTTATAAGCCGAGTTTACCTAGGATTTAGGGCTTAAACTATCATGAAGTTTGTTGTCATTATAGTTTATAAGTTCAACATACTACAGTATGTGGTAAACCTAGCTCATCCAGCCTCTTCCAAATTTATAGAATTATGTTTGAATTACCTATTGCCTAAGTTTGGAAATTGTTGCTATTTCTTGCAATCTTACAAATCCTTATTGAAACAAGTACGCCTGTTTGATGTGTGCAATATAGACAATGTTCAGGATATCGGTAACTGGTACCATATCGTCCAGGTGCTGCGTAAGGATAAATAGGCGAATTTTCCAGTTAATCAGCGATAAATCAGTTAATCAGCTATTCGGTGACCCACCGAGTAGCGATAAACTGACCGAGATGCTGATTAACTGGCTGATATTTGGGATAATGATGTATTATATGATTTTGCATCAATTTCCTTTTGTTTAGAAAGGTCAAATCATGGCCTCTGTTTGCTGATGGGGTTATATTGACCACTTCAGATGGGACGTCTTGATGGTCTTTCTTCACAGCAAAACAAAGATGATAGTATACTCACATGGACAGATGTGATGGACAAAAGCATCAAAACATCCATGTCAATTGGTACTTTCTGATCTTTTACTGAAGTGTACCTTCTTATTTCCCCCCTTGTCCACTTTGGAGTCTTCTATTGTTAATAAAAAGGTTACAGGGTACTTATGTTTTGGATACATTTTTTTTTTGTAGAAGGAAACTGTGTTTGTTTTTTGGTGTGACTTATATGTAGCACCTGCCCTCAGTGAGTTGTGGCCTGTGTCACTCATATGCATTGTTGTGATTGATTTTGTACCACATCAGATTTCTCATGCGTTTGGACTGCATATATACAAAAAAGGAACGATCTAGTAAATCCACATTAACCTATTTCTGCGAATCATGGATAAAAGCCTAAGTGAGTTGTTATGTTTGTCTGTGCTTATGTGGTGTTGGCGCTTTAGTCTAGACCTTGGATGTTACATTATGACACAATGATTTTTTTTGTTTTGTGTGCTGGAGCTAGCTAGCTCTGAAGTTTCGAGGACTGAAATTCTTATGTTAGGTTAGCTGTTGCTTTGGTACGAGATCCACATATTTTTTGTCCCGTCTCTTCTTACATATGGCATGTATCCATCAGAACGAGATCTCATCAATCACCATGTTTTGTCTAGCTGCTTTAGATTGTTCGATGGGGCATCATACTATTTTAATTTTTTAATGGAGTAGTTATATCATGGATTATTTTCTCACTGCTTGCTCCTATAATCAGAGTTACTTAGTTATGCTCTGTTCTTTCGGTTATTAAGTATTAACAGTAGATTCAAAGAGCAGTTCTGTACCGCATTAAAGTGTCATATATTTCGGAGCATTTTATAGTATCAAAATATTGACAACCCCTCAAATTGGCCAGAAAGGTCAGTAAACAGTGACGCCGATGAAGATCCTTCACAAAGCACACCCGATGATGGTAACAAGCCCAACTCTGAAGAAAACAAGTATAAGGAAATGATATTTGGAGAGGATGCTTTGAAGATCCCTCCTTCTGCACCATACTGTTTGGGTCGCCCGATCAGGAGAGGCCATTTTAATATTTCTCAGAATTATTCGTTACATCAGGTATGCCTCTAGATTCCATATGATCCTTATCTTAAAAGAATCAGCTAGTTATAGTAATAAGTGCCGTAACTAAAACCACTACACTTATTATGGATCGGAGGGACTATTAAACAACTTTGCCCTTTAAATGGGAAGTTCAGTTTGAGTTCATTGTCTGAGACTTTCCATTGTTACACTGTCAGTTCTATAAATATCTAGTAGGGGTGTATTGTTTTGGCTCCACTGTAATCAGTATGGGGAATGGTATTTCTTGTAGCATTGTTTTATCAAGGGAAAAATGTTTTGAATCAGATTTGTGACAGGATTTTGGTCAATCCGGTTGCAAATATGTACTGAAATTTATGGAAAACAGTAGTTGAGAGGTCTACTGAAATGTACTGAAGAAGGCAAATTCTGCCTATTTCTTTGCGTGCAAATTTTCCATCACCCAATCCTAAACAGATCTTCATGAAAAAGCTTCCGCTGCACCCTGCATTGTCTAAAGGCACCATATTTACACGAAAGGGTTTACCTAATTTTGCACCTACTTCACTGGTAAAACATAAAATTGAGCAGTTTATTCTGCCGGTAAGGCAGTTATTAAGTTTTAAATATAAAGTCTTGTGGTATAATATTTTAGAGTATCTATATTAGCTAATGGAATTGAACCATGAAGTCCTTATACTAACAACTGTGGAGCTTGGGTTCAAAGTTAAGAACTAAAATTGTTCCATATTACTTGTTATTCTTTGCCTTTATAGTTTATTTATTTTACTGCATTTGTTTGCTGCCACTGACGAACCATAAAGAAAGACTAGGAATTAGGTCATGAGTTGTAATCCTGGCCTACATATTAGAAAATTTACATTGAAAACACAGCTGGATTGTTTTTTCTTGGTTGAAATTGATGGTATCTGGCGCAGAAAGTGTTGGAGAAGAGATGATGCACATGATAACCCTGTGTTTCTAACTGGTTACCAAACCTATGTGCGTCCATATTATTTTTCCTTATATATAGCATCATAATGGTAGATGATTAGGAAAAACAAACATTGGCCGTTGCAGGTTTTAGAAGATTTACGAACTATTTGGAATTGGATGCTGATAGAGAAGTTGCACATCAACCCAAAGGACAGACATCTGTATTCTGCAATTCTTGTTCTTGGGGAAACATTTGACAACCGAGGTATTTCTCTTTTCATGTAATACTGCCTGTGATGTGTAGACGTATGTCATGTAGTGCTGCTCATATGCGCCGCCGCAAGGCTGAGTATCCTTTAGGGCTGGTGACATGATCCTCAGGTGGAGCAGGATATCCTTAGTAATAATTAGGTAGTTAGTTCTTAAGTTTGTTCACTTGCCTTATCCTTGAAATTTGCTCAAGCTTTCCTCATCTCCGAAACCTATATATAAGGGAGGCTGCCATTGTAATCTCAAGAAACCATCATATTGAAGGACATTAATCCAATCCCATGGCTGGCCGATTGTCATCTTGGCATGGTAATTTACACTGATGTGGAAAAAAGATCACCTCGTTTTGCTTTACCTTCAATTTGGATGTCAACGCTGTAGTTATCCCACATATACAACAGCAATGAATACCTTTCACTATTATTTTCCCTAAATTACACGGTACTAAACAGCAGTTGCAGGAAGAAAAATGCAGAAATACATCGTGTATGTGAAGATCACAGTTTCCAGCATTTGACTAGGTGTCAATGCCATGTTTTCTGCCAATACTGATATTTATGTGTAATTCCTTTTTTCTGAACTCCTAACAACTCAAATCTGTTCATTCAACACGAATTTCAAATGCTGGGCAGAACACACTTTCCTAGCAACGAGCGAAATCCACACCGTTAGTTCTTCAATAGATTCTTTCATGAAATCCATGACCCATTACTCCGTTAGTTTAATAGCCTTGAATTGATGATTCATATAGGAAATCTTGAGTACATACTGTTTGCTTTATCTTTTTTCAACACCTTCTACAGTTCTAGTGCAAAGTGTATGTTCCACTGCATAAGGAAGTTTTCTTATTTTTTGAAGTTGTGATTTTTTTAATATATCCATCCATCAGAAATGAAAGAGATGCTGTCCATTGTACTTTGCGATTTGGGATTTAGCACTGCAGTGGTACATCAGGTTCGTCCCCAATCGTCCATTTAGCATTTACTTCCTATTAAGTTTTGAATGCACGATTTGTTTCTCCATTTGCAATTGCTAAGCAAAGTAATTGGACCGTTCATCCCAAAATGGAACATCTTTCCAGCATACTGGGATAGTTTCCTCAATTCTGAGACTGTTGTACTATGCTAAATTGCTAACCACTAAGAAGTTGTATTTACCGAGTGGAGTGCGATCTGGCATTAGTACATGATGCGGTCGCCTTTAAGGAATTGCTCTGATGAAGTAATTTTACTCGTGCGTCGATGTCTATATTCTTTTTCTTTTTACATAACTACATAATGCTGGCAAGGGGGAGCCCTTCATCGACATGGGCCAATCCATCACTGTAGAGTGCCAGAACTGTGTGGCCGTGTAGGGTCGCCACTGTAGTGATGCCATGTCGATGCAGTCGTGCCGTCGTGGATGACGCGGTCGATGTCGTCGTCGTGGCGCGGTCATTGCCGCCGTCGGGGTCGCGCCTTGCAGAAAAATCTGTTAGAGGACGCTAGGTGTCCATCTTGTGGACGAGGGGTGGCGGCGTGTTGACGAAGATGTTGATGAAGACCTTGGCAATGAAGCGTCGGCGATGGCGTCGTAGCAGCGTGTCGACGATAATGTGCCGCTTGAAGGCGTCCCTTGCGGCGACCAAGTGTCGATGCGGTGTCGCGTCGGAGAAGTCGATGAAGAATTGCATCACTTTTCACACCGGCCTGACGTGTGGATGATGCGTGTTGATGTGGCTTCTCAAAGATATGCTCGACAAAGATTTTTTTTTCCAAACCATGTAGTCGTACAGCTCAATGTCGTGGTGCAGGGTCGGTGTAGATCGCTCGTCTTGATGCAGATGCTACGGAGGACCGTTTGGCCGCGGGTACCGCTCCTGCGTCACCCATCAATGCGCGTCAGGAGAAGGCACTTGTGGGAGTCCAAGTCTTGCTGCATGCATCTCCTCGTAGGAGATTGATTCATATGGCCATGTGCATGATGCCTAGATGGATACGTTATCATGCATGGGCGTACCTACGCATGGCTGGATGAAGGCTCTGCTGGTCGCTTCACAGGATGTTGTGGCGTTGATGCAGATCCGATGGCATCCCTGTTGGAGAAGCCGACGGCTACCCTTCTGGAACGCGCTCGCTCGATGCCTGCTGGTGCGCGACGTACGATGCCAGCTGATTGGCGTTGTAGCATCTCGTCCCCTGGTGAGGCCGTTTGGTTCGACGATGAACGTCATGTCCATTGGCTGGAACGTTGTAGCATCTCGTCTCTGACGAGGCCGTTGCTTCGATGATGAACGTCATGTCCAGCAGTTTGAAATCTATCTGTAAGTGGATGCAATCTGGTTGCATGGGGCTCGCCGCGTACCGGCCGTGGAGTTCCCGGAGACCATACCTACACCGGCTCGCGTTGAACAGATTGCTTGGAGGAGCGGCTGCTGCTTGATGAGCGCGCGTGCCTGGAGGTCGTGTGGGTCGATGGAGCCGGGTCGTGTAGGCGTGCAGATGGAGTCTGTGTCGGCCGGGAGATCCGCGTGCGCGAGTCCGCCCTCCCGTGATCGGGACACATGGTCTTCGCTGCTGTTGCCTTGTCCCCGATGCAATTTGCATCGCCTTCACCACATAAGCCGGGTTGACTGCACGCCGTCAAGGTGGATTTGCACCGATTCTCACCGGATTGATAGAAGGTCGTGGAGATCTAGGAATTTATATGTGTGGCTAAAGAAAAGAAAATTGATCTAATGGAAGTTTCGAAATTTTGGTCTAATCTAAGGAAGTATGTAAGCTAGAGGAACCGATCTAATCTTTGATTGATCCGGTGCCGCGCCCCCGGGGAGAGAAGATTAATCTCCCCGGGGGCGGCACGCTGTGGAAGTGGTAGAGGAACCTAGGATCGGCGTCGTGAGACTAACCGCTCTGATACCATGTGGAAAAATATAGGATGGCTGAATATTGTTTTGTTGTGTGTTGTATTGATCTAACCCTTGTAAGGGTATATATAGGAGTACATGAGGGGTAGAGGCTTGGAGTACAAGACAAGTTACATGTGGTTTAAACTAATTCTATCTCTATCTCTTTATCTCTAACTTAAACCCAATTATACTTCTAACAAAGAGTAAAGAGAAACGGCCATGCTACAACTTGACACTGCTTGCCCGGTGTCAACTATTCTGGATTAACACCATTCATGAAACCATTTTGGCATTCCATATTTTGTTAGCAGCTTGGTACCTTAAATCAGGTACTCATGAAACCATTCATGCTATTGGGTTAATACTAATATTTTGCACCTAAAGGCTGGATTTTAACTTTCATGTTTTAAATTTGGTGTGCTGTACACTTGGAGTTGGCCCATTTCTGGAGTTGTTCTCATGCTGGTTGCCTGTTTCTAATTTTAGCTTATCTCTACTAATATACTACTATAGTACCATTTGACAGTTAAGTTTAATGTAATATTACTAATGAGAAACTAGAACTTGATACCTTCATTTTGGTTGATATAGTCCACTTTTCAGACTCTTAGACTTTTTTTTAATCTAGAATACCTTTCCAGACTATTGACTTGTAGAGACATAACCAAGCTCTTGTATTTGATGATTCACAAATTGAAACATGAAGAAAATTGAGCTTCCTTATTTACTCTGCTTATGTTAATATTTAATTAGGAAGCTCTAGCAGCGGCATTTGGGAATGGGTTGTCGACAGCTTGTGTGGTCAACATTGGTGCTCAAGTTACACAAGTAGTTTGTGTTGAGGTAATAACCATAGTACTTCTATATTTCTTTCAAACCACTAAGAAATTTAGATATTATCATATTAATGTATGATCTACCCTAAATGTTTCCAGGATGGAGTAGCTTTACCCCACACAGCTTTGGCGCTCCCATATGGTGGAGATGTATGTTCTCAACTGTTCTCTTTAACGTAGACAAATATATTTCTGTTACTTGAGCAATCTGTTGTTCATGGTCATTACATCTGTATAATTTCGTTTCATGGTAGAAATCTGCTATTCTATTTTTTCAAGTTATTATCTACTATCATGCACCCAGTCCATTTTTCTCTGTCAGAACAACAAATCTTTGTTAGGTTTCGTCTCATGTGACTGTTGTGTACAAACTTTATGTCATGCCACTTTTTTCCCGATCGGAAGATATGCATATTTTAGTTCTTTCATCATGTTCTTAGTATAATAGTATCATCTTACAAATACGAGCAACAATCTATTCCTTTCGAGTAGTTTCTCAGTTGAGATTTGGCTGTACTTTGGTTTTGAAAAATTATGCCACTGACATTGCAAAGGTACGGAGAGTATCATGACAACCAGAACTCGTTGGCAGTGCACTTGGCACAACAAGTCGTTTATGGGGGGCCTGAATCCTTAAGTGGCAATGAGAGGGAGGGAAGGCCCCGAGAGTATATGAGCGTGGGTGGGTGTCAGGGGTAGATTTGGCTTTAATATGAGAAGTGGCTGAACCATTACATTGACAATATTTCCGATGTTTTTTGGGACTTTCTGATGACACTGATTTTCTAAGGGCAACCTCAATGGAATATTTCTGTTAATATCAGTCATTGTGATGTCACCTTAGTTATAACATGATTGCTGGGTGGTATTGTCGTCAGTTGTCAAGTGCTCTTTTTACGGAGGATCTCCCTCGAGGCTACAGGATAGATAGTCTGATGATCATATTCCCACTTTACTTTGTATAATTGCATGACTTGCTTTTATGGTTTTTGAACGTCAATTGCTTGTGATCTATATTATTATTTGAGAGTGGATTTTTAGCTCCCGGGTGCCTAGGCACCCTCTATGAACAGTAAAATCGAAAAAATAGAAATCAAAATCAAAAAATTCTGAAACTTTGCAGCATCAATGATGATGAAACTTTGTAGGTGTTTGCAAATTTTCATGCCAAAAAACTATTCGTGGAGCTCTACACACGAAAAAGATTTCAGTGCTTGAAGTTTTGAGCACTTTTAGCATCAAAATCTGAAACTTGTTTGTACATATTTCTCTACAAGATATTTTGGCATGATAATTTGCAAAAATGTACAAAGTTTGATCATCTTTGATGCTGCAAAGTTTCAGATTTTTTTATTTATTTTGTTTTCTATTTCTTTTGATTTTACTGTTCATAGAAGGTGCCTAGGCACCTGGGTGCTGTCACACCTTTCTCTTATTATTTTTATTATGTTTCCTTTTGTTACATCCTTTGCTATTTTCATTTTCTTTTGTAGGACATATCCAGATGCCTACTTTGGGTTCAACAACGTCATCGCACATGGCCAAATTTTAAAACCGATCCCATGAAGAAGCCTATAGATATGCTAATGCTGAACAAGATAAAAGAGGGATATAGCCAAATAAGGGTAAGTGGCTTACTCTAAGCTTTACTAAATCTTGATAGCTCGTATCTGTAAAGGATTTGATTGTTGGACAGTCTGCTTATGTTTTATTTTGAAAGTTTCCCTGTGGAAAGAAAGATTTGTGTCGTCCGCGCAAAGATCATTATAGCACTGTTGTACATTGATTAATTTCACCTGAAACTGTATACAAAGAGGATAAATTGCAATAACATATGCATCTCCTTTCGTGCGAATCATTTATACACATTTTCTCCAGTGCATGGGACTAGAGCACTTCTAGAATCAATACGTTCATAAGCGGAAACCTTTTCTCTAAATCTCTTTGTGTATGAGCGCTGCCCTATCTTGTCAAAGCATAGTAAATTAGTAGCCGACCTTGTGGCATTCATACATGGGGCATAGGAAGATGAATAATCTAAGATGACTTGATAGCATTGGATTATAATTTGCCGATGATATTGGGCATATCCCCTGTTTCTTATTTATGTGTAGGTCGCTGAATCCTCTAGGAAGACCAAGAGATCTGGTTGGAGCTATCCTATTTGCCTAAGTGCTGCTCATGTGCATTTGTTTTTAGTGTTGCTACCTTTCCATTTTCAGATCCTTCCTTGTTGTCCTCTTAGTCATGAAGAAATACATTTACATAAGTTTCATATATTTACATATTATATATACCAACACAGTTTGTGTGTGTTGAACAAAATGCAAATGGACAAAAGACAAAACTAGTATATGTAGAAACCAGAAAGAACTGGAGTCTTTTAGTGGATGCTTGAACCCATAACATCCTACCTACTCTGAACTTTATTTTTCTTAATTCTTAAGCTGAAATGATTATTTTTTGTTGAAGTAGAATGCTTCCCTTGAACTTATTCTAGTATTTTTCTTTTCCGCAGAGCGGGAGCTATGATGCTGTTTCTGTTGTTCATTCATATGAGCATGAAAAGTCTGTTGGGCATCAGAAGACAAGGCTGTCAGCTCTCAGTGTAATTTTTTTAAACCACTTATTCTCTTCTTCTTTTGTCTATTTTTTGGGCTGAGGGTGTGTTTTGAAAAAGTGCATGACTTTTTTTGTACTTCCTCCATCTCGGTTTATAAGGCATGCGCGTCGTTCTAGGTTGACAATTTAACTAGCTAAATATGTACTCCCTCCGTCCCAAAATAAGTGACTCAAATTTGCACTAATTTTAGTACAACGTTGAGTCATTTTTGAGTCACTTATTTTGGGACGGAGAGAGTATTATATTTGATGAAAAATATATGTTTAGAAACTACATCTTCTTAAGAATCCAATGATATACTTTTGGTGAAATATAAGATATAACTCATATTTAGCTAGTCAAATTGATGACCTAGAACTGAGCGCATGCCCTGTAAACCGAGACGGAGGGCGTATCTATTTCTTCTAGCAAAAAAGTAAGACATGCAGGCACTCTCCCTCCCTCCCTCGCCCCTTCACTCTCTATTAGTAAAATCTGTAGTGGTGATTGAGTTGTAGTTGGAGAGTAATTATATGCTGTAGGTGATATATCTACAAATTCAAATTTGTTTGTGATAAAATAGGTTCCTCCTATGGGGCTTCTTTATCCTCGGCTTCTCATTCCAGAAGAGTTCCCTCCACCTCCCCGACCTTGGTGAGACTTTGTTCTCTGCTTTAGTGATTGTGCCCTTTGATATGGTGATTGCTCCAGACAAGATATGTTTATGTTTACAGGTTCCAAGATTGTGATGACATGCTGGAGGATACTTGGCAAACAAACGACGGTCTTTCTGGAAATGGTGGTCTTGGTGCATGGGACAGTTATCAAATGCTTCCCACCAGAGTAAAGAAGTTTGATAATATCGGTCTCGTAGAAGCCATTGTCAGCAGTGTTCTTTCAACAGGTAGTCTCTTTGCACATTATCTAGCTTCCCTGAGAGAATCTTTTCTAACAACTTCCTACAACAGGACGTGTTGACCTCCAAAGGAAGCTATTCTGTAGTATTCAGCTGGTAAAGTATCAGTGTCGTTTTTCATATCAATATTGCTCTATGATGCAAGAAGCAATAATTGAGAGGAATGCTCTTTGCAGGTTGGTGGCACAGCTTCAACAGCAGGTCTTGCACCAGTTCTCGAACAAAGGTTAATTGTTACGTTCTTCTGGCATTATTTAACGGAAGACTACTGGAATAACTGCGCTAAGGAATAGAAGTGTGCCACCCTATGTAGCTACAAGTGTGCCAAGCAATTGTTCTGATCCTTTTTGCATTTACTAGTTATTATTAACAAGTGTTTGTTGAAAGATTTTTTGTAAAGATGAATAGCACAGAGCTGCTGCAAGCCTGCAATAAAAAAAGTGCCAATGTGGCTCCTGTGTTTTTGGAGAAAATACTAATGACACTTGGATTTTGTTTCAACATAATGTCTTGGAAACGAACAATAAATTTATTGATCTATTTTTCTTTTCTTTTTGATCAGGGTTCTTAATACTATTCCATCGAATCAACCCGTCGAGAAAGTTGAGGTATGTCTTCTTGCAAGGATATGCATCCATATCTTTTTATAAATTAGAATGCACACTCCATTTCTTGAAATTAACATACCTGGATTGATTGTGTGAGGTTTATATCTCAGTTTTACATTATACCGTAATTTAGACTCGTGATTTATTTGTCTTGGCTTAACATCTCATTTTAAATTCATAGGTACTACAATCAAGGAGGAATCCATTGTTTATCCCATGGAAAGGTGGTGTGGTAAGTGCTATTTATTTTGAATTTGGCTATCATTTGTTGAAGCTGGTGTGTCTTGCTCATTCCTTTATGTCTGTCCTTTCTTGTGCTCTTATATTTCGGGTCCCTAAATCCTACTTTACGCTTGGACAGATTTTGGGCGTCCTTGATACTAGCCGTGATGCTTGGATCCATAGAGAAGATTGGATTAAAAATGGCGTTCACGTTGGGAGTGGCAGAAAATATAAGGATTCCTATTTTCTTCAGTCGCAACTGATGTGTTACTACAATTCATAATAGGTAATCTTTCTTATTGCCTGCTCAGTTTCTCCAGATTGTATCGTTGCATCTTCATATAGTGTTAGTGTGTTAATATGGATGTCAGGATATGTATATTGGATGGTCTGCCCTTTTTTTCTGTAAGATGCACACTTAATAAAAAGTTATTGTATAATTGAAGGTCCGGTCCTAAGAGTCTGAATATCAAATGAGCATTGAGACACGGGATGTGAACATATCTGCTTTTTTTCTTCTTAAATTTTTTGAAGCTTTTAGTTGAAATGGTTATCGTGCAAGCTATCTATCTACTGCCAAATTATAAGACACATAATTTGCATTTTATTCTGTAGGTGGTCTGCGTAGGTGTCGACTATCTTGAGCTGCAATTGTCGGTGTAATCTCGGATAGTTGAGCAAGGCGGAACTTCATCTATGTCGAGGTTTGTCAAGGGACATGGAGAAGAGATTTAGATGATGAAGGCCCGTCTTCTGCCTACCCTTTCATTCAGAACTAGAAATGGCTAGTAAAATACATGGAGATGAGATTCATAGATTTAGTGGTGCCATGTAAACACATTCTCTAGTTTCAGGGTGATTTACTACCTGTAACTTGTAAATTAGTAAATCATTAGTAAAACACAAAGCCTCTTGATGCTGTTCCGGATTATCTAACAGTATTAATGACTGTTCAGCCAGATTAATTATTTGTTCTGAGAAGGCAAATATGTGCACCGGATTAATTAAACATCTCCTGTTTGCATTTGTACACTTAATCATGTGGTTGCAATTTTAACCTTACTGCCAGAGGCAGCCTGACCACATGATCTAGGCTGCCAGTCTCTGACGCCCTGCTCACAATCAGCGCGAAGTGTAGCATGGGCTCGTTGGCACTGATCATGCTCCAGGCCGCCCATATCTGGTCGCCGGGCGTGAGCACGTTCGTCGGCGTGGACTCTGGCATCGACCTCGTCCGGGTACATTGCCTTGTACACGGCTAATCTGAGTATATAGAAGCGAGAACAAAATGTAGCTATTCCAAATTGTGTTAAATTGCAACATTGTAGCGGTGAACAAAACTCAAGTTGCAGTTGGCATTGAGGTAGATTACAATTTCCATTTTGAGTATATGTATGTCTTTACCTTGCACTTGGTGCCATTCCGCTTGCGAAGCCATACATTGCGCCACCGGTACCCCACGGCAATCGAAGCCACATGGCTACAATAATAATTCAGACCACTTATGTCATTGTATCAGTCTTGAGAAATCAAGAATGCGCGTGTTAATCAAGATGAAGGATCTATTTCCCGCAAAAAAAAAGATGAAGGATCAAAGCATAACATCAAAGTCGTTTTTCTTGCACACATTTTTCCCATACCACCAACATTTAGCAGAGTTCGACTGTCATAAGGATATCCAAACATAAGATCCGGTTCAAACATAAAAGGCAAGTCTCTAAACGTCAGTGCCGCCTAATGCTAATGGAGAATGCACTCTGGTGGGCATGGCTATCTGGCAGCGCCTGAAGATCAATTCTGACGGTACAATGACATAAGTACAAGGTAAATTACGTGATGCCGCCTCAAGATAGCCCTGTCCGCTGTCGATCAATTCCGATCATCACGTCAAGTTTCATTTGAACACTTTCAGAATATAGTACCCGCTTTCAGAAAATTCTTGCCATAGCTTTCAGAATTTGAAACTTAGACAATTATCAAAACTTTTGGAGTTATATATATTTTTAACAATATAAGTTATGGAATTTTGACTTCACTATATTTTGAACTTGCAGAATTTTGAGAATTCAGAAAAGAGATGCCCTCCCCGCTGCCGCCGCCATCGTGTTTATGCCGCCACACGCGGTCGGGGAGGCCGAGGAGCACTAGTAGAAAATGAGGCTTTCGGCCGCAGCCCCAAATCACATTAGCCCTGGGTCGAAATAAAACCGAGATCAATGCCAGGCATTGGTCCCGGTTCGAGCTGCCAGAGCCTCGCGGGGCAAAAGTCCTGGTTTGGTTCGAGGCATTAGTCCCGGTTCGTGCCAAAAATCAGGACTAAAGATCCAGCAACTGATACGTGGCGTGTCGCGGAGCATTACTCCCGTTAGGGGGATGGAACCGGGACTAAAGAGATGCCCACTTTCTCCTCTCTGGCTGTGTGAGGTGTGCATGCCATGCTCTTGCAACCCTTCTATGCCATGCACATGAGGTGTTCGATGAAATGTCCGAGACACACTTAAGCTTTCTCCTCTCCAAGCTCGACATCTTCAAGCTCCATTTTCCTCAAGATTTGTCTAGGTTTGACGGTGCACCAACTACACAAGTGTTCTAAAGGTTAGCTACTTCATCCTTTCATCTCTCACTGCTAGTTTAGCTCATTTCAAATGCTCTAGAAGTAGACTGGTTTGTGGATTTTAGTGTAGGTGTGTATGTGGGAGTTCTTTTGATTTAGATGCAAAATTTGAGCCCAAATTAACTTTTTAGAGTCTGCACATGTGTAGGGTGCCGTCCCGTGCCTGTCCTCACCGTTGTCGATCGCCCGCGCCGATCTCGTTGCCAGCACCACCATGGTGAGCCTCTTGTTCTTATCTTCTTTTTAAAAGATTTTTTTTCTTATTTGTATGATTTAGACAAATACTTGTATAAATTACTTATTATTATTATTTTTTGTTATTATATAGTGCGATGGTTTTGGTATTCGCCTCCATCGGTCCTCGTCCTGTCTATGATTCGGATGTGGTATATATTATCTTTTATAACTATTTGTTTTATTTAGTGTTTATGACAATTATGACGACCAACGTGACATATATTTTTTAATCTAGGAGGTATGTGAACCGGAAATTCCAACCGACATAGAAATTCTTGTCGAGAAGTTAAATTTGGTTGAAAAAGAAAATAATTACTTGAAGAAAAAATTGAAAATAATTGAGGAGAAGAATATGGAAGTGAAGTTGCATGTTGCCGATGTCGTCGATGATCACAAGATGAAGATGGATGCAATGCGGTTGAAGATGAATGCAATGCGCTTGAAGATTAGAAATATTAGAAAATATGCCATTGATAAAGAGACTTGGTATCATTGTGTGGGTCAATTGTTACCTTAGTTGCGATTTTGATCGCATTTGTTGTTGCATTTAAATGTTTTACATAGTTGTATGTTGTTTTATGAGAGAACTTTATGTATTTATTTTTGAAATAATAACATTTGATTACTACTGTACTTTGGTTTTAATGTGATGATGAACTTGTATAAATTTTATCATTTCTCAATTCATGATGTTCTGCAATGGTTTTTTGATATACTTAATTTCATAATACAGATGAATCGCCAATGAATGTACGGTGACCGGCGCACTTCGAAGTACATTACGAATCGGGAGTAATGCCCGAGTCACACTTAAGTTCACAAAAATGGTATCCTTGAACGATGTTAGCAACCTTATCCTTTTCATCTGTAATTGATACAAAAATATTGCATGTGTCCATGTACAGTGGTCATTTTACTATTCATGTATGATGCAGATCGATGCATGGAAGCGATGGATGTACGGTGAACGGCGCGGTTCCGGATTTATTGCAGGTCTGCATAAATTTATCGATGTGGCTAAGGCAAACAAAGTGAATAATTTTATGCCTTGTCCATGTGTTGACTGTCGAAACGTGAAGGAGTACTCTAGCTCGAAAACCATTCAAGGCCACGGGCTTCGGAGAGGTTTCATGCCCACATATTATTGTTAGACCATGCACGGAGAAAAAAGGGTTAGGATTGAAGACAATGAAGAAGATGATGATGACAACTATCCTATGTTCACTGAAGAATACGATGATGCTGCAATGGAAGACAATGAAGAAGAAGGAGGTGAAGAACAACCGACATCAGATGAGCCCGCTGATGGTCTTGGTCGGGTCATTTCTGATGAAAAGATACAATGCGATACATACAAGGAGAAGCTGAAGTTGAAGGCCATGCTAAAGGATCATAACAAGTTGCTGTACCCAAATTGCGAAGATGGCAGCACAAAGCTCGGTACCACACTGAAACTGTTGAAATGGAAGGAAGAAACTGGTTTATTTGACAAGGGATTTGAGAAGTTACTGAAAATATTGAAGCCGAAGCTTCCAAATTATAACGAATTGCCCAAGACTACGTACGAAGCAAAGAAGGCTATCTTCCCTCTTGGATTAGATGTGCAGAAGATATATGCATGCATTAATGACTGCATCCTGTACCGCGATGAGAAGTACGAGAATATGGACAAATGCCCGATATGCACTGCATGTCGGTACAAGATCAGACAAGATGACCCTGGTGATGTTGAGGGCGATGACGAGCCCCCCAGGAAGAAGGTTCCTGCTAAGGTTATGTGGTATGCTCCTATAATACCACGGTTGAAACGTCTGTTCAGAAACAATGACCATGCCAAGTTGATGCAGTGGCACAAAGACGAGCGTAAGAAAGACGGGAAGTTGAGACACCTCGCACATGGGTCGGAGTGGAGGAAAATTGAGAGGGAGTGGCCGGACTTTGCAGAAGACCCAAGAAACTTATGGCTTGGTCTAAGTACAGACGACATGAAATTGACCTACGAGCATTGTTGTTCGTAACCATCAATGATTGGCCTGCTCTTAGTAACATTTCAAGACATTCAAACAAGGGATACAATGCATGCACGCACTGTTTAGATAAAACTAAAGGTACATATTTGGAAAAAATCTAAGAAGGTTGTCTACCTGGGTGTCGTCAATTTCTTCCGACCAATCATCCCGTAAGAAAGAAAGGCAAGCATTTCAACGGTGAAGCAGATCACCGGAAGAAGCCTAACCTCCCTACTAGTGATGAGTTATTGGCTATGGTCAAGGATTTGGATCAAATAGTAATCTTTGGAAAGGGTCCTGGCGGTCAATCTGTTTCGAAAGACGACGTTACCGGACACGTGCCCATGTGGAAAAATAAATCTTTATTTTGGGAGCTAGCCTATTGGAAACACCTAGAGGTCCGGTCTTCAATCAACGTGATGCACGTGACGAAGAATCTTTGCGTGAACCTGCTAGGCTTCCTGGGCGTGTATGAGAAGACAAAAGATACAAGCGAAGCACGGGAGGAGGAAGCAACGTATGAAAGACCCATACGACAAGAAGACTGATAAAGGACGTCAATACTTAAGCAGCTACGCTCTTACCAAAGCAGAGAAGGAAATCTTTTTTGTATGCCTAAGCAGTATGAAGGTCCCGCGTGCGTGAAAATGCTGAATACCCTTGCAGATCCACCGCCTCCGTTGCCAGCAAACTATGAACGCTCTATTCTCAAGTCGGTTGAGGCAAAAAAGTAGTGGTTGAAGAGTAGTACGTCCAGTGGGAAATCAGTTGCCCAGCTCGGACAACAGAAAAACCAATCGTGCCCCCGCTCAAAGTGTATTCCAATACAAAGGTGTGCTCGAGCGTAGCTGCGGTCGAGCAGAGGAATGATGAAACAACTGGTATCGATCCGGAGTTTGTTGCACTATACGGAGAAGCGGCCAAGGCTCATGACATGTCTATTGATCGGTACTTAAACCATACACATGAATTCACTGACGTAACATACATGTACCGGCATGGGTCTCCTCTCGTCAAACCTGAGTTAGTCAACGAGCTACCAACAAAAATGCGAAGATTGCATGACTGGTACATGCGAGCATCTGCTGAACAACAAAGCTGGATCTACTGTGCATATAAAAACGAGCATTACGGTCATGGAGAAGGCGTGCTAATGATTGAATTTGACGAATTATTTCAGTTATATAAACAAGACGACCTCGACAAATCTATCATTAGTACCTATTGTTTGTAAGTATTATTAATTTATATCATTAAGTCTTACTCAGCTCGTTCATTGCATGTATAATCTTACTCATCACTATATTAATTTTGCAGAATGAAGATTCTCGAATGCAAAAGAGGACGAATCTATGACATTGAGTTCATTGACCCATATTTCATTCATGACAAAAGTCTCGCAGTGGATCCCCGCGAGACAGAGAATAACTTGGTACAAGGGTTAAGGTTTTCCGCTACCAAAAGAGAAATATTATTTCCTTACAACTTCAAGTGAGTGTTACTACACACATTCTATTTTTGCTTACTCGATGTTATTAAGTGTATAATTGACTTGTTATGCGTGCGCAGGTTCCACTTTATTCTGTTAATCATTCTACCTGACAAGGGACTAGTAAAAGTCATGGACCCGAAACACACACCCCTCGATGATTGGGAGAACATGCAGGAATGCCTCCAGAGGTAATTTCAATGATTATGGCACTATATCGGCAACTTCTAGTTCATTTCCTGATAGCAAGTAATTAATATAGAACTCCTTTATTCATTTCCTTTTCTTGACAGGGTTTGGAAACGGTTCACCACCAAGTGTCGGGGTGTTTGGAAGCCAGAGCTTACATTTAAACAAATGGATATAAGTAACTACTAGCTAGATCCGCGCATCTCTTTATTCTAGTTTCAATACCATTATCATTCTTGATTATGTTTTTGGTTGAACTCTGTTCTCGTAAAGTGCTTGAAGCAGGAACATGGGAGCAATTTATGTGGATACTATGCTTGCGAGTTCATTCGCTAGACGACCCATGAAACGGGCAAAAATCGAGACATAAAAAAATTTGAAGTACGATAAACAATACTCACAACTTTATTTTATTACCGTCAATTGTGTTCGGTTTCATTGATATATATTGACCCCTTCTTTAAATTAGATCGAACGGTTGCGGGACGGTCTTCTACCACAAGAACGTGCACGAGCAATTCAAAAGGAAATTGTCGGATTCTTAGATGCAGAGGTCCTAGATGTGAAGGGAGAATACGATTGCCCGTGGATGCAATTCATATGAAATGTTAGTGTAAAAAAGATGCATATGTGTATGTAACTCGTGCCTACATTTTGTAATATGTTCGACAAAGCACGACGGATAAGATGGTGTAATATATTCATGACGATGATGTGCAATATAGTTGTTCCTTTATTGCTGTGTATGCACCATCCAATTTAATGCAAAACAAGAATTAAAAGTGTTCAAAACAAATAAATGGGAAAATAGAGGGCAGGAAAATAGCCCCATCCAATTTAGTGTAAAATCCTAAACCCTAAAAAATGCTAAAAAAGATAGCGAAGCAATAGACCCGGTTCGCAATAAGAACCGGGACTAATACCCCTCCCCCTCGCTTCCAGCCCCGCCACGTGGAGGACCATTAGCCCTGGTTTGGGACCGAACCGGGGCTAGCATTAGTCCCGTTTTGTTAGTCCCGGTTCGTTAACCGGGGCTAATGGCCCAAATGAACCGGGGCTATAACCCCGTTTTCTATTAGTGAAGACACGACATGTAGGTGGTCATGAGCCTGGTCCCGGTGTCCTCCTCCAGGGCCGCCACCTCGGGCGCCGCCTTCAGCCTCTTGGCTGCCCCGGATGCCGCTGCCGCATGGATCGCGAAGCCATTCATGGCATGGTGGAATCACAGCCCATCTTCCTAATGATGGATGCCTGCTTTTTACTCCCTCCGTTCCTAAATATAGGTCTTTTTAAAGGTTCTTCTAATGGATTACATACGGATGTATATAGACATATTTTAGATTGTAGATTCACTCATTTTACTTCGTATGTAGACTCCTAGTAAAATCTCTTAAAAGACTTATATTTAAAAACGAAGGGAGTATTAATTAAATTGATTGTTTTTTACGGGTCTTGTTGTTCCTTTGGTCTTAAAATTTCTTGTGCTCTCAAAATAGACCATTACATGACACGTGTCATAAATTGGCAGTTTGGTTATGACTTTGTCGAGTGGCAGACGAACGTCGGTTAACGAGAGTTGCTCGAGCTGCCTATTTGAGTTAAACCGTGTTCCGCATCTCGACAATGTGCACCAGCTTGCCGAGTATTAACGCTCGACAAAGACCTGAATGAACCAACTACACTAGTGGGGACGGGGCCTTTAGCCCCGGCTTGTAAGGGGCTTTAGTCCCCATTCACCAACCGGGACTAAAGGGGCGGGACTAAAGGCCTAACCGTTAGTCCCGACCATGTTACAAGTCGGGACTAAAGGTGCTCCACGTGGGCGCCTCGTAGCGCCCCAGGGGCAGGCCCTTTAGTCCCGGTTCGTTACACGGACCGGGACTAAAGAGTTTCAGATTTTGCTTATTTTTGGGTTTTTTTTGAATGAAATTATTTTTGGGTTTTAGGGTTTTAGGGTTTAGGTGTTCGGAAGATTAACGTGATGCCTCATTTGGTGTTCGGGAATTAGTTTTCATATAATTTAAATAGAAATAATTATGCATATATGTATAAGATTAACTTATCTTACAAGCGAGCATATATATACAATTATATGCAGATCTGAATTATCGGGACTAGAGCCCGTCTATTCGATTACATGGACGAACATCAGTAATGGCCCCCTAGCTACACTAAATTCTCCATTGTCATCTATAGCTTCCGTCCTCAGAAAGGTCGCAAGCTCCTCTGCAACAGCAATCACGCGTTGCTCTGGTAGGACCTTCGTCCTCATGGCCGTGTACTATATAAGAAGAGGAGATGAATATGAATATCAATCATGATAACAAAGAATGACGGGTAAAAATAGAGGTGTGAATGTTCATTGCTTACGTCGAATCTGTGATCCTTGTGCTCAGAGGTAAACATGCAAATGGTCTCGCAAACATAGTATCCGCATAGATGCGTTCCCCGTGGCTGCTGGTCGCACTTTACGAGAATAAAATATATATAATCAAAATAATAATCTAGCATCATAGATGTATTGAAAATAGAAGTATATAATACTACTACTTACCTGAGCCACTCTAAAGGTCAGCTTCTCAGGCTCGATACCGGGAGTCACGCACTTGAACCGCTTCCAAACCCTGTCTGACAAGGATAATGATTTGCTAAGTTTTTCATTAATTGATATATCAGAAAATCATCGAAAGAGACCGATAGAGCACAAGAATGATTGAAATTACCCTTGGAGCATGTCCTGCAGGCTTTGGAACTGTTCCAAGGGTCTCGATAATGGGTCGAAGGCATCAACTCTTTCCTTATCAATTTGAATGTCCAACAGAATCCAATGAAAGCTGCACATGTATATATATATATATGTATATATATATATGTCACTAACTTATCAATTACACTTATAAGTGAATGGACACAACAGAGTAAAGAACCTCACCTGAAGTTGTATGGAAACAATATGTGGTCACAGAAATTTTGATCTGTTAGAAACCTTAGAAGGTTTTCCTCCGTCTCCTTGGGTTTATCAGTTAGCGTCGCTATATGTATTTTATCTGGGTCAATAAACCCAATATTTATGATGTTTTTTTTTACAATCCAGAATCTTCATTCTGCATAATAGAGTACACGTTATATATAGACAATGAATTGAAATAACTAAAGAAGTTATATGTAGACAACAAATTGAAAAACTTACAGACAATAGCAACTCATAAGCGATTTGTCGAGGGCGTCGCCATTGTACATCTGGAAGAGTTCATCAAAGTCGATATGGATTTCTTCGGGGCGGCCGTAGTACTCCCGTGGGACACTCACCACGATCATCGTTCTCCCATTCTTTGATTCACTTAACTACCATGTATGCAAGTAACGCATATTTGTTGGGAGATCATCTTTGCTGACCAAAGGCGCTCCCATGACAAACTGTGGCTTAGGGGCTACCACAGCCTTGGGTAACCTGTCGTCTTGGAAAGCCAGAACATCTTCAACCGAGACACCCCATTCAGCCGCCCACTTCTTTGCTAATTCAAAATCTTGCCCCTGCACCGGAGGGGGAACATTCTCGGTTAACACCTTGAGGGGTGGGATCGACTGTTTGGCCTGTTGTCCATGCTGAGGAATGTCAGATTTTTTCTTGCTTGTAGTTGAACTTGATTTGCTCCCACTTGCACTTGCACGTGATCTGCTCTTTTTCACTTCCTTCTGCAATGTGCGTGTATAGTCATCAGGCTTATGGTGTAAGTCATACTGTGATGGAAGGTTCGTGAAGTATTTTGCAAATGCTATTTGCTTCTCGGTGTATTCCGGGCGGGGCTCGGGTTCCTTCTTTTTCATCTGCGCATCATGATGTTCCTTTGCTATCCTGGCGTTTTCCTCGGGGGTACGATCATAAGGTCTGATAGGAAGATTAGCATGAGGTACCTTTGGGAGGGGCGACCGTTTGCGCTTTGGGGGGCTCCGTCGCTTAGAAATCGTCGGCGGAGCGTTCTTGGTGGCACGCTCCCGCTTAGTATCCGGAGCGGGCGGCGGCGGAGACGGACGACCCAAGTCCGGCGGCGGTGATCGGGATGGACTCGTGTTGTGCTGGCCGACGTCATGTGGAGGGCTTGGAGGTAATGGAGGTGTAGGTGACTTGCGACGACTCGGAGGCGGTGTTGTCCTTGGGGCCGAGCCTGGAAGCTTGATGTAGTTCTTGTTCCATAGGATGACTCCACCCAGTACTTCTCCAAGTGTCCTCTCATCTTCGGGTCCAGCTATGTCGAGCTACATATCATGAAACCCCGTCATTGATTTCATCCACCCCGACTTTAGCAAAGCCAGCTGGAATCTCACGGCCATGCCAGCGTGCATCAGGGCCAGAAGGTAAAGCTTGTCCGACGGCCACCTTCATGGATATATTCTTGAATTTCTGATGGAGTTCACATGATGTTGACTCCTTGATTCCATCCACGGGGTAGCCGGGACCGCCCTCTATCATTCTTCGTGCATCGTCGGGCAGGGCCTCTGATTCAGCCACACTGCTTTTCCGCTTAGATGGGGCGCCGGTAATATCAAGTGCAGGATCTTCCTGGCGCGTTACTCCTCTAAGCTCATCAATCTGCTTCTGTTGCTCGTTAATCCTGGCAAGCAACTGGTTGAACTTGTCATTCTCCTCATCCTGCTGCCGCTTCTTTGCTCTCTCTCGGCTTCTGTAAGTGTCTTGGTCTTTGGCAAACCCAAGCCACCACGGGTAAGAAGGACCGAAGCCTCGCGTTCGTCCTCCATGTTCGTCATTGCCGAGGACCAGTGTGAGCAAATCTTTATCTCTATCTGCAGTGAACTTTCTTGTTCCCTCCTTAATTTCTTTCACTATCCTTTTCCAATTCTCCGTGGGTATCCTAAGACCGTCACTGCAGATGAGGTCTCCTGTTTCTTCGTCGTACGAACCACCATGCGCAAGGAACCAATTTCTTGCTCTCAATTCCCACTCATCACGGAGTGGTTCAGGTACGATGCCTTTATCTAGCAGATCTTGCTCTTTCTTATCCCACTTTGGGATGGCAGTCTCATAGCCCCCTGGCCCCAGCTTGTGGTGATATTTCTTCTTGTCGGCATTTATCTTGTTCTTTTCTGATAATGCCTGGGCATCTTGTGACTCCTTGTACTCTTGAAATGCCTTCCAGTGATTCGCCTGCTTGGCTAGATACCCCTCGAATACTGACATTTTCTTTGTCTTCAGATAGTTTTTCCATAGCTTCTTCTTCCAGCTACAGAACAGTTCGACCATCTTCTTTAGAGTCCACTGCTTGACTTTGGCCCTCAGTTTGTCTGCGGCGTCTTTATTCTCACATTCTGGCAGGTTGAAATGTGACATGAGATCATTCCAAAGATTATCTTTGTACCTTTCGGCGACATAGTCACTATCGGCTGCCCCTTTGCGCTTGTTCCACTCCCGAACGCTGATCGGGACGTGATCCCTAACGAGAACTCCGCATTGCTTCTTGAATGTGTCAGCAACATTCTTAGGAAGCTTGGGTTCGCCCGTAGGCAATATCACCTCAAAGGTGTAATGCGTCCGTGCATCCAACTTTCTAGTCGGGCCTCGTTTCGTAGCTTTGCTCGATGTGGAGGCCTAAGAGGGAGAAACATTCGTCAAATGAATGTATATGTATACAATATAGAGCTATCTCCAATATTTTTCACATATTACAAGTGATTGTCGAACTTCATATGTATACCTCGCCGGATTTTATTATTTCTTCACCGGCTTCTCCACCGGC
Organism: Hordeum vulgare subsp. vulgare; assembly: GCF_904849725.1. Lineage (NCBI taxonomy): Eukaryota > Viridiplantae > Streptophyta > Magnoliopsida > Poales > Poaceae > Hordeum > Hordeum vulgare. The sequence continues at coordinate 9,571,298 of NC_058519.1, forward strand.
TTCTCCATCAGTGGAGCTATCACCTTCTCCGTCATTGGACCTATCTCCTGCCCCATCGGCTTCATCTTCGTGTCGCTCGACCTCCATTCCATATCCGGAGGGGTTTAGATATGACGACGAAGATTCAGCTGGTTCAACGTCGGGGCCGTCTTTGATTATATCTTCGATAAGTTCTTCCTCTTCGAGGTTCCTGATATGTGGATCCATAGTTCTGCAAAAAACGGACATTTGATTAACTAATAAACTAACAAACTATATAAGAGGGGTTGGAAACTTCGAAGTGTCATTTTATATAGGAGGACCTTTAGTCCCGGGTCTTGGCTAGAACCTAAACTCTAAAATACCAGCCGGACGGAGCCCAGTCCCGGACACTTAAGCATATACAATAGCAAAATTAAACTAGTTCTGTTAATTTTCTTGCTAAAAATAAACTATTTACACTTAAGCATATACAATAGCAAAATTGAACAATTAACACTTAAGCATATACAATAGCAAAATTAAGCAATAATCTAAGAAACACTATTAACACTTAAGCATATACACTATACAATAGCAAAATTAAATGACAAAAAAAATATTTCTTCTTCTTGTAACCCTAAACTAATTTTTCCTCTTCTTCTATTTCTCCTCTTCTTCTACTTCTTCTTCTACTTCTACTTCTCCTCTTCTTCTACTACTTCTCATCTTCTCTTCTTCTACTTCTCCTCTCCTCCTCTTCTAATTTTTTCTCTTCTTCTACTTCTCCTCTTCTTCTATTTTTCCTCTTCTTCTCCTCTCCTCCTCTTCTTATTCTCCTTTTTCTTATTTTCTTCTCCTCCTCTTCTTATTTTCCTTTTTCCTAATTCTACATATTACTAACCCTAATAATCTAGCACAAACCTAATAACAATAGGAATTAAATGATAAAAAAATCTTTTTCTTCCTTTCTTCCCTTTTTCTTCCTTTCTTCTCATTTTTCTTCCTTTCTTCCCTTTTTCTTCTCTTCTTCTCCTTTTTCTTCTTTTCTTCTCCTTCCCTTTTTCTTCCTTTCTTCTCCTTTTTCTTCCTTTCTTCTCCTTTTTCTTCCTTTCTTCTCCTTTTTCTTCTTTTCTTCTCCTTTTTCTTCCTTTCTTCTCCTTTTTCTTCTTTTCTTCTACTGGACGGAGTGTTGGGGAGGAGGGGGCGGGGGGCTTACCGGCCGGAGGTGTCGACGGCGCGCGGCGAGGAGGACGGCAGGCGGCGGCAAGCAGGACGGCGGGCAGCCTGCCGGCGTCGTCGAGTTCGTCGCTGTGCCGCGCCGGGCAGGAGAACGAGGAAGAAGGAGAGAAGGAAATGCGATTTGGGTTGGAAATTTTCTAACTCCCGCTAATATAGGTGGATCTTTAGTCTCGGTTCGGGGCTCAATCCGGGACTAAAGACCCCCTTTAGTCCCGGGTGGAGCCACGACCTGGGACTAAAGGCCCTTTTTTGGCAGACCAAAAGGCGGGAAGCAGGGGCCTTTAGTCCCGGGTCGGGGCTCGAGCCGGGACTAAAGACACCCTTTAGTCCCGGTTTGTGGCAAGAACCTGGACTAAAGGTTAAGCTATTAGTCCCGGTTTTAGACAAAAGCCGGGACTAAAGTGTTGCCTATATAAACCCTCTCCCCTGCCCACCCTCTCCCCTATTTTTTGGTTGTTGAAGTGTGACCATGCCATGCTCTTGCCACTCTAGTTCATGCACATGACGTGTTCGATGAAATGCCCGAGCCACTCTACTTAAGCTTTCTCCTCTCCAAGCTCGACCTCCAAGCTCCATTTTCCTTAATATTTGTCTAGGTTTGGCCGTGCACCAACTGCACAAGTGTTTTAAAAGGTTAGGTACTTCATCCTTTCATTTGTCACTGCTAGTGTAGCTCATTTCAAATGCTGAAATTAACTTCTTAGAGTCTGCACATGCGTAGGGTGTCGTCCCGTGCCCGTCCTCACCATTGTCGATCGCCCCGTGCCGATCTCGTCGCGAGCACCACCGTGGTGAGCCTCTTGTTCTTATCTTCTTTTTAAAAGAAAAAAAAATCTTACTTGTATGATTTAGATACATACTTGTATAAATTACTCACTTTCATTATTTTTTGTTATTATATAGTGCGATGGTTTTGGTATCCGCCTCCGTCAGCCCTCGTCCTGTCTATGATTCGGATGTGGTATATATTATCTTTTATAACTATTTGTTTTATTTAGTGTTTATGACAATTATGACGACCAACGTGACATATATTTTTTAATCTAGGAGGTATGTGAACCGGAAATTCCAACCAACATAGAAATTCTTGTCGAGAAGTTAAATTTGGTTGAAAAAGAAAATAAATACTTGAAGAAAAAATTTAAAATAATTTCACCCACATAGCATGTGTTAAAAAGTTGAGAGGGCTACGACAAAAACTGGATGCACTTCGTGTACAAAACGGACAATCTCTCTCGAAGTATCAGGGTTTCGAACGAGAACTCATCTCTTACAAAGGGATTTCATTTTTTTGAACTTATTTGAACTCCATACTTTTTGTGTGTTCAAAATGCACCATTCAAAGGCACATCACAAAATTTCAACAATTTCTGATTTCATTTGGTATTCTTCGTGCATTTACTTATATTTTTTGAGCTAGTTGACCCTGAAATTGAAAAGCACTACAAATGAACTCTGAAAATGTTGAAAGTTGGAATGCTATCATCATTTCACCCACATAGAATGTGTTAAAAAGTTGAGAGGGCTACGACAAAAACTGGATGCACTTCATGTACAAAACGGACAATCTCTCTCGAAGTATCATCGTTTCGAACGAGAACTCATCTCTTACAAAGGGATTTCATTTTTTTGAACTTATTTGAACTCCATACTTTTTGTGTGTTCAAAATGCACCATTCAAAGGCACATCACAAAATTTCAACAATTTCTGACTTCATTTGGTATTCTTCGTGCATTTACTTAATTTTTTTTGAGCTAGTTGACCCTGAAATTGAAAAGCACTACAAATGAACTCTGAAAATGTTGAAAGTTGGCATGCTATCATCATTTCACCCACATAGCATGTGTTAAAAAGTTGAGAGGGCTACGACAAAACTGGATGCACTTCATGTACAAAACGGACAATCTCTCTCGAAGTATCAGCGTTTCGAACGAGAACTCATCTCTTACAAAGGGATTTAATTTTTTGAACTTATTTGAATTCCATACTTTTTGTGTGTTCAAAATGCACCATTCAAAGGCACATCACAAAATTTCAACAATTTCTGACTTCATTTGGTATTCTTCGTGCATTTACTTATTTTTTTTGAGCTAGTTGACTCTGAAATTGAAAAGCACTACAAATGAACTCTGGAAATGTTGAAAGTTGGCATGCTATCATCATTTCACCCACATAGCATGTGTTAAAAAGTTGAGAGGACTACGACAAAAACTGGATGCACTTTGTGTACAAAACGGACAATCTCTCTCAAAGTATCAGGGTTTCGAACGAGAACTCATCTCTTACAAAGGTTTATTAAAATTATTTTTGCGTATTTGAGAATTTGAAAAAACTATGAAAATCAAAAGTGTTTGGAATTTAGTACATTCCATATATGCATTACATAAAAGGTTTAATACATTATTACATTATTGCACCAATATTCCTATCTTTTATTTCTGTTTTCTTCTGGGTTGTAGCCATGGAGAATCTTCATCATTCAGTAGGATGCTTGGGTCAGTTTTCACTTTGAAGGGCGGAATTTCATGAAACTTATTATAATCTTCTGACATGTCTGTCTTGTCATCTACTCCCACGATGTTTCTTTTCCCTGAAAGAACTATGTGGCGTTTTGGCTTATCGGACGATATCTTCTTTTGCTGGTTTCTTTTTCTCGTTTTTGTAGACATGTCCTTCACATAGAAAACCTGAGCGACATCATTGGCTAGGACAAATGGTTCGCCCATGTACGCAAGATTGTTGAGATCCACTGTTGTCATGTCATACTTTTGGTCTACAACTACTCCGCCTCCTGTCAGCTTCACCCATTTGCACCGAAACAAAGGGATCTTAAAAGTAGGTCCATAGTCAAGTTCTCATATCTCCTCTATGTACCCGTAATATGTTTCCAAACAGTGCCCATTCTCGTCTGTTGCATCAAAGCGGACACCACTATTTTGATTGGTGCTCTTTTTATCTTGGGCAACCGTGTAAAATTTATTCCCATTTATCTCATACCCTTGGAAAGTACATATAGTCGAAGATGGTGGCCTGGCCAAACAGTACAACTGATCTCCAACGGTGTCGTCATTCATGAGATGTGTCTGCAACCAACTGCCGAAAGTCTTCTCGTGTTCCCCTTTAATCCAAGAGTCAGCCTTCCCCGGGTTTTCGGAGCGTAGAATATTCTTGTGTCTCACGATATACGGAGCCACCATGGTGGAATTGTGTAGAGCTGTGTAGTGTGCTTGAGAGAAAGAATGCCCATCCATACATACTTTTGCTTTCCTTCCTAGTGTGCCTTTTCCTGTCAGCCTACCCTCATACCGAGATTCAGGAACACCAATCGACTTAAGGTTAGGAAGAAAGTCCACACAAAACTCAATGACCTCCTCTGTTCCATAGCCCTTGGAGATGCTTCCTTCTGGCCTAGCACGGTTACGAACATATTTCTTTAAGACTCCCATGAACCTCTCGAAGGGAAAATATTGTGTAGAAACACAGGACCGAGAATTCTAATCTCTTCGACTAGGTGAACTAGGAGGTGTGTCATTATATTGAAGAAGGATGGCGGGAACAACAACTCAAAGCTGACCAGACATTGGACCACATCAATCTGTAACCCTGATAGACTTTCTCGATCGATTACCTTCTGAGAAATTGCATTGAGGAATGCACATACCTTCACAATTGCCAGGCGAACATTTTCCGGTAGAATTCCCCTCAATGCAACCGGAAGCAATTGCGTCATAAGCACGTGGCAGTCATGAGACTTTAGGTTTTGGAATTTTTTGTCTTTCATATTTACGATTTCCTTTATATTCGACGAGAAGCCAGTCGGGACCTTGATACTGAAAAGGACTTCAAAGAAGATTTCCTTCTCTTCCTTAGTAAGAGCGTAGCTGGCACGCCCTTGAAACTGCCCTGGATGCATGCCATCTCTTCCTTTATGACGTTCCTGGTCCTCCCGTGCTCCCGGTGTATCTTTTGACTTCCCATACAAGCCCAGGAAGCCTAGAATATTCACGCAGAGATTCTTCGTCAGGTGCATCACGTCGATTGCCGAGCGGACCTCATGGACTTCCCAGTAGGGTAGCTCCCAAAATATAGATTTCTTCTTCCACATGGGTACGCGCTTCTCAGGGCCGTTAGGAACAGTTTGGCTGCCAGGACCCTTTCCAAAGATTACTTTTAAATCTTTGACCATATCTAATACTTCAGCACCAGTACGGATGACAGGCTTCCCCCGGGGTTCTGCCTTGCCATTGAAATGTTTGCCTTTTTTCTTTAAGGGATGCTTGGGCGGAAGAAAACGACGATTGTACGGGTATACATTCTTCCTACATTTGTCCAGATATATACTTTCTGTCTGATCCAAATAGTGCGTGCATGCATTGTATCCCTTGTTTGACTGTCCTGAAATGTTACTAAGAGCAGGCCAATCATTGATGGTTACGAAAAGCAACGCTCGAAGGTCAAATTCCTCTTGTTTGTGCTCGTCCCACACACGTACTACACCTGGTTCGGCCCACAGCTGTAAAAGTTCATCAACTAATGGCCTTAGGTACACATCAATATCGTTGCCGGGTTGCTTTGGACCTTGGATAAGCACTGGCATCATAATGAACTTCCGCTTCATGCACAACCAAGGAGGAAGGTTGTAGATACATAGAGTAACGGGCCAGGTGCTGTGACTGCAACTCTGCTCCCCAAAAGGATTCATGCCATCTGTACTCAGACCTAACCATAAGTTCCTTGCGTCAGCTGCAAATCTCGGGAAGTCTCTCTCGATTTTTGTCCACTGCCGACCATCAGCGGTGTGCCTCAACTTATCGTCTTTCATACGATCTTCCATGTGCCATCGCAACAACTTCGCATGATCTTTATTTCTGAACAGACGTTTCAACCGTGGTATTATAGGAGCATACCACATCACCTTGGCAGGAACTCTCTTCCTGGGTGGCTCGCCCTCAATATCACCAGGGTCATCTTTTCTGATCTTATACCGCAATGCAGTGCATACCGGGCATTTATCCATATTCTCGTACTTCTCACCGCGGTAGAGGATGCAGTCATTAGGGCATGCATGTATCTTCTGCACGTCTAATCCTAGAGGGCAGACAAGCTTCTTTGCTTCGTACGTGCTGGCGGGCAATTCGTTCTTTCTTGAATGCATCTTCTTCATCAGTACCAGCAACTTTTCGAATGACGAGTCAGTCACACCAGTCTCTGCCTTCCACTTCAGCAATTCCAATGTGCTACCCAGCTTCTTCTGGCCATCTTCACAAGTTGGGTACAACAATTTGTTGTGGTCCTGTAACATCTGCTCGAACTGCAACCTCTCCTTTTCTGTGTCGCACCCTCGCCGTGCATCAGAAATGACCGGGCCAAGATCATCAGCGGGCTCATCTGGTTCCCGTTCTTCATCCTGATCTTCTTCTTCATTGTCTTCCATTGCAGTATCAGCATACTCAGGGAACATAGATCGGTAGTTGTCATCATCGTTCTCTTCTTCTTCATCGTCGTCTTCCATCATAACCCCTCTTTCTCCGTGCTTGGTCCAAACATTATAGCCCGACATAAAACCAGACCGAAGCAGGTGGCTCTGAATAACTCTTGAGGAAGTGTAATCCTTCTCATTTCGACATTCAACACATGGACAAAACATATATCCACCACCATGCTTGTTCGCATCGGCTGCATCTCGAAAAGAATGCACGCCTTCTCTCTAAGCGGCTGTGCGTCGATCACCGTACATCCATGGATGGCTCATCTGTGTTATACGACAGTATATCAAATACAAACACGATCCTAAAAATTAGTACCGCACGATCTAAACGAGGAAATATAGTTGCTAATCTTTTAGAATAAGTAGAAATAAAGAGGAAGAGGTTTAAGCGTGGCTCAGACATCTCATATCGTAGTTGTGTTCGGTGAACTGAAGTGGCATCGCTCTAACACACATTTCAACAAACACCTCTAGTGCATCAAAAAAAGTGAAGAGCTAGCACCCACCCACAATCCTCCATCCAAGAAAAATGCAAGGAAGAGGGGAGAGGGGGGCTGTGCTATATATAGGCAGAGGACTTTAGTCCCGGTTTGAGACACGAACCGGGACTAAAGGTGGCGCACATGCGGGCTGCCCACCGCGTAGCTCTTTAGTCCTGATTTGGGAGACGAACCGGGACTAAAGGCTCCTTACGGGCCGGGACTAAAACCTCGAGGGAGGCATTGAAAATTGAGACGACGTGGCCGGGCCTAAAGGGTCCCGGCCAAAGGCCCGTTTTCCTGCGACAGTGAAGTTACTTTATTTTACCGAGACACATTGTTTGATTCTCGGCAAATAGTTTGCCAAATGTCCGTCAGTTGGTTCCTGGCAAAGTTTTGTTTGCCTCAGAGGTGTACGCGTGTACTCTTTGTTCATAGCAATGCTCGGCAAAGGCTTTGCCGAGTTTATTTGGTCCTTTGCCGAGTATTTCTAGCACTCAGCATACACTACTAGAATCTTGAATTTCGTCGAGTTCTAAATGTTTGCCGAGTTTCTTTTGCCAGGGAACTAGGCAAAGAAATCTTTGCTGAGTTTTTTTTTGTACCGGGCAAAGAAATCTTTGCCGAGTTTATTTTTTATTTGCGCCGGGCAAAGAAATCTTTGTCGAGTTTCTTTTCTTTTAGCAGTGGGCAAAGAAATCTTTGCCGACTTTATTTTTGTTGCACTCGGCAAACATCTATTTTTTGTTTTTAAATTTCCTTGTCCTTTCTCTTTGTCGAGTGCTTTGTTTATTGCACAGATTGAATACTTATTTTTATTTTTTGTTTTCCTCTCCTTTCTCTTGTGTCTTTTCTTTTGTACATTATTTGCTTTACTTTTCCCTTTTATAATTTGTTCTCCTCTGTGTTATTTATTCTTAATTTTAATTTTCTATTTCTTCCCCTTTCTCTATTTCCTTTTCGAATGGATTTTCTAGGCATTAAACATTTTAGTGAATAAAAAACAATATACGCATTGTAAGTGCATGAAAAAGTTGGCCCCATACAAGAAAAATTGTAATATTGACTAATATGATACCTACAATATGTTGTAAAAGTTGAGAAAACGAAATTGTAAGCCATTTCTAGTTTTTTAACGGATATAATACAAATTTGAACTGCAAGTGCGTGAAAAAGTTGACAAAGTTGGGTAAATAATAATAATAATTGTGTTCTTGGGTCCATGTTTAACATTTATACAAGAAATCGAAAGGACTTCTAAACATGAGGATGCCAATACTTGTTCCCGAACGTGGAGTTTTTCGGTTAATAAATTCCAGAAAATGCTAATGAAGTCCATAAAGCATGAATTTTGGCATGGCGCCCTCATATCACAACTACAAGTTGATGTAGAAATTTGAGAAGGTTTCAGAAAAGTTGTGATGTACATCACTTAGAAACCAGATAATCTCAAAGGAAGAAACATGATTTTGGTAGGGAACGAGTGAGGTTTGAAGGCAAAGCTGCCGTTGCTTCATCCGTTAGGCTTGAATTTTTTGTGCACCATTCATGTATTTGTTTTTGAATATTTATGAGTCTGTTTGCTATATTTAACCCATTAGATGCATTTCTAAACCTTTAACAAATTTAATTCAAATTTGAACTGTAAGTGCCTGAAAAAGTCGAATAGGTTGGGTTAAAAAATCATAATTGTGTTCTTGAGTCCATGTTTAAGTTTTATACAAGCAAACAAAACGACTTCTAAACATGAGGATGCCAATACTTGCTCCCTAACGTGGAGTTTTCCGGTTAATAAATTCCATAAAATTCAAAGGAACTCCGGAAAGCATGAAAATTGGCATGGCGCCCTCATATGACAACTACATGTTGTGGTAAAAAATTGAGAAGGTTTCATAAAAGTTGGGATGTAAATCGCTTAGAAACCAGACAATCTCTAAGGAAGAAACAGGGTTTCGATTGGGGACGGGCGAGGTTTTGAGGCGAAGCGACCGTTGCTTCATCTGTTGGTCTTGAAATTTTCATGCACCCAAGATACACCACTATTTGATATATGTAATGTTTTATAATTATTATGAGTCTGTTTGCTATATTTAACCCATTAAATGCAATTCTAAACCATTAAAAATATAATTCAAATTTGAATTGTAAGTGTGTTAGAAAGTTGAAAACGTTGGGTTGAAAAATCATAATTTTGTTCTTCGTCTATATTCAGGCCTTACGCAAGAAAATAAAATCCAAACATGAGGGGGCCAAGAATCGATTGAAAAGGGTGAATTTTTTTGTTATTAAATTCTAAAAAATGCAAAAGAATTCCGAAAAGCATGAAAATTGGCATGATGCCCTTATATGGCACCTACAATGGTGTGGTAAAAAATTGAAAAAGTTTCGCAAAATATTTACAAGGGTAAAGGGCACACTTTTGTGATAAAGAAAGCCCACAATCTGTGCTTTTTCCCTACTGGATAGGAGGAAATTGCACGGATCGTTGACATGGCGTCAATCTGCACTGTTAAACACTCAGAGATCGAACGGTCTATGGCGCCTCCCCTCGCTCCTTCCCTCCCTCTCTTATCTTCTTATCCCCTCGTCCTCTCTCTGGTGGTGGTGGGTGGCTACCGGCTCCCTCTCCCTCTCGAGGCTGACCAGCTCTGATAGTCAAAACACGAGGGGCGCACAGTCAAGGCACATGTTCATGACAAAGTATGCCTAAGTGTGTTTACTTCTTCAATTCTATAACTAACTTATGGACCTTTTACTGGTCAACCATATTGGAAAGGAAAATGAAGTGCAGGGGTCATGCTGATCAGGCAATGTTCGAGGTGTCAATTTTTATGACCTGTCCATGAAAAAGACAAGAAAACAGATGGATACACCTGTGGCTGTGGTGACCGATTGGTGTACTTAACGGGAGCGCCTGTGGCTGTGAGGCATATCACCACACTAACTTGACTACGTATGGTCAAGTGTACTCTATTAATTTATGTATTCAATTGTACACAATATTTGACTTTATGGAGCTTTGACTGGAAAACTGATGTGCAGGCTGATCTACAGGCAATCTTCGAGTTGTCAAATTTTATGCCACACTAAAATGATGGTGATTTGCGCCTATATATAGAATATGTGTTCGTGAGTCTTATCCCACACTAAAAGGCATTTCTATTTTTGCCTGAGGCAAAACTGCAAGCAAACCTGATGGTTATGGTGATGGAGCCAAGCGCATCCACCCTCGTGCTCCTCACTCTCGCCTCACTTGTGATCCTTGCGTCGGTACTGAGCCGCAAACGGAAAAACCATAGGCGGCCTCCAGGCCCATGGCGCCTCCCCTTGATCGGAAGCCTCCACCACGTCCTCACGTCGCAGCCGCAGGTCGCCCTCCGGGACCTGGCCAAGAAGCACGGCCCGGTCATGTACCTCCGGTTCGGCCAGATGGACACCGTCGTCGTCTCCTCGCCTGCCGCGGCGCAGGAGGTGCTCCGGGACAAGGACCTCTCATTCGCGTCGAGGCCCAACATCCTGGTCTCACAGATCTTTTGCTACGGGGGCCGTAACGTCATCCTCGCGCCCTACGGCCCCTACTGGCGGATGACGCGCAAGCTCTGCACGGTTGAGCTCCTGAGCGAACGCAAGGTGCGGCAGTTCGCGCCCTTCAGAGACAGCGAGACCATGTCCCTTGTCGAGAACGTCCGCGCCGCCGGTCGGGGCGGCGCGCCATTGAACCTTGGCAAGCTACTCATTTCCTGCACCAACACTATCACCGCCAAGGCTACGTTCGGCCAGGTGTGCGACGAGGAGCTCCAGGATCGCTTCATGGCCGTGACCGGCCTGGCGATCAAGGTCGCCGGCGGATCCAGCGTCGGGGACCTGGTCCCGTCGCTGTGGTTCGTCGACGCCCTCACTGGGCTGAGAGGCCGTCTGTGGCGTGCGCGCCGGCAGCTGGATGCCATCCTGGACAAGATCATCGCTGATGAATGCAGGGAGGGGCAGCGAGGTGACCACCTTCTCGGAGTACTGCTTAGGATCAAGGATGAGGGGAACCTTGAATTCCCCATCGACATGACAAACATCAAGGCGATCATATTGGTACGTGTCAAGCTTCATGCACTAACCAACGTAATAAAAGTCTAAATAGATTGAAAGTGCTAGACAATCCATGATATACACTCCAACAATATGATACTAAATAGATCTAGTTTCTTTTATCCGAGAGTAACTTAATTTTCATTTTTGTTCATGCCCCTTCAGGATATGTTCACGGCAGGGACGGAGACGACGTCGGCAGTGGCCGAGTGGGTCATGGCCGAACTCATGAGGAACCCAAAGGTGATGGCCAAGGCGCAGGCTGAAGTGCGTCATACCTTGGACACCAAGAACCCTATAGACCATGAAGAATACATAGATGATCTGCACTACACCAAAATGGTGATCAAGGAGACCATGAGGTTAAACCCTGTGGTGCCGTTGCTTGTCCCTCATCTCTGTCAGGAAACCTGCGATGTTGGCGGATTTGAGGTCAAGGAGGGCACCAGGGTCTTGGTCAATGCATGGGCGATGGCGAGAAGCCCCGAGTACTGGGAAAACGCAGAGGAGTTCATGCCGGAGAGGTTCGAGGACGGCACGGCCACCTACAAGGGCTCGCGGTTCGAGTACTTGCCGTTCGGCACTGGAAGGAGGAAGTGCCCCGGCGATACCTTTGGGCTGGCCACACTGGAGCTCGCGGTGACACGGCTCCTCTACTATTTTGATTGGAGCCTCCCTGCCGGAACACGGGTAGATGAGCTCGACATGGAAACAAGCGTGGGGTTAGCCGCGAGGAGGAAGAACCAGCTGCACCTAGTGGCGACCCCTTATAAGGGTGCTTGCTAGGCAAATACTATCTATGTGCTCTCTTATGTTCTTTTCCGTACAAAAAAAATCACCGTGGAGTTTTTTTTCCCAAGAAATAACCACTGTGAAGTGTATTTGTAAATTAAGTTCATAACCTCTTTATGCCTGCACATGGACGGGTGAATAGCTCATGTGTGAAGTTTTTGATGCGAATTGGAAAGAATGAAACGTAGTTGACCAAAATAGCTCGTCGTGCGATGATTTACATGGCAATAATAGCCCCTATACAATGGGAATGGTCATCAACGGGGAGCACACTTAAGTTAAAAACAGGGAGTCAAACTGATAAGTGCATCTGGTGGCGGGCCTCACTTGACAGTGCATCGAGGTTAACGATTCCCCGCCCGACTAGACCCGTGCTACTCCCCCTGCTTATGGTTGCTGCTCCCGTCTTCATTCTCGTCGGCGGCGGCGACGGCGGCAGAGCTTACGTTCACGGTCGCGGCGGCGTATGTGGAAAGTGTATTCGGTATCCTAGAGCTGTTCCCCTAAGTCTTGAGTTAGATCTAACCAAGTGAGCCTTTGTTTTCCACGGGATCCAGATTGTGGAGGCGGGTGGGGTGGGGGAGCGGTTGCGGCGTTGGGCTGAACGAGATGGAGCCGCGAGAGACAACACCGACTAGGTAATGATCACCCTTTCTAACCTATGCGATGTGTCCCTAGTCTACTTCTGCTGCCTCACGGTGTCCGCCATTGGTACACATGGGCGATGGTGCTCAGGCCTTCGAATTCACTATTGAATTCTTTCCGTCTAAAGTGAAGCTAGTTGATGGTAGTGTGCGAGACACAAAGAGAGATACAATTGTGAAATGAGAGGTTGAATTTGCAGAAATTGACCCATAGGAAATACAGAGATGGAAGAGAGGGGCGTGAGGAATTTTGAGGAGAAAGTTGGGGAGAGCATTTTTTGGGTCCAGGGTAAGAGGTATAATTGTTACTGTTTGATAATTGAAAGGGTAAGTATGTGAGAATTGAGAATGGTGAAGAGATGGTTGATGAAATCGATCGACAAGACTGCTGGGTAAGCAAAAAAGACTACCATTCATGCATAGCTCGTTGATGTGAAATCGATCGGCAAGACTACTAGGCAAGTTCGATTCATAGATGATATATGATGATTGGGATTCACAGAAATAGATAACGTCCATGTGTACGGGGAAGTGACGGTAATAGAGGGGGCTGATCAACATGCACAAGAGGGCTATCATGGTGCTGTAAGGGTTATTTTTGTTGATTGGAATACAGTACAATTAGAAGACATTACTGATTTGGCCATTGCATCAATGGCTGACACTGAGATGGCCAATTTTTTGTCATTCCAGTAGATGATCAAGATAAGGAAGAGAGGGGTCAATCGAGTTTGCCTAATGATGCTAACATAGATGCTTGTAGCCCCGGCTAACTCTGTGCCCAACAACTACGGTAAGACGGGAGGGGGGGGGGTGTTCTTCGGAATGACTACGCGTAAAGGCATTTATGCGGTGAATCAGGTTGAAAGTGAAAGTTGCCAAAAAGTGGCAGAATTTAAAGTGCTAGTTATGGATGAAAGCACATATGCTCCCTTGATGGTTTTTATAATTCATGGTAACATACATTGTCTGTTCGACTAATACTTTTACCTAGTATATTTCAGATATAGTCCACAGAGATGACTGGCTAATGGATTGTGTGGAGAAGCCCCAAGGAAGGAAAGGAATAAGATTGGCCAGCTTCAAGCTACAAGACTCTACATTTTATATTTGTGAGAAATCACTTTTAGGTCCATAGGAAAGCCAATACTATTAAAATGTTGGAAATATGCCCTAGAGGCAATAATAAAATGATTATTATCATATTTCCTTGTTCATGATAATCGTCTATCGTTCATGCTAGTCTATCGTTCATGCTATAATTGTATTAATAGGAAACAGTAATACATGTGTGAATGAATAGATCACAATGTGTCCCTAGCAAGCCTCTAGTTGGCTAGCTCGTTAGTCAATAGATGATCATTGTTTCCTGATCATGGACATTGGATGTCATTGATAACGGGATCACATCATTGGGAGAATGATGTGGTGGACAAGACCCAATCCTAAGCCTAGCACTAGATCGTATTGTTCGTATGCTAATGCTTTTCTAATGTCAAGTATCTTTTCCTTCGACCGTGAGATTGTGCAACTCCCGGATACCGTAGGAGTGCTTTGGGTGTATCAAACGTCACAACGTAACTGGGTGACTATAAAGGTGCACTACGGGTACCTCCGAAAGTGTCTGTTGGGTTGGCACGAATCGAGATCGGGATTTGTCACTCCGTGTGACGGAGAGGTATCTCTGGGCCCACTCGGTAGAACATCATCATGAGCTCAATGTGACTAAGGAGTTAGTCACACGATGACGTGCTACGGAACGAGTAAAGAGACTTACCGGTAACGAGATTGAACAAGGTATAGGTATACCGACGATCGAATCTCGGGCAAGTTCTATACCGACAGACAAAGGGAATCGTATACGGGATTGATTGAATCCTTGACATCGTGGTTCATCCGATGAGATCATCGTGGAGCTAGTGGGAGCCACCATGGGTATCCAGACCCCGCTGATGGTTATTGGCCAGAGAGGTGTCTCGGTCATGTCTGCCTGTCTCCCGAACCCGTAGGGTCTACACACTTAAGGTTCGATGACGCTAGGGTTATAGGGAATTGTTATACGAGATTACCGAAAGTTGTTCGGAGTCCCGGATGAGATCCCGGACGTCACGAGGAGCTCCGGAATGGTCCGGAGGTAAAGATTGATATATAGGACGGATGGTTTCGGACACCGGAAGTGTTTCGGGCATCACCGGTAACGTACCGGGACCACCGGGACCACCGGAGGTGGTCCCGGGGGACCACCGAAGGGGGGTGACGACCCCGGGAGGCTAGATGGGCTAAGTGGGGAAGGGAACCAGCCCCTAAGTGAGCTGGTGCGCCCCCACCCAGCCCATGTGCACCAGAAAAAAGGGGAAGGGGGGGGGGAACCCTAACTAAGGTGGGCCTTAGGCCCACCAGAGGGGTGCGCCATCCCTCCTCCTTGCCCTGGCCGCCACTCCCCCCATCTGGGAGGGCTGCCGCACCCCCTAGGGTGGGAACCCTAGGGGTGGCACCCCCTCTCCCCTTCCCCTATATACAGTGGGCACTTTTGGCCTTTGGAGGACACGGTTTGCCCTCTCCCTCGGCGCAGCCCTGCACTTCTTCCTCCTCCTCTCCGCCGGCGCTTGGCGAAGCCCTGCCGGGAGACCTCGTCTTTCCACCAACACCACGCCGTCGTGTTGCTGGTCTTCTTCCCCAACCTCTCCCTCCTCCTTGCTGGATCAAGGTGCGGGAGACGTCACCGGGTTGCACGTGTGTTGAACGCGAAGGTGCCGTTGTTCGGCACTAGATCGGAATCGCTGCGGGTACGACTCCATCAACCGCGTTCTAGCAACGTTTCCGCTTAGCGATCTTCAAAGGTATGAAGATGCTCTTACCCCTCTCTCGTTGCTGGTCTCTCCATAGGAAGATCTGAACATGCGTAGGAAAATTTTGAATTTATGCTACGTTACCCAACAGTGGCATCCGAGCCAGGTTTTCTATGCGTAGATTCTATGCACGACTAGAACACAAAAGTTGTGGGCGATGGTTTGTCAATTTGCTTGCCGTTACTAGTCTTATTCTTTTCCGGCGGTATTGTGGGATGAAGCGGCCCGGACCGACCTTACACGTATGCTTACGTGAGACTGGTTCCACCGACAGACATGCACATCGTGCATAAAGGTGGCTAGCGGGTGCTGTCTCTCCTACTCTAGTCGGATTGGATTTGATGAAAAGGGTCCTTATGAAGGGTAAATAGCTTTGGCATATCATCGTTGTGGCTGTCACGTAGGTAAGAAGGCGTTCTTGCTAGAAACCCAAATCAGCCACGTAAAACTTGCAACAACAATTAGAGGACGTCTAACTTGTTTTTGCAGGGTTTGACATGTGATGTGATATGGCCAAAGTTGTGATGTTGCACGTATGATGTATGAGATGATCATGTTATTGTAATAGGTTTCACGAATTGCATGTCGATGAGTATGACAACCGGCATGAGCCATAGGAGTTGTCTTAATTTATTGTATGAGATGCAACGCCATGTGCTTACTACTTTTACTTCATTGCTAACGGTTAGCTATAGTAGTAGTGATAGTAGTAGTTGGCGTGACGACTTCACGGAGACACGATGATGGAGATCATGGTGTCACGCCGGTGACAATGATGATCATGCGATGCCTGAAGATGGAGATCGAAAGAGCAAAGATGATAATGGCCATATCATGTCACTATATGATTGCATTGTGATGTTTATCATGTTTTACATCTTATTGCTTAAAACGACGGTAGCATAATAAGATGATCCCTCTTAAAATTTCGAGAACGTATTACCCTAAGTGTGCACCGTTGCGAAGGTTCGTTGTCTCGAAGCACCACGTGATGATCGGGTGTGATAGATTCTAACGTTCGCATACAACGGGTGTAAGCCAGATTTACACACGCAGAACACCTAGGTTGACTCGACGAGCTTAGCATGTACATACATGACCTCGAATACAAGAGACCGAAAGGTCGAACATGAGTCGTATGGTTGAATACGATCAACATGGAGTTGCTCACCATGGTGACTAGTCCGTCTCACGTGATGATCGGACACGGGTTAGTCAACATGGATCATGTATCACTTAGATGACTAGAGGGATGTCGATTTAAGTGGGAGTTCATACTTAATTTGATTAAATGAACTTAATTGTCATGAACTTAGTCTAAAAGTTGTCTTTATAAATATTGTAGATGTCCAACGTCAACCTCAACTTCAATGCATTCCTAGAGAAAAACAAGCTGAAAGATGATGGTAGCAACTATGCGGACTGGGTTCGCAACCTGAAGCTCATCGTTGAAGCAGCTAAAAAGGCTTATGTCCTTAATGCGCCGCTAGGTGACCCTCCCGCTCCCACAGCAGCCCAGGACATTCTAAACGTCTGGCAAGCGCGGAGTGATGACTACTCTCTGGTCAGGTGTGGCATGTTATACAGTTTAGAAACGGGGCTCCAAAGACGTTTTGAGCAACACGGGGCATATGAGATGTTCCAAGAGCTGAAGCTAGTTTTTCAAGCTCATGCCCGTGTCGAGAGATATGAAGTCCCCGACAAGTTCTTCAGCTGTAAGATGGAGGAGAACAGTTCTGTCAGCGAGCACATACTCAAAATGTCTGGGTTACACGGTCGTCTGACTTCACTTGGAGTCGAACTTCCGGATGATGCTATCATTGACAGAATCCTCCAGTCTCTCCCACCAAGCTACAAAGGCTTTGTGCTTAACTACAACATGCAAGGGATGGAGAAAACCATTCCCGAGTTGTACTCGATGCTCAAGTCTGCAGAAGTAGAAATCAAGAAGGAGCATCAAGTGTTGATGGTCAACAAGACCACTAGTTTCAAGAAAGGCAGGGGTAAGAAGAACTTCAAGAAAGACGGCAAAGCTGTTGCCGCACCCGGTAAGCCAGATGCCGGGAAGAAGAAAAAGAACGGACCCAAGCCTGAGACTGAGTGCTTCTACTGCAAGGGAAAAGGTCACTGGAAGCGGAACTGCCCCAAATACTTAGCGGACAAGAAGGCCGACAACGTTAAAGGTATATATGATATACATGTTATTGATGTGTACCTTACCAGCGCTCGTAGTAGCTCTTGGGTATTTGATACCGGTGCTGTTGCTCACATTTGCAACTCAAAGCAGGAACTGCGGAATAAGCGGAGAGTGGCCAAGGACGAGGTGACGATGCATGTCGGGAATGGTTCAAAGGTCGATGTGATCGCCGTCGGCACGCTACCTCTACATCTACCGTCGGGATTAGTTTTAAACCTCAATAATTGTTATTTAGTACCAGCTTTAAGCATGAACATTGTATGAGGGTCTTGCTTAATGCGAGACGGCTACTCATTTAAGTCAGAGAATAATGGTTGTTCTATTTATATGAGTGATATGTTTTATGGCCATGCTCCGCTGGTAAATGGTTTATTCTTGATGAATCTCGATCGTGATGTTACACATATTCATAGTGTGAGTACCAAAAGATGCAAAGTTGATAATGATAGTCCCACATACTTGTGGCACTGCCGCCTTGGTCATATCGGCGTTAAGCGCATGAAGAAGCTCCATACTAATGGGCTATTAGAGTCTCTTGACTTTGAATCACTTGACACATGCGAACCGTGCCTCATGGGCAAGATGACTAAGACTCCATTCTCAGGAATAATGGAGAGAGCAACCGACTTATTGGAAATAATACATACTGATGTGTGTGGTCCAATGAACGTTGAAGCTCGCGGTGGTTATCGTTATGTTCTCACTCTCATCGATGATTTGAGTAGGTATGGGTATATCTACTTGATGAAGCACAAATCTGAGACGTTTGAAAAGTTCAAGGAATTTCAGAGTGAGGTTGAGAATCAACGTGACAGAAAAATTAAATGTCTACGATCTGATCGTGGAGGAGAATATTTGAGTCACGAGTTTGGCACACACCTAAGAAAGTGTGGAATCGTTTCACAACTGACGCCGCCTGGCACACCGCAGCGCAACGGAGTGTCTGAACGTCGTAGTCGCACTTTATTAGATATGGTACGATCTATGATGTCTCTCACCGACTTACCGCTATCATTTTGGGGATACGCATTAGAAACTGTAGCATTCACTTTAAACAGGGTACCGTCTAAATCCGTTGAGACGACACCGTATGAACTATGGTTTGGCAAGAAACCTAAGTTGTCGTTTCTTAAAGTTTGGGGCTGCGATGCTTATGTGAAGAAACTTCAACCAGAAAAGCTCGAACCCAAAGCGGAGAAATGCGTATTCATAGGATACCCTAAGGAAACTATTGGGTATACCTTCTATCTTAGATCCGAAGGTAAAACCTTTGTTGCCAAGAACGGATCCTTTCTAGAGAAAGAGTTTCTCTCGAAAGAAGTAAGTGGGAGGAAGGTAGAACTTGATGAGGTAATTACACCCCCTCTCGAACAGGAAAGTAGCGCAGCGCAAGAAGTTGTTCCTGTGGTGCCTACACCGACTGAAGAGGAAGTTAATGATGATGATCATGAAGCTTCGGATCAAGTTACTACTGAACCGCGAAGGTCCACAAGGGTACGCACCGCACCAGAGTGGTACGGCAACCCAGTGATGGAAATCATGTTGTTAGTCAACGGTGAACCTTCGAACTATGAAGAAGCGATGGAGGGCCCGGATTCCAACAAATGGCTTGAGGCCATGAAATCCGAGATAGGATCCATGTATGAGAACAAAGTATGGACTTTGGTGGACTTGCCCGATGACCGGCGAGCCATAGAAAATAAATGGATCTTCAAGAAGAAGACTGATGCAAACGGTAATGTAACCGTTTACAAAGCTCGACTTGTCGCAAAGGGTTTTCGACAAATTCAAGGAGTTGACTACGAAGAGACTTTCTCTCCCGTAGCGAAGCTGAAATCAGTCCGAATCATGTTAGCAATTGCCGCCTTTTATGATTATGAAATTTGGCAAATGGACGTCAAAACAGCGTTCCTTAACGGGAACCTTAAGGAAGAGTTGTATATGATGCAACCAGAAGGTTTTGTCGACCCTAAGGGTGCTAACAAAGTGTGCAAGCTCCAGCGCTCCATATATGGGCTGGTGGAAGCATCTCGGAGTTGGAACATTCGCTTTAATGAGGTGATTAAAGCGTTTGGGTTCATACAGGTTTACGGAGAAGCCTGTCTGTACAAGAAAGTGAGTGGGAGCTCTGTAGCTTTCCTCGTACTATATGTGGATGACATATTATTGATGGGGAATGATATAGAGATGTTGGAGAGCATAAAGGCCTATTTGAACAAGAGTTTTTCAATGAAGGACCTTGGAGAAGCTGCATACATATTAGGCATCAAGATCTATAGAGATAGATTGAGACGCCTCATAGGTCTTTCGCAAAGTACATACCTTGACAAGATATTGAAGAAGTTCAATATGGAAAACTCAAAGAAAGGGTTCTTGCCAGTTTTGCAAGGTATAAGATTGAGTAAGACTCAGTCGCCGACCACGGCAGCAGATAGAGAGATGATGAGTTCTGTCCCCTACGCTTCAGCCGTGGGCTCTCTAATGTATGCCATGCTGTGTACCAGACCTGATATAAACCTTGCCATAAGCTTGGTAGGGAGGTACCAAAGTAATCCCGGTGTAGAACACTGGACAACGGTCAAGAATATCCTTAAGTACCTGAAAAGGACTAAGGAAATGTTTCTCGTTTATGGAGGTGACGAAGAGCTCGTCGTAAAGGGTTACGTCGACGCTAGCTTCGACACAGATCCGGATGACTCTAAGTCACAAACCGGATACGTATATGTGTTGAATGGTGGGGCAGTGAGCTGGTGCAGCAGCAAGCAAGAAGTCGTGGCAGCATCTACATGTGAAGCGGAGTACATAGCTGCTTCAGAAGCGGCTCATGAAGGAATTTGGATGAAGGAGCTCATCACCGACCTTGGAGTGGTTCCAAGCGCGTCGGGTCCTATGACACTCTTCTGTGATAACACTGGAGCCATTTCCATAGCTAAGGAGCCCAGGTTTCACCGGAAGACGAAGCACATCAAGCGCCGCTACAACTCCATCCAGGACCATGTCCAGAGTGGAGTGATAGATATTTGTAAAGTACACACGGATCTGAATATTGCAGACCCGTTGACTAAACCTCTTCCACGAGCAAAACATGATCAACACCATGATGCTATGGGTGTTCGATACATCACAATGTAACTAGATTATTGACTCTAGTGCAAGTGGGAGACTGTTGCAAATATGCCCTAGAGGCAATAATAAAATGGTTATTATCATATTTCCTTGTTCATGATAATCGTCTATCGTTCATGCTATAATTGTATTAATAGGAAACAGTAATACATGTGTGAATGAATAGATCACAATGTGTCCCTAGAAAGCCTCTAGTTGGCTAGCTCGTTAGTCAATAGATGATCATTGTTTCCTGATCATGGACATTGGATGTCATTGATAACGGGATCACATCATTGGGAGAATGATGTGGTGGACAAGACCCAATCCTAAGCCTAGCACTAGATCGTATTGTTCGTATGCTAATGCTTTTCTAATGTCAAGTATCTTTTCCTTCGACCGTGAGATTGTGCAACTCCCGGATACCGTAGGAGTGCTTTGGGTGTATCAAACGTCACAACGTAACTGGGTGACTATAAAGGTGCACTACGGGTACCTCCGAAAGTGTCTGTTGGGTTGGCACGAATCGAGATCGGGATTTGTCACTCCGTGTGACGGAGAGGTATCTCTGGGCCCACTCGGTAGAACATCATCATGAGCTCAATGTGACTAAGGAGTTAGTCACACGATGACGTGCTACGGAACGAGTAAAGAGACTTACCGGTAACGAGATTGAACAAGGTATAGGTATACCGACGATCGAATCTCGGGCAAGTTCTATACCGACAGACAAAGGGAATCGTATACGGGATTGATTGAATCCTTGACATCGTGGTTCATCCGATGAGATCATCGTGGAGCTAGTGGGAGCCACCATGGGTATCCAGACCCCGCTGATGGTTATTGGCCAGAGAGGTGTCTCGGTCATGTCTGCCTGTCTCCCGAACCCGTAGGGTCTACACACTTAAGGTTCGATGACGCTAGGGTTATAGGGAATTGTTATACGAGATTACCGAAAGTTGTTCGGAGTCCCGGATGAGATCCCGGACGTCACGAGGAGCTCCGGAATGGTCCGGAGGTAAAGATTGATATATAGGACGGATGGTTTCGGACACCGGAAGTGTTTCGGGCATCACCGGTAACGTACCGGGACCACCGGGACCACCGGAGGTGGTCCCGGGGGACCACCGAAGGGGGGTGACGACCCCGGGAGGCTAGATGGGCTAAGTGGGGAAGGGAACCAGCCCCTAAGTGGGCTGGTGCGCCCCCACCCAGCCCATGTGCACCAGAAAAAAGGGGAAGGGGGGGGGGAACCCTAACTAAGGTGGGCCTTAGGCCCACCAGAGGGGTGCGCCATCCCTCCTCCTTGCCCTGGCCGCCACTCCCCCCATCTGGGAGGGCTGCCGCACCCCCTAGGGTGGGAACCCTAGGGGTGGCACCCCCTCTCCCCTTCCCCTATATACAGTGGGCACTTTTGGCCTTTGGAGGACACGGTTTTCCCTCTCCCTCGGCGCAGCCCTGCACTTCTTCCTCCTCCTCTCTGCCGGCGCTTGGCGAAGCCCTGCCGGGAGACCTCGTCTCTCCACCAACACCACGCCGTCGTGTTGCTGGTCTTCTTCCCCAACCTCTCCCTCCTCCTTGCTGGATCAAGGTGCGGGAGACGTCACCGGGCTGCACGTGTGTTGAACGCGGAGGTGCCGTTGTTCGGCACTAGATCGGAATCGCTGCGAGTACGACTCCATCAACCACGTTCTAGCAACGCTTCCACTTAGCGATCTTCAAAGGTATGAAGATGCTCTTACCCCTCTCTCGTTGCTGGTCTCTCCATAGGAAGATCTGAACATGCGTAGGAAAATTTTGAATTTATGCTACGTTACCCAACATAAAAGAGGTGAGGTATCTATGTTGAATTGGTTGCTCAAGTGCTTAGAGACACCCAACAAAAATACTCAGCCATTCTCCCACAAAATTCACTGTCCAAAAGCCTAAACATCAAAATCGGTGCTTGATACGTTAAGTTTTGATTGTTGCATGTTATTATATTATCTATTTTGGATGTTTTATGTGCATTTATATGCCGTTTTATATTATTTTTATGACTAACCTATTAATCTAGAGCCTAGTGCCAGTTTCTGTTTTTTCTACGTTTTTGAGCATTGCAAATAAGGAATATTGAACGGGGTCCAAACGGAATAAAATATCCTGAAAGATTTTTCTTGGACTAGAAGACACGCAACAGACTTGAAGTAGGGGGCAAGCCAATTGCCGGGAGGCCACAAGCCTGCAGGGCGAGCCATGGGGGGATGGCCGCGCCCCTTGGCTTGTGGGCCCCCCTAGAGGTCTCCTAACCCAATTCTTCGGCATATAAATTCCCAAATATGTAGTACTTGATGAGTTATGCATGCCCGCTTATACAACCCAGCTTTCAGTGGATCCTACTAATCATAGATCCCGACGAGGCAAAAGTTGAAGTACTGGACTCACTGGAAAAAAGATCGTAAAGAGTAAATGACCTGAAGTTGATGTCCGACAGGTAATTTCAATCATTATCGCACTATGTCGGCCTCTTTAGTTCCTTTCCTGATATCAAGTAATCAATGACTCCTTTATTCTTTTTCTTTGCCGGGCAGACTTTAGACACGGTTCATCCAGAAGGTTCGTGGTGAATGGAAACCAAAGCTGATATGGGTACGATCTAAGGTAATAAAGTAGTACTAGCTACGTCCGCGCATCTACTTGGTTCTAGTTTTAATATCATTATAATGCTTGATTATTATCTGACTGCATTCTATTCTCGTAATGTGGTGCATGCGGCAGGAACAAGAGACTAATCTATGTGCATACTATGTTTGCGACAACATTCGCTTTATGACCGAACGGCGCCCAGATGCAAGAACTCTTTGGATACGTAAACATGGTCTAATATATACACACAACTAATATATTCATATTGGTCTCCTTTTTTAAAGATGAAGGGGATGCGGGATAGGCTCCTACCAAAGGAACGCATATAAGCACTTTAAGTGAAAATTGCGGGATTTTTGCTTGAGCAGGTCATAGATCCCGACGTAGAATACCACTACACCAATTAATACATGCATGTAATGATCTGCAAGTTGTAGGACAAATTGTATACTATATAATACGACCATTTGGGGCACCTAGGTGTCCAGGCTCCTTGACTTTTCACCGTTCGATTGCATTATGGGTCAACCATCATAAATTACAGATTTGGAAATAATCACGCCATGCATGGTAACTTTTTTGTGGGAAGAAAATGATGACATGCATGCTACCTTCCTTATTAAGAAACGTTTGTAATAAGAATTGGAGAGAAAACTAGTAATTAAGGCCTTATTATTGTGTCTTGAACGTCCATGACGTTGCGTATATGTACATTTTTTTCATATGTGTGCATACACATTGGGTTGATACATACAATTTTTTATTAATTATTTCAAATTAAGTTAGTATTTTCTTTTCCAACCATTTTGTGACTTTGGGTAACATATACCTGTGGATGCCATATTTCACGTAGACAAATATATGTAGCCATACTTTACTTTATATACATTGATGAGATACCTACAATATTTTCGTATCTTTTTTGACCTAGTCGGGTACATACGTGTATATATTAGGTATATTAGGTATAATACCTACAAATTGATATCACGGTCTAAGAAAATGTACACGTGATATCTCGCGTACATACATAAAAGATGTGACATTTATAGGTATATATACAAATATAATTCACATCAAGTTATTTATATTTATATGTATGTTTTTATTAGGTATATCATCAATATGTACATATTCATTTGTATAATCACATCGAGGTATGTATATATTCATGTGTATATTCACATCAAAGTATGCATATTTTCACTTGGTACAATAACAACACATAGATATTAAAAGTATGACATTTATGTCTACATTTTCATTGGGTATAACTTTGACATGTCCATGTTTCGTCAAGTATAATACCCACTAACTAGTATCACTGTCTATGAGGATATACATATGTACATATCCAGTATGAATGTTCATACCATGTTGGTTTCTGAAAGCAATTATTGACCATTTAATATACTACTAGTACATGCAAATAAAATATGAAAAGTCATTATTTTGTCAATTGAATGTCATGCACTAATGAATATGACTTGCCATAACCAGCCTAGGTGCACAGGCTCCTAGGTGCCCCATATATATAGGTGTCCCGCGTGGTAGTATATGGAACACGTGGGGTAACTACCCCTGGGTGGTAGGATGTATTTTTCCTATAACGCGTGTGTGTGTGTATATATATATATATATATATATATATATATATACACATATATATATATACATATATATATATATCTATGATATATGATTGGTTCTACAAGAAATTCTATAATATATGCATAACGTGTATTGTATGTAGTAGCGTAAGATATATTTGAAATGAAAGAAATTAAATAGAAAACTGAAAATGAAAAGAAAAAATAAATAATAAACCCCAAAATCTCAAAATCCCAAAACCCCAAATCTCCGAAGCCGTTAGTCCCGGTTGGTGTTACCAACCGGGACTAAAGGTCCCCGTTCCCCGATGCGCGCTGCCAGCCAAGTGGAAAGGAATTAATCCCTGGTCGTGGCAAACCGGGACTAGGGGGGAGGGGCTTTAGTCGCAAGTTATTAGCCCCGATTGATGAACCGTGACTAAAGGCCCTTACCAACCGGGAGTAAGAGCGTCTCCATCCGCGCCCCCAACACGCCCCTCCTAGGTCTTTTTTTGCCGGCGGGCCAAAAACGCCCCAGTCGCGCCCCCAGAAACCTGTTTTCGCCGATTAGAGCCAAAATTAGCCCCGACGGTCTCAGGCCGAACCCAGCGCACTGGGGACCCCCAGGAGCGCCGACACTATTATTTGCATGCAAAAGGCCCACTGTCAGCCTCCCACTCCCTCTCTTCCTCCTCTCTATCTCTTGCATGCAACAGGCCCACCCATGTGCATGCCTCGCCCACTTCATCTCTTTTTCCTCTCATCTCTCTTGACTTGTAGTGTTGGGTGGGGGCATAGCTGGAAAACTTTTCCTCCCCATGTCAAAAATTTCGCCGGTATAACCCCAACCGGGTGAAAAAGTGCCTCCTGGGAGGCCAATGAGCGGAGATGCTCTAAAGCCCCGTTTTCTACTAATGATGTAGCTATATCAATGAACTCCATTAATAAATTTTGGTGTCGTGCTCGTGTGATTGCTTGGTCTTTAGATGATCAATGAAATGCGTCGAATTATTTTAACGACAACTGTACAATGGAGAACTCGTGGTCAAGGCACATGCCCAAGACTGCTTGAGCCCATTTATGCTTCCTCTTAACGTGCATGATCGAGCCCTGCTATCCTGGCATAATCAAACTTGTGGGAGTAACATTAGAAAATTATATATTACAAATTTTTCATATATCAATGGTACGTCTATGTTCCATGGATCAATAGAATATCCGTTCAATGAAAGAAGATGTTTCTGTCGAAAGCAAAACGTCATTGGTACTTCTTCAATCTTAAGAACCATTAGCTCATTCTTTTGGGTGTGTTCATAAGAGTATGATGTGCTTGAATGTGTTTATGCGAATGAGTGTGTATACGTATTGTAGAGCTCAAGGTCACTGCCGCCAGTATCATATTGTTAACTAATCAGCCGCATCATTTTCACCTCTGATAGTAAAAACACGAGGGGCGCACAGTCAAGGCACATGTTCATGACAAAGTATGGTTAAGTGTATTTATTTCTTCAATTTTATAACTAACTTATGGACGTCTTACTGATGAACCATATTGGAAAGGAAAATGAAGTGCAGGGTCATGATGATCACACTACTAGAATTTTCAACTATGCCTACAGCCAGATGCCGTCGGCATAGCGCTCCTACCGTCGGCATAGCTCTATGCCGACGGCAGCCGTCGGCATATCCCCGTCGCCATAGAACACGTCAGCGTAGATGCCACGGCCGTCGGCACAGAAAAGCTGTCGGCATAGGTATCTATGCCTACGGCTTTCTTACAGCCGTCGGCGTAGTTTGACCCTCGGCATATTTTTTCATGAAACGGTTTCTAACGGCGCCGTTACTCCACCGGCCGTCCAGCGGAGTGACGCGTGGCGCATCTATGCCTACAGCCAGGCCATCGACATAGATTGTAGATGTCCTGCGCCGGCCGTCTTTCGTAATGACACGTGCCTCATGTATGCCTACGGCAATGCCGTCGGCAGAGATCGTAAATATATGCCGACAGCTAGGCCGTAGGCATAGATTCGCCACGTGTCGGCTACTGGTGGCATACCTATACGCCGACGGTCTAGCCGTCGGCACAAATGTGGCACGTGGCAGCAACTGGCTACTTGGCCATATCTATGCCGACAGCAAAGCTGTAGGCATAGTTACACTCTGTTTTTTTTATATATTTCTTGTTTTGACAATTTCATTCAAAATCAACACAATAATATGACAGCAAATATGACATCACACTAAGATCATCATAAAGTCCAACATCATCATCATCATCTCACATAAAGTTCAACAACATCATCATCATCCCACATAAAAGTTCAACATCATCATCTCACAAATATCACATAAAGTTCAATATGACAACACATATCATGATTATCTCAAGAACATCATCTAATGAACACAAGTAGAAACTTAAAGAACATCATCAAAACTCGACGGAGCAGCAGTCGAGTCACCAGTCCCCTACAT
Organism: Hordeum vulgare subsp. vulgare; assembly: GCF_904849725.1. Classification (NCBI taxonomy): domain Eukaryota; kingdom Viridiplantae; phylum Streptophyta; class Magnoliopsida; order Poales; family Poaceae; genus Hordeum; species Hordeum vulgare. The sequence continues at coordinate 9,598,822 of NC_058519.1, forward strand.
GTTTGAGAAAAGATTGTAAGGATAAATATAATATAATAGTGTTGATTGAACGAGAGCTAGTTTGTCAATCGTTAGGTAAATGTACTAACCGGAGTCTGACTGCATAGTGTCACCCATTCATCGAATGTGGGTACATGTGGGGGTTCTCCAGTAGGTGGTGGTGGGGGTACCATTTGTGGTGGCTCCGCGCGGTTATTCCAAGACGCCGCTATAGCCTGGATGTTAGTTAACCAAGCAAACTAGAAGGTCAGAAGGAATGAATGTGCAAATTTTAGCTTGGTTTGAAGAGGGCAAAACTAACCGCCATCATCCCACGATTGTAATTCACGTTTGCCTTCATTAGGCGCATGTACTCCTGCACCTCGAGATTCCTACGCTCGACAAAGGCCATGTATGCCTACAAAAATTAGGTTGTTTGTAAGTGAACAATGTTGAAAATAAATTAAAAAAGTGAGAAAGAAAGATGATAAGGGGATAATTACTTACATCATGCTGGGGGTCTGAGGGAGGTTGCGAACGCCCCTTACTGCTGCACGGGCTCGGATTGGTAGCCCGCAGTTGTGTGTAAGAGACTGAAGGAGTGATCAAGCCATCGAAACACGGATAGCGGCCATGGGCCTTCCCCTGAATAGACATCACCGCCGTCTCATCAATCTGAGATTCGATCACGTCAGGAGCATCCGGACCAGGCGGATGCAACCTCTCAAATTGTTCCTTGTAGGACTCTATCTGCTCCTCTGTATTGCCATAGTACTTGCTCTCGCCTTCCTTGGGATTAGTCCTAGCACGGGCCATCACCCATGACTGTATGTCTGAGAGTGACCTCTTCAACTTGGCCTCCTGCAACGTCAGACGAAAGTTAGCCATACATAGAAAACATGATGGTAAATATAAAAAGAAGAACAAAAATGAACCATGCATATAGATATACCTTCATTGCCTTGAAGCCCCAGTGGTTCCTGTTTCCTTGGCCGTGTGTCCCGTCTTTTCCACGGTTAGCCCGGGCCCTGCTGCTCTTGGCAGCAAACTCTGCATCGTCGCCGAGCCACCTATCCACCGACCTAGCCCATCCATCACCCTTTCCCAAGCACCATTTAGGAATAACCTAAAAAATGGAAGCATGACATGTCAGCACAGAACAACATGTCAGCACAAAACAATGAAATTGATTGCTTATACGTTGGATTGAAAAGTCTCTAATACTTACCATCATGTACTGCTCCCTGTTCAAGGTAAGTCGTTGCTTCATTTTTGCTCATCTTTTGATTAAGGTAGGTGTGATAGTAGTGCGAGACGGCAACCCAACGCACCTCGTACAGGAACTGACGAGCTTTATTCTTCACAGCCGCCAGCAAGACCCCATCGGCTATGGCCTTGTGCTCGTCAAGAACTCTATAGAATTCCTGCAATCATGCATAAAACCAGAAGTAAACAAGGCATGAGTTGAGTGATTCAATGACAAACTATGACTGAAACTGAAGACAAGTGATTCAGAAGAGAACTTACCCAAAATTTGGTGATCACGGCCTTAGCGGCCGTCCCGTATGCCGCGTGGCTGGAAGCCTCGGAGTGGGCCCAGCTCGTGGCCAAAACCCACAGCTCCGACTCCTTGTCTGGCCGCGGCTGGAATAGGCCCGGCCAAAACTCCTTCAACAGGACAGTGATAAGGCCGTTCGGTTTACGGCCCTTTCCGTGAACCTCCCAGTTACTGCAAAAGAATCAAAGAATTGGCATATGTACAATAAGAAAATGTTGTCATGTGTTCAAAAATATGATTGAGAGGCACTTACTCTATCCCCTTCGGTGTAATGAGCACCTTGTCCGCCTCGACAGAAGGTGGTGTAGGTAGTTTTGCAATACCACGTAGCCACCCCTTCAGAGCACCAGACGGCAAATCACCCCACAACTCGGCGTCAACCTCCCCTCCACCACCCTCCCCCTCACCGTCCTCCTCCTCCTCCTCGCACTCCTCCTCACCCTCCGCACCCTCACACTCCTCCTCGACATCCTCCTCCTCGCCCTCCTCCTCCTCCTCCTCCTCCTCAGACTCAGAAGCTGCCTCAGTATAGGAGGGCATCGAAGAAGACCCCCCTATTTCGGACACAACCCGGAGTTTTTTGATTCTTTTGCCTCTCCCCCCACCTCCTCCTCCTCTAGGGGCTCCCCCCCACCCCTCCTCCTCTAGGGTCTCCTCCCCCGACCCCTCGACCTCCATGTGAGGTGTCATCGTCGCATAGTCGGGGGGAACCTTGGGGACTCGTCCACTCCGAGTAAGTCCTTTGCATTTGCTGAGGAAACCGGCGCCGCTAGACTTGCCCATGATTAGCTGCTTCCTTAGGGTATTCTGTATCGAATGACTTCCATGCTTCACCTTCTGATGGATGTACAATTTTATTTGGATTGTACCTTTTCCCTTCCTTGTGCCACTTCATCATTTTGGCAGACTCCTCGGTGATGAAAAGGCGCTGCAGTCTTTCTATGAAATGAAGATACCGAAGAACCTTCATAGGGATTTTTAGCTGCTTCTTCTGACCCTGCTCATCGACCACCTCAACATACCGAGAGGAACCGCACTTCCTACAGTAGTTGTCACTCGCATACTCATGCCTAAACAAAAGGCAATTCTTTGGACAAACATCTATTTTCTCATAATCCATGGAGAGCGCCTTCATTATTTTCTTCGTAGCGTACATGGTTTTCGGCAGTTCATGGCCCTCAGGGAGGCTGTTAGCCCATACTCCTAGAAATGCTTCGAAGCAATTTTGGCTACAGCCGTACTCGGCCTTCACTGTCATCAGTTGCGAGATGGCATCCAACACAGAGAGCTTGGCACCCTCATAAAGAGGTTTCTTTGACGAGGCCAAGATATCCAGGACAAGATATCCAGGAAGGCCTTTGTGGTTTCCTCCGGCTCCTCCGGTTCATTCGCAGAATGTGATGCAGGTGCCGGTTGTGCAGCAAAGACATCATCTAGCATGTCTCTAACCCCATCGTCCTCATAACCAACGATGCGTTGTCGTATCACCTCCTCTCTACCACGGTCCGTTGGGCAAAGTTTATCGGCATATTAAAGTTTGGCATAAATCCATGCGTGCGAAGGTGATTAGTCATCTCACTCTTATCTCTGCGCATACGTCTCTTACATTTGGCACAGGGGCATTCTGGCACCATCCTCATTGGACTGCGGTGTCTCTTTCAAAAACACATCAGTTTTCTCGACCCACTCTGCTGTTACTTGATTCCGACGGAAAAACCCACTATACATCCATTGATTATCTGCCATCTCTGATTTATTGGAGCCACAGAACAAAATTAAGGATTTATTTAAATTACTCACATCAATGTTTTATTTTTTATAGGGTTGACGAGAAACGACATCTAATTAACCTACATCTCTAATAGGTAAAGATGGGTCCTAATCCCACCCAAGAATGTATAGATTGAGTACGTTGTCCATGCTCTACCCCATTCCGAGACAGAATTTCGGCAACACCTCCCCGCTGTTCTCCAAATACACGTCTCGGAAAATACCGGGAGAATGTGCATCCGAAAAACAACGGGGAGGTGCCGCCGAAATCCTGTCTCGCAACGGGGTAGAGCATGGACAACGTACCCAATCTACACATCCTCGGACTGTCCGTGGAAAACGCTGGACAATCCGAAAGAGTTGCGGTGATAAATATGCAATTGAATGCATATTTATCGATGCAACGCTTTCGGACGGGAGACGCCTAGGTTAGGCGACTTGATGTGAAAATGAAATCTAGTGACATGGAAAAAAAGCAAACGAGGTGCTGGAATTGTTACTCACCCTCCAATGTAGAGGATGTAGTGGATCAGAGGAGGTACGATCGTCGACCAACACCTCCAACGTCGATGATCTCTCCACGAAGATGAAACATCACAAATCCTGTTAATTCCACCGAATGAAAAAAATAGGTCATCACGTCACATTAAGCATTGACACTTTAAACCATAGGTTTGAGGCACTGATAAGATAAAAGTAGAAAAAATCTTCACTTAAACAGCATGCCTTTAAAAAATTTAAATAGGAGTATAAGACAATACTATAGATAAATAGACAATTACAAACAAGACGCCCAAGGGAGCAACGCCGAAACTAGTGACACGTCTGAAGGAAGCCTGACTAAATTCAGAGATTCATGGTAGAGGCGTTGTCTGTGTCATCTTCTACTGGTCTGAAGCCTGAACAGGCCATTCTGTGTGTGGTTTAGAATGTGCTTAAAAGAGGTCAAAATATGATGGCTAACTATTTTCAGAAGGTGAAGATCAATTGGCTAAATAATTGCGGGGAACATATGAACTTATCCTCTGGACAATACGGTTCCATGTAATAAGTGCAATGCTTGTACACACATTTGACTTATTAATATATACACTTGTGTGCTATATCATGTGCGTTTAGCTGGGCTGGTGTATGTTATACAGTATATGTTTACATAATAACGAAGCTAGCAGCTGTAATATCAGCAGCACTTAATTATTGTCCCTTGGAGCGAAGTTTTATGCAGACCGGAGGTTTCTCAGATATTTGTTCATCTTGACAGAATTAGTAACATGCTCACTCATGACCAGACAAGAAATTTCCTAAAGCTGACCATATTCACCTACACATCTAGAACGTTGTTAGATCTTCTTATCACGGGGCTCCACTCCCCTTCAGTTTCTTTATTCTCAGAAAACAGCAAGTTAATATATATGGGTAGCATAATAGGTCCATCAGATTTCATTTTTCAGAGAACCGATGGAGCTCTGCTATGCCCGGAAGTTTTCCTGTGAAATCTCTTCTCCACGAACAAGGCTATATTTACTTTGCAAACTGAGAACACCACCAAGTGAGGAACTGTGAATCACTTTGTAGTTGTATCCTGCTATTTTCCCGTGTCAGGACCATGTGTGTACAAGCAGGTGGAGGCCCCAGGACCATGTACAAGAACAAGAAACTGTACAAGGCCTAACCTGGGAGTGGCGGTGATGGCGGCAGGGGGGAGGTGACGGCGGCGGCGGCCGCAGGTGGAGGAGGCGACGGCGGCAGCAGGTGGAGGCGGCGGTGGCGGCGGCCGCAAGTGGAGGAGGCGACGGCCGCAGCAGGTGGTGGAGGAGGTGACGGCGGCAGGTGGAGGCGGCGACGGCTGGTGGAGGCGACGGCGGCAGGTGGAGGCGGCGGCGGCGCGGGTGTGGACGAGATGGAGTTTTACCGTGGCTGAGAGGATAAGTTACCTCGTGGCTCTGTTACCTCGTGGCTGGGAGGATAAGTCCTCTCTATGCCGACGGCTTAGCCGTAGGCATACATGAGGACCCACATGGCACGGAGTAGAGGAGGTATGCCGCCCGACCAGATATTGCCGCGGATCAGTGACGTGGCAGGGAATGTGCCGACAGCTAGGCCGTCGGCGTACCTCCATTTAATTTTTTAAAAGTTTTTTTACATATACTTTATTTTTATATAATTTTTTAAGAACTTTTTTTATGTGCAGTATTTTTAAAAAACTTTTTTATATATACCGACGCGCACCTTTGCCCCGCTCACAAAGACGGCACCAGTGCATGAGGACCCAACGCAGCTATTTTCCCCCTCAAAGTGACGGCGACACTGCCGTACATGAAGGGGGGCACACCCCGGAGCGTCGCGACGGGTGTCTACGCATGTCACATCACTTTCACACATGCATGAGGACCCAACGCGATGTTTTGGTGGCATAGCTACCCCCGACACCCACCCGATCGGACTAACCCTACCCCGTTGACCCGTAGATCTAGGCCTTTGACTTGCGTCGGACGGGCTTTGACCAGTCGTTTCGATAGGTCAGCCCATAGGAACATGTAAGAACATGGTCTCAGTCCAACCCATCACTAGGTTCCCTCCATGTCGACCCGACGCGGCTATTTCCCCCCTCAAAGAGACGGCGACAGTGTCGTACATGAAGGGGGGCACAACCCGGAGCGTCGGGACGGGTGTCTACGCATGTCACATCACTTTCACACATGCATGAGGACCCGACGCGATGTTTCGGTGGCATAGCTACCCCCGACAGCCACCCAACCGGACTAACCCTAGCCCCGTTGACACGGAGATCTAGGCCTTTGACTTTCGCCGAAACAGGCTTTGAACAGTGCACTCGTCAGCCTGGTTATGATAGCTCAGCCCGTAGAATCATCCATGAACACGGCCTCGGCCCAACCCACCACTAGATTTCCTCCGGCTTGACCCGACGCACACGTTTCCCCCTCAAAGTGACTGCGGCAGTGCCATCCATGATGGGGGGACACACACCGGAGCATCGCGACGTGCGTCTCTCGATGTCACATCACTTTCACACATGCATGAGGACCCGATGCGATGTTTCGGTGGCATAGCTACCCCCGACAGCCACCCGATCGGACTAACCCTAGCCCCGTTGACCCGTAGATCTAGGCCTTTGACTTGCGTCGGATGGACTTTGACCAATGGACTCTTCCACCTCGTCCCGATAGGTGAGCACATAGAAACATGTAAGAACATTGTCTGAGTCCAACTCATCACTAGGTTCCCTCCATGTCGACCCGACACGGTTATTTTCCCCCTCAAAGTGACGACGACATTGTCGTACATAAAGGGGGGACACACACGGGAGCGCCGCGACGGGCGTCTACGCATGTCACATCACTTTCACACATGCATGAGGACCCGAGCGATGTTTTGTTAGCATATCTACCCCTGACGGCCACCCGATCGCAATAACCCTAGCCCCGTTGAACCGTAGATGCCTTTGACTTCTGTCGGACGGGCTTTGACCAGTTGACTCTTCCACCTCGTTTCAATAGGTCAGCCCATAGGAACATGTAAGAACATGGTCTGGGTCCAACCCATCACTAGGTTACCTCCATGTCGACCCGACACGGCTATTTCCCCCCCTCAAAGAGACGACGGTATTGCCGTACATGAAGGGGGCACACCCGGAAAGCCGCGACGGGCGTCTATGCATGTCACATCGCTTTCACACATGCATGAGAATCCGAGCGATGTTTCGGTGGCATAGCTACCCCCGACAGCCATCCGATTGCACTAACCCTAGCCCAGTTTACCCGTAGATCTAGGCCTTTGACTTGCGTCGGACGGGCTTTGACCAGTGGACTCTTCCACCTTGTTTCGATAGGTCAGCCCATAGGAACATGTAAGAACATGGTCTAAGTCCAACCCATCACTAGGTTACCTCCATGTCGACCCGACGCGGCTATTTCCCCCCTCAAAGTGACGGCGGCATTGCCGTACATGAAGGGGGCACACACCGGAGAGCCACGACAGTTGTCTACGCATGTCACTGTTGGAATTATGCCCTAGAGGCAATAATAAATATATAGTTATTATTATAACTCCTGTATCAAGATAATAGTTTATTGTCCATGCTATAATTGTATTGAATGAAGACTCATTTACATGTGTGGATACATAGACAAAACACCGTCCCTAGCATGCCTCTAGTTGGCTAGCCAGTTGATCGATGATAGTCAGTGTCTTCTGATTATGAACAAGGTGTTGTTGCTTGATAACTGGATCACGTCATTGGGAGAATCACGTGATGGACTAGACCCAAACTAATAGACGTAGCATGTTGATCGTGTCATTTTGTTGCTACTGTTTTCTGCGTGTCAAGTATTTATTCCTATGACCATGAGATCATATAACTCACTGACACCGGAGGAATGCTTTGTGTGTATCAAACGTCGCAACGTAACTGGGTGACTATAAAGATGCTCTACAGGTATCTCCGAAGGTGTTAGTTGAGTTAGTATGGATCAAGACTGGGATTTGTCACTCCGTGTGACGGAGAGGTATCTCGGGGCCCACTCGGTAATACAACATCACACACAAGCCTTGCAAGCTATGTAACTTAGTGTAAGTTGCGGGATCTTGTATTACGGAACGAGTAAAGAGACTTGCCGGTAAACGAGATTGAAATAGGTATGCGAATACTGACGATCGAATCTCGGGCAAGGAACATACCGAAGGACAAAGGGAATGCCATACGGGATTATACGAATCCTTGGCACTGAGGTTCAAACGATAAGATCTTCGTAGAATATGTAGGATCCAATACGGGCATCCAGGTCCCGCTATTGGATATTGACCGAGGAGTCTCTCGGGTCATGTCTACATAGTTCTCGAACACGCAGGGTCTGCACACTTAAGGTTCGACGTTGTTTTATGCGTATTTGAGTTATATGGTTGGTTACCGAATGTTGTTCGGAGTCCCGGATGAGATCACGGACGTCACGAGGGTTTCCGGAATGGTCCGGAAACGAAGATTGATATATAGGATGACCTCATTTGGTTACCGGAAGGTTTTCGTGCATTACCGGAAAAGTTTCGGGCTCATCGGTAGTGTACCGGGAGTGCCGGGAGGGGTGCCGGGGACCATCGGGAGGGGTGTCACGCCCCAAGGGGTCTCATGGGCTATGGGAAGAGATAAACCAGCCCCTAGTGGGCTGGAATAAGTTCCCACTAAGACCCATAAGGTTTGAGAAGGAAAAAACACAAGGTGGAAAGAGTTTCCAAGTGGGAAGGTGGAATCCTACTCCAAGTAGGATTGGAGTAGGACTCCTCCACCTCCAATTTCGGCCAAACCTTTAGGTTTTGAGGCTGCCTCCTCCCCTCCCTCCCACCTATATATACGGAGGTTTTAGGGCTGATTTGAGACGACTTTCTCACGGCTGCCCGACCACATACCTCCATAGTTTTTCCTCTAGATCGCGTTTCTGCGGAGCTTGGGCGGAGCCCTGCTGAGACAAGATCATCACCAACCTCCGGAGCGCCGTCACGCTGCCGGAGAACTCTTATACCTCTCCGTCTCTCTTGCTGGATCAAGAAGGCCGAGATCATCGTCGAGTTGTACGTGTGCTGTACGCGGAGGTGCCGTCCGTTCGGTACTAGATCGTGGGACTGATCGCGGGATTGTTCGCGGGGCGGATCGAGGGACGTGAGGACGTTCCACTACATCAACCGCGTTCACTAACGCTTCTGCTGTACGATCTACAAGGGTACGTAGATCACTCATCCCCTCTCGTAGATGGACATCACCATGATAGGTCTTCGTGCGCGTAGGAATTTTTTTGTTTCCCTTGCGACGTTCCCCAACAGTGGCATCATGAGCTAGGTTCATGCGTAGATGTCTTCTCGAGTAGAACACAAAAGGTTTTGTGGGCGGTGATGTGCGTTTTGCTGCCCTCCTTAGTCTTTTCTTGATTCCGCGGTATTGTTGGATTGAAGCGGCTTGGACCGACATTACTCGTACGCTTACGAGAGACTGGTTTCATCGTTACGAGTAACCCCCTTTGCTCAAAGATGACTGGCAAGTGTTGGTTTCTCCAACTTTAGTTGAATCGGATTTGACCGAGGAGGTCCTTGGATGAGGTTAAATAGCAACTCATATATCTCCGTTGTGGTGTTTGCGTAAGTAAGATGCGATCCTACTAGATACCCTTGGTCACCACGTAAAACATGCAACAACAAAATTAGAGGACGTCTAACTTGTTTTTGCAGGGTATGATTGTGATATGATGTGGCCAACGATGTGATGTGATATATTGGATGTATGAGATGATCATGTTGTAATAGAAATATCGACTTGCACGTCGATGGTACGGCAACCGGCAGGAGCCATAGGGTTGTCTTTATACTAACATATGTGCTTGCAGATGCGTTTACTATTTTGCTAGGCTGTAGCTTTAGTAGTGATAGCATAAGTAGCACGACAACCACGATGGCAACACGTTGATGGATGATCATGGTGTGGCGCCGGTGACAAGAAGATCGTGCCGGTGCTTTGGTGATGGAGATCAAGAAGCACGTGATGATGGCCATATCATGTCACTTATGAATTGCATGTGATGTTAATCCTTTTATGCACCTTATTTTGCTTAGAACGACGGTAGCATTATGAGGTGATCTCTCACTAAAATTTCAAGACGAAATTGTGTTCTCCCCGACTGTGCACCGTTGCGACAGTTCTTCGTTTCGAGACACCACGTGATGATCGGGTGTGATAGACTCAACGTTCACATACAACGGGTGCAAAACAGTTGCACACGCAGAACACTCGGGTTAAGCTTGACGAGCCTAGCATGTGCAGACATGGCCTCGGAACACATGAGACCGAAAGGTCGAGCATGAATCGTATAGTTGATATGATTAGCATAGGGATGCTTACCACTGAAACTATTCTCGACTCACGTGATGATCGGACTTGAGATAGTGGATTTGGATCATGTACCACTCAAATGACTAGAGAGATGTACTTTTTGAGTGGGAGTTCTTAAGTAATATGATTAATTGAACTAATTGTCATGAACATAGTCTAATGGTCTTTGCGAATTACGATGTAGCTTGCGCTATAGCTCTTCTGTTTTTTTATGTTCCTAGAGAAAATTTAGTTGAAAATTGATAGTAGCAAACTTTGCAGACTGAGTCTGTAAAACCGAGGATTGTCCTCGTTGCTGCGCAGAAGGCTTATGTCCTTAATGCACCACTCGGTGTGCTGCACCTCGAGCGTCGTCTGTGGATGCTGTGAACATCCGACATACACGTTCCTGATGACTACACGATAGTTCAGTGCAAAGTACTTAATGGCTTGGAAGCAAGGCACCGAAAACGTTTTAAACGTCACGGAACATAAGTGATGTTCTAAAGAGATGAAATTGTGATTTCATGCTTGTGCCCTTGTTAAGAGGTACGAGACCTCCAACAAAATTCTTTGACCACAAAGTAAAGGAGAAAAGCTCAATCGTTGAGCGTGTGCTCAGATTGTCTGAGTACGACAATCACTTGAATCAAGTGGGAGCTAATCTTCCAGATGAGATAGTGATGGTTCTCCAAAAGTCACTGCCACCAAGCTTTGAGAGCTTCGTGATGAACTATAACATATCAAGGATAGATACAATGATCTTTGAGAGATTCGCGACGTTTGACACTGCGAAAGTAGAAATCAAGAAGGAGCATCAATAGTTGATGGTTTGAAAAACCACTAAGTTTCAAGAAAGGCGAGGGCTAGAAGGGATACTTCGTGAAACGGCAAAACAGTTGCTGCACTAATGAAGAGACCCAAGATTAAACCCAAACCCGAGACTAAGTGCTTCTGTAATAAGGGGAACATTCACTGAGGTGGAGCAACTCTAGATACTTGGTAGATAAGAAGGCTGGCAAAAGTCGAGAGAAGTATATTTGATATACATAATATTGATGTGTACTTTACTAGTACTCCTAGTAGCACGAGGGTATTGGATACTGGTTCGGTTGCTAAGTGATTAGTAACGCGAAATGAAAGCTACGGCATAAACGGAGACTAGCTAAAGGCGAGGTGACGATACGTGTTGGAAGTGTTTCCAAGGTTGATATGATCAAACGTCACACGCCCCCTTTACCATCGGGATTGGTGTTGAACCTAAATAATTGTTATTTGGTGCTTGCGTTAAGCATGAACATGATTGGATCGTGTTTATTGCAATACGATTATTCATTCAAAAGGAATAATGGTTACTCTATTTGCTTGAATGATCACCTTCAATGGTTTATTGAATCTCGATTGTAGTGTTACACATTGGTGCCAAAAGATACGAGTTAAATGATGATAGTACCACTTACTTGTGGCAGTGCCGCTTGAGTCATGTTAGTATAAATTGCATGAAGAGGCTCCATGATGATGGATCTTTACTCACCTGATTTCGAATCACTAGTGACATGCAAATCATACCACATGAGAAAGGCCTTGTTTTCATTGAGATGAAACAAGATAGTAACTTGTTGGAAGTGATACATTTTGATGTATGCAGTCCAGTGAGTGTTGAGGCACGCAGTGGATATCATTATGTTCTTACTTCACTGACGACTTGAGTAGATACAGGAGTATTTACTTAATGAATCACAAGTCTGAAATATTGAAAAGTTCAATTCTGTTTCAGAGTGAAGTTCGTCGTAACAAGAGGATGAACTGTCTACGATATGATCATAGAAATGAATATCTGAGTTACGAATTTTTGGTACACAGTTAAGACAATGTGGAAATTGTTTCACAGTTCATGCCACCTGGAACATCATGGTGTGATGATGTGTCTGAACGTCATAGCCACGCACTATTTAGTATGGTGCATGCTGGGATGTCTCTTATCGAATTACCACTATCGTTTATGGGTTATGCATTAGAGACAACCACATTCACTTTAAATGGGGCACCGCGTATTTCCGTTGAGATGACACAGTATAGACTGAGGTTTAGAGAAATCTAAACTGTCGTTTCTTGAAAGTTTGGGGCTTCGAAACTTATGTGAAAAAGTTTCAGTCTGATAAGCTCGAACCCAAAGCGGATAAATGCATCTTCACAGGATATCCAAAACAGTTGGGTACATCTCCTATCTCAGATCCGAAAGCAAAGTGTTTGTTTCTAGAAATGGATCCTTTCTCGAGAAAAGGTTTCTCTCGAAAGAATTGAGTGGGAGGGTAGTAGAACTTGATGAGGTTATTGAACCATCACTTCAACCAGTGTGTAGCAGGGCGTAGGAAGTTGTTCCTGTGGCGCCTACACCAATTGAAGTGGAAGCTGATGATGGTGATCATTAAGCTTCGAATCAAGTTACTACAAACCTCGTAGGTCGACAAGGTCGCGTACTGCTGCAGAGTAGTACGGTAACCCTGTCTTGGAGGTCATGTTGTTGAGCAACAGTGAACCTACGAGTTATGGAGAAAGCGATGGTGGGCCCAGATTCCGACAAATGGCTGGAAGCCATAAAATCCGAGAGAGGATCCATGTGTGAAAACAAAGTGTAGACTTTGGTAGAACTACTTGATGGTCATGGGACTATTGGGTAAAATGGATCTTTAAAAGAAGACAGACGATGATGGTGATAAGTCACTATTAAGAAAAGCTCGACTTGTCGCAAAGATGTTTTCGACAAGATCAAACAGTTGACTATGATGAGTCTTTCTCACTCGTAGCGATGCTAAAGGTCTGTTAGAATTATTTTAGTAGTTGCTGCATTATTTATGAAATATTGCACGTAGGATGTCAAAACATTGTTTCCTCGACGGTTTCCTTGAGCAAACATTGTATGTGATACAACCAGAAGGTTTTGTCGATCCTAAAGATACTAGCAAGTATGCAAGCTCCAGTGATCCTTCAATGGACTGGTGCAAGCATCTCGGAGTTGGAATAAGCACTTTGATGAGATGATCAAAGATTTTGGGTGTGTACAAGGTTTATGAGAAACTTGTATTTCCAAAGAAGTGAGTGGGAGCACTATAGAATTTCTGATAGGTATATGTGGTTGACATATTGTGGATCAGAAGTAATGTAGAATTTCTGTAAAGCATACAAGGTTGTTTGAAAGAAGTTTTCAAAGGAGTACCTGGATTACGCTACTTGAAGGTTGAGCATCAAAGATCTATGGAGATAGATCGAAAGCGCTTAATAGAAGTTTCAACAAGATGCATGCCTTGACAAGTTTTTGAAAGAGTTCAAAATAGACCAGCAAAGAAGGAGTTCTTGGTTGCGTTGTGAGGTGTGAATTTGAGTAAGACTCAAAACCCGACCACGGCAGAATAAAGAGAATAGATGAAGGTCGTCTTCTATGCCTTAGCCGTAGAATCTAAAGTATGCCATGCTGTGTACCGCACCTGAAGTGTGCCTTGACTCAAAGTATGTTGAGAGGTACAGAGAGTGATCCATGTTTGAATCACTAGCAGCGGTCAAAATTTATCCTTAGTAACAAATGGACTAAGGAATTTTTCTCGATTATGGAGGTGGTTAAAGAGTTCGTCGTAAAGGGTAACGTCGATGCAAGCTTTGACACTAATCTGAATAACTATGAGTAGTGAAACGGATTCATATAGTAGAGTGGATATTTGGAGCATTTCTGAATAGCACGTAGTAGCAGCATCTATAAGATGACATAAAGATTTGTAAAGAACGCACGGATCTGAAAGTTTCAGAACCGTTGACTAAAACCTCTCTCACAAGCAAGACATGATCAGACCCCATAACTATATGGGTGTTGGATTCGTTGGAATCACATGGTGATGTGAACTAGATTATTGACTCTAGTGCAAGTGGGAGACTGTTGGAAATATGCCCTAGAGGCAATAATAAATTAGTTATTATTATATTTCTTAGTTCATGATAATCGTTTATTATCCATGCTATAATTGTATTGATTGGAAACACAATACTTGTGTGGATACATAGACAAAACACTGTCCCTAGTAAGCCTCTAGTTGACTAGCTCGTTGATCAAAGATGGTCAAGGTTTCCTGGCCATAGGCAAGTGTTGTCACTTGATAACGGGATCACATCATTAGGAGAATCATGTGATGGACTAGACCCAAACTAATAGACGTAGCATGTTGATCGTGTCATTTTGTTGCTACTGTTTTCTGCGTGTCAAGTATTTATTCCTATGACCATGAGATCATATAACTCACTGACACCGGAGGAATGCTTTGTGTGTATCAAACGTCGCAACGTAACTGGGTGACTATAAAGATGCTCTACAGGTATCTCCGAAGGTGTTAGTTGAGTTAGTATGGATCAAGACTGGGATTTGTCACTCCGTGTGAACGGAGAGGTATCTCGGGGCCCACTCGGTAATACAACATCACACACAAGCCTTGCAAGCAATGTAACTTAGTGTAAGTTGCGGGATCTTGTATTACGGAACGAGTAAAGAGACTTGCCAGTAAACGAGATTGAAATAGGTATACGGATACTGACGATCGAATCTCGGGCAAGTAACATACCGAAGGACAAAGGGAATGACATACGGGATTATATGAATCCTTGGCACTGAGGTTCAAACGATAAGATCTTCGTAGAATATGTAGGATCCAATATGGGCATCCAGGTCCCGCTATTGGATATTGACCGAGGAGTCTCTCGGGTCATGTCTACATAGTTCTCGAACCCGCAGGGTCTGCACACTTAAGGTTCGACGTTGTTTTATGCGTATTTGAGTTATATGGTTGGTTACCGAATGTTGTTCGGAGTCCCGGATGAGATCACGGACGTCACGAGGGTTTCCGGAATGGTCCGGAAACGAAGATTGATATATAGGATGACCTCATTTGGTTACCGGAAGGTTTTCGTGCATTACCGGAAAAGTTTCGGGCTCATCGGTAGTGTACCGGGAGTGCCGGGAGGGGTGCCGGGGACCATCGGGAGGGGTGTCACGCCCCAAGGGGTCTCATGGGCTATGGGAAGAGATAAACCAGCCCCTAGTGGGCTGGAATAAGTTCCCACTAAGGCCCATAAGGTTTGAGAAGGAAAAAACACAAGGTGGAAAGAGTTTCCAAGTGGGAAGGTGGAATCCTACTCCAAGTAGGATTGGAGTAGGACTCCTCCACCTCCAATTTCGGCCAAACCTTTAGGTTTTGAGGCTGCCTCCTCCCCTCCCTCCCACCTATATATACGGAGGTTTTAGGGCTGATTTGAGACGACTTTCTCACGGCTGCCCAACCACATACCTCCATAGTTTTTCCTCTAGATCGCGTTTCTGCGGAGCTCGGGCGGAGCCCTGCTGAGACAAGATCATCACCAACCTCCGGAGCGCCGTCACGCTGCCGGAGAACTCTTCTACCTCTCCGTCTCTCTTGCTGGATCAAGAAGGCCGAGATCATCGTCGAGTTGTACGTGTGCTGAACGCGGAGGTGCCGTCCGTTCGGTACTAGATCGTGGGACTGATCGCGGGATTGTTCGCGGGGCGGATCGAGGGACGTGAGGACGTTCCACTACATCAACCGCGTTCACTAACGCTTCTGCTGTACGATCTACAAGGGTACGTAGATCACTCATCCCCTCTCGTAGATGGACATCACCATGATAGGTCTTCGTGCGCGTAGGAAATTTTTTGTTTCCCTTGCGACGTTCCCCAACAGATAGTGATACGCATATACATAACATTGAGGCCAAAAGAGTTAGAGTAAACAATGATAGCGCCATATTTTTGTGGCACTGCCGCTTGGGTCATATTGGTGTAAAGCGCATGAAGAAACTCCATGCTGATGGACTTTTGGAGTCACTTGACTTTGATTCACTTGACACGTGCGAACCATGCCTCATGGGCAAGATGACTAAGACTCTGTTCTCCGAAACAATGGAACGTGCAAGTGATTTGTTGGAAATCATACATACCGATGTGTGTGGTCCAATGAGTGTAGAGGCACGCGGCGGATATCGTTATTTTCTCACCTTCACTGATGATTTAAGTAGATATGGTTATGTCTACTTGATGAAGCACAAGTCTGAAACATTTGAAAAGTTCAAGCAATTTCAGAGTGAAGTGGAAAATCATCGTAACAAGAAGATCAAGTTCCTATGGTCTGATCGTGGGGGTGAATATCTGAGTTTCGAGTTTGGTGCTCACTTAAGACAATGTGGAATTGTTTCGCAGTTAACACCGCCTGGAACACCACAGCGTAATGGTGTGTCCGAACGTCGTAATCGTACTTTGTTAGAGATGGTGCGATCTATGATGTCTCTTACTGATTTGCCGTTATCATTTTGGGGTTATGCATTAGAAACAGCTGCATTCACTTTAAATAGGGCACCATCAAAATCCGTTGAGACGACACCATACGAACTGTGGTATGGCAAAAGGCCAAAGTTGTCGTTTCTTAAAGTTTGGGGATGTGATGCTTATGTCAAAAAGCTTCAGCCTGAAAAGCTGGAACCCAAAGCGGAAAGGTGCGTCTTCATAGGTTACCCAAAAGAGACAGTTGGGTACACCTTCTATCTCAAATCCGAGGGCAAAGTGTTTGTTGCTAAAAACGGAGCTTTTCTCGAGAAGGAGTTTTCTCTCGAGAGAATTGAGTGGGACGAAGATAGAACTTGACGAGGTTGTCGAACCTCTCACCCCTCTGGATGGTGGCGCAGGGCAAGGGGAAACCTCTGTCGTTGCGACGCCGGTTGAGGAGGAAGTTAATGATGATGATCATGAAACTCCAGTTCAAGTTTCTGTTGAACCACGCAGGTCGACGAGATCACGCGCTGCTCCAGAGTGGTACGGTAATCCCGTCTTATCAATCATGTTGTTGGACAACAATGAACCTGCAAATTATGAAGAAGCAATGGTGGGCCCAGATTCCAACAAATGGCTAGTAGCCATGAAATCCGAGATAGGATCCATGTATGAGAACAAAGTGTGGACTTTGGAGATACTACCCGAGGGCCGCAAGGCTATTCAGAACAAATGGATCTTTAAGAAGAAGACGGACGCTGACGGTAATGTGACCGTTTATAAAGCTCGACTTGTGGCAAAGGGTTTTTCACAAGTTCCAGGAGTTGACTACGATGAGACTTTCTCACCCGTAGCGATGCTTAAGTCCATCAGAATCATGTTAGCAATAGTTGGATTTTTCGATTATTAAATCTGGCAGATGGATGTCAAAATGGCGTTCCTTAACGGTTTCCTTAAGGAAGAGTTGTATATGATGCAACCCGAAGGTTTTGTCGATCTTAAAAATGCTGACAAGGTGTGCAAGCTCCAACGATCCATTTATGGACTGGTGCAAGCATCTCGGAGTTGGAACAAACGCTTTGATGAGGTGATCAAAGCATTTGGGGTTTATACAAGTGGTTGGAGAATCTTGTATTTACAAGAAAGTGAGTGGGAGCTCTGTGGCGTTTCTAATATTATATGTGGATGACATATTACTGATTGGAAACAACGTAGAGCTTTTGGAGAGCATAAAAGGTTACTTGAATAAAAGTTTCTCTATGAAAGACCTAGGAGAAGCTGCTTACATTCTAGGCATTAAGATCTATAGGGATAGATCAAAACGCCTGATAGGACTTTCACAAAGCACATACCTTGATAAAGTTTTGAAGAGGTTCAAAATGGAACAGTCCAAGAAAGGGTTCTTGCCAGTTTTACAAGGTACGAGATTGAGTAAGACTCAGTGCCCAGCAACTGATGAAGATAGAGAGCATATGCGCTCCGTCCCCTATGCTTCAGCCATAGGTTCTATCATGTATGCGATGCTGTGCACTAGACCGGATGTTAGCCTGGCCATAAGTATGGCAGGCAGGTTCCAGAGTAATCCAGGAGTGGATCACTGGACAGCGGTCAAGAATATCCTGAAGTACCTGAAAAGGACTAAGGAGATATTTCTCGTGTATGGAGGTGACGAAGAGCTCGCCGTAAAAGGTTACGTCGATGCAAGCTTTGACACAGATCCGGACGACTCTAAGTCGCAAACCGGATACGTATTTATTCTTAATGGGGGCGCAGTAAGCTGGTGCAGTTCCAAGCAAAGCGTCGTAGCAGATTCTACATGTGAAGCGGAGTACATGGCTGCCTCGGAGGCGGCTAAGGAGGGTGTCTGGATGAAGCAGTTCATGACGGATCTTGGAGTGGTACCAAGTGCACTTGATCCAATAACCTTGTTCTGTGACAACACTGGTGCCATTGCCTTAGCAAAGGAACCACGGTTTCACAAGAAGACCAGACACATCAAACGACGCTTCAACCTCATCCGCGACTACGTCGAGGAAGAGGACATAAATATATGCAAAGTGCACACGGATCTGAATGTAGCAGACCCGCTGACTAAACCTCTTCCACGGCCAAAACATGATCGACACCAGAACTGTATGGGTGTTAGATTTATTACAATGTAATTCACATGGTGATGGGAGGGCTAAATTGTTGACTCTAGTGCAAGTGGGAGACTGTTGGAATTATGCCCTAGAGGCAATAATAAATATATAGTTATTATTATAATTCCTGTATCAAGATAATAGTTTATTGTCCATGCTATAATTGTATTGAATGAAGACTCATTTACATGTGTGGATACATAGACAAAACACAGTCCCTAGCATGCCTCTAGTTGGCTAGCCAGTTGATCGATGATAGTCAGTGTCTTCTAATTATGAACAAGGTGTTGTTGCTTGATAACTGGGTCACGTCATTGGGAGAATCACGTGATGGACTAGACCCAAACTAATAGACGTAGCATGTTGATCGTGTCATTTTGTTGCAACTGTTTTCTGCGTGTCAAGAATTTATTCCTATGACCATGAGATCATATAACTCACTGACACCGGAGGAATGCTTTGTGTGTATCAAACGTCGCAACGTAACTGGGTGACTATAAAGATGCTCTACAGGTATCTCCGAAGGTGTTAGTTGAGTTAGTATGGATCAAGACTGGGATTTCTCACTCCGTGTGACGGAGAGGTATCTCGGGGCCCACTCGGTAATACAACATCACACACAAGCCTTGCAAGCAATGTAACTTAGTGTAAGTTGCGGGATCTTGTATTACGGAACGAGTAAAGAGACTTGCCGGTAAATGAGATTGAAATAGGTATGCGGATACTGACGATCGAATCTCGGGCAAGTAACATACCGAAGGACAAAGGGAATGACATACGGGATTATACGAATCCTTGGCACTGAGGTTCAAACGATAAGATCTTCGTAGAATATGTAGGATCCAATATGGGCATCCAGGTCCCGCTATTGGATATTGACCGAGGAGTCTCTCGGGTCATGTCTACATAGTTCTCGAACCCGCAGGGTCTGCACACTTAAGGTTCGACGTTGTTTTATGCGTATTTGAGTTATATGGTTGGTTACTAAATATTGTTCGGAGTCCCGGATGAGATCACGGACGTCACGAGGGTTTCCGGAATGGTCCGGAAACGAAGATTGATATATAGGATGACCTCATTTGATTACCGGAAGGTTTTCGGAGTTACCGGGAATGTACCGGAAATGACGAATGGGTTCCGGGAGTTCACCGGGGGGTGGGCAACCCACCCCGGGGAAGCCCATAGGCTATAAGGGTGGCGCACCAGCCCTTAGTGGGCTGGTGGGACAGCCCAAAAGGGCCCTATGCGCCAAGGATAAGAAATCAAAGGAAAAAGGAAAAAAAAGGGAGGAGGTGGGAAGGGAGGGGGACTCCCTCCCACCAAACCTAGTCCAACTCGGTTTGGGGGGGGGGGGGATAGTCCTCCCCCTTGGCTCGGCCGACTCCATGAGGGTCCTTGGACCCCAAGGCAAGGCCCCCTCCCTCCCACCTATATATACGGAGGTTTTAGGGCTGATTTGAGACGACTTTTCCACGGCAGCCCGACCACATACCTCCATGGTTTTTCCTCTAGACCGCGTTTCCGCGGAGCTCGGGCGGAGCCCTGCTGAGACAAGGTCATCACCAACCTCCGGAGCGCCGTCACGCTGCCGGAGAAATCTTCTACCTCTCCGTCTCTCTTGCTGGATCAAGAAGGCCGAGATCATCGTCGAGCTGTACGTGTGCTGAACGCGGAGGTGCCGTCCGTTCGGTACTAGATCGTGGGACTGATCGCGGGATTGTTCGCGAGGCGGATCGAGGGACGTGAGGACGTTCCACTACATCAACCGCGTTCTCTAACGCTTCTGCTGTACGGTCTACAAGGGTACGTAGATCATTCATCCCCTCTCGTAGATGGACATCACCATGATAGGTCTTCGTGCGCGTAGGAAAATTTTTGTTTCCCATGCGACGTTCCCAAACAGTCACATCACTTTCCCACATGCATGAGGATCCGACGCGATGTTTCGGTGGCATAGCTACCCCCGGAAGCCACCCGACCGGACTAATTAACCCTAGCCCCATTGACACGGAGATGTAGGCCTTTGACTTTCGCCGGATGGGGTTTGAACAAAGGACTCGTCCACCTGGTTACGATAGCTCAGCCCATAGGATCATGTGTGAACACGGCCTGGGCCCAACCCACCACTAGATTTCCTCCGACTTGACCCGGTGCGCACGTTTCCCCCCTCAAAGTGCCGCGGCAGTATCGTACATGAAGGGGGGACACATCCGGGACCACCGCGACGGGCGTCTACGCATGTCAGATCAGTTTCACACATGCATGAGGACCCGACGCGATGTTTCAGCGGCATAGCTACCCCCATCAGCCACCCGGTCGGACTAACCCTAGCCCCGTTGACCCGTAGATCTAGGCCTTTGACTTGCGTCGGACGGGCTTTGACCAGTAGACTCTTCCACCTCGTTTCGATAGGTCAGCCCATAGGAACATGTAAGAACATGGCCTTAGTCCAACCCATCACTAGGTTCCCTACATGTCGACCCGACGCGACTATTTCCCCCCTCAAAGTAACGGCGATATTGTCGTACATGAAGGGGTCACACCCTGGAGAGCAGCGACGGGCGTCTACACATGTCACATCACTTTCACACATGCATGAGGACCCGACGCGATGTTTCGGTGGCATAGCTACCCCTGACAGCCACCCGACCGGACTAACCCTAGCCTCGTTGACCAGTAGATCTAGGCCTTTGACTTGCGTCGGACGGGCTTTGACCAATGGACTCTTCCACCTCGTTTCGATAGGTCAGCCCATAGAAACATGTAAGAACATTGTCTGAGTCCAACTCATCACTAGGTTCCCTCCATGTCGACCCGACACGGCTATTTCCCCCTCAAAGTGACGACGACATTGTCGTACATGAAGGGGGACACACACGGGAGCGCCGCGACGGGCGTCTACGCATGTCACATCACTTTCACACATGCATGAGGGCCCGAGCAATGTTGCAGTGGCATATCTACCCCCGACAGCCACCCAATTGCAATAACCCTAGCCTCGTTGACCCGTAGATCTATGCCTTTGACTTGCGTCGGACGGGCTTTGACCAGTGAACTCTTCCACCTCATTTTAATAGATTAGCCCATAGAAACATGTAACAACATGGTTTGGGTCCAACCCATCACTAGGTTACCTCCATGTCGACCCGACACAGCTATTTCTCCCCTCAAAGTGACGACGGCATTGCCGTACATGAAGGGGGCACACCCCGGAGAGCCGCGACGGGCGTCTACGCATGTCACATCACTTTCACACATGCATGAGGACCCGAGTGATGTTTCAATGGCATAGCTATCCCCGACAGCCATCTGATTGCACTAACCCTAGCCCCGTTGACCCGTAGATCTAGGCCTTTGACTTGCGTTGGACGGGCTTTGACCACTGGACTCTTCCACCTCGTTTTGATAGGTCAGCCCATATGAACTTGTAAGAACATGGTCTCAGTCCAACCCATCACTAGGTTCCCTCCATGTCGACCCGACGCGGATATTTCCCCCCTCAAAGTGACGGCGGCATTGCCGTACATGAAGGGGGGCACATACCGAGAGCCGCGACGGGTGTCTACGCATGTCACATCACTTTCACACATGCATGCGGATTCGACGCGATGTTTCGGTGGCATAGCTACCCCCGACAACCACCCGATTGGACTAACCCTAGCCCCGTTGACCCGTAGATCTAGGCTTTTGACTTACGTTAGACGGGCTTTGACCAGTGGACTCTTCCACCTCATTTCGATAGGTATGCCCATAGGAACATGTAAGAACATGGTCCGAGTCCAACCCATCACCAGGTTCCCTCCATGTCGACCCAACGCGGCTATTTCCCCCTCAAAGTGACGGCGACATTGTCGTACATGAAGGGGGGACACACACGGGAGCGCCGCGATGGGCGTCTATGCATGTCACATCACTTTCACACATGCATGAGGAACCGATGCGATGTTTCGGTGGCATAGCTACCCCCGACATCCACCCGATCGGACTAACCCTAGCCCCGTTGACCCGTAGATCTAGGCCTTTGACTTGCGTCGGATGGACTTTGACCAATGGACTCTTCCACCTCGTCCCGATAGGTGAGCACATAGAAACATGTAAGAACATTGTCTGAGTCCAACTCATCACTAGGTTCCCTCCATGTCGACCCGACACGGTTATTTTCCCCCTCAAAGTGACGACGACATTGTCGTACATAAAGGGGGGACACACACGGGAGCGCCGCGACGGGCGTCTACGCATGTCACATCACTTTCACACATGCATGAGGACCCGAGCGATGTTTCGTTAGCATATCTACCCCTGACGGCCACCCGATCGCAATAACCCTAGCCCCGTTGAACCGTAGATCTAGGCCTTTGACTTGCGTCGGACGGGCTTTGACCAGTTGACTCTTCCACCTCGTTTCAATAGGTCAGCCCATAGGAACATGTAAGAACATGGTCTGGGTCCAACCCATCACTAGGTTACCTCCATGTCGACCCGACACGGCTATTTCCCCCCCTCAAAGAGACGACGGTATTGCCGTACATGAAGGGGGCACACCCGGAGAGCCGCGACGGGCGTCTACGCATGTCACATCACTTTCACACATGCATGAGAATCCGAGCGATGTTTCCGTGGCATAGCTTGTTGGGGAACGTCGCATGGGAAACAAAAATTTTCCTACGCGCACGAAGACCTATCATGGTGATGTCCATCTATGAGAGGGGATGTGTGATCTACGTACCCTTGTAGACCGTACAGCAAAAGCGTTAGAGAACGCGGTTGATGTAGTGGAACGTCCTCAGCTCCCTCGATCCGCCCCGCGAACAATCCCGCGATCAGTCCCACGATCTATTACCGAACGGACGGCACCTCCGCGTTCAGCACACGTACAGCTCGACGATGATCTCGGCCTTCTTGATCCAGCAAAGAGAGACGGAGAGGTAGAAGAGTTCTCCGGCAGCGTGATAGCGCTCGGAGGTCGGTGATGACCTTGTCTCAGCAGGGCTCCGCCCGAGCTCCGCAGAAACGCGATCTAGAGGAAAAACCGTGGAGGTATGTGGTCGGGCTGCCATGGAAAAGTCGTCTCAAATCAGCCCTAAAACCTCCGTATATATAGGTGGGAGGGAGGGGGGCTTGCCTTGGGGTCCAAGGACCCTCAAGGGGTCGGTCGAGCCAAGGGGGAGGACTCTCCCCCCCCCAAACCGAGTTGGACTAGGTTTGGTGGGAGGGAGTCCCCCTCCCTTCCCACCTCCTCCTTTTTTTTCCTTTTTCCTTTGATTTCTTATCCTTGGCGCATAGGGCCCTTTTGGGCTGTCCCACCAGCCCACTAAGGGCTGGTGCGCCACCCTTATGGCCTATGGGCTTCCCCGGGGTGGGTTTCCCCCCCGGTGAACTCCCGGAACCCATTCGTCATTCCCGGTACATTCCCGGTAACTCCGAAAACCTTCCGGTAATCAAATGAGGTCATCCTATATATCAATCTTCGTTTCCGGACCATTCCGGAAACCCTCGTGACGTCCGTGATCTCATTCGGGACTCCGAACAACATTCGGTAACCAACCATATAACTCAAATACGCATAAAACAACGTCGAACCTTAAGTGTGCAGACCCTGCGGGTTCGAGAACTATGTAGACATGACCCGAGAGACTCCTCGGTCAATATCCAATAGCGGGACCTGGATGCCCATATTGGATCCTACATATTCTACGAAGATCTTATCGTTTGAACCTCAGTGCCAAGGATTCGTATAATCCCGTATGTCATTCCCTTTGTCCTTCGGTATGTTACTTGCTCGAGATTCGATCGTCAGTATCCGCATACCTATTTCAATCTCGTTTACCGGCAAGTCTCTTTACTCGTTCCGTAATACAAGATCCCACAACTTACACTAAGTTACATTGCTTGCAAGGCTTGTGTGTGATGTTGTATTACCGAGTGGGCCCCGAGATACCTCTCCGCCATACGGAGTGACAAATCCCAGTCTTGATCCATACTAACTCAACTAACACCTTCGGAGATACCTGTAGAGCATCGTTATAGTCACCCAGTTACGTTGCGACGTTTGATACACACAAAGCATTCCTCCGGTGTCAGTGAGTTATATGATCTCATGGTCATAGGAATAAATACTTGACACGCAGAAAACAGTAGCAACAAAATGACACGATCAACATGCTACGTCTATTAGTTTGGGTCTAGTCCATCACGTGATTCTCCCAATGACGTGATCCAGTTATCAAGCAACAACACCTTGTTCATAATCAGAAGACACTGACTATCATCGATCAACTGGCTAGCCAACTAGAGGCATGCTAGGGACGGTGTTTTGTCTATGTATCCACACATGTAAATGAGTCTTCATTCAATACAATTATAGCATGGATAATAAACTATTATCTTGATACATGAATTATAATAATAACTATATATTTATTATTGCCTCTAGGGCATAATTCCAACAGCCTCCCACTTGCACTAGAGTCAATAATCTAGCCCGCACATCACCATGTGAATTACATTGTAATAAATCTAACACCCATACAGTTCTGGTGTCGATCATGTTTTGGCCGTGGAAGAGGTTTAGTCAGCGGGTCTGCTACATTCAGATCCGTGTGCACCTTGCATATATTTACGTCCTCTTCCTCGACGTAGTCGCGGATGAGGTTGAAGCGTCGTTTGATGTGTCTGGTCTTCTTGTGAAACCGTGGTTCCTTTGCTAAGGCAATGGCACCAGTGTTGTCACAGAACAAGGTTATTGGATTCAGTGCGATTGGCACCACTCCAAGATCCGTCATGAACTGCTTCATCCAGACACCCTCCTTAGCCGCCTCCGAGGCAGCCATGTACTCTGCTTCACATGTAGAATCTGCTACGACGCTTTGCTTGGAACTGCACCAGCTTACTGCACCCCCATTAAGAATAAATACGTATCCGGTTTGCGACTTAGAGTCGTCCGGATCTGTGTCAAAGCTTGCATCGACGTAACCTTTTACGGCGAGCTCTTCGTCACCTCCATACACGAGAAACATCTCCTTAGTCCTTTTCAGGTACTTCAGGATATTCTTGACCGCTGTCCAGTGATCCACTCCTGGATTACTCTGGAACCTACCTGCCATACTTATGGCCAGCCTAACATCCGGTCTAGTGCACAGCATCGCATACATGATAGAACCTACGGCTGAAGCATAGGGGACGGAGCGCATATGCTCTCTATCTTCATCAGTTGCTGGGCACTGAGTCTTACTCAATCTCGTACCTTGTAAAACTGGCAAGAACCCTTTCTTGGACTGTTCCATTTTGAACCTCTTCAAAACTTTATCAAGGTATGTGCTTTGTGAAAGTCCTATCAGGCGTTTTGATCTATCCCTATAGATCTTAATGCCTAGAATGTAAGCAGCTTCTCCTAGGTCCTTCATAGAGAAACTTTTATTCAAGTAACCTTTTATGCTCTCCAAAAGCTCTACGTTGTTTCCAATCAGTAATATGTCATCCACATATAATATCAGAAACGCCACAGAGCTCCCACTCACTTTCTTGTAAATACAAGATTCTCCAACCACTTGTATAAACCCAAATGCTTTGATCACCTCATCAAAGAGTTTGTTCCAACTCCGAGATGCTTGCACCAGTCCATAAATGGATCGCTGGAGCTTGCACACCTTGTCAGCATTTTTAGGATCGACAAAACCTTCGGGTTGCATCATATACAACTCTTCCTTAAGGAACGCCGTTTTGACATCCATCTGCCAGATTTCATAATCGAAAAATACAGCTATTGCTAACATGATTCTGACGGACTTAAGCATCGCTACGGGTGAGAAAGTCTCATCGTAGTCAACTCCTGGAACTTGTGAAAAACCCTTTGCCACAAGTCGAGCTTTATAAACGGTCACATTACCGTCAGCGTCCGTCTTCTTCTTAAAGATCCATTTGTTCTGAATAGCCTTGCGGCCCTCAGGTAGTATCTCCAAAGTCCACACTTTGTTCTCATACATGGATCCTATCTCGGATTTCATGGCTTCTAGCCATTTGTTGGAATCTGGGCCCACCATTGCTTCTTCATAATTTGCAGGTCCATTGTTGTCTAACAACATGATTGATAAGACGGGATTACCGTACCACTCTGGAGCAGCGTGTGATCTCGTCGACCTGCGTGGTTCAACAGAAACTTGAACTGGAGTTTCATGATCATCATCATTAACTTCCTCCTCAACCGGCGTCGCAACGACAGAGGTTTCCCCTTGCCCTGCGCCACCATCCAGAGGGATGAGAGGTTCGACAACCTCGTCAAGTTCTATCTTCCTCCCACTCAATTCTCTCGAGAGAAACTCCTTCTCGAGAAAAGCTCCGTTTTTAGCAACAAACACTTTGCCCTCGGATTTGAGGTAGAAGGTGTACCCAACTGTCTCTTTTGGGTAACCTATGAAGACGCACTTTTCCGCTTTGGGTTCCAGCTTTTCAGGCTGAAGCTTTTTGACATAAGCATCACATCCCCAAACTTTAAGAAACGACAACTTTGGCCTTTTGCCATACCACAGTTCGTATGGTGTCGTCTCAACGGATTTTGATGGTGCCCTATTTAAAGTGAATGCAGCTGTTTCTAATGCATAACCCCAAAATGATAACGGCAAATCAGTAAGAGGCATCATAGATCGCACCATCTCTAACAAAGTACGATTACGACGTTCGGACACAACATTACGGTGTGGTGTTCCAGGCGGTGTTAACTGCGAAACAATTCCACATTGTCTTAAGTGAGCACCAAACTCGAAACTCAGATATTCACCCCCACGATTAGACCGTAGGAACTTGATCTTCTTGTTACGATGATTTTCCACTTCACTCTAAAATTGCTTGAACTTTTCAAATGTTTCAGACTTGTGCTTCATCAAGTAGACATAACCATATCTACTTAAATCGTCAGTGAAGGTGAGTAACGATATCCGCCAGGTGCCTCTACGCTCATTGGACCACACACATCGGTATGTATGATTTCCAACAAGTCACTTGCACGCTCCATTGTTCCGGAGAACGGAGTCTTAGTCATCTTGCCCATGAGGCATGGTTCGCACGTGTCAAGTGAATCAAAGTCAAGTGACTCCAAAAGTCCATCAGCATGGAGTTTCTTCATGCGCTTTACACCAATATGACCCAAGCAGAAGTGCCACAAAAATATGGCGCTATCATTGTTTACTCTAATTCTTTTGGTCTCAATGTTATATATATGCGTATCGCTATCAAGATTCAATATGAACAATCCTCTCACATTCGGTGCATGACCATAAAAGATGTTACTCATAGAAATGGAACAACCATTATTCTCAGACTTAAAAGAATAACCGTCTCGCAATAAACAAGATCCAGATATAATGTTCATGCTCAACGCAGGCACTAAATAACAATGATTTAAGTTCATCACTAATCCCGATGGTAGCTGAAGTGACACTGTGCCGACGACGATTGCATCAACCTTGGAACCATTTCCTACGCGCATCGTCACTTCGTCTTTCGCCAGCCTTCGTCTATTCCACAGTTCCTGTTTCGAGTTGCAAATGTGAGCAACAGAACCGGTATCGAATACCCAGGCACTACTACGAGAGCCGGTTAAGTACACATCAATAACATGTATATCAAATATACCTGATTTTTCTTTGCCCGCCTTCTTATCTGCCAGATACTTGGGGCAATTGCGCTTCCAGTGACCCATACCCTTGCAATAGAAGCACTCTGTTTCAGGCTTAGGTCCAGCCTTGGGTTTCTTCGGTGGATTGGCAACAGGCTTGCCGCTCTTCTTCGAATTGCCCTTCTTGCCTTTGCCGTTTCTCTTGAAACTAGTGGTCTTGCTCACCATCAACACTTGATGCTCTTTACGGAGTTCAGACTCTGCGACTTTCAGCATCGCAAACAACTCGCCGGGAGACCTGTTCATCCCTTGCATGTTGTAGTTCAACACAAAGCCTTTATAGCTTGGCGGCAGTGATTGAAGGATTCTGTCAGTGATAGCTTCCTGCGGGAGTTCAATCCCCAGATCAGCTAGACGGTTTGAGTACCCAGACATTTTGAGCACATGTTCACTGACAGATGAGTTTTCCTCCATCTTGCAAGCATAGAATTTATCGGAGGTCTCATACCTCTCGATCCGGGCGTTCTTCTGAAAGATAAACTCCAACTCCTGGAACATCTCAAATGCTCCATGACGCTCAAAGCGACGTTGAAGTCCCGGTTCTAAGCCATACAAGACTGCACATTGAACTATTGAGTAGTCCTCCTTACGTGCTAACCAAGCGTTCTTAACATCCTGATCAGCCGTAGCGGGTGGTTCATCTCCTAGCGCAGCATTAAGGACATAATCCTTCTTCCCAGCTTGTAAGATTAGCTTAAGATTACGAGCCCAGTCTACAAAGTTGCTTCCATCATCTTTCAACTTAGCTTTCTTTAGGAATGTATTAAAATTCAGGATGACTGTCGCGTGAGCCATGATCTACAACACAAATATATTCAAAGTGGACTTAGACTATGTTCAAGATAATTAGAGTTTAACTTAATCAAATTATATGCTAAACTCCCACTCAAAAAGTACATCTCTCTAGTCATTTGAGTGGTTCATGATCCACTTACACTATCCCAAGTCCGATCATCACGTGAGTTGAGTATAGTTTCAGTGGTAAGCATCCCTATGCTAATCATATCAACTATATGATTCATGATCGACCTTTCGGTCTCATGTGTTCCGAGGCCATGTCTGCACATGCTAGGCTCGTCAAGCTTAACCCGAGTGTTCCGCGTGCGCAACTGTTTTGCACCCGTTGTATGTGAACGTTGAGTCTATCACACCCGATCATCACGTGGTGTCTCGAAACGACGAACTGTAGCAACGGTGCACAGTCGGGGAGAACACAATTTCGTCTTGAAATTTTAGTGAGAGATCACCTCAAAATGCTACCGTCGTTCTAAGCAAAACAAGGTGCATACAAGGATTAACATCACATGCAATTCATAAGTGACATGATATGGCCATCATCACGTGCTTCTTGATCTCCATCACCAAAGCACCGACACGATCTTCTTGTCACCGGCGCCACACCATGATCATCCATCAACGTGTTGCCATCGGGGTTGTCGTGCTACTTATGCTATTACTACTAGAGGAAAAACTGTGGAGGTATGTGGTCGGGCTGCCGTGGAAAAGTCGTCTCAAATCAGCCCTAAAACCTCCGTATATATAGGTGGGAGGGAGGGGGGCCTTGCCTTGGGGTCCAAGGACCCTCAAGGGGTCGGCCGAGCCAAGGGGGAGGACTCTCCCCCCCCCAAACCGAGTTGGACTAGGTTTGGTGGGAGGGAGTCCCCCTCCCTTCCCACCTCCTCCTTTTTTCCTTTTTCCTTTGATTTCTTATCCTTGGCGCATAGGGCCCTTTTGGGCTGTCCCACCGGCCCACTAAGGGCTGGTGCGCCACCCTTATGGCCTATGGGCTTCCCCGGGGTGGGTTGCCCCCCCCCCCCGGTGAACTCCCGGAACCCATTCGTCATTCCCGGTACATTCCCGGTAACTCCGAAAACCTTCCGGTAATCAAATGAGGTCATCCTATATATCAATCTTCGTTTCCGGACCATTCCGGAAACCCTCGTGACGTCCGTGATCTCATCCGGGACTCCGAACAACATTCGGTAACCAACCATATAACTCAAATACGCATAAAACAACGTCGAACCTTAAGTGTGCAGACCCTGCGTGTTCGAGAACTATGTAGACATGACCCGAGAGACTCCTCGGTCAATATCCAATAGCGGGACCTGGATGCCCATATTGGATCCTACATATTCTACGAAGATCTTATCGTTTGAACCTCAGTGCCAAGGATTCGTATAATCCCGTATGTCATTCCCTTTGTCCTTCGGTATGTTACTTGCCCGAGATTCGATCGTCAGTATCCGCATACCTATTTCAATCTCGTTTACCGGCAAGTCTCTTTACTCGTTCCGTAATACAAGATCCCGCAACTTACACTAAGTTACATTGCTTGCAAGGCTTGTGTGTGATGTTGTATTACCGAGTGGGCCCCGAGATACCTCTCCGTCATACGGAGTGACAAATCCCAGTCTTGATCCATACTAACTCAACTAACACCTTCGGAGATACCTGTAGAGCATCTTTATAGTCACCTAGTTACGTTGCGACGTTTGATACACACAAAGCATTCCTCCGGTGTCAGTGAGTTATATGATCTCATGGTCATAGGAATAAATACTTGACACGCAGAAAACAGTAGCAACAAAATGACACGATCAACATGCTATGTCTATTAGTTTGGGTCTAGTCCATCACGTGATTCTCCCAATGACGTGATCCAGTTATCAAGCAACAACACCTTGTTCATAATCAGAAGACACTGACTATCATCGATCAACTGGCTAGCCAACTAGAGGCATGCTAGGGACGGTGTTTTGTCTATGTATCCACACATGTAAATGAGTCTTCATTCAATACAATTATAGCATGGATAATAAACTATTATCTTGATACAGGAATTATAATAATAACTATATATTTATTATTGCCTCTAGGGCATAATTCCAACATAGCTACCCCCGACAGCCATCCGATTGCACTAACCCTAGCCCCGTTGACCCGTAGATCTAGGCCTTTGACTTGCGTCGGACGGGCTTTGACCAGTGGACTCTTCCACCTTGTTTCGATAGGTCAGCCCATAGGAACATGTAAGAACATGGTCTCAGTCCAACCCATCACTAGGTTACCTCCATGTCGACTCGACGCGGCTATTTCCCCCCTCAAAGTGTCGGCGGCATTGCCGTACATGAAGGGGGCACACACCGGAGAGCCACGACAGTTGTCTACGCATGTCACATCACTTTCCCACATGCATGAGGATCCGACGCGATGTTTCGGTGGCATAGCTACCCCCGGAAGCCACCCGACCGGACTAATTAACCCTAGCCCCATTGACACGGAGATCTAGGCCTTTGACTTTCGCCGGATGGGGTTTGAACAAAGGACTCGTCCACCTGGTTACGATAGCTCAGCCCATAGGATCATGTGTGAACACGGCCTGGGCCCAACCCACCACTAGATTTCCTCCGACTTGACCCGGTGCGCACGTTTCCCCCCTCAAAGTGCCGCGGCAGTATCGTACATGAAGGGGGGACACATCCGGGACCACCGCGACGGGCGTCTACGCATGTCAGATCAGTTTCACACATCCATGAGGACCCGACGCGATGTTTCGGCGGCATAGCTACCCCCATCAGCCACCCGATCGGACTAACCCTAGCCCCGTTGACCCGTAGATCTAGGCCTTTGACTTGCGTCGGACGGGCTTTGACCAGTAGACTCTTCCACCTCGTTTCGATAGGTCAGCCCATAGGAACATGTAAGAACATGGCCTTAGTCCAACCCATCACTAGGTTCCCTACATGTCGACCCGACGCGACTATTTCCCCCCTCAAAGTAACGGCGACATTGTCGTACATGAAGGGGTCACACCCTGGAGAGCAGCGACGGGCGTCTACACATGTCACATCACTTTCACACATGCATGAGGACCCGACGCGATGTTTCGGTGGCATAGCTACCCCTGACAGCCACCCGACCGGACTAACCCTAGCCTCGTTGACCAGTAGATCTAGGCCTTTGACTTGCGTCGGACGGGCTTTGACCAATGGACTCTTCCACCTCGTTTCGATAGGTCAGCCCATAGAAACATGTAAGAACATTGTCTGAGTCCAACTCATCACTAGGTTCCCTCCATGTCGACCCGACACGGCTATTTCCCCCTCAAAGTGACGACGACA
Organism: Hordeum vulgare subsp. vulgare; assembly: GCF_904849725.1. NCBI lineage: Eukaryota > Viridiplantae > Streptophyta > Magnoliopsida > Poales > Poaceae > Hordeum > Hordeum vulgare. The sequence continues at coordinate 9,631,254 of NC_058519.1, forward strand.
TTGTCGTACATGAAGGGGGACACACACGGGAGCGCCGCGACGGGCGTCTACGCATGTCACATCACTTTCACACATGCATGAGGGCCCGAGCAATGTTGCAGTGGCATATCTACCCCCGACAGCCACCCAATTGCAATAAGCCTAGCCTCGTTGACCCGTAGATCTATGCCTTTGACTTGCGTCGGACGGGCTTTGACCAGTGAACTCTTCCACCTCATTTTAATAGATTAGCCCATAGAAACATGTAACAACATGGTTTGGGTCCAACCCATCACTAGGTTACCTCCATGTCGACCCGACACAGCTATTTCTCCCCTCAAAGTGACGACGGCATTGCCGTACATGAAGGGGGCACACCCCGGAGAGCCGCGACGGGCGTCTACGCATGTCACATCACTTTCACACATGCATGAGGACCCGAGTGATGTTTCAATGGCATAGCTATCCCCGACAGCCATCTGATTGCACTAACCCTAGCCCCGTTGACCCGTAGATCTAGGCCTTTGACTTGTGTTGGACGGGCTTTGACCACTGGACTCTTCCACCTCGTTTTGATAGGTCAGCCCATATGAACTTGTAAGAACATGGTCTCAGTCCAACCCATCACTAGGTTCCCTTCATGTCGACCCGACGCGGATATTTCCCCCCTCAAAGTGACGGCGACATTGTCGTACATGAAGGGGGGACACACACGGGAGCGCCGCGATGGGCGTCTATGCATGTCACATCACTTTCACACATGCATGAGGACCCGATGCGATGTTTCGGTGGCATAGCTACCCCCCGACAGCCACCCGATCTGACTAACTCTAGCCCCGTTGACCCGTAGATTTAGGCCTTTGACTTGCGTCGGACAGGCTTTGACCAGTGGAATCTTCCACCTCGTTTCGATAGGTCAACCCATAGAAACATGTAAGAACATTGTCTGAGTCCAAGCCATCACTAGGTTCCCTCCATGTCGACCCGACACGACTATTTCTCCCCTTAAAGTGGCGACGACATTGTCGTACATGAAGGGGGACACACACGGGAGCGTCACGACGGGCGTCTACGCATGTCAGATCACTTTCACACATGCACGAGGACCCGATGCAATGTTTCCATGTCATAGCTACCCCCGACAGCCACCCGATCGGACTTACCTTAGCCCCGTACGACATGTATGAGGGCCCGGTGCGACGCTCTGGTCACACTGCTACCCCAGGGCCCCCGTCCCGCCTAACCGTGTAACGATTGAACACGAGATCTAGCCTTTGACTTTCCGTGAGGGGGGCACACCCCGGACGTGAGGGGGGTCACATCCCGGAGACGCGTGTAGGGCGTTTGCAACCACCACAATATTTCTGTAGGCAGAGCTGTTTTTGATTTTAATAAAATATAAGGACCTATATTCAAAGAAAATGACGACACATCATTAACGTATTCGAAAAAAGTACAAAGTACATATATATTCATAAAAATAATAATACATGTATATTTACACATGGTACATGTAAGTTAATCAAATTATATATATATATATATACACACATTGTGCAAAGAAAAGAAAAAAAAACTATGCCTACGGCAAAGCCATCGGCATAGATACGGCCAGGGCCGGTGGTCGACGCGCTGCGGATCGATGACGTGGCAGATATGCCGACGGCAGCCGTCGGTATAGATGCTGATCGGTGCGCCCCGGATCGATGACGTGGCTTTGTGTATCTATGCCGACGGCCAGACGTCTAGCCGTCGAGGTGTCATTTTGTATGATTTGTCCATGAAAAAGAAAAGAAAACAGATAGATACATCATACATCTACAAGGTGGCCGATTGGTGTACTTAACGGGAGCGCCTGTGACTTGTGAGGCACATCACCACAGTACCTTGTCAAGGTCTCAAGGAACATGTCCATGACTAAGTATGGTCAAGTGTACTCTATTAATTTATGTATTCAATTGTACAACTTATGGAGCTTTGACTGGAAAACTGGAAAACTGATGTGCAGGCTGATCTACAAGCAATGTTCGAGTTGTCAAATTTTATGCCACACTAAGGATGTGGCGCCTATATATATAGAAAAGGTGTTCGTGAGTCTTATCCCACACTAAAAGGCATTTCTATTTGTGCTGCAAGCAAACCTGATGGTGATGATGATGGAGCAAAGCGCAGCCACCCTCATGCTCCTCACTCTCGCCTCACTCGTCGTCCTTGCATCGGTACTGAGCCGCAAACCGAAAAACCATAGGCGGCCTCCAGGCCCATGGCGCCTCCCCTTGATCGGAAGCCTCCACCACGTCCTCACGTCGCAGCCGCAGGTCGCCCTCCGGGACCTGGCCAAGAAGCACGGCCCGGTCATGTACCTCCGGTTCGGCCAGATGGACACCGTCGTCGTCTCCTCGCCGGCCGCGGCGCAGGAGGTGCTCCGGGACAAGGACCTCTCATTCGCGTCGCGGCCCAACATCCTGGTCTCAGAGATCTTCTGCTACGGGGGCCGCAACGTCATCCTCGCGCCCTACGGCCCCTACTGGCGGATGACGCGTAAGCTCTGCACGGTTGAGCTCCTGAGCGAACGCAAGGTGCGGCAGTTCGCGCCCTTCAGAGACAGCGAGACCATGTCCCTTGTCGAGAACATCCGCGCCGCCGGTCGGGGCTGTTGGCCCAGAACCGACCCCGAGTACTTTCTGGCGACGGCAGCGACCGACGACGAAGCGAAGCGATCGATCACCCGCAGTGTACAGCTATCCAAACTAGCAATCCATCCTTTGACCTGTGTACGTTGCCTGATGGATGTGGTACACACGTACGAAACAGCTGCTAGCTAGTTACGAGCGGCTTAATCAACTTCGCCGAGAGCAACACACGACACGGGATTTTGATGGCTATAGGTGCGACACGCACCTATGATTATATTGCTTTGTCTTCTGATCTGGTTACAAGGGGTAGCCTACACGAGTATATAAAGAACTAAAGCTAGCCTAATACACGTCGAGTCGGTTTGATTGTTCCGGTCCAACCCGGACACGGACAGCGTGGTTATTTTCAACAATCACCCCCCCAAACACGATGTCCTCACTTCACAGCTTGGACGCCGATCCTTCTCCGCATCTCTGTAAACTTCTGTCGTCCCAAAGACTTGATCAGGATATCTGCAAGCTGATCATCGGTGCAAACATAGTTGACTTCAATCTTGCCTTTTTCTACGCACTGCCGTATGTAGTGATACCTTATATCTATGTGCTTAGTCCTGTCATGATGCACTGGATTCTTACACAGGGCAATCGCAGACTTGTTGTCAACATTGAGCACCACTCTTTCTGGTTCTTTATCTGTGAGGTCACCGAGTAGCCTTTCTAGCCATACACCTTGACCCGCTGCGGTTGCAGCTGCTATATACTCTGCTTCGCAGGACGATAATGCGACCACCTTCTGCTTTTGTGATAGCCAAGTTACTATGCTCCTGCCCAAGAAATATGCCAGACCCGAGGTACTTTTACGGTCATCCACATCTCCTGCCAGGTCGCTATCACTGTAGCCAAGTAGCTCCACCATCTCCTTCTTTTTCTCTCTCAAATAGACACAACCGAAGTTTGTTGTCCCTTTGATGTACCTGAGTATATGTTTGACAGCTGCCCAATGTTCAGTTGTGGGTGCTTCCATGAAGCGACTCACTATGCCAACGGAATAGGCCAAGTCCGGTCGTGTATTCACAAGATACCTTAGGCTTCCGACCACACTTCTATAATCCGTTGCATCAACCGCAGGGGCTTCACTCCTTTTGCTAAGTTTAAGCCGAGGCTCCATTGGAGCATAAGTTGGTTTGCAATCCTCCATGCTACAACTTTCAAGTATCTTCTTTGCATATGCCTCTTGACATATTGTGATCCCGTTCGGCTTTTGTTGTACCTCGATCCCGAGGCAGTATGTCAAGAGCCCTAGATCACTCATCTTGAATAGCTCCTTCATTTGTAGCTTGAATCTTGCAATCTCCTCTTCGTCTGCTCCAGTTATCAAGAGATCATCAACATAGATGCCCACTAAGAGACGATCCTTGCCTTTACCTCGCTTGTACATAGCATGCTCGAGTGGACTTTTCTCAAAACCAAGAGAAATCAATGTACGGTCAAGCTTGATGTTCCATGCCCGAGGAGCTTGATGTAGCCCGTACAATGCCTTGTGTAGCTTCAACACCTTGTGTTCTTCTCCTTCTTTGATGTACCCCGGTGGTTGCTTCACGTATACTTCTTCTTCCAATTCCCCGTTCAAAAAAGCGGATTTTACATCCATGTGATGTAGCCTCCAAGATTCTTGAGCCGCGAGAGCTATAACTAGCCTCACCGATTCCATCCTTGTGACTGGAGCGAACACTTCCTCGAAGTCCACACCTTGCTCTTGCACGAATCCTTTAGCTACGAGCCGAGCTTTATGCTTGACCAAGTTTCCTTCAGCATCCTTCTTGACTTTGTACACCCACTTGAGCCCTATGGATTTGTGACCGTTGGGAAGATCAGCGAGCTCCCATACTTTGTTGTCTCGTATTGATCCCAACTCTTCATCCATAGCACGACGCCAACACTCCTCAGTATTTGCTTCTTCAAATTTCGTCGGTTCCTCGACGCTAAGCAAACATTGTCGTCCTCTTCTTATAACTTTGACAGGATTAATAGTACGAAGTGCTTCCTCCGGATATAAATCCACCACTGGTCGAAGACGAACTGGTGTCGGCGGACGTTCCCTTGTCTCCTGTTCTGTCGAAGACGAGGAATTTTCATCTTGTGGAGTTGCCAAACTCCTGTTTTCTGGCGATCCAGGTTCTCTTCCAGGCGCAGCTCCCAGGCTGCTCCCTTGTGGTACGCAGTCACTTGGTCGAGCGCTTCGAGCATTGCTTGGTGTGTTTCACGAGCCATCGCATGCCTCGTCTGCCGCGTCCTGCTGCGTGCCTTCGCGCGCCTCTATCCCTGCTTTATCTGGCGCGTTCGGCTGCGCTCCATTGTCCAGAGAATCACTCGGCGTCGTTGTAGTCTCCGGTTGATTATCGGCATGCTCGTATTCGTTGTAAACAACGTGAAAGATTTCATCAGAGATCGGGTATACCGGCTCGGTAGAGTTCCAATTCCATGATCTTGCTTCTTCAAAGACCACGTCACGAGTCACAACCACCTTATTGGTAGAGGGGTTGCACGCACGGTACGCCTTCGAGCCTGCTTCATAGCCAACCAATATCATTGGAGTACTCCGATCCGCCAACTTACTTGTATGCCCGGCCACCGTCTTCACATGCGCCACACACCCGAAAGTACGAAGATGATCAACCGCGGGCTTATGTCCGTACCATGCTTCGTACGGCGTCATCCCAACCACACTCTTGGTTGGAGCCCGGTTCAGCAAATAAACGGCCGTATTGACCGCCTCACCCCAAAACTTGCCCGGGACCCCTTTGCTCTTCATCATGCTTCGTGCCATCGCCACCACGGTTTGATTCCTCCGTTCCACAACACCGTTTTGCTGCGGTGAATATGGCGCCGTAAGATACCGCTTGATCCCATGTGCTTCGCAAAATTCTGTGAATTCACGAGACTTGAACTCACCCCCCCGACCGGTACGGAGGGCCTTCAGCTTGGCTTCGGATTCTACCTCGGCCGCCATCTTTACTTTCCTGAAGGCTTGCAAAGCTTGGTCCTTCGTCTTCAACAACACAATCCACATGTATCTGCTGAAGTCGTCGACGATGAGTAAGAAGTATTTGTTTCCAGCTGGGGTAGCCGGTGTAATGGGTCCGCACAAGTCTCCATGGACCAACTCAAGAGCTTTACTTGCTCTAAAGTTTCCCTCTCTCGGGAACGAGGCCCGCCTTTGTTTCCCAACAAGGCAACCGTCGCACACTTGCTCAACATGATCAATGCACGGTAGGCCACGTACCATCTCCTTTTGTCCAAGTTGCCGAAGAGCCTGGAAATTTAGATGACCGTAGCGCGCGTGCCACTTCCATGCCGAGTCCTCCATGCTTGACAAGAGACATACTGGATCCACACGATCCAAGTTGAGGACGTAGAGTCTGTTTGGCGACCTCTGCACCTTCATGATCAGCATCCTCTGACGGTCATACCCCCATAGATAGCCATCTTCGAGCACAATCTTGCAACCACGCTCCTCGAGCTGGCCAAGACTTATGATGTTGCTCTTTAGCTTGGGAATATAGTACACATCTGTGAGTACCTTGTGACCGCCATTCTTCAGCTCAAACAGGACAGTACCTCGCCCTGTGATGTCAACGGTCCGCCCGTCACCGAACCAAACCGTGCCTCCAACCGAGAGATTTAGCTCAGAAAACTGGTCCTTGTCACCGGTCATGTGGTTGCTTGCTCCCGTGTCGAGGTACCACACGTGCCCCGCCGTGTTCACCCTCTTCTTGTCATGAAGGTAAACCTTCTCTTCGTCGAGCGTGACAACCTCGGTAGCCGGTGCCTTCGGAGTTGGACCATCCTCGTCCATAAGCTCGCATACTTCGACCATGAGCATCATATCGCTATCATCGCCTCCCTTGGCCATGAGAGCTTTTTCCTTCGGTGGACTCTTGCAATCAGACTTGAAGTGACCGAGGATTCCACAATTGTGACACCTTACTTTTTTATGTCAAATTTTCTCCTTGGTTTTCTAGCCTTTTCTTCCTGTCCAGCGAGGTCCTTTTTCGCCGGGCTTTGCTTCTCCTTTGCTTTACTACCGCTTGTGGATCCACCTTGCTTTCCTTTCGACAGGGCCATCCATTGCGCCATTGTAAGCATGAGATGCTCACTCTCCTTCGAATCGCCGAAGCTGAGACGAATTCTCTCGTCGTGGGCCTTGAACCTTCCGACGAGATCCTCGACCGTGAGAGTGTTCAGGTCAAGACATTGCTCGATCGATGTGACGATTTGGATGTAGCGTGTCGGCGCGGCGCGCAAAAATCGTCGGACGATCGCAACTTCTTCTAGAGTTGAACCATAGCCGCGTATGCCGTTGACGAGGGTCTTGAGACGGGAGGCAAACTGATCAACCGTCTCGCTTTCCTCCATCTTCAGGCACTCGTAGCTTCTCATGAGGGACTGAAGGTGTGCTTCCTTGACACGGTCATGACCCTGGTGCAGGATCTTGATGGTCTCCCATGCCTCCTTCGCCGTTTTCTTTCCGACGAGGTGTTGCAGCACATCCTTCGGCATGGCGGAGTAGATCGCCGTTAACGCCTGACGATCCATCCGGTACTTTGCCGCGCCCTTCGCGTACTCGGCGCCGCCGGGATCGACAGCTTCCCAGAATTCCGCTCCCTCCATCGCGACCTCCATGTTCATCGCCCATAGTGCGTAGTCTTCTCGATCCAGCCGGGGGAATTGCGACCCCCCAACCATCGGCATCGGTGCTCTAGCTCCCGCCACAACGATCTCCTTGCCCGGGTTTGACATGATCCTTCGATTGCTTTCCGAAGATCACGTCAATAAACCAAGCTCTAGATACCAATTGTTGGCCCAGAACCGACGCCGAGTACTTTCCGGCGACGGCAGCGACCGACGACGAACGACGACGAAGCGAAGCGATCGATCACCCGCAGTGTACAGCTATCCAAACTAGCAATCCATCCTTTGACCTGTGTACGTTGCCTGATGGATGTGGTACACACGTACGAAACAGCTGCTAGCTAGTTACGAGCGGCTTAATCAACTTCGCCGAGAGCAACACACGACACGGGATTTTGATGGCTATAGGTGCGTGTCGCACCTATGATTATATTGCTTTGTCTTCTGATCTGGTTACAAGGGGTAGTCTACACGAGTATATAAAGAACTAAAGCTAGCCTAATACACGTCGAGTCGGTTTAATTGTTCCGGTCCAACCCGGACACGGACAGCGTGGTTATTTCCAACAGGGGCGGCGCGTCATTGAACCTTGGCAAGCTGCTCATTTCCTGCACCAACACTATCACCGCCAAGGCTACGTTCGGCCAGGTGTGCGACGAGGAGCTCCAGGATCGGTTCATGGCCGTGACCGGCCTGGCGATCAAGGCCTCCGGCGGATCCAGCGTCGGGGACCTGGTCCCGTCGCTGTGGTTCGTCGACGCCCTCACTGGGCTGAGAGGCCGTCTGTGGCGTGCGCGCCGGCAGCTGGATGCCATCCTGGACAAGATCATCGCTGATGAACGCAGGGAGGGGCGGCGAGGTGACCACCTTCTCGGAGTTCTGCTTAGGATCAAGGATGAGGGGAACCTTGAATTCCCCATCGACATGACAAACATCAAGGCCATCATATTGGTACGTGTCAAGCTTCATGCACTAGCTAACGTAATAAAAGTCTAAATAGATTGAAAATGCTAGACAATCCATGATATACACTCCAACAATATGATACTAAATAGATCTAATTTCTTTTATCCGAGAGTAACTTAATTTTCATTTTTGTTCATGCCCCATTCAGGATATGTTCACGGCAGGGACGGAGACGACGTCGGCAGTGGCCGAGTGGGTCATGGCCGAACTCATTAGGAACCCAAAGGTGATGGCCAAGGCGCAGGCTGAAGTGCGTCGTACCTTGGACACCAAGAACCCAATAGACCATGAAGAATACATAGATGATCTGCACTACACCAAAATGGTGATCAAGGAGACCATGAGGTTAAACCCTGTGGTGCCGTTGCTTGTCCCTCATCTCTGTCAGGAAACCTGCGATGTTGGCGGATTTGAGGTCAAGGAGGGCACCAGGGTCTTGGTCAATGCATGGGCAATGGCAAGAAGCCCCGAGTACTGGGAAAACGCAGAGGAGTTCATGCCGGAGAGGTTCGAGGACGGCACGGCTACCTACAAGGGCTCGCGGTTCGAGTACTTGCCGTTCGGCACTGGAAGGAGGAAGTGCCCCGGCGATACCTTTGGGCTGGCCACACTGGAGCTCGCGGTGACACGGCTCCTCTACTATTTCGATTGGAGCCTCCCTGCCGGAACACGGGTAGATGAGCTCGACATGGAAACAAGCGTGGGGATAGCCACGAGGAGGAAGAACCAGCTGCACCTAGTGGCGACCCCTTATAAGTGTGCTTGCTAGGCAAATACTATCTATGTGCTCTCTTATGTTCTTTTCCGTACACAAAAAAAAATCACCGTGGAGTTTTTTTTCCCGAGAAATAATCACTGTCGAGTGTATTTGTAAATTAAGTTCATAACCTCTTTATGCGTGCACATGGACGGGTGAATAGCTCATGTGTGAAGTTTTTGATGCGAATTGGAAAGAATGAAACGTAGTTGCGATGATTTACATGGCAATAATAGCCCCTATACAATGGGAATGGTCATCAACGGGGAACGCAGTTAAGTTAAAAACAGGGAGTCAAACTGATAAGTGCATCTGGTGGCGGTCCTCACTTGACAGTGCATCGAGGTTAACGATTTCCCGCCCGACTAGACCCGTGCTACTCCCCTGTTTCTGGTTGCTGCTCCCGTCTTCATTCTCGTCGGCGGCGGCGACGGCGGCAGAGCTTACGTTCACGGTCTCGACGGCGTATGTGGAAAGTGTATTCGGCATTCTAGAGTTGTTCCCCTAAGTCTTGAGTTAGATCTAACCAAGTGAGCCTTTGTTTTCCACGGGATCCAGATTGTGGAGGTGGGTGGGGTGGGGGAGCGGTTGCGGCGTTGGGCTGAACGAGATGGAGCCGCGAGAGACAACACCGACTAGGTAATGATCACCCTTTCTAACCTATGCGATGTGTGCCTAGTCTACTTCTGCTGCCTCACGGTGTCCGCCATTGATACACATGGGCGATGGTGCTCAGGTCTTCGAATTCACTATTGAATTCTTTCCGTCTAAAGTGAAGCTAGTTGATGGTAGTGTGCGAGACACACAGAGAGATACAATTGTGAAATGAGAGGTTGAATTTGCAGAAATTGACCCATAGAAAATACAGAGATGGAAGAGAGGGGCGTGAGGAAATTTGAGGAGAAAGTTGGGGAGAGCATTTTTTGGGTCCAGGGTAAGAGGTATAATTGTTACTGTTTGATAATTGAAAGGGTAAGTATGTGAGAATTGAGAATGGTGAAGAGATGGTTGATGAAATCGATCGGCAAGACTGCTGGGTAAGCAAAAAAGACTACCATTCATGCATAGCTCGTTGATGCGAAATCGATCGGCAAGACTACTAGGCAAGTTCGATTCATAGATGATATATGATGATTGGAATTCGTAGAAACAGATAACGTCCATGTGTACGGGGAAGTGACGGTAATAGAGGGGGCTGATCAACATGCACAAGAGGGCTATCATGGTGCTGTAAGGGTTATTTTTGCTGATTGGAATACAGTACAATTAGAAGACATTACTGATTTGGCCATTGCATCAATGGCTGACACTAAGATGGCCAATTTTTTGGCATTCCAGTAGATGATCAAGATAAGGAAGAGAGGGGTCAATCGAGTTTGCCTAATGATGCTAACGTAGATGCTTGTAGCCCCGACTAACTCTGTGCCCAACAACTACGGTAAGACGGGAGGGGGGGGGTGTTCTTCGGAATGACTACGCGTAAAGGCATTTATGCGGTGAATCAGGTTGAAAGTGAAAGTTGCCAAAAAGTGGCAGAATTTAAAGTGCTAGTTATTGATGAAAGCACATATGCTCCCTTGATGGTTTTTATAATTCATGGTAACATACATTGTCTGTTCGACTAATACTTTTACCTAGTACATTTCAGATATAGTCCACAGAGATAACTGACTAATGGATTGTGTGGAGAAGCCCCAAGGAAGGAAAGGAATAAGATTGGCCAGCTTCAAGCTACAAGACTCTACATTTTATATTTGTGAGAAATCACTTTTAGGTCCATAGGAAAGCCAATACTATTAAAAGAGGTGAGGTATCTATGATGAATTGGTTGCTGAAGTGCTTAGAGACACCCAACAAAAATACTCAGCCATTCTCCCACAAAATTCAATGTCCAAAAGCCTAAACATCAAAATCGGTGCGTGATACGTTAAGTTTTGATTGTTGCATGTTATTATATTATCTATTTTGGATGTTTTATATGCATTTGTATGCCGTTTTATATTATTTTTGTGACTAACCTATTAAACTAGAGCCTAGTGCCAGTTTCTGTTTTTTCTACCTTTTTGAGCATTGCAAATAAGGAATATTGAGCGGGGTCCAAACGGAATAAAATATCCTGAAAGATTTTTCTTGGACTAGAAGACACGCAACAGACTTGGAGTAGGGGGCAAGCCAATTGCCGGGAGGCCACAAGCCTGCAGGGCGAGCCCTGGGGGGATGGCCGCGCCCCCTGGCTTATGGGCCCCCCTGGAGGTCTCCTAACTCTATTCTTCGGCCTATAAATTTCCAAATATGTAGTACTTGATGAGTTATGCATGCCCGCTTATACAACCAGCTTTCAGTGGATCCTGCTAATCATAGATCCCGACGAGGCAAAAGTTGAAGTACTGGACTCACTGGAAAAAAGATCGTAAAGAGTAAATGACCTGAAGTTGATATCCGAGAGGTAATTTCAATCATTATCGCACTATGTCGGCCTCTTTAGTTCATTTCCTGATATCAAGTAATCAATGACTCCTTTATTCTTTTTCTTTGCCGGGTAGACTTTAGACACGGTTCATCCAGAAGGTTCGTGGTGAATGGAAACCAAAGCTGATAGGGGTACGACCTAAGGTAATTAAGTAGTACTAGCTACGTCCGCGCATCTACTTAGTTCTAATTTTAATATCATTATAATGCTTGATTATTATCTGAGTGCATTCTATTCTCGTAATCTGGTGCATGCGGCAGGAACAAGAGACTAATCTATGTGCATATTATGTTTGCGACAACATTCGCTTTATGACCGAACGGCGCCCAGATGCAAGAACTCTTTGGGTACGTAAACATGGTCTAATATATATACACACAAATAATATATTCATATTGGTCTCCTTTTTGAAAGATGAAGGGGATACGGGATAGGCTCCTACCAAAGGAACGCATATGAGCACTTTAAGTGAAAATTGTGGGATTTTTGCTTGAGAAGGTCATAGATCCCGACGTAGAATACCACTACACCAATTAATGCATGCATGTAATGATCTGCAAGTTGTAGGAGAAATTGTATGCTATATAGGACGACCATTTGGGGCACCTAGGTGTCCAGGCTCCTTGACTTTTCACCGTTCGATTGCATTACGGGTCAACCATCATAAATTACAGATTTGGAAATAATCACGTCATGCATGGTAACTTTTTTGTGGGATGACATGCATGCTACCTTCCTTATTAAGAGACGTTTGTAATAAGAATTGGAGAGAAAACTAGTAATTAAGGCCTTATTATTGTGTCTTGAACGTCCATGACGTTGCGTATATGTACATTTTTTTCATATGTGTGCATACACATTGGGTTGATACATACGATTTTTTATTAATTATTTCAAATTAAGTTAGTATTTTCTTTTTCAACCATTTTATGACTTTGGGTATCATATACCTGTGGATGCCATATTTCACGTAGACAAATATATGTAGCCATACTTTACTTTATATACGTTGATGAGATACCTACAATATTTTCGTATCTTTTTTGACCTAGTCGGGTACATACGTGTGTATATTAGGTATATTAGGTATAATACCTACAAATTGGTATCACGGTCTAAGAAAATGTACACGTGATATCTCGGGTACATACATAAAAGATGTGAGATTTATAGGTATATATACAAATATAATTCACATCAAGTTATTTATATATATATGTATGTTTTTATTAGGTATATCATCAACATGTACATATTCATTTGTATAATCACATCGAGGCATGTATATATTCATGTGTATATTCACATCAAAGTATGCATATTTTCACTTGGTACAACAACAATACATAGATATTAAAAGTATGACATTTATGTCTACATTTTCGTTAGATATAACTTGGACATGTCCATATTTCGTTAAGTATAATACCCACTAACTAGTATCACTGTGTACGTGGATATACATATGTACATATCCTAGTATGAATGTTCATACCATGTTTGTTTCTGAAAGCAATTATTGACCATTTAATATACTAGTAGTACATGCAAATAAAATATGAAAAGTCATTATTTTGTCAATTGAATGTCATGCACTAATGAATATGACTTGCCATAACCAGCCTAGGTGCACAGGCTCCTAGGTGCCCCATATATATAGGTGTCACGTGTGGTGGTATATGGAACACGTGGGGTAACTACCCCTGGGTGGTAGGATGTATATATATATATGGTTGTACGAGGAAATTCTATGATATATGATTGGTCCTACGAGAAATTTTATGATATATGCATAACGTGTATTGTATGTAGTAGCGTAAGATATATTTGAAATGAAAAAAATTAAATAGAAAACTGAAAATGAAAAGAAAAAATAAATAATAAACCCCAAAATCTCAAAATCCCAAAACCCCAAATCCCCGAAGCCGTTAGTCCCGGTTGGTGTTACCAACCGGGACTAAAGGTCCCCGCCCCCCGATGCGCGCTGCCAGCCAAGTGGAAAGGAATTAATCCCTGGTCGTGGCAAACCGGGACCAGGGGGGAGGGGCTTTAGTCGCAAGTTATTAGCCCCGATTGGTGAACCGTGACTAAAGGCCCTTACCAACCGGGAGTAAGAGCGTCTCCATCCGCGCCCCCAACACGCCCCTCCTAGGTCGTTTTTTTTCGCCGGCGGGCCAAAAAGGCCCCAGTCGCGCCCCCAGAAACCTGTTTTCGTCGATTAGAGCCAAAATTAGCCTCGACGGTCTCAGGCCGAACTCAGCGCATTGGGGACCCCCAGGAGCGCCGACACTATTATTTGCATGCAACAGGCCCACTGTCAGCCTCCCACTCCCTCTCTTCCTCCTCCCTATCTCTTGCATGCAACAGGCCCACCCATGTGCATGCCTCGCCCACTTCATCTCTTTTTCCTCTCATCTCTCTTGACTTGTAGTGTTGGGTGGGGGCATAGCTGGAAAACTTTTCCTCCCCATGCCAAAAATTTCGCCGGTATAACCCCAACCGGGTGAAAAAGTGCCTCCTGGGAGGCCAACCAGCGGAGATGCTCTAAAGCCCCGTTTTCTACTAAGGATGTAGCCATATGAATGAACTCCGTTAACAAATTTCGGTGTGTACTCGTGTGATTGCTTGGTCTTTGAATGATCAATGAAATGCGTCGAATTATTTTAACGACGACTGTACGATGGAGAACTCGTGGTCAAGGCACATGCCCAAGACTGCTTGAGCCCATTTATGCTTGCTCTTAACGTGCATGATCGAGCCCTGCTATCCTGGCATAATCAAACTTGTGGGAGTAACATTAGAAAATTATATATTACAAATTTTTCATATATCAATGGTACGTCTATGTTCCATGGATCAATAGAATATCCGTTCAATGAAAGAAGATGTTTCTGTCGAAAGCAAAACGTCATTGGTACTTCTTCAATCTTAAGAACCATTAGCTCATTCTTTTGGGTGTGTTCATAAGAGTATGATGTGCTTGAATGTGTTTATGCGAATGAGTGTGCATACGTATTGCAGAGCTCAAGGTCACTGCCGCCAGTATCATATTGTTAACTAATCAGCCGCATCATTTTCACCTCTGATGGTAAAAACACGAGGGGCGCACAGTCAAGGCACATGTTCATGACAAAGTATGCTTAAGTGTATTTATTTCTTCAATTTTGTAACTAACTTATGGACGTCTTACTGATGAACCATATTGGAAAGGAAAATGAAGTGCAGGGGTCATGATGATCAGGCAATGTCCGAGGTGTCATTTTGTATGATTTGTCCATGAAAAAGAAAAGAAAACAGATAGATACATCATACGTCTACAAGGTGGCCGATTGGTGTACTTAACGGGAGCGCCTGTGACTTGTGAGGCACATCACCACAGTACCTTGACATGAGAGTGCATAGTCAAGGTCTCAAGGAACATGTCCATGACTAAGTATGGTCAAGTGTACTCTATTAATTTATGTATTCAATTGTACAACTTATGGAGCTTTGACTGGAAAACTGGAAAACTGATGTGCAGGCTGATCTACAAGCAATGTTCGAGTTGTCAAATTTTATGCCACACTAAGGATGTGGCGCCTATATATATAGAAAAGGTGTTCGTGAGTCTTATCCCACACTAAAAGGCATTTCTATTTGTGCTGCAAGCAAACCTGATGGTGATGATGATGGAGCAAAGCGCAGCCACCCTCATGCTCCTCACTCTCGCCTCACTCGTCGTCCTTGCATCGGTACTGAGCCGCAAACCGAAAAACCATAGGCGGCCTCCAGGCCCATGGCGCCTCCCCTTGATCGGAAGCCTCCACCACGTCCTCACGTCGCAGCCGCAGGTCGCCCTCCGGGACCTGGCCAAGAAGCACGGCCCGGTCATGTACCTCCGGTTCGGCCAGATGGACACCGTCGTCGTCTCCTCGCCGGCCGCGGCGCAGGAGGTGCTCCGGGACAAGGACCTCTCATTCGCGTCGCGGCCCAACATCCTGGTCTCAGAGATCTTCTGCTACGGGGGCCGCAATGTCATCCTCGCGCCCTACGGCCCCTACTGGCGGATGACGCGTAAGCTCTGCACGGTTGAGCTCCCGTGCGGCAGTTCGCGCCCTTCAGAGACAGCGAGACCATGTCCCTTGTCGAGAACATCCGCGCCGCCGGTCGGGGCGGCGCGTCATTGAACCTTGGCAAGCTGCTCATTTCCTGCACCAACACTATCACCGCCAAGGCTACGTTCGGCCAGGTGTGCGACGAGGAGCTCCAGGATCGGTTCATGGCCGTGACCGGCCTGGCGATCAAGGCCTCCGGCGGATCCAGCGTCGGGGACCTGGTCCCGTCGCTGTGGTTCGTCGACGCCCTCACTGGGCTGAGAGGCCGTCTGTGGCGTGCGCGCCGGCAGCTGGATGCCATCCTGGACAAGATCATCGCTGATGAACGCAGGGAGGGGCGGCGAGGTGACCACCTTCTCGGAGTTCTGCTTAGGATCAAGGATGAGGGGAACCTTGAATTCCCCATCGACATGACAAACATCAAGGCCATCATATTGGTACGTGTCAAGCTTCATGCACTAGCCAACGTAATAAAAGTCTAAATAGATTGAAAATGCTAGACAATCCATGATATACACTCCAACAATATGATACTAAATAGATCTAATTTCTTTTATCCGAGAGTAACTTAATTTTCATTTTTGTTCATGCCCCTTCAGGATATGTTCACGGCAGGGACGGAGACGACGTCAGCAGTGGCCGAGTGGGTCATGGCCGAACTCATTAGGAACCCAAAGGTGATGGCCAAGGCGCAGGCTGAAGTGCGTCGTACCTTGGACACCAAGAACCCAATAGACCATGAAGAATACATAGATGATCTGCACTACACCAAAATGGTGATCAAGGAGACCATGAGGTTAAACCCTGTGGTGCCGTTGCTTGTCCCTCATCTCTGTCAGGAAACCTGCGATGTTGGCGGATTTGAGGTCAAGGAGGGCACCAGGGTCTTGGTCAATGCATGGGCAATGGCAAGAAGCCCCGAGTACTGGGAAAACGCAGAGGAGTTTATACCGGAGAGGTTCGAGGACGGCACGGCTACCTACAAGGGCTCGCGGTTCGAGTACTTGCCGTTCGGCACTGGAAGGAGGAAGTGCCCCGGCGATACCTTTGGGCTGGCCACACTGGAGCTCGCGGTGACACGGCTCCTCTACTATTTCGATTGGAGCCTCCCTGCCGGAACACGGGTAGATGAGCTCGACATGGAAACAAGCGTGGGGATAGCCACGAGGAGGAAGAACCAGCTGCACCTAGTGGCGACCCCTTATAAGGGTGCTTGCTAGGCAAATACTATCTATGTGCTCTCGTATGTTCTTTTCCGTACACAAAAAAAAATCACCGTGGAGTTTTTTTTTCCCGAGAAATAACCTATGTGGAGTGTATTTGTAAATTAAGTTCATAACCTCTTTATGCCTGCACATGGACGGGTGAATAGCTCATGTGTGAAGTTTTTGATGCGAATTGGAAAGAATGAAACGTAGTTGCGATGATTTACATGGCAATAATAGCCCCTATACAATGGGAATGGTCATCAACGGGGAGCGCAATTAAGTTAAAAACAGGAAGTCAAACTGATAAGTGCATCCGGTGGCGGTCCTCACTTGACAGTGCATCGAGGTTAACGATTCCCCGCCCGACTAGACCCGTGCTACTCCCCTGCTTCTGGTTGCTGCTCCCGTCTTCATTCTCGTCGGCGGCGGCGACGGCGGCATAGCTTACGTTCACGGTCGCGGCGGCGTATGTGGAAAGTGTATTCGGCATTCTAGAGCTATTCCCCTAAGTCTTGAGTTAGATCTAACCAAGTGAGCCTTTGTTTTCCACGGGATCCAGATTGTGGAGGTGGGTGGGGTGGGGGAGCGGTTGCGGCCTTGGGCTGAACGAGATGGAGCCGCGAGAGACAACACCGACTAGGTAATGATCACCCTTTCTAACCTATGCGATGTGTGCCTAGTCTACTTCTGCTGCCTCACGGTGTCCGCCATTGATACACATGGGCGATGGTGCTCAGGTCTTCGAATTCACTATTGAATTCTTTCCGTCTAAAGTGAAGCTAGTTGATGGTAGTGTGCGAGACACACAGAGAGATACAATTGTGAAATGAGAGGTTGAATTTGCAGAAATTGACCCATAGGAAATACAGAGATGGAAGAGAGGGGCATGAGGAATTTTGAGGAGAAAGTTGGGGAGAGCATTTTTTGGGTCCAGGGTAAGAGGTATAATTGTTACTGTTTGATAATTGAAAGGGTAAGTATGTGAGAATTGAGAATGGTGAAGAGATGGTTGATGAAATCGATCGGCAAGACTGCTGGGTAAGCAAAAAAGACTACCATTCATGCATAGCTCGTTGATGTGAAATCGATCGGCAAGACTACTAGGCAAGTTCGATTCATAGATGATATATGATGATTGGGATTCATAGAAACAGATAACGTCCATGTGTACGGGGAAGTGACGGTAATAGAGGGGGCTGTTCAACATGCACAAGAGGGCTATCATGGTGTTGTAAGGGTTATTTTTGTTGATTGGAATACAGTACAATTAGAAGACATTACTGATTTGGCCATTGCATCAATGGCTGACACTGAGATGGCCAATTTTTTGGCATTCCAGTAGATGATCAAGATAAGGAAGAGAGGGGTCAATCGAGTTTGCCTAATGATGCTAACATAGATGCTTGTAGCCCCGGCTAACTCTGTGCCCAACAACTACGGTAAGACGGGAGGGGGGGGTGTTCTTCAGAATGACTACGCGTATAGGCATTTATGCGGTGAATCAGGTTGAAAGCGAAAGTTGCCAAAAAGTGGCAGAATTTAAAGTGCTAGTTATCGATGAAAGCACATATATGCTCCCTTGATGGTTTTTATAATTAATGATAACATACATTGTCTGTTCAACTAATACTTTTACCTAGTATATTTCAGATATAGTCCACAGAGATGACTGGCTAATGGATTGTGTGGAGAAGCCCCAAGGAAGGAAAGGAATAAGATTGGCCAGCTTCAAGCTACAAGACTCTACATTTTATATTTGTGAGAAATCACTTTTAGGTCCATAGGAAAGCCAATACTATTAAAAGAGGTGAGGTATCTATGATGAATTGGTTGCTGAAGTGCTTAGAGACACCCAACAAAAATACTCAGCCATTCTCCCACAAAATTCACTGTCCAAAAGCCTAAACATCAAAATCGGTGCGTGATATGTTAAGTTTTGATTGTTGCATGTTATTATATTATCTATTTTGGATGTTTTATATGCATTTATATGCCGTTTTATATTATTTTTGTGACTAACCTATTAATCTAGAGCCTAGTGCCAGTTTCTGTTTTTTCTACGTTTTTGAGTATTACAAATAAGGAATATTTAATGGGGTCCAAACGGAATAAAATATCCTGAAAGATTTTTCTTGGACTAGAAGACAAGCAACTGACTTGGAGTAGGGGGCAAGCCAATTGCCGGGAGGCGACAAGCCTGCAGGGCGAGCCCTGGGGGGATGGCCGCGCCCCCTGGCTTGTGGGCCCCCCTGGAGGTCTCCTAACCCTATTCTTCGGCCTATAAATTCCCAAATATGTAGTACTTGATGAGTTATGCATGCCCGCTTATACAACCCAGCTTTCAGTGGATCCTGCTAATCATAGATCCCGACGAGGCAAAAGTTGAAGTACTGGACTCACTGGAAAAAAGACCGTAAAGAGTAAATGACCTGAAGTTGATGTCCCACAGGTAATTTCAATCATTATCGCACTATGTCGGCCTCTTTAGTTCAGTTCCTGATATCAAGTAATCAATGACTCCTTTATTCTTTTTCTTTGCCAGGCAGACTTTAGACACGGTTCATCCAGAAGGTTCGTGGTGAATGGAAACCAAAGCTGATATGGGTACGACCTAAGGTAATTAAGCAGTACTAACTACGTCCGTGCATCTACTTAGTTCTAGTTTTAATATCATTATAATGCTTGATTATTATCTGAGTGCATTCTATTCTCGTAATGTGGTGCATGCGGCAGGAACAAGAGACTAATCTATGTGCATACTATGTTTGCGACAACATTCGCTTTATGACCGAACGGCGCCCAGATGCAAGAACTCTTTGGGTACGTAAACATGGTCTAATATATATACACACAACTAATATATTCATATTGGTCCCCTTTTTTAAAGATGAAGGGGATGCGGGATAGGCTCCTACCAAAGGAACGTATATGAGCACTTTAAGTGAAAATTGCGGGATTTTTTGCTTGAGCAGGTCATAGATCCCGACGTAGAATACCACTACACCAATTAATGCATGCATGTAATGCTCTGCAAGTTGTAGGAGAAATTGTATACTATAACAAATATGACGGTGGGTGAACGAATTACTGTCGAGCAATTGATAGAACCGCGCAAAGTCATGAAAATATCTAAGACAATGATCATACATATAGGCATCACGTCCGAGACAAGTAGACTGATACTTTCTGCATCTACTACTATTACTCCACACATCGACCGCTATCCAGCATGCATCTGTTGTATTGAGTTCATGACAAACAGAGTAACGCCTTAAGCAAGATGACATGATGTAGAGGGATAAATTCATGCAATAGATATAAACCCCATCTTTTTACCCTTGATGGCAACAACATGATGCGTGCCTCGCTACCCCTTCTATCACTGGGTGAGGTCACCACACGGTATGAACCCAAAACCAAGCACTTCTCCCATTGCAAGAATCATAGATCAAGTTGGCAAACAAAATCCACAACTTGAAGAGAATTACAAGGATATGAAATCATGCACATAAGAGATCAGAAGAAACTCAAATAAGATTCATAGATAATCTGATCATAAATCCATAATTCATCGGATCTCGACAAACACACTGCAAAATAAGATTACATCGGATAGATCTCCATGAAGATCATGGAGAACTTTGTATTGAAGATCGAAGAGAGAGAATAAGCCATATAACTACTAGCTATGGACCCGAAGGTCTATGGTGAACTACTCACGCATCATCTGAGAGGCAATGATGTTGTTGAAGAAGCCCTCCGTGTCCGAATCCCCCCTCCGTCAAGGCACCAGAACGTGCCCCAGATGGGATCTTGCGGAGACAGAAACTTGCGGCGGAGGAAAAATATTTTTGTGGCTCTCTCCCGTGGTTTTAGATTTTTCGGGGATTTATAGGCGGAAGAAGTAAGGCAGAGGAGCCACAGGGGGCCCACAAGCCTGCTAGGCGCGGGCCACCCAGGCCGCGGCTAGGGGGCTTGTGGCCTCCCCTGGTGCCCTCTGCCTTGGTTCTCAAGCTCCCTGCGTATCTTCTGTTCCGGAAAAAATCTTTTCGAAGGTTTTATTCCGTTTGGACTCCGTTTAATATTCTCCTCTGGAAAAGGTTAAAAACGCGGAAAAAACAGGAACTGGCACTTGGCACTGAGTTAATAAGTTAGTCCCAAAAAAGATATAAAAGGCATACAAAACATCCAAAGTTTGACAAGATAATAGCATGGAACCATCAAAAATTATAAATACATTGGAGACGTATCACTAGCCACAGAGGGTTCGTCACGGGAGCCAAAACGGAAAGTAGTTACTTGAGGTGGACACTCCAGCATGAGCAGGGGCGGGACCGCCGGTACTACATAGTCACGCTCTTCCTCATGCTGATCGATCTTCTCTTCTACATCATGTTGTAGATAGAGATGACGAAACTTGTGGGTGTGCCATGACCATGCAGTTGCACTTATTCGAGCCATGACATGATCGCACTTATGTATCGCTATTTTTGAGATGATGTGATGATATTTTGTGTTGAATGATGATGATGATGGTATGACGAGACTACTGTATGTCTATGATATGTGAGAATGGTGTATGTTTAATATGATGTGATGAAACTATTATATAGAATTCGTATCAATACATCACAAATACGTACAGGGTGCAAATCTGTGAATGTAGTAAAAGTTAGCAGTAGCACTAGTAAATACTTACCAGTAGCGCTGCTAACGCTTTCTATGAGCAAGCGCTACTACTGTAGTTAGCAGTAGCGCTAGACAGGGAAGCGCTACTGCTAACACTACTTAACAGTAGCGCTGCCATAACAGCACTACTACTAGGGTTTAGCTGTAGCGCGATAGCAGTAGCGCTTGGTCCAGCGCTACTGGTATGCATATTTCGAACACTACTACTAGGGTTTTTCCTAGTAGTGTTAGCTCAAAGAATAAACTAACAACAAAAATAATGAAGTGAAAAAGACTCAACTAAAACATTAAGTAAAAAAGAATGAACTAAACAGAATCAACTAAAATTATCAAAGTATTTATTTGTTAAAAATAATCAAGTAAAACATTAACTAAAAAGAATCAAAAAAATATCAAGTGAAAAGAATTTTCATAAAGTTTTTTTGTTAAAATCATTTATAGAAAACTAAAATAAAAGAGAAAAAAATCTTTAATAGCAAAGAATTAAAATATAAACTCGGACTAAAAATTATTAAAGTAAAAAAATTTAAAAAAATGCCACCTACTAGGCCATCACGACGTGCATACGACTAGAAACCCTAGAACCTAGATGGACGAGGATGCATGCCCGCAGAAGGCCCAGTAGGACCACATGGTAGAGAGAGTGCGTTTAGGCCCATAGGCCTGCGTTTGAGAGGAGCTCGAGAGGATTAGTGCAGCGGGGCTTATAAACCACTCTCAACTCCTCTCAACTAGCGAGGTGGGACTAAACATTTGGCCGCGGCATCACCCCCTTTAGTCCCGGTTTGGGGCTCCAACCGGGAGTAAAGGCCCCCTTTTAGTCCAGGTTGAAGCCACCAACCGGAACTAAAGGCCTCTGCTTCTCGCCATTCGGCCTGCCAAAAATGAGCTTTAGTCCCGGTTGGTGGCATAAACCGGGACTATAGAGGTACCTTTAGTCCCGGTTGAAGGCACTAATCCGGACTAAAGGTGGGCCTATATAAGCCACAGTTTGGAAATTTTGATCTCTCCCCCTCTCTCCATTCGATCCCAACGCCGACGCTCCCCCTGCCCCCGAAGCCGCCAGGCTGCCGGAGTCACTGCCACCCCCGAATCCGTCCTCGTCCATGCCTACGCCTCCCCCATCTGCCAGCCAACGAGCAGCTGTTGCGCCTTGACCCTCCTCTGCTTCCCTCGGCGAGCTCCGTCGCCACTCCTCCCTCTCCTCCTCTAGCTTCGGCCGCCTCCCTTCGGTCTACGCTCCAGCGCCCCCTCCTCTCCCCACGCCGCGCTGAGGCGCCCCTATCCTCTCCCCTCGCCGATGCCGTGCACCCCCGCGCTCAGGCGCCTCCATGAGAAGGCGTAGACAAAAAATATTAGAGGGATTAGTTAGCAGTGCAAACATTACTATTGCAAACATTACTTCCATCTCTATTGCAAAAATTAATTATGCAAAAATCCCCGACGAGCAGTGCAAAAATTAGTTATGCAAAAATTAGTTAGCAGTGCTCTATTGTATCATTGGGCATTATATACTATAGCAACTATTATCTATAAGCAATATTTTCTTTTTCTTAAGTTTTTTGCTGAACCTAATTAAATAGTTGCTACTGGTATCTAGCAGTAAAAGTTTAGAAAACTTTATTCAATAGTAGGAATTGAAATAGTTATAGAATTTGTTCTTGGCGTTGACGTACGATGCCTGGCCCGCATGCTTGTCGTTGACTCGGTGACGATCACTTGCTTGGGAGGCGCCAGCATGTGCGAGACTAGGTTCCGCCTGGCTGGTACTGGGCGGAGCTACCTTCCTGGGCACACAACTTAGTGTGGAACCGGGCTCCCTTCATCGACCCGGAGCTTCTTTGGTGGCGGTCGCGTGGGCCACTTTCGGTGCCGAGGCTGCTGGCCCCCGAGGAGGAGGTACGTCGCCGTGTCAGGGAGGAGGACGAGCACGTCCGTCGCTACATGAAGGCGTTGGAAGCCATGTTCTCCAATACCTGAAAGGTTCTTGAGGGATCTCACCCAAGCTATGATTCGGTGATGGTTCCTGCTCTTTGGGTGTCCACAGCCCACGCCTGTGTATAGCGACAGCTCTTTATTGGTTGATCAGTTAGATATTATTCAAGGGATGTATTAGTGATGTATTCGAGATTATATATTCGATAATATTAAGTGGATTATTAGATGATGCATTATTTAAGTGGATTATTCGATGTATTAGTGATATTATATATACATGATGATCTTGCTAGCTATAGTGAATACTAAATTGTTTTATCTTTTTGTTAGTTAGTTAAGCTATGGACGATCGAGACAGAGACCATGACCAACCGGATGTCTTGTACGACATGATACGGTGTGGAAACGAAGAGAATGAAGAAGCAGATGATGACTACACCGACGACCAGCTCCTCGTGCCGGACCTCCTCGCGCACCGGACAAGCTCCTCGCGCACCCTCCTCCCCGTCGCTGAGCCCGCTCCTCGTTGTCGCTGGCCTCCACAGCTAGATCCATCCCCGGGATCCCATTGAGCCCCTCCTGTTGCCATCATTGTGCCCACACCGTCGTCAACCTCGTGCCCCTGTCGTCGTTGCAGGACCCGCGCCATCATCGTCGTGCCCTCCCCCGAGCCTCCTCATCATCGCTGCACCCTCCCCCTCCGGTGAGAAGTATGGCATTTTTAGATGTGCTCTGTTTTTTTAGATGAGATGTATGAGATGTTTTGTGAAAATGTGAGAGAGATGGGATGAGATGAGAGAATCTCTTTTAGGTTTTTTTAGATAGAGAAACAAATGTTAAAATTTGCATTTGTTGTGGCTTTTTTTGTTGCATAATAAGATTAGATGAGATGAGTTAGAGGAGTCCCCAATGATCGTCGGTGAAGAGTTATCGACGTGCCCCATGCTCAAAGTGTATTCCGATACAGAGGTGTGCTCTAGCGGAGCTATGGTCGAGCAGAGTGTAACACCCTGGTTTTCGCTCCTTGATTTTTTCATTTGCGGGATTTGACCCCCGTCTTTTTCTCGGGTTATCAGATTTCTTTCACCCTGGGAATGTGAAGATGGTCATCTAGCCTTGCCTTCCCTAAATTCTCCCCATTTTAGCCATTCCACCCAAGACCTTTTCTCAGGGTTTTGCCGTCAAAACCCTACCTTCCGAATTGCCGGAAGGGAAACCCTGATCTCTCGTGTTTCAAAGGAACCCCAATTTCTTTTGCCCTGTTGCCTCCCAAACCTTTTCCCAATGATCATCCTTCATCTTTGAACCCTGGACATGCAAAAATATTGCCAAGTCATTTGCAATATTTTTGATTTAGAATTAATTCCTTTTTTGCCAGTTAAAGGAATTAAATCCAGGAAAATAGCTATCCATCTCCAAAGCTCATGAAAACTTGTAGAGATATTATTTGTGATCATATTGAGCTCCTATAAAATATTGGCCATCATAGAATAAGGGAAAATTGCATTTTCCTATTTAATGCCAATATAGTATTTTGGGCACTTTCTAAAGGAACTACCATTTTGGTAGCCAGGAAAAATCCCAAATAATTTGTGGAGCTTCTCCTATCCATATCTTCATTATTTCCATCAAAATCCCAAGTTCCCTAGTTCACATTTTGAGCACAACATCAAATTGCAGATTCTGTCCAGTTGGGAAATTTGCAAAGGAAATGCTCTATTCCTTGATCTCCTTGAAGTGAAAGTTTTCATGATGGTTTACATTGTTAAATAACTAATGAATACCAGATATAAGCTCAATCTATCTCACCATCTTTTCCCAGCAATTTTCCTAAGTTTCTGCCCACTTGGAAGCTGTGTGAAGGAAGCGCCCTCTAGGAATTTCCAATTGAGTTGAAACTTCTCCAGTATCTTCATTTGATCAAATCATCATCTTTCCCCAAGTTTGAGCCAAATTCATTTAGCCATTTGAGCCCAGCTTTAAATTCTAGTTTCTAGACCATTTTGTGGTTTCTGAAGGAAGTGTATGCAAACAGGGTCCAGAAGACTTAAAAGTTTGCAAGCTTATAGTTCTTCCTATCCTATTTTATTTTGACAAATATCCAAATCCAATTATTGACTCCAATTATCAACTTCATGTCAGGATTTGTTTTGGCAAGTTCCTTCTTCCCCAGAGCCTCCTAGCTCATTCCAACTTCCATTCTTATCTCCTGGATTAGTGAGGGTGTTGTTGGACATGATTGGACACGCAGGAGGAGTCAAATCGGGTTGTGCACGTGGTGATCACCGGCAGAGCGCGCCATATGCAAGCTCTGTGCATTTGGGCCCCGGCCCCGTCCACTCCCTCTGCCTCTCGCGTCCCCTCCATGTCCACTAGCTAGCCCGTGATCGTGCGGTCCTCCCCCCCTCTGTTCCTCGCCATGGACACCTCTGCTGACCACTGGAGCAATGCTGATCCTTTGGGAGCTTCGAACGCCGGCGAGAGATGCCCAGAAGCTTCCCCTGAGTCTATTTAAGGAGCAAGCCGAGCCCCCCTCCTCGTTAGCAAACCCAGAGCTCCCCAAGCCCCTCCCACTCGAGCTCGAGGAGCTCTCTGCCCTCCATGGTCGCCATTGCCGCATTCGGCTCCGGCTCAAGTTAGAGCACCTCGGCCCCTTCCTCCATGCCTAGCCCCTGCCTGAGACCCCTCTGGATCTTGCGCAATCGTCGACCCCGCTAGGGAAGGCCCTGCCGGCGCCGCCCACTGCAACTCCTCGCCCGCCGCATACATGCCCGTGGCAGTGGCGCTGTGGTCCATCTCCGGTGACCCCGTGGCCACCCTCGAGCGTGGCGAGGTGAGGCGGTTCTCCTGCGCCCGTCGGCCGGTTCCCGAAGTAGCGTAGCAACGGCGAGGACCGGTGCCAGATCTTCCCCGTGACCCTGTCAGAAGGTTGAAGAAGAAGCAGGAAAGAGAGAGAGAGGAGCTGGGGCGGGGCCCGCATATAAGAGAGAGAGAGAGAGGAGTGGATAAATGATATGTCTCCGTCGTATCTACTTCCCCAAACTCTTTTGCCCTTCTTTTGGACTCTAATTTGCATGATTTGAATGGAACTAACCCGGACTAACGCTATTTTCAGCAGAATTGCCATGGTGTTGTTTTTGCGCGGAAATAAAAGTTCTCGGAATGAGGTGGAAATTTACGAGGATTTTTTGTGGAATATATAAAAATACTGGCGCAAGAATCAACCGAAGAAGTGGAGTGTGGAGCCCACAAGTCCACCAGGCGCGCCCCCCTGGTCGCGCCTAGCAGGCTTGTGGGGCCCATGTTGCTCCACCACCTCCAATTCCAGCTCTATCTAGTCCCTTTCGTCCGGAAAAAAAATCAAGGAGAAGAGTTCATCAAGTTTTACGATACAGAGGCGCCGCCACCACCTGTTATTCCTCTAGAGGGCAGATCTGGAGTCCGTTCTGGGCTCCGGAGAGGGGAGATCGTCGCCATGGTCATCACCAACCTTCCTTCATCGCTAATTCCATGATGCTCTTCATCGTTTGTGAGTAATCTCATTGTAGGCTTGCTGGACGGTGATGGGTTGGATGAGATCTATCATGTAATCGAGTTAGCTTTGATGGGGATTGATCCCTAGTATCCACTATGTTCTGAGATTGATGTTGCTACTACTTTGCCATGCTTAATGCTTGTCACTAGGGCCCGGGTGCCATGATTTCAGATCTGAACCTATTATGTTGTCGCCAATATATGTGTGTTCTTGATCCTATCTTGCAAGTTGTAGTCACCTACTATGTGTTATGACCTGGCAACCCCGGAGTGACAATAGCTGGAACCACTCCCGGAGATGACCATAGTATGAGGAGTTCATGTATTCACTAACTGTTAATGTGTTGGTCCGGTTCTTTATTAAAAGGAGAACCTTAATATCCCGTAGTTTCAATTAGGACCCCGCTGCCACGGGAGGGATTGACAATAGATGTCATGAAAGTTCTTTTCCCTAAGCACGTATGACTACATACGGAATACATGCCTACATTACATTGACGAACTAGAGCTCGTTACATATCTCTCCGTGTTATAACTGTTGCATGATGAATTACATCCGGCATAATCATCCATCACCGATCCAATGCCTACGAGTTTTTTCTACTGGTCCTTGTTACGTTACTTTGCCGCTACTGTTGTCACTGCTGCTACTGTTACTCTGTCGCTATTGCTGTCACTGCTGCTACTGTTACTCTGTCACTACTGCTGTCACTTTGTTGCTACTGGTTACTGTTGCTACTGTTGCTATCACACTACTCTTCTACTGATACTTTTCTGCAGATACTAAGTCTTTCAGGTGTGGTTGAATTGACAACTCAACTGCTAATACTTGAGAATATTCTTTGGCTTCCCCTTGTGTCGAATCAATAAATTTGGGTTGAATACTCTACCCTCGAAAACTGTTGCAATCCCCTATACTTGTGGGTTATCAAGACATTTTTCTGGCGTCGTTGCCGGGGAGCCATAGCTATATTCTTTGAGTCACTTGGGATTTACGTCTGCTGATCACTATGAGGAATCCGAAAGATCCAAGAACTAAAGTCTTGCCCTCAACTACGAGGACAACTAAGGAACTGCCATCTAGCTCTACACTTGATTCACCTTCAGTTATGAGTAAGTTTGCGACACCACCTCCTGCTAGAAATCTTGATGTGTGGCCTGTTCTTGATGATGCTAATTTTGCTGTCCATGATACTTGTGATGATGCTATGCTTGATACTGCTTTGCCACTAGGTGCATTCCTTGATGCACAAATTGCTAGAGTTGCTGCTAGATGTGATTATACTTATGAAACTGCTGATTTATTGAAGTAGAACCTGCTATTTTGCCTATTAGAACTAGCTCTCCTAGATATGAATTGCCTGATATGCCTGAGGGTTATGTTATGGAGGGAGAGATAGCTGAGGGCTTTCTTGCTTGTAAGGATAGCTATGATGTTGAGAAATTACTACGCAAGTGGAAAGAAAAATCTTTGAACGCTAGGATGAAATACGACCCGAAGTTTGCTACTTCGCCTATCTTTGTGACCGATAAGGATTATGAATTCTCTGTCGACCCTGAGTTAAGCACTTCGGTCGAATCTGATCCTTTTCACGGTTATGAGTCTGAAATGGTTGTAGCACATCTTACCAAACTGCACGATATAGCCACCCTATTCACGAGTGAGGAAAAGATTCACCACTACTATATCCATAAGCTATTTCCTTTCTCGCTAAAGGATGATGGTAAGACTTGGTTCACTTCTCTTGCTCCTGGTTGTGTGCGTAGCCCCCAGGATATGATCTACTACTTCTCTAAAAAATATTTCCCTGCCCATAAGAAGCAAGCTGCCTTGCAGGAAATATACAACTTTGCACAAGTTGAAGAAGAGAGTCTCCCACAAGCTTGGGGGAGGCTCTACCAGCTAATGAATGCTTTGCCTGATCACCCTCTTGAGAAAAAATGAAATTCTTGATATCTTCTATAATGGACTAACCGATGCCTCTAAAGACCACCTAGAGAGTTGTGCTGGTTTTGTTTTTAGGGAAAAAACCATAGAACAAGCTGAGATCCTATTGAATAATATCTTGTGCAATGAGAATGGTTGGACTATTCCTGAACCACCTCCGAAGCCAACTCCTAATAAAAGAGGTATTCTATTCCTCAGTCCTGAAGATATGCAAGAAGTTAAGAAATCAATGGAAGAGAAAGGCATTAAATCCGAAGATGTCAAAAATCTACCACCTATCGAAGAGATCCATGGTCTCAATAACCCGATAGAGGTAGTAGAGGTAATTTATCTTCATAGATTCGATGAGAGTGATATTCCTTTTGATAAACCTGCTAGTTTATGCCTGGATGAATTTGATAACTTTGTTGCCAAACAACAAAGTTTCAATGATTATGTTAGCAGACAATTGGAACAGAATGCTCGTATGCTTAGTCATTTAAGTGCTTGTGTGGACAAAAACGTCAATGATCTTAAGCTCTTGAGTAAACATGCCTCTATGGTTACTACTCAAGTAGAACAAGTACTTAAGGCTCAGAATGACTTGCTCAATGAGTTGAATGACAATTCTGTTAGAGCCGTCACTAGAGGCGGTAGAACGACCCAGGAACCTTTGTATCCTAAGGGT
Organism: Hordeum vulgare subsp. vulgare; assembly: GCF_904849725.1. Classification (NCBI taxonomy): domain Eukaryota; kingdom Viridiplantae; phylum Streptophyta; class Magnoliopsida; order Poales; family Poaceae; genus Hordeum; species Hordeum vulgare. The sequence goes on from NC_058519.1 coordinate 9,660,832, forward strand.
CATCCTAAGAGAATTGAACAAGATTCTCAAGGAGTTAGCACTGATGCACCTAGTCATCCTAGGAAGAAAAAGAAAGATGATAGGAATTTGCACGCTAGCAACCCTGTCCCTGTTACACCTGAGAATCCAAACGATGCCTCTGTTTCTGATGCCGAAACACAATCTGGTGAAGGACATTGAGTCTAATGATGATATCAATAGGTATGTTCATGTTGATGCTCAACCTAGCAACGGTAGGGATGTGGAGATTGAACCAGTTGATCTTGATAACCCATAGCCTAAGAATAGAAGTTACGATAAGAACGACTTCACTGCTAGGAAGCACGGTAAAGAAAGGAAACCATGGGTTCAGAAACCCATGCCCTTTACTCCCAAACCATCCAAGAAAAAGGATGATGAGGATTTTGAGCGATTTGTTGAAATGATTAGACCTGTCTTTCTACAAATGCGTTTGACAGATATGTTCAAAATGTCTCCCGATGCCAAGTACATGAAGGATATTGTTACTAATAAGAGGAGGATACCTGAGGTTGAGATTTCCACCATGCTCGCTAATTATACCTTCAAGGGTGGAACTCCTAAGAAACTAGGCGATCCCGGAGTGCCCACTATACCTTGCTCCATTAAATGAAACTACGTTAGAACTGCTTTATGTGACCTTGGAGTCGGTGTTAGAGTTATGCCTCTCTATTTATTGTAGACTTGAACTGGATAAGTTGACACCCACCGAAATCTCTATGCAAATGGCCGACAAATCAACTACTTTCCCTATCGGCATTTGCGAGGAGGTGCCTGTTGTGGTTTGATACGTCCATTTTGCATCATGTTTTCATGTTGATATTTATTGCTTCTTGGGCTGTTATTTCACTTCAAGGTACAATTCTTATGCCTTTTCTCTCTTATTTTGCAAGGTTTACATGAAGAGGGAGAATGCCGGCAGCTGGAATTCTGGCCTGAAAGTGGAGCAAGTTTGAGATACCTATTCCGCGCAACTCCAAACACCGTAAAAATCAACGAGGATTTTTTCTGTATTTATAAAAAATACCGGGCCGAAGAAGTTTCAGAGGGGCGGCAGGGGTTGGCCACAAGCCTGCACGGTGCGGCCACCCCCCCAGGCCGCACCATGAGGGCTTGTGGGCAGCCTGCTAGCCCACTGGCCCCCCTCTTCTGCTATATGAAGGGTTTTGCCTGGAAAAAAAATCTAGGAGGAGCTTTTTCGTGGATTCGCCGCCGCCACGAGGCGGAACTTGAGCAGAACCAATCTAGAGCTCCGGCAGGACGATCCTGCCCGGGAAACTTCCCTCCCGGAGGGGAAATAGTCAGCATCGTCATCACCAACACTCCTCTCATCGGAGGGGACTCATCACCATCAACATCTTCATCAGCACCATCTCATCTCCAAACCCTAGTTCATCACTTGTAACCAATCTCCATCTCGCGACTCCGATTGGTACTTGTAAGGTTGCCAGTAGTGTTGATTACTCTTTGTAGTTGATGCTAGTTGGATTACTTGGTGGAAGAGTTTATGTTCAGATCCTTGATGCTACTCATTGTCATGAATATGATTATGCTTTGTGAGTAGTTACTTTTTTTCCTGAGGACACGGGATAAGTCATGCTAATAGTAGTCATGTGAATTTGGTATTCGTTCGGTAATTTGATGTGTTGTATGTTGTTTTTCCTCTAGTGGTGTTGTGTGAACGTCGACTACATAACACTTCACCATTATTTGGGCCTAGAGGAAGGCATTGGGAAGTAGTAAGTAGATGGTGGGTTGCTAGAGTGACAGAAGCTTAAACCCTAGTTTATGTGTTGCTTCATAAGGGGCTGATTTGGATCCACTAGTTTAATGCTATGGTTAGACTTTGTCTTAATTCTTCTTTCGTCGTTGCGGATTCTTGCGAGAGGGGTTAATCATAAGTGGGATGCTTGTCCAAGTAAGGGCAGTACCCAACCGCCGGTCCACCCACATATCAAACTATCAAAGTAACGAACGCGAATCATATGAACATGATGAAACTAGCATGACAGAAATTCCCGTGTGTCCTCGGGAGCGTTTTTCCTCCTATAAGACTTTGTCCAGGCTTGTCCCTTGCTTGTTACTTGTTGCACCGTTGCTACTTTGCTGCACCGTTGCTACTTTTGTTACTTGTTGCTTGCTACGAATCATCTCACCACACAATCACTTGTTACCGACAATTACAGTGCTTGCAGATTTTACCTTGCTGAAAACCACTTGTCAGATCCTTCTGCTCCTTGTTGGGTTCGACACTCTTACTTATCGAATGGACTACGATTGATCCCCTATACTTGTGGGTCATAAAGACTCTTTTCTAGCGCCGTTGCCGTGGAGTGAAGCGCCTTTGGTAAGTGGAACTTGGTAAGGAAACATTCATATAGTGTGCTGAAATTTATTATCACTTGTCACTATGGATACTAATCCTTTGAGGGGCTTGTTCGGGGTATCTTCACCTCGAACGGAAGCACAAAGAGTTTCTCCTCAACCTTCTGCACCTACTGAAAATATTTGCTTTGAATTTCCTTCGGGTATGCTTGACAAACTGCTGGCTAATCCTTTTACAGGAGATAGAACATCACATCCAGACTTGTATCTAATCTATGTAGATGAAGTCTGTGGTTTATTGAAGCTTGGAGGTTTACTCGAGGATGAGGTCAAGAAGAAGGTCTTTCCTTTATCTTTGAAGGATAAGGCGTTGACATGGTATAGGCTATGTGATGATACTGGATCATGGGACTACAATCAGTTGAAATTGGAATTTCATCAAAAGTTTTATCCTATGCATTTAGTACATCGCGATCGGAATTATATTTATAATTTTTGGCCTCATGACAGAGAAAGCATCGCTCAAGCTTGGGGGAGTCTTAAATCAATGCTATATTCATGCCCCAATCATGAGCTCTCGAGAGAAATTATGATTCAGAACTTCTATGCTCGGCTTTCTCATGATGATCACACCATGCTTGACACTTCTTGTACCGGTTCTTTTATGAAGAGAGATATTGACTTCAAATGGAATTTATTGGAGAGAATTAAACGCAACTCTGAAGATTGGGAGCTTGAAGAAGGTAAGGAGTCAGGTATGAATTTCACGTTTGATTGCGTTAAATCCTTTGTTGAGACAAATACTTTTTGTGATTTTAGCGCTAAGTATGGACTTGACTCTGAGATAGTAGCTTCATTGTGTGAATCAATTGCTGCTCATATTGATCTCCCCAAGGAGAAGTGGTTTAAATATCATCCTCCTTTAGAAGTCAATGTAGTTAAACCCACTCTAGTTGAAGAGAAAGTCATTGCCTATAATGATCCTGTTGTTCCGAGTGCTTACATTGAGAAACCACCTTTCCTTGTTAGGATAAAGGATCATTCTAAAGCTTCAACTGTGATACGTAGAGGCTATATTAGAACACCTACACCCCTGAGAAAATTAGAGTTGAAGCTAGCATTGCTATTATCAAAGATCTTCTGTCCGACGATGTTGAGGGACATAATATTCACTTCTGTGAAGATGCTGCTAGAATTGCTAAACCTCACGTTAGAGACAAACGTAGGCCTGTTGTTGGCATGCCTATGGTTTCTGTTAAGATAGGAGATCATTGTTATCATGGTTTATGTGACGTGGGTGCTAGTGTTAGTGCAATACCTCAATCCTTATACGATGAAATTAAAGACGAGATTGCACCTCTTGAGATAGAACCCATTGATGTCACTATTCAGCTTGCCAATAGAGATACTATCTGCCCTGTGGGAATTGTTAGGGATGTTGAAGTCTTGTGTGGTAAAACGAAGTATCCTGCTGATTTCCTCGTTCTTGCTACCGCAGAAGATAGCTTTTGTCCCATCATATTTGGTAGACCTTTTCTCAATACTATCAATGCTCATATTGATTGTGAGAAGCAAACTGTCACTGTTGGCTTTGAAGGTGTGTCGCATGAGTTCAATTTCTCCAAGTTTGGTAGACAACCTCATGAAAAGGAGTTTCCTAGTAAGGATGAAACTATTGCCTTAGCTTCTATTGCCGTGCCTCCTACTGATCCCTTAGAGCAATACTTGCTTGAGCATGAAAATGATATGCATATGGATGAAAGGGATGAGATAGATAGAGTTGTCTTAGAACAATATCCTATCCTTAAGAATAACTTGCCTGTTGAACTGCTTGGGGATCCACCCCCACCAAAGGGTGATCCTATGTTCGAGCTTAAACAGTTGCCTGATACTCTTAAGTATGCCTATCTTGATGAAAAAGAGATATATCCTGTTATAATTAGTGCTAGCCTCTTAGAGCATGAAGAAAAGAAGTTACTAAAAACTCTGAGAAAGCACCGTGCTGCTATTGGATACACTCTTGATGATCTTAAGGGCATTAGTCCTACCCTATGCCAGCACAAGATTAAAACTGATCCTGATTTCAAACCAGTTGCTGATCATCAAAGGAGATTAAATCCTAAGATGAAAGAAGTAGTGAGAAAAGAAATACTAAAGCTCCTGGAAGCGGGTATTATCTATCCTATTGATCACAGTGATTGGGTGAGTCCGGTGCATTGCGTTCCTAAGAAGGGAGGCATTACCGTTGTCCCTAATGATAAGGATGAGTTGATCCCACAGAGGATTATTACTGGCTATAGGATGGTGATCGATTTTAGGAAATTTAATAAAGCCACTCGGAAAGATCATTACCCTCTGCCTTTTATCGACCAAATGCTAGAAAGACTGTCTAAACACACACACTTCTGCTTTCTAGACGGATATTCTGGTTTCTTCCAAATACCAGTTGCACAATCTGATCAGGAGAAAACCACTTTCAGCTGTCCTTTCGGTACCTTCGCTTATAGACGTATGCCTTTTGGCTTATGTAATGCACCTGCCACCTTTCAAAGATGTATGATGGCAATATTCTCTGACTTTTGTGAAAAGATTGTCGAGGTTTTCATGGATGACTTTCTGTTTACGGATCTTCCTTTAATGATTGCCTCAGCAACCTTGATCAAGTCTTGCAGAGATTTGAAGACACCAATCTTGTCCTGAATTGGGAGAAGTGCCACTTTATGGTTAATGAAGGCATCGTCTTAGGACATAAAATTTCCGAAAGAGGTATTGAAGTCGATAAGGCTAAGGTTGATGCAATTGAGAAAATGCCATACCCCACAGATATCAAAGGTATAAGAAGTTTCCTTGGTCATGCTGGTTTCTATAGAAGGTTCATCAAAGACTTCTCTAAGATTTCTAGGCCTCTTACCAATCTCTTACAAAAGGATATTTCTTTTGTTTTTGATGATGATTGTGAGGAAGCCTTCGAAATACTTAAGAGGGCTTTGATAACTCCACCTATTGTTCAACCACCTGATTGGAATTTACCTTTTCAGATCATGTGTGACGCTAGTGATTATGCTGTTGGTGCTGTTCTAGGGCAAAGAGTCGAGAAGAAGTTGAATGTTATTCACTACGCTAGTAAAACTCTAGACAGTGCCCAGAGAAGGAGTTTTTAGCAGTCGTGTTTGCATGTGAAAAGTTCAGGTCTTACATAGTCGATTCCAAAGTCGTTATTCACACTGATCATGTTGCTATTAAGTACCTCATGGAGAAGAAAGACGCTAAACCTAGACTTATCAGATGGGTTCTCTTGCAACAAAAGTTTGATTTGCACGTTGTCGACAGGAAGGGTGCTGATAACCCAGTAGCAGATAACTTGTCTAGGTTGGAGAACGTTCTTGATGACCCACAACCTATTGATGATAGCTTTCCCGATGAGCAATTGAATGTCATCAATGCTTCACGTAGTGCACCGTGGTATGCTGATTATGCAAACTATATCGTTGCCAAATACATACCACCTAGTTTCACGTACCAGCAAAAGAAGAGATTCTTCTTTGACTTGAGAATTACTTTTGGGATGATCCTCACCTTTATAAGGAAGGAGTAGATGGTGTTATTAGACGTTGTGTACCTAAACATGAACATGGACAGATCCTACAGAAGTGTCACTCTGAGGCCTACGGAGGACACCATGCGGGAGATAGAACTGCACACAAGGTATTGCAATCAGGCTTCTATTGGCCCACTCTCTTCAAGGATGCTCGTAAGTTTGTCTTGTCTTGTGACGAATGTCAAAAAATATGTAATATTACCAAAAGTCAGGAAATGATTATGAACTATTCACTTGTCATTGAACCATTTGATGTTTGGGGTTTCGATTATATGGGACCTTTTCCAAAATCCAACGGGTATACTCATATCCTAGTTGCTGTTGATTACGTCACTAAGTGGGTAGAAGCTATCCCCACTAGTAGTGCTGATCACAACACCTCTATCAGGATGCTAAAAGAAGTTATCTTCCCTAGATTTAGAGTCCCTAGATATCTAATGACCGACGTTGGTTCACACTTCATTCGTGGTGCTTTCCGTAAAACGCTTGCTAAGTACGATGTCAACCATAGAATTGTGTCTCCCTATCACCCTGAGTCCAGTGGTCAAGTAGAGCTAAGCAATAGAGAGATTAAACTAATTCTGCAAAAGACTGTCAACAGATCTAGAAAGAATTGGTCTAAGAAGCTCGATGATGCACTGTGGGCTTATAGAACTGCCTATAAGAATCCCATGGGCATGTCTCCGTACAAAATGGTGTATGGTAAATCATGTCATTTACCTCTTGAGCTAGAGCATAAATCTTATTGGGCAATCAAAGAGCTCAACTTTGATTTCAAACTTGCCAGTGAGAAGAGGTTATTTGATATTAGCTCGCTTGATGAATGGAGAACTCAGGCATATGAGAATGCCAAGCTGTTCAAAGAGAAGGTTAAGAGGTTGCATGATAAGAGGATACAAAAGCATGAGTTCAAGGTAGGTGATTATGTCTTGCTATATAACTCTCGTTTAACATTCTTTGTAGGCAAGCTTCTCTCTAAATGGGAAGGTCCCTATGTTGTTGAGGAAGTATATCGTTCTGGTGCTATCAAGATCAACAACACGGAAGGTAATTGTCCGAGAGTGCTAAATGGGTAGAGAATCAAGCATTATATCTCAGGTACTCCCATAAATATTGAAAGCAATGTTATCAATACCATAACTCCGGAAGAATACCTAAGGGATATTTATCAGCCTGTTTCAGACTCCGAAAACGAAGAGGTATGTGATTTGGTAAGAAAACAGAGTCCAAAACTTTTCCAGTAGGAATTTTTCTCTGTTTTGGAATATTTTAAAAAATACAAAAATTGGAAGTAGTCCGGAAAGTGCGCGAGGAGGCGACAAGCCTGCACGGCGCGGGCCCACCCCCTGGACGCGCCGTGAGGGCTTGTGGCAACCTCGTGTGATGGGGTCATAGTCCTAGGGTAGGGTCATAGGCCTGTCCTACAGGTCCTACCCAAGGATTACCCCACACAAGGGACAGGACCTTAAGTATGCCCGACTGTATTAAGGTGCCCCATCATCCAGTCGGTAACGGGCCCAGAATCATCCAGTCGGAGACTAAGACTCGGAGGACACCGGGCCTACCGACTGGATACACTCGGTGCGTCGTAACCTCTCTGGAGGGAAACTGCCGTACGTTTCCGGGTGCATTTACTAGCATTTATAGCATACGTTACATGTAACGCATGCATTCAATCGCCACTACTCCACCCTTGAATCAGAACCGTTGTGGAGGGCAGCGCACTCTATATAAGCCGTCCTCCCCCACTGGTAAGAGGGTTAGAAAAACATTGTACTCCAGATTACACTCAGTAACATGCTCCGAGAGCACTGAGACATAGGGCTATTACCTCCACCGTAGAGGGGCCTGAATTCATACAACCTCGCCGTAGCTAGGACTCTGCCCATCTCATTCGTACCCTACACATCTACTGTCAGGCTTATACCCACGACATCGTGCGCCTCCCGGACTCCGTTTTCATGCGGGGTACTCCTTCTGGCCTGAAAAAAATCATTATATATACTCCCGTTTGGTATGACCCCTGCATCACACAGATTTCTCTGTTCTTCGTTTCGAGCCTGTTTTCTGCCGCAGATCTAGGTCAAGATGTCGTCCGAGGAATCTGTGGGGGAGAACAAGCTCCGTCAAATCTATGGAGAAGTTCATGCTGATATGAAAAGGATGTAGGTCATGGAAGCTAAGGAAAGGCTACCTGAAGCAACCAAGGGCAAAGCTAAGGAGAAGGACCAGGCATGGGACGAAGTGCGATCTGTGCTCAACAAGGAAGAAGTTGAAGAAGTGGATTTCCTCCAACCCTATCTTCACCTACTGTCTCCATCCTTGATTGAACTCTTGAGGTTTTGTGAAACAACTCGTGCTCGCAATACATGTCTCACTCGTGAAGTTGTTTTGGTGGAAAAACATATCGCAGATCTCCAAGGTATAAATCAAAGATTGATGGCCCTCTTGGAGTCAAAGATTGCAACAAGTCTTCCACCTTCACCACCAAAGGAAGACAACTGAGCATTGGTATGGGCAATCCCCTTGGCTTGTGCCAAAGCTTGGGGGAGTTGCCCCGGTATCGTATCACCATCACATCTTTTGCCTTTACCTTTGTTTTAGTTTTCCTTTTCAGTTTTCTTTTTCTTTAGTAGTTTAAAAGTCTTAGTGTTTTAGTCTTGAGTTTTGCTTTGTGTCACCCCCGATGTATTCAAGGTCGTGAGCCATATAATAAAGAGTTTCTTAGTTGAAGGGATTTCCCTCTTGCCATGATCAATAGATTGAGAAAAGAACAAAAGCATGAAAGATCATGTAATGATCTTATGGGAAGTGATGGCTTCACATATAAAAAGAATGATGATTGAGACTTGTTGAGGGTAGACAAACGTAGACCTTGGTCATGGTTGCAATTAATAGGAAGTGATAAAGAAGGAGAGGTTCACATATAAATATATCATCTCTGACACCATCTATGATTGTGAACACTCACTAAACTATTACATGCCTAGAAGTAGATGTTGGACAAAGAAGACAACATAATGAATTGTGTTTGCTTGGCTCCGAACAATGTTATATGATTAGATATCCCTTAGCATGTGACGATTGCTTCCACCTCATATTAGCCAAAACTCTGGCACCAAGTAGAGATACTACTTGTGCATCCATAAACCTTCAAACCAGTTTTGCCATGAGTGTCCACCATACCTACCTATGGATTCAATAAGATCCCTCAAGTAAGTTGTCATCGGTGCAAGCAATAAAAATTGCTCTCTAATATGTATGATCTATTAGTGTGTGGAAAATAAGCTTTGTACGAACCTGTGATGAGGAAGATATAAAAGCGACAGACTGCATAATAAAGTTCTTTATCACAGGAGGCAATATAAAGTGACGTTCCTTCGCACTAAGAGGACACGCATCCAAACCTCAAAAGCACATGACAACCTCTGCTTCCCTCTGCGAAGGGCCTATCTTGTACCTTTACTTTTTTCCCTTGAAAGAGTAATGGTGATCTTCACCAATTCCTTGTCCCGCCTTTATCTTGGCTAACATCATATGCTTGGGAAAGATCTATATTCACATGTCAACTTGGAGGTAAGAATTCATGAATTATTATTGTTGACATTACCCTTGAGGTAAGCAGTTCGGAGGCAAAACTATAAGCCCCTATCTTTCTCTGTGTCCAGCTGAAACTTTGATCTCATGAGTACCACGTGAGTTGTAGCAATTGTAGAGAACGGAAGAATGATTGAGTATGTGGATTTGCTTTACAAGCTCTTATTTGACTCTTTCTGATGTTGTAATAAATTGCAATTGCTTCAATGACTAAAGGCTATCGGTTGTTACGTCTCGGTAAGGTTCTTGATCCATGCTTTACTTTGTGAAGGAATTATCACTTTAGCATGAGAGATTATATGTTGGTATTGCTGTTCTGATCATGATCATGATGCATGCATGTTCGTATCTTGATCTGTCGACACCTCTCTCCCTAAACATATGGACATATTTATTGAGCTAGGCTTTCGCTTGAGGACAAGCGAGGTCTAATCTTGGGGGGGTTGATACGTCCATTTTGCATCATGTTTTCATGTTGATATTTATCACTTCTTGGACTGTTATTTCACTTCACGGTACAATTCTTATGCATTTTTATCTCTTATTTTGCAAGGTTTACATGCAGAGGGAGAATGCCGGCAGCTGGAAATCTGGCCTGAAAGTGGAGCAAGTTTGAGATACCTATTCTGCACAACTCCAAACACCGTAAAAATCAACGAGGATTTTTTCCAGATTTATAAAAAATACTGGGCCGAAGAAGTGCGAGAGGGGCGCCAGGGGTTGGCCACAAGCCTACACGGCACGACCACACCCCCCAGGCCGCGCCATGAGGGCTTGTGGGCAGCCTGCTGGCCCAGTAGCCCCCCTATTCTGCTATATGAAGGGTTTCGTGTGAAAAAAATCAGGGATGATCTTTTTCGTGCATTCGCCGCCGCCACGATGCGGAACTTGAGCAGAACCAATCTAGAGCTCCGGCAGGACAATCCTGCCAGGGAAACTTCCCTCCCAGAGGGGGAAATCATCGCCATCGTCATCACCAACACTCTTCTCATCGGAGGGGACTCGTCACCATCAACATCTTCATCAGCACCATCTCATCTCCAAACCCTAGTTCATTACTTGTATCCGATCTCCGTCTCGCGACTCCGATTGGTACTTGTAAGGTTGCTAGTAGTGTTGATTACTCTTTGTAGTTGATGCTAGTTGGATTACTTGGTGGAAGAGTTTATGTTCAGATACTTGATGCTACTCATTACCTCTCAGGTCATGAATATGATTATGCTTTGTGAGTAGTTACTTTTGTTCCTGAGGACATGGGATAAGTCATGCTAATAGTAGTCATGTGAATTTGGTATTCGTTCGGTAATTTGATGTGTTGTATGTTGTTTTTCCTCTAGTGGTGTTATGTGAACGTCGACTACATAACACTTCACCATTATTTGGGCCTAGAGGAAGGCATTAGGAAGTAGTAAGTAGATGATGGGTTGCTAGAGTGACAGAAGCTTAAACCCTAGTTTATGTGTTGCTTCGTAAGGGGCTGATTTGGATCCACTAGTTTAATGCTATGGTTAGACTTTGTCTTAATTCTTATTTCAGAGTTGCGGATGCTTGCGAGAGGGGTTAATCATAAGTGGGATGCTTGTCCAAGTAAGTGAAGTACCCAAGCGCCGGTCCACCCACATATCAAACTATCAAGGTAACGAACACGAATCATATGAACATGATGAAACTAGCATGACAGAAATTCCCGCGTGTCCTCGGGAGCGTTTTTCCTCCTATAAGACTTTGTCCAGGCTTGTCCCTTGCTACAAAAGGGAATGGGCCACTTTGTTGCACCATTGCTACTTTTGTTACTTGTTGCTTGCTACGAATCATCTCACCACACAATCACTTGTTACCGACAATTTCAGTGCCTGCAGATTTTACCTTGCTGAAAACCACTTGTCAAATCCTTCTGCTCCTCGTTGGGTTCGACACTCTTACTTATCAAAAGGACTACGATTGATCCCCTATACTTTTGGGTCATCATGGTTGCTAAAATTACTATCTTAACGGACTTTGTTATCCTGGATATTCCCGAGGATGATGCCATGGCGGTCATCCTTGGAAGATCCTTTTTAAACACTGCAAGGGCTATTATAGATTGCAACAAAGGCAATGTCACTTTCCATGTCAACGGTAATGATCATACATTGCACTTTCCGAAGAAACAATATCGAGTACATTGCATCAATGCTATCGAAAAAACTTCATCTATTCTTATTGGGAGCTTTGAATGCCCTATACCTACAGTCAAGATGAAGTATGATTTGCTTGTTGGGGATATGCACATCCCCATTGAGGTAACCTGGTGGTTATTCGAAAATTCTTCGTTTCCTTTTGCAATTTGAAAAAGTTTTTCAAGGAGACTTGATCAACCTCATTGACGGATTTCTTTCGATGACCATGAGATGGATGAATCTAGGAGTCACAAACCTCTGTTCCAAGCTCTCACTCTCGGCTGCTTAGAAGAAAAATGATAGATTTAGCTTTAGTTTTCCCTGTTTTCTGCTTTTTGCGTCCCGTAGAAAAGTACCCCAAAAATAAAAGTTCTCCGAATGTCCTACAAACCAAGTATGATTTTTCTGGAATTTTTGAAAAATTCTGAGACGGAGAGCTAGTCAGGGGGCTGCACCAGTGGGCCACAAGCCCTGGAGGCGTGGGCACCCCCTGGCCGCGCCTACCATGCTTGTGGGGCCCACGTGTACCCCCTCCACTTATTCTCGCTCCCATCTTCTTCTCCTACCTCCAGAAAAAATTGTTTTGCAGCTCAAACCCGTGTTCTTGCTCTTCTTGCTGCGATTTTCGATCTCCTTGTGCAAAGCCGCATTCACCAAACTGTTTTGGGGAAATTGCTCCTTGGTATGTGACTCCTCCATTGGTCCAATTAGTTTTTTCTCTAGTGCCTTATACGTCGTGTATTTTTGCTGCCTTGGTGACCCTGTTCTTGAGCTTTGCATGCTAATTTTAGCTGATCCCAAGTAGTTTTGATGCGTGATATGGCCTCTAGGCACTTGTCGGAGTAGTTGCCATGAGTTTTGTTGAGCCTTGTTCACTTTTCCTTAGAGTCACTAAAAATTTCAGAAATTTTCAGAGTTAGAAAAAGGAAAAGATGAGGAGGTTCTTAAGAGGCTCTTCAAGCCGTGACCCCAAGGATGATGAAAATGAGAAGAATAAACCCAAGTATCCAGTCCCTCGAGTTGCAGAAGTTCGAGCGTGCGAGTGGCCAAGCGATGTGTTCTTACGCGACGCCAGACTTTATGAGGACTTTTCCTACTTGGTAGAGAATGCAGGCCTTACTACCTTCACTACTAGGAAAAGGCTTGCTAATGGCGCACCTATTTTGGCTACTAATGGCGCACTATAGGTGCGCCACTAGCATCACGCCATTAGATTTTTTTACTAATGGCGCACCACAAGTGCGCCATTAGTATCTGGTATACTAATGCCGCACCAGGCAATGCGCCATTAGTATTGCTCACGGTGCGCCATTAGTATGCCTCCCAGGTGCGTCATTAATATGCCTCCCAGGTGCGTCATTAGCATGCCTCTCAGGTGCGCCATTAGCATGCCTCCGAGGTGTGCCATTAGTATAGCTCATGGTGCGCCACAGGTTATACTACCAACTCTAAAAATATTCAATTATTATCCTCACACCCACAAGAAGGTTCAAGATAAACACATATTACACCATAATGAAAATATGTTTATAAACATGCACATACATTGAATGCAAGTTGACAAAAAAATTAACCTAGATTTTTGCCATGCAGCTTGTTCCACAGAACCAATAATAAAGCCTTTAAATAGCTGAAAATAAGTATACTAAACTCATGATCAATACACATCTCTTTTCTTATTATTAAGCATCATGTGCCGTGCAAACGATTAATACATAATAAAAATAAACCAAAAATATGAGTACATACATGTTGTCCTCCAACAAATAAAAAATAGGTACAAAAAAAAGATGCATATTACAAAAGGCCACATGCTTCAGATTTTAGCAAATGTAACTACAACTATCAGTTCTGTGGGGGGGGGGAAGTTTAAAAGGTAACATAGTAACATGCTATATGAGCAGTGGCTGCAACTCCTTTTACTGATGGCACGAACTTGGAGTCAGCATCCCCATACATAAACTGTGCATAAGATGGAGTACCCTGCAAAGAATACAGACAGGCAAAATGTACTTAGACTAGCAGTTCAACAATATTTCAACACAGTTAATAATCATATTGACCTTCACAGACAATAGGTGACTACAAGCTTGCACCTTCACATTTTGAGTAGTTTGAGTGTCAGGTGGATATATATCCGTATTTACAAAAAATCATTTGTGAGAATACCAAGTCACCTCAGGAAGTTGCTGCTACAAAATATAGATAAGGAAGTAGCGCAAGCTGACTCTGATGGTAGTGCAGACATGGGGCATAATGAGTGTTGTGATCTACTCCCTATGTACCGAAATACTTGTAGTTGAGGGAAACTAGTACAAGTTCCCCCAACTACAAATATTTCAGTACAGAGGGAGTAGGAATTAAAGGAGTAGAGGACATGGATGCAGAAACTTATGCAAGTCACCTGGGTTATGGTACTCAAGCTGTTGTCTCTGAAAGTAAGGGGTTAGGATTGGGGTATGGTACTGCAATATTTGTCTAGAACTTTTCTTTCAAGTTAGGGATTGGGCTTGAAGAAAAAAGGCTTGAAGTACCTCATTTAGTGTTTTCCCCAATTTTTGCTAAATACTGGCCATTGCTGTTGTGAGTTAGAACTGAAATTTTAAGCAGGTGGCAAGAATGGGTTCCCATGATGCTGAGGATAGCAGCCGAGGGTTGCGTTTTGGCTCCAGTTTCTCTAGTCTTGTGGTAGGAAGAAATGTATAAGTTTGAAGAGAAATATTGCCTTAGATGAGAGATGTTGCTGTGTTTTTGTTTATACTGTAGTTTATGTGCTGCAAGTGCCAGAGGGTGCTTGTTATCATTTCCTGTCTGTGTGATGAGTTTCACAGAAAACAAAATATGCTAAGTAGAGTAGTAATCATACAAGTACATGTAAATCACTCCGTGCCCACCATGACCAATAATGCGCTCCTCAGAGAAAAAATCTGTGATACGGTTCAGGTACCCGAAAGTAAGCTCGTACCCCTCATTTTCAGGCCGGGTGGAGACGATGTAGACGTGTGTGGACACCTTTCGCAGCTTGGCCACCACGTCGATGGGGTCAAATAGGCCGATGACCATGATCATGCCGTCCCTCATGTCCACACTGATCTTTTCGATTCCTGAGGCCCGTTGTTGTTCACGTCAGAAACGAATTCACGACCAAAACTGGAAAGAAGAGGGGTAGTAGTAGACTAGTAGTACCATGTAGAACGGCGAGTGATTTGACCGCCTTCACCTTCTATTTGTCGTCATGCAGCTCCGCCTTCAGCACCATCTTCTGCAATCGCCAGAGAACAAAACGACATGAGCAAAGTCTGCAAATCCTTCCTTAGAGAACAGAACGAGATGAGCAGCCAAGGCCTGCAAATCAGCATCTAGAGGGCATGCAACAAGTACAAATCGGCAAGAAGTTCTCAGCTATAATCACCTTACAGCCAGCCGCCATCAAGTCAAACACCAACGGGGGGTCGATAGATCTGGGAGAGAGGAAAGTGGAAGGCAAAATAGATCTGATCTGAGTCGGCCGATGGACACCCAAATCCTGTACTGCTGCCTCCACCGGAACCTAGCAAAGGGCAAGAAACCAAACCCCGCACCGGGAACGACGTCAGCCCAACGAGCAAACAGCAGGCGCCGTGAAACTAGAGGAGAGACGGGCGGATCTGGAGTACGAGAATTCTTGGAAAGCCCTCAACCTATTGATCCGTTGAGGAATTTGGTGCATCAATCGGTATAGTTAACCAGAAATGTTATTTTTCAGATAACTTTTGTGGAGGCTTTCTTTGCCCTTCTTCTATATAATATATATATGATACGCACACTCGTGCATATTCGAGGAAAAAAAGATATCAGCTGTACTCATATCTTCAAATCTGTTCATATCTTGAGCTGCTTTTAATAAATGATCTGCCTACGATCGACAGACACTTTGTTCAAGCAACTAGAACTGTCAGATAACCAGTGTTATTGCGCAAAATTCTAGCTTAAACCAACTAGTGCTAACCTAGTAATTCAGTCCCCTCCTGTAATTTTGCTTAATAAAGGAAGATTATGAGTTGTACATCACATGTATCATCAGAAACAATAATAAGAATGTTTACAAACTTACCAATTACAACAACCATGCTCGCGCATATAACCTCAGTAACCGAGGGACCCACATATGCCCAAGCATACTTTGTAGAAAGGTTCCCAATACTGAGCACTAGACCCCCCCCTGCCATTGCAAACAACACTGAAGGCCAGTTATCCTTGATCAAAAAATTCATTTAGAGTCAGCAAACCGATTGGGTAAGAATATAGGTGTTGAAGTGATTTCCGAAGCATCTTGCGCTTCCCATTGAACACGGAGTTCACCTGGAATGAAAGAGCACGGGCAAGTCTTAATGGCTAGCACCAAGAACTGACGGTTAATGGAAAAACAAGGAGGAAACTCATGCATGCAGTCTGACTCACCATTGAAAAAAAACTTTTGTTAGAACTAACAGGCGGATACTCCCCAGCATCCTTTATTTTAAACCTTATAACACCACCGTCAACCTGCATGCATGGTATCCATGATAAGTCCTTACATGCCACATTTATGAAACCCCAAGCATTGTTATAGCATTCTGCGCACAAGGACATCTGAAATAAGAACTTGCTTACCGTCGATTCAGGGAAAAAAGTTGTCTCTCTCTACTTTGAACTTGTATTCGGGTTCTACAAAAAGCAAAGATAACATATGCATTTCTTTAAATGTGATATATGTACCTAGGCATACTAAGCGAATTGTTAAGACATTGGAAAATAGTTCAGATGATTTGGTGACTGTCAAGGCATGAATTGCATAGCTACACAATAGACAGTAGCAGTTACTAGAGTACACAAGAGATATAATCTGCCCACACAGGGATTGAACCCAGATAGGAGAGGAGACGACATTGTGCTCCCATCAGATGCGGGCAATGACGATACTTTTGATCATTTAACTGCTCAAGAATACTAGCTAATGTACATCAGAGCATCTGCATGTCAAAATCAAAAAGATGGAGAAAAACAATTCCTTTTATAAAGCCCAAAACAATATACCCATTATGAGAGTCAACTTACCGTTTCCCGAGATGTTGTGCAGTCTAATAACTTTCGAATTACTGCAGAAGTGTAGATGCAGATCTTGTACGTCTTGCACTGGTGTATATCACTGATACAACATCCATCGCTGAAAAGAATGTGCATACACACATGTATTGATTCATATGGCAGACAGTCTTGGCCTTTCCAAAAAATTGGCGCCCTTCAAGGATATAACAAGAAACACTATTGTGTACTGAGGTCCAGTAAGAACAAGACTGAGCATACTGCATACACACACATGGAAAGCAGCAGAGATGGAAATTAAATGAATGATGATCAAGATCAGCAGGCAATTCAGACTCAGAACTAGATTACTGCTATGCAACAACTCAGATCCACGTTGAAGGATGCGCAAGGAAAAATGTGCACCTTGTTCGCTGTGGGGGACAGCTCGGCTCACGCGGTGGCCCTACGCCCCAGGCTCAGATGGTGGCCTCCACGACCACCCGCAGCCGCCGGAGGCCCCCCAGCATGAGCGCCAGTGAGGACTGCATCCCGACCACCACCGTCATCGAATGGGGGCGTAGATGGCCTGGCGATGTGCCTAAATCTCCGGAGGCACAGAAGCAGTCAAAAGCAAGCAGAAAGGCCCAAATGTTCAAATCTGTTCACGAGGAAGATTCGGGGGGCCGGGACGGCCAGCACCTGCCACACGGGACCAGCGACGCCTCGTCAACCATGCGTGGCAATGAGCGAGGACGAAGAGATGCCGCCGCCAGTGAGGAGCTCTGCCGATTGCGGCGGGGATCCGGTCTTATCCGTGCAGGAGGAGGCGGCGCGGGCAAGGAGAGGAAACAGATCGAGTGAGGGAGGGAGGATAGAAGTGGAGGAGAGGAGGAGGCGGAGCAACGCGGCCGTCGGCGTGCGGGGCTAGGGTCAGGGAGGTGGTGGCCCTCCGCGGCGGCGTAGCTAGGGTTCGGGGAGACGGCAGGCGCTGCGGGGCGGTGGAAAGGGGGTAGGGGGAGGCCGCGCGCGGGAGAAGAGAGGAGGGCGCGAGGGCAGCCGTCTTAGGAATGGCGCACCCCGAGCGGTGCGCCATTAGAATGTTTTTTTATATAGTAATGGCGCATGTATATGAGCTGCGCCTTCGCTATGTTGTTAACCTCCGAAGTAGCAGCGCAGTGGTATGTTGGTTTTGCCTCCTAGCAGGAGGTGGCGGGTTCGAATCCTCTTCCCCCCTCCTTTTTTTCCTTTTTTCTATGCATTGTTTTCTTGTGCTGGTTGCACCTTGGTTTGAGAAGTGCCTAGTATTTTTTTTTTGATGTTTGCAAGTAGATGCCTAGTATTTTTTTATGTTTGCAATTAGATGCCTATGAATATCTAGTGCCTCACAACAACATCTAGTGCCTAGTATTTTTTTTTATATTTGCAAGTAGATGCCTATGAATAGGAGTTGAATCTTGTGAATAGGTGTTCTAGTGGTAACTATGCCGACGGCGGCGGCGGTGGAGCGGGGGAGGGTGCGGGGGGTGCTCGGCGGCGAGGGGGATCTTGCGTGGGGTGATAGCGATCGAGATGGAGGGGATCGAGATCGAGTGTCCTCATGAATATTCAATATTTTTCATATTGAATATGAAAAAATATCATCAAATTTGAAAATGTCGAAATACAATCGAGAAATGAAGGCTACAATTTAAATACAATCGATCTTAGCTAGCTATTTGTTCACAATCTTCTTGCCCTTATTTTTCGTAAATGGAGTTCTTCTCTTGAACGGACGTCCTTTAGGTAGGGTGGTCCTGCTTCTTCTTGTGGTGTATGCTGGTACTTCATCATCGTCGTCATGTTCCATCTTCGGGTCGCCGTACTTGTCGAAGTCTTGCTCATTGGTGACTCCATCCATTCCGATGATCTTCCTTTTGCCTCTCCTCACGACAACACGACTGGGCTTTGGTGGGTCGGTAATGAAGAAGCATTGGTCCACTTGGGAAGCCAGTACTCATGGCTCATTTTTCGCGGTGACGTTTGTGCCCGCGGTCTTGGATTTGGCTTCGGGTATAACCATGGTGGTGAAATACCGGTCTTCTTTTATGACGCTCTTCGCCCATCTGACACGGAACATCGGGACCATCCCAGAGAGGTGCGCCATTAGTAATCTTTTTTTTTTGGATAGCAATGGCGCACCCTAGAGAGGTGTGCCATTAGTAATTTTTTTTGGATAGCAATGGCGCTCGGGTGGGAGGGAGGGGGTGGGTGGTGCGCTCGACCGATTCCGCTCGGGGGAACCGAGCGAGGAGACACGGGAGGGTGCGGGGGGCGGCCGCGGCGGTGGAGCGGGGGAGGGTGCGGGGGGTCGTCGTTGGCGGTGGAGCGGGGGAGGGTGCGGGGGGTCGGCGGTGGCGGTGGAGCGGGGGAGGGTGTGGGGGGTCGTCGGCAGCGGTGGAGCAGGGGAGGGTGCGGGGGGTCATCGGTGGCGGTGGAGCAGGGGAGGGTGCGAGGGGTCGTCGGTGGCGGTGGAGTTAGCCGGGGAGGGTGCGGGGGTCGTTGGCGGCGGTGGAGCGGGGGAGGGTTTGGGGGGTCGGCGGCGGCGGTCGAGCGGGGGAGGGTGCGGGGGGTCAGCGGCGGCGGTGGAGCGGGCCGGGGAGGGTGCGGGGGGTCGTCGGCGGCGGTCGAGCGGGGGAGGGTGCGGTGGGTGCTCGTCGGCGGTGGAGCGGGGGAGGGTGTGGGGGGACACTATTGGGACACTATGATGTAAATGAGGTGAGGAGGAGGAGGCACCCGAGACAAGCTTGGAGGAGGAGGTGGAGAGAATGAAAGTGGGGAAAGTGAGTGTGGTAGGTGGCTGTCCAAAATATCTAGCTGGTCCCAGGTTACTAATGGCGCACCACCTACATATGCGCCATTAGTAATCCTGGTTACTAATGGCGCACCTCCTCTGGTGCGCCATTAGTAGTTCTGCAAAAAAAAAATAGTAGTGGCGCACCACCAACAGATGCGCCATTAGTAACACTGGTTACTAATGGCGCACTAGCTCTGGTGCGCCATTAGTAGTTTGCAAAAGAAAACCAAAAAAATTATAGTAGTGGCACACTACTAACAGATGCGCGCACCAGCTGCTGGTGCGCCATTAGTAGTTTTGCAAAAAAAATAAAAATAAAAAAAATATAGTAGTGACGCACCGAGTGTGTGGTGCGCCATTAGTGTCCATCACACTAATGGCACACCTCACATGGTGCACCACTACTATATAGTAGTGGCGCACTGCTTGTGTGGTGCGCCATTTGTATCTATATAATCTATAGCCCTTTTCCTAGTAGTGCTTCATTTAGGATAAGTGTCCGCAATACCTCCTCCTCACTAATATTTTCGATGCAAAGCTTTAACTTCTATCCAGGGAAGAATCCTCCTATGGTTGAGTTCAAATTATATGATATCCCCCAGCGAATGTCACTTTAGGATTTTTGCAATGTTTGCATATTACCTTATGTTGGGGATATTCATGAACCTCGTCCACAGGACTTGGAGGCTTTTATAGATACTATTGCTGTAGGAGAGGAGAGAGGAGTGTCTTGCGCTAGAGATGCTAGCATACATTTTCCCGTGCTTCGGTACTTCTCATTATTCGTGGGAAAATGTTTGATTGGCCGTGGGAAAGCTGGGGCCCTTAGCTCCCCAGATCTTAGGGTTTTGTGTGAAGCCCTTTATAATGATAAAACTTATAGCTTGGGCGCTATAGTAGCTCAACGGTTGAATACGAACCGTTCTAAAGGCGTTGTTTATGGAGGTATCTATGCTACCCGTCTTGCTAGACATTGTGAGCTACCTACTAGACTACACGAGGAAGAAGAGATTCTTCTTCCTGAGAGATATCTAGATTATGATAGCATGGTTCGCCATGACTTTCTTGATAAAGATATAAATAGGACGATGATTTATAACCTGGTATTTAGTCAGGGTACTCGTGAGACTATTACCTTGCCTGCTCCTTCTTTGTTCAATCTTCATCTAGGCAGGTACATTATTATGCCCTCGGACATCTACGCATATTGGGGCATAGCCCAACCACAAGCGCCCGTGCCCGAGCTACCAGTTGAGTACCACACGCCAGTTTATCAGTGGGAGCCAGAGGAGCTCACTGATACGTCTTCACCGTATCTATAATTTTTGATGGTTTCATGCTATTATCTTGTCAAACTTTGGATGTTTTGTATGCCTTTTATATCTTTTTTGGGACTAACTTATTAACTCAGTGCCAAGTGCCAGTTCCTGTCTTTTCCGTGTTTTTGACCCTTTTCAGAGGAAGATTTGAAACGGAGTCCAAACGGAATAAAATCCCCGAAAAGATTTTTCTGAAACAGAAGAAGATCGGGAGACTTGAGAACCAAGGCAGGAGGTCCCTAGGGACCCCACAAGCCCCCTAGCCCGGGCCAGGGGGAGGCCGGGCCTCCCTGGCTTGTGGGCCCCCTGGACCTCCTCCGACCTAGGTTTTGCGCCTATATATTCCCTAAAATCCCATTAAAAATAAAGAGATCATCGAAAGTACTTTTCCGCCGCCGCAAACTTCTGTCTCCGCAAGATCCCATCCGGGGCACGTTCTGGTGCCCTGCCGGATGGGGATTCGGATACGGAGGGCTTCTTCATCAACACCATGACCTCTCCGATGATGCCTGAGTAGTTCACCATAGACCTACGGGTCCATAGCTAGTAGCTAGATGGCTTCTTCTCTCTCTTGGATCTTCAATACAAAGTTCTCCATGATGAGATTATCTATGAATCTTATTTGAGTTTCTTCTGATCTCTCTTATGCATGATTTCATATCCTTGTAATTCTCTTCGAGTTGTGGGTTTTGTTTGGCCAACTAGATCTATGATTCTTTCAATGGGAGAAGTGCTTGGTTTTGGGTTCATACCGTGCGGTGACCTCACCCAGTGACAGAAGGGGTAGCGAGGCACGCATCGTGTTGTTGCCATCAAGGGTAAAAAGATGGGGTTTTCATCATTGGTTTGAGATTATCCCTCTACATCATGTCATCTTGCTTAAGGCGTTACTCTGTTTTTCATGAACTCAATACACTAGATGCATGCTGGATAGCGGTCGATGTGTGGAGTAATAGTAGTAGATGCAGAAAGTATCAGTCTACTTGTCTTGGATGTGATGCCTATATGTATGATCATTGCCTTAGATATCGTCATGACTTTGCGCGGTTCTATCAATTGCTCGACAGTAATTTGCTCACCCACCATAATACTTGCTATTTTGAGAGAAGCCTCTAGTGAACACTATGGCTCCCGGGTCTACTCCACACCATATTTTCAGCCTTACACTTTTACTTCGTTGCACTTTCCGCCTTCAGATCTCACTTTGCAATCAATCTTCAAGGGATTGACAACCCCTTAGAGTTGGGTGCAAGCTCTTTTGTGTTTGCGCAGGTACTCTGGACTTGACGAGATTCTCCTACTGGATTGATACCTTGGTTCTCAACCTGAGGGAAATACTTATTGCTCCTGTGCTGCATCGCCCTTTCCTCTTTAATGGAAAAACCAACGCAAGCTCAAGAGACGACAGAAGGTTTCTGTCGCCGTAGCCTCGGGATTTCTGGCACCGCTGCCAGGGATAGCAGAAGAATTTCTGGCACCGTTGCCGGGGAGGATCAAGTGAAGAACTCATCCAAGTAAGTGTCGCAAACTCATCTCTTGCATTTACTTTTTTGCCTCTCGTTTTCCTCTCCCCCACTTCTGAAAAACAAAAAATTTACAAAAAGATTTGCCTTTTTCGTTTGCCTTTCCTTTGCTTGTGTGCTATGTGCCTTCAATATGCTTCATCTTCGCTTGCTGAAAATCTAGTGATATGGATCCTCACCCACTTGCTAATCTCTTTAAGAGATCCACTTATGTGGAACCAATTGCTAGTGAGTTGAGTGCACTTGACTTTCTCTATGGAGTTTTGCTTGAGATGCGTGAATCTGAAAATCGTGATGAAGAAATCTATGAAATGATTCACGAGGGCTCCTTGAATGAAAAGCATGATTGCAATGATTTCATTATAAATTCTATTAATGAAAATCATGCTAAAAATATGCAAAACCCTAAGCTTGGGGATGCTAGTTTTGCTATGTCCACTACTTGTTGCAATGATATTTGCAATAATATTGAAAGTGGGTTTGGAGAAGTCATGACTTTAGTTGATGATAATCCCACTATTTTTGAAAAGCATCAACTTTGCATGCATGTGGATCATGAAAAGAATATCCTATGGGATAACTATATTGTTGAATTTGAATATGATCCCACATGTAATTGCTATGAGAGAGGAAAATATTGTGGTGGAAACTTTCATGTTACCAAATTACCTCTCGTTATGTTGAGATTGCTATTGTCTCATTCTTCTTCCTTGCATTTGGTAACTATTGGTTGTCTTGCCAATTTGTTTTCCTATGAAATGCCTATGCATAGGAAGTATGTTAGACTTAGATGTGATTTTCACATGCTTTATGATGCTCTCGTTGTGCTTCAATTCTTGTCTTTTGTGTGAGCATCATTGAATTATCAATGCCTAGCTAAGGGCGTTAAACAATAGCGCTTGTTGGGAGGCAACCCAATGAATTTATCTTTTTCTTTCTGTTTTGTTGCGTACACACCATCATAATTCTGTTATGATAGTTTCTTTTGTGTTTCTTTTTGTGTTTTAGCCAAGCAAAACCTTTATGACTAGTCTTGGTGATGGTTGTTTGATCCTGCTGGACAAAGACAGAAACTTTTCGCTCACGAGATGATTTTTCATTTTTATTCAGAAAGATATTTTGAGTTGATTCTTTTTTCTACTGATTGATATGCCTTTTTCCCAGTCAGTCGTAATTGTTTAGAAGTTTTGAGGTACCATAAGTATACGAAGTATACATATTGCTACAGATTGGTCTGTTTTTGACAGATTCTGTTTTTGTTGAGTTGGTTGCTTGTTTTGATGAAACTATGGATAGTATCGGGGGGTACTAGCCATGGAAAAGTGATAATACAGTAGCCCAACACCAACATAAATAGAATTCAAGTTTTCTACAGTACCTAAAGAGGTGGTAGTTTGTTTTCTTGTGCTAATGTTATCACGAGTTTATGTTTAAGTTTTGTGTTGTGAAGTTTTCAAGTTTTGGGTGATGTTCTCCTGGACAAAGAGATAAGGAGTGGAAAGAGCTCAAGCTTGGGGATGCACAAGGTATCCCTAGCCAAATTCAAGGACACCAAAAATCCTAAGCTGGGGGATGGCCCGGGAAGGCATCCCCTCTTTTGTCTTCAATCCATCGGTAACATTACTTGGAGCTATATTTTTATTCATCACATGATATGTGTTTTGCTTGGAGCGTCTTGTATCTTAGGAGTCTTTTCTTTTTGTTGTGTCACAATCATCCTTGCTGCACACCTTTAGAGAGAGACATGCACTCATCGTGATTTTGCTAGAATGCTCATCGTGCTTCACTTATATCTTTTGAGCTAGATATTTTGCTCTAGGTGCTTCACTTAGATCTTTTAAAGCACGGCGGTGCGTGACTTGGTAGTTGGTCTATGCTATGAAAGTAGTCCCAAAGGTGATAGGTACCCAAAGAGGATACAAACACCTCCATCTTCATGTGCATTGAATAGAAAGAGAAGTTTTGATTCCTCTCAATTAGTTTTGATCGAGATGTGGATTTGGTAATATTAAGAGCTATGTTAGTAGGGTGTTGTGAATCTAGAAATACTTGTGTTGAAGTTAGTGATTCCCGTAGCATGCACGTATGGTGAACCGCTATGTTAGGAAGTCAGAGCATAATTGATCTATTGATTGTCATCCTTTGTGTTGAGGTCGGGATCGCGCGATGGTTAACACGTACCAACCCTTCCCCTAGGAGTATGCGTTTAGCACTTTGTTTTGATTACTAATAAAAACTTCCGCAACAAGTATGTGAGTTCTTCATGACTAATGTGAGTCCATGGTATATATGCACTTTCACCTTCCACCATTGCTATCCTCTCTAGTACCGCGCAATTCTCGCCGGTGCACAAACCCACCATATGCCTTCCTCAAAACAGCCACCATACCTACCTACTATGGCATTTTCATAGCCATTCCGAGATATATTGCCATGCAACTCCCACTGTTCCGTCTCATGACTTGTGCAGTCACTCTCATATTGCCATTGCATGATCGTAAGATAGCTAGCATTATGTTTCAACGTCATACGCCAAACTAGATCGTTGCACATCCCGGTACACTGCCGGAGGCATTTCCTATAGAGTCATCATCATTTTGAGCTTTGTGCTGTGAGTAAATAAAAGTGTGATGATCATCATTATTAGAGCATTGTCCCATGTGAGGAAATAAAAAAAAGAGGCCAAAGAGCCCAAATAAAAAAGGGGAGAAAAAAAGAGAGAGGCCCAAGAGCCCAAATAAAAATAAAATAAAAAAGAGAGAAGGGACAATGCTACTATCTTTTTCCACACTTGTGCTTCATAATAGCACCATGTTCTTCACGATTGAGAGCTTCTTGCTTTGTCACTAACATATGCTCGTGGGAATCTTCATTGTATAACTTGGCTTGTATATTCCAATGATGGGCTTCCTCAAATTGCCCTAGGTCTTCGTGAGCAAGCAAGTTGGATGCACACCCACTAGTTCTCTTTTTGAGCTTTCACATACTTATAGCTCTAGTGCATCCCTTGTATGGCAATCCCTACTCATTCACATTGATCTATTAATGGGCATCTCCATAGCCCTTTGATACGCTGAGTCAATGTGACCATCTCCTCCTTTTTGTCTCACAACTACCACCACACTCCATTCCACCTATAGTGCTATATCCATGGCTCATGCTCATGTATTGCATGATAGTTATAAAAAGATTGAGAAAGTAAGAATGCGAAAACAATTACTTGGCCAATACCGGGGTTGTGCATGATTTACATTAGTTGTGTGAGGATGATGGAGCATAGCCAGACTATATGATTTTGTAGGGATTACTTTCTTTGGCCTTGTTATTTTGAAAGTTCATGATTACCTTGCTAGTTTGCTTGAAGTATTATTGTTTTCATATCAATAGCAAACTATTGTTTTGAATCTCACGGGTCTGAACATTCATGTCACATGAAAGAAGTTGCAAAGGACAACTATGCTAGGTAGCATACCACATCAAAAATTCAGTCTTTATCACTTCCCTACTCGAGGACGAGAAGGAGTTAAGCTTGGGGATGCTTGATACGTCTCCAACGTATCTATAATTTTTTATGGTTTCATGCTATTATCTTGTCAAACTTTGGATGTTTTGTATGCCTTTTATATCTTTTTTGGGACTAACTTATTAACTCAGTGCCAAGTGCCAGTTCCTGTTTTTTTCATGTTTTTGACCCTTTTCAGAGGAAGATTTGAAACGGAGTCCAAACGGAATAAAATCCCCGAAAAGATTTTTTCAGAAATAGAAGAAGATCGGGAGACTTGAGAACCAAGGCAGAGGGTCCCCAGGGACCCCACAAGCCGCCTAGCCCCGGTCAGGGGGGAGGCTGGGCCTCCCTGGCTTGTGGGCCCCCTGGACCTCCTCTTCCCTAGGTTTTGCGCCTATATATTCCCTAAAATCCCAGAAAAAATAAAGAGATCATCGAAAGTACTTTTCCACCGCCGCAAGCTTCTGTCTCCGCAAGATCCCATCTAGGGCACGTTCTGGTGCCCTGCCGAAGGGGGATTCGGATACGGAGGGCTTCTTAATCAACACCATGACCTCTGCGATGATGCGTGAGTAGTTCACCATAATCCTACGGGTCCATAGCTAGTAGCTAGATGGCTTCTTCTCTCTCTTGGATCTTCAATACAAAGTTCTCCATGATCTGCATGGAGATATATCCGATGTAATCTTCTTTTGCGGTGTGTTTGTCGAGATCCATTGAATTGTGGATTTATGATCAGATTATCTATGAACCTTATTTGAGTTTCTTCTGATCTCTCTTATGCATGATTTCATATCCTTGTAATTCTCTTCGAGTTGTGGGTTTTGTTTGGCCAACTAGATCTATGATACTTGCAATGGGAGAAGTGCTTGGTTTTGGGTTCATACCGTGAGGTGACCTCACCCAGTGACAGAAGGGGTAGCAAGGCACGCATCATGTTGTTGTCATCAAGGGTAAAAAGATGGGGTTTTCATCATTGGTTGGAGATTATCCCTCTACATCATGTCATCTTGCTTAAGGCATTACTCTGTTCATCATGAACTCAATACACTAGATGCATGCTGGATAGCGGTCGATGTGTGGAGTAATAGTAGTAGATGCAGAAAGTATCGGTCTACTTGTCTCGGACGTGATGCCTATATGTATGATCATTGCCTTAGATATCGTCATGACTTTGCGCGGTTCTATCAATTGCTCGACAGTAATTTGTTCACCCACCGTAATACTTGCTATTTTGAGAGAAGCCTCTAGTGAACACTATGGCCCCCATATTTTCAGCCTTACACTTTTACTTCGTTGCACTTTCCGCCTTCAGATCTCACTTTGCAATCAATCTTGAAGGGATTGACAACCCCTTTATAGCGTTGGGTGCAAGCTCTTTTGTGTTTGTGGAGGTACTCTGGACTTGACGAGATTCTCCTACTGGATTGATACCTTGGTTCTCAAACTGAGGGAAATACTTACTGCTCCTGTGCTGCATCGCCCTTTCCTCTTCAAGGGAAAAACCAACACAAGCTCAAGAGACGAGAGAGGGTTTCTGTCGCCGTAGCCAAAGGATTTCTGGCGCCGCTGCTAGGGATAGCACTCACACAGCAGTGGCACCCTCGGTACACTCCGGAGTACCCCGGAGACAGTTATTTCCCTCCTTGGGGGTAGACCAACTTAGGCCAAAATCCTAAGCTTGGGGGAGTACGTGTTTCTCACCGACTTTATATTCATGCTTACGTTTTCACTTTGTTAGTCGATGTTCACACTTTGCCACTGTATCATCCATGCTAGTTTATTTCTTTTTCTCGCTTTCTTCTCGTGTGTTTGTCTAGTTTGAGAAAACCCAAAAATATTTCTCGTTCTTCTTTTGCTTGTTGGGAGCTTTCCCGTGTAAATAGTTTTCTTTTTCTTTGGGTCAAGGAAGAAGACCATGGTTACAATGTTTAGTGGCTCTCGCATGCATATTTGTTTATCTGTTAAAGAGCCATATTACTTTGTCTTCTCCTTTGTGTTTGCTTGCAGATTCCAGCTTAGTCCAATGCACGAACGCTATTATTATTGTTCACATCATTTGGTCGTGCAAGTGAAAGGCAATAATGATGATATATGATGAAGTGACTGAACCTAGAAAAGCTGGTATGAACTCGATCTATTTTGTTTTTGTAAATATGACTAGCTCATCATTCCAGATTCAGCTTTGTTGTGAGAGAAACATGTTTGCAATAACAACTTAGAGATCATAGTTTCTGATGCCATGCTTAATTAGCTAGGAGCTTATAATTGTTTGTCTCGGATGCCAACATGAATTTCGAGATGACTACGATGTAGTATTATAGGATGGTATCCTCCTTTGAATGATTCAAGTGGCTTGACTTGGCGCATGTTTACGCATGTAGTTGAAACAAAATCAACATAGCCTCTATGATATTCATGTTCATGGTGATTTATGTCCTACTCATGCTTGCACTCAATGTTGGTTAATCTCAAAGCATTTTTACGACTGTTGTCGCTCTCTAGTTGGTCGCTTCCCAGTCTTTTGCTAGCCTTCACTTGTACTAAGCGGGAATACTTCTTGTGCATCCACTTCCATAAACCCAAAGTTGTTCCATATGAGTCCACCATACCTACCTATATGCGGTATCTACCTGCCGTTCCAAGTAAATTTGCATGTGTCACTCTCTAAACCTTCAAGAAATAATTTGTTTTGCATGCCTGAACCGCTCATGTGGTGACAAGGGGCGATGAGTATCTTCCATGCTAGGCGTGTTATCCTTGATATGTGTTTGTTCAAAATCATTCACGAGAAAGGGGCCGGTAATTGGAATGCCCAGTTCCATGCTCAAATCGAAAAGATAATTGCAAACAAAACTCCCCCTGGATTGTTGTTGGTATGGACGGCACCCGAGTATTCGGCTAGCCGTGGAGTGTGATTGATCGGTGGTGGGGGATTCAAAACTTTACTTTTCTGTTTGGGAACCGCCTATGGTATGCGTAGCATGGAAGATGGTGAAAACTATTGGTCATTGCGTTGACAATGAAAGCATGCCACCCAAAATTATTATCTCTGTTTTCAAAGCTTGAGCTCTAACACCTCTGCAAATCAATGCTTCCCTCTGCGAAGGGCCTGTCTATTTATGTTTCTGTTGAGTAATCCTCTTCTTATAAAAGCACCAATTAGAGAGAACCTCCATCATTTTTATGCTTTGCTTTTAACTGATATTGAGTATGACTGTGACTGGATCTTCTTTGCCATGAATTACAATGTTTAGTCTGCCCTTAGTCTTTGAAGGTGCACTGCATTTATGTTTTGCGGTCTCAGAAAGAGCTAGCGAGATACCATCTGTTCATACTGCTTCATGATTGTTTTGATTGAAGTGTTGACGTTTGAAACTTATTATTATTGCTCGCTAGTTGATTATGCCATTGATATGAGTTACCGTGAGACCTAGATGTCATTTGCTTATGTGGTTAGCTTATGATCTTGCTGAAATTCTGGATATGAGTTAGACATAGTTGCAACAACAAGATCAAACAGAGTTCATAAAAGTTTTTCTTTTCTCCCTTTCAGTTTCTCAACTGAATTGCTTGAGGACAAGCAAGGCTTTAAGATTGGGGGAGTTGATACGTCTCCGTCGTATCTACTTTTCCAAACTCTTTTGCCCTTGTTTTGGACTCTAATTTGCATGATTTGAATGCAACTAACCCGGACTAACGCTGTTTTCAGCAGAATTGCCATGGTGTTGTTTTTGCGCAGAAATAAAAGTTCTCGGAATGACCCGGAAATTTACGAGGATTTTTTGTGGAATATATAAAAAATACTGGCGCAAGAATCAAGCGAAGAAGTGGAGCGTGGAGCCCACAAGCCCACCAGGCGTGGCCCCCCTGGCCGCGCCTAGCAGGCTTGTGGGGCCCACGTTGCTCCACCGCCTCCAATTCCAGCTCTATTTAGTCCCTTTCGTCCGGAAAAAAATCAAGGAGAAGAGTTCATCGCGTTTTACGATACGGAGGCGCCGCCAACACCTGTTCTTCCTCCAGAGGGTAGATCTGGAGTCCGTTCTGGGCTCCGGAGAGGGGAGATCGTCGCCATCATCATCACCAACCTTCCTTCATCGCCAATTCCATGATGCTCTTCATCGTTCGTGAGTAATCCCATCGTAGGCTTGCTGGACGGTGATGGGTTGGATGAGATCTATCATGTAATCGAGTTAGTTTTGACGGGGATTGATCCCTAGTATCCACTATGTTCTGAGATTGATTTTGCTACTACTTTGCCATGCTTAATACTTGTCACTAGGGCCCAAGTGCCATGATTTCAGATCTGAACCTATTATGTTGTCGCCAATATATGTGTGTTCTTGATCCTATCTTGCAAGTTGTAGTCACCTACTATGTTTTATGACCCGGCAACCCCGGAGTGACAATAGCCGGAACCACTCTCGGAGATGACCATAGTATGAGGAGTTCATGTATTCACTAAGTGTTAATGCGTTGGTCCGGTTCTTTATTAAAGGGAGAACCTTAATATCCCGTAGTTTCCATTAGGACCCCGCTGCCACGGGAGGGATGGACAATAGATGTCATGCAAGTTCTTTTCCCTAAGCACATATGACTACATACGGAATACATGCCTACATTACATTGACGAACTGGAGCTAGTTACATATCTCTCCGTGTTATAAATGTTGCATGATGAATAACATCCGGCATAATCATCCATCACCGATCCAATGCCTACGAGTTTTTCCTAATGGTCCTTGCTACGTTACTTTGCCGCTACTTATGTCACTACTGCTACTATTACTCTATCGCTATTGCTGTCACTCCTGCTACTGTTACTCTGTCACTACTTCTGTCACTTTGTTGCTACTAGTTACTATTGCTACTGTTGCTATCACACTACTCTGCTACTGATACTTTTCTGCAGATACTAAGTCTTTCAGGTGTGGTTGAATTGACAACTCAACTGCTAATACTTGAGAATATTCTTTGGCTTCCCCTTGTGTCGAATCAATAAATTTGGGTTGAATACTCTATCCTCGAAAACTGTTGGATCCCCTATACTTGTGAGTTATCAATAAAGTGGGGCCCATGCGTCGCATGAGGAGAGAGAGAGGGGACCCGACAGGTGGGCCCCGACCCCACATGTCGGTGAGAGAAGACCTGGTCCAGCTGTTAAGTGGAAGTGTATTCTGGTAAATACGCTTTCATTTAAGCAGCAGCGCATTTCCAGCAATACGTTTTCTATTTTTCAGCCCAGGGACCTGTTGGAGAGGATATTTTTTGCAGATTGGTCCCTGATCTTCTTTCGTCCGTATCTTTTTAACTGTGACTCCGATCGAGGTGAAACCAACGCTCACGTCTTCGTCTCGTCGAGCCCGTCATGTTGGTAACATTTTTACAAGGTGGTTACACTGTGAAAATGACCCTTGTGTCCTTGTTTCCAATCAGCCGCCTTCGAGAGAGAGCGGTATCCGGCGATCCTTTCTGGGGGCTCTCCGCACCTCTTTCGGTAGTATTCTTCGACCCGAGGCAAGCCGACCACCTGAGATATGCCCTAAAGCTTGCTTTGTGTTCTTCCTGCATGTTCAATTAATATGCTTACGGTTGTATGTATAGTAACGTGTGGTACGTGACTCTGACGAACCCTTGCTCGCATTTTCTTCAATGACGGCACCACGCCCGATTCTGATCTGCTTTCGGCCGTCCGGGGTGGATTCCGACTTTATAACTCTCTCGTCGACAGCTAGCTCGTGTTCTGAGCTGCTTTTTGGCCGTCGCAGGTAGCTGTTGAATTTCTTTCCGTGGTAGTGACCCTATGCTCTGAGTCGTTCTTCGGCCGTCTTAGGGAACTGCAATATTATTTTTATCAACACCGCCTCATGCTTTGTGCTGCTTTCCAGCCATCTTGTGCCGGGGTTGAGTTATTTCGGTAACGTCCCAAATCTATGTTGTAAAGACCGTTCTGGTGGCTACCGATTTATTTGCCGGTTTTATGCGAGGGTTCTGAGGGTCTAATTTACATTTAGAGCTTGTAAAGTAATAGCGTGTCATTTACATACTGTCTTATTAATGACTCGTAATATAGAGATAGATTGAGGTGTTTCTAATGTTGTTATTTCATGCAGAATCATCATTATGTTAAGTCATTGCTGACAACAACCATGCTTGATAAATATGTTGTTTAAACCAAACCTAATGGGTTGATCTTGAGTCACCTGTCCAGGCTTATCCGTGCAACCACATTTGCCGATATGGAACGGCCATGACTTGGGCTGATAGCGTGACCTTTCACCGGTACTCCCAAAGAGGGAGGATTATGCACGCGTGCTACCCTGATCAGGTGGGTAGTGATAATCCTGTGAGCCCAGTTGAGTTGAGTTGGGCCCGTCCCTAGGTGGGACAGTTCAGTTAGGCCACGACGGTGGTAGGTGTCATGAGGACACAGGGCCACCCAGGGCAAGACTCCAGGGAGAGTGGTTGTCGGGGGTACGATGAAAGTGTCACGGGTCAGGCAAGTTCCGTTGGAGTAATGCAGCTCCACCCGAATGAGATCACGAGGTCAGTGCTTCATAGTGTGGGTAAAGTGTGCAACCTATGCAGAGTGTCAAATCTATTCGAATAGCCGAGTCCAATGTATTGGACAGCCCGACCAGACCTTAGTAGGTGATCAACCGTAAGAGCAATGATAATGATGGAAGAACTCGTCTTGTGCAGACATCGAAAGATGTCCCGTATATGACATGTTAGCCATGAGATGGCTATGAGATGAGTGGTCGATGACCACATGAGTTGGATTGGATCAGATTCACACTGGATCATGAGAATAGTCGGAGTACAAATCATTTAACTAATATGCTTTACCTTATCGCATTTACTTTAGAAGTTATCTTGCTAGATAACCCTGTTATACCTTGATAATTAACCTTGCTAGATAGGTATGCTATGTCATGATGATTAATATTGCTCTAATAACAAATGCATGCTTGAATGCCATAGACTGCTTTGCTCAGTGTATATGTTAGTTTTGGTTTGCTTGCGAGTACATTCAAAAGTACTCAACGGCTTTTAACGTGGCCAGGTTCACATAAGGATCCGTCGTACGCGAGGAGACAGAGTGTTCGCGGGCTAGGAGCGTAACCGAGTCAGATCCCTGTGGATTGGAACTGCATCAAGACCATGCTGCCTTAGATAGAGCTTTTCCGCTGCCATCACCCTTGTGGCTCATCTTGTAAAACTCTTATATTCATTAGTAGAAATGCCTATGTTCCCGATACCTGTTGTAAATGTGCATGCCAGAGTGATTTCCTGGGCTGGTATGCGAAGCGACCGTCTGGCTACAGTGGTAATCAGGCAGAGCGCCACACAGAGGTATGATGAAACAGCTGATATCAATCCGAAGTTTGTTGCACTGGACGGAGAAGCGGCCAAGGCTCATGGCATGCCTATTGTTCGGTAATTAAACCATATACAGGATTTCACTGACGTAGCATACCGGTATTGGCACGGGTCTCCTCTCGTCAAGCCTGAGTTAGCCAACGAGCTACCAACAAAAATATGAAGATTGCATAACTAGTAATCATTGTACCTGACGATGGACTAGTAAAATTCATGGACCCGAAACGCAAATCCCTCGCTGATTGGACGAACATGCAGGAATGCCTCCATAGGTAATTTCAATCATTATGGCACTATATCAACAACTTTTTATTCATTTCCTGATAGCAAGTAATTAATATAGAACTCATTTATTCATTTCCTTTTCTTGACAGGTCTTGGAAACGGTTCACCGCCAAGTGTCGGGGTGTTTGGAAGCCAGAGCTTACATTTAGACAAATGGATGTAAGTACTACTAGCTAGATCCGTGCATCTTTTTATTCTAGTTTCAATACCATTATCATGCTTGATTATGTTTTTGATTAAACTATGTTCTCGTAAAGTGCTTGAGGCAGGAACAGGGGAACAATTTATGTGGATACTATGTTTGCGAGTTCATTCTACAGACGACCCATGAGACGGGCAAAAACCGGGACTTCAAAAAAATTTAATTACGATAAACAATACTCATAACTTTATTTTATTACCATCAATTGTGTTCGGTTTCATTGATATATATTGACCCCTTCTTTAAATTAGAACGAATGGTTGTGGGACGGTCTTCTATCACATGAACGCGTACGAGTAATTCAAGAGGAAATTGCCGGATTCTTAGATGCAGAGGTCCTAGATCTGAAGGGAGAATACTATTGCCCCCCGGTTGAAGTGAAATGTTAAAGTGTAAAAGAGATGCATATGTGCATGTAACTCGTGTCTACATTTTGTAATATGCTCGACCAAACACGATGGATGAGATGGTGTAATATAGCCCCGACTAATGGCCCAAACGAACCGGGACTATAGCCCTGTTTTCTACTAGTGACATGCATGATCGCGCCCTGCTATCCTGGGGTAATCAAACTTGTGGGAGTAACATTAGAAAATTATATTACAAATTTTTCATATATAAATGGTACGTCTATGTTCCATGGATCAATAGAATATCCGTTCAATGAAAGAAGATGTTTGGGTCGAAAGCAAAACGTCAAATGGTACTTCTTCAATCTTAAGAACCATTAGCTCATTCTTTTAGGTGTGTTTATAAGAGTAAGGTGTGCATGAATGTATTTATGCGAATGAGTGTGTATACGTATTGAGCTCAAGGTCACTGCCGCCAGTACTATGTTAACTAATCAGCCGGATCATTTTCGAGGCTGACCACCTCTGAAAGTCAAAACACGAGGGGCGCACAGTCAAAGCACATGTCCACGACAAAGTATGCTTAAGTGTATTTATTTCTTCAATGATATATCTAAATTATAGTCAATTTTTGTGACTTGTCAATTTTTATTGACATGGTCATGCTGATCAGGAAAGGTTTGAGTTGTTGATTTTTATGACCTGTCCATGAAAAAGACAAGAAAACTGATGGATACATCTACAAGGTGGCCGATTGGTGGACCTAACGGGAGCCCCCGTGGCTGTGAAACATATGACCACACTAACTTGACTACGTATGGTCAATTGTACTCTATTAATTTATGTATTCAATTGTGCAATATTTGACTTATGGAGCTTTGACTGGAAAACTGATGTGCAGGCTGATCTATACAGGCAATGATCGAGTTGTCAAATTTTATGCCACACTAAGGATGTGGCGCCTATATATAGAAAAAGTGTTCGTGAGTCTTATCCCACACTAAAAGGCATTTCAATTATTGCTTGAAGCAAACTGCCTGACGGTGATGGAGCCGAGCACAGGTGCAGCCACTCTCGTGCTCCTTACTCTCACCTCACTCGTCGTCCTTGCGTCGGTACTAAGCCGCAAACGGAAAAACCATAGGCGGCCTCCAGGCCCATGGCGCCTCCCCTTGATCGGAAGCCTCCACCACGTCCTCACGTCGCAGCCGCAGGTCGCCCTCCGGGACCTGGCCAAGAAGCACGGCCCTGTCATGTACCTCCGGTTCGGCCAGATGGACACCGTTGTCATCTCCTCGCCGGCGGCGGCGCAGGAGGTGCTCCAGGACAAGGACCTCGCCTTCGCGTCGCGGCCTAACATCCTCGTCTCCGAGATCTTCGGCTACGGTGGCCGCGACGTCGCCCTCGCGCCCTACGGCCCGTACTGGCGCATGACGCGCAAGCTCTGCACTGTGGAGCTGCTCAGCGAACGGAAGGTGCGGCAGTTCGCGCCCTTCAGAGACAGCGAGACCATGTCCCTCGTCGAGAACGTCCGCGCCGCCAGTCGGGGCGACGTGCCGTTCAACCTAAGCAGGCTGGTCATTTCATGCACCAACACTATCACCGCCAAGGCGACATTCGGCCAGGTGTGTGACGGCGAGCTGCAGGATCAGTTCATCGCCGTGACCGACCTGGCGATCAAGGCCGCCGGCGGATCTTGCGTTGGGGATCTGGTCCCGTCGCTATGGTTCGTCGACTCCCTCACCGGGCTGAGAAGCCGCCTGTGGCGTGCGCGCCGGCAGCTGGATGCCATCTTGGACAAGATCATCGCCAATGAGCGCAGCGAGGGGCAGCAAGGCGACCACCTTCTCGGAGTTATGCTTAGGATCATGGATGAGGGCAATCTTGAATTCCCCATCGACATGACAAACATCAAGGCGATCATATCGGTACGGTGCTAGAAAAGATCTACATATTCTTTTTCCTGCGAGGGTAAAACATTTTTCATTATTGTTCATGCCCCTTCAGACTATGTTCATGGCAGGGACGGAGACGACGTCGGCAGTGGTCGAATGGGTCATGTCCGAGCTCATGAGGAACCCGAAGGTGATGGCCAAGGCGCAGGCTGAAGTTCGGCGTACCTTGGACAACAAGAGCCCAGTAGACCATGAAAAACACATAGATGATCTGTCCTACACCAAAATGGTGATCAAGGAGACCATGAGGTTAAACCCTGTGGTGCCGTTGCTTGTCCCTCATCTCTGTCGGGAAACCTGCGATGTTGGCGGATTTGAGATCAAGGAGGGCACCAGGGTCTTGGTCAATGCGTGGGCGATGGCGAGAAGCCCCGAGTATTGGAAAGACGCGGAGGAGTTCAGGCCGGAGAGGTTCAAGGATGGCACGACCACCTACAAGGGTTCGCGGTTCGAGTACCTGCCGTTCGGCACTGGGAGAAGGAAGTGCCCCGGCGATACCTTTGGGTTGGTCACGCTGGAGCTCGTGGTGGCACGACTCCTCTACTACTTCGATTGGAGCCTCCCTGTCGAAACACGGGTAGATGAATTTGACATGGAAACAAGCGTGGGGCTAACCGCGAGGAGGAAGAACCAGCTGCACCTAGTGGCGACCCCTTATAAGGGTGCTTGCTAGATAAATACTATCTTATTTTCTGTACACTCAACAAATAATCACTATGGAGGTTTTTTTGTGAGAAGTAATCACCGTGGAGTTGTATTTGTAAAACTAAGTTGACGAGCTCTCTATGCATGCGCATGGACAAGGCCTGCGGTAACACATTTGTACTAGTAATCTCTACTCCTAAAAGGGGACTTGGTAGCTTCCGCTTCAGGTTTTACTAGCAAAATGGTCCGTGCGTTGCAAGCAAAGAAAAAAAAACATAATCTTCAATGATGATGATCACATTATATTCACACATCATCGCTTGATTTTAAAATTTTGTGCACAAATGCAAGAAAATGTTTCTTCTTTTAAATCTATTCACAAGTTGAAGCAATCTTTACATTTTCAAAAGAAAAGATCATTGTTGTCAAAAATCTTGGTAACTCAAAGAATTATTCTTAATTTCAAGAATGTCTTTTAGAAAACATACAATAATAATCCGATCCATCCAACATTTATATCTTCAAAAATCACACGGGTGTATTTTCACAAAGACTTAGAAGCATTAATGTTTAACTACATACATTAGACCTTTCATGAACAATTTTACAAATATGAGAACAATTTTAAAATCGAGAACATTTTTTACAATTTAAAAATATTTACGAAAAATCGTGAATATGTTTTATATTACAAACGGGTTTAAATATTGTCTTTTGAATTGGCGACCAATTCTAAAAAAGACGAACATAATTTTTGATGTTGGAAGATTTTACTTTAAATTCACAAACATTTTTGAAACGCATGAAGTTTTTCTGAATAAACAAACATTTTCATAAGTCAGTAATATATTTATTAAATTCAGGACATTGTTTGGGAATTTGCAAAAAAAATTATAAAAATCCGGCGCCTTTTTTGAATCCACAAACATTTTATGTTTTCGTGAACATTTTAATTCAAAATTCCTATTTTTTAATATGCAAATGCTTTTGTAATTCTAAATTATTTAAATTATAAGTAAACAAAAATGGAACCGAAAAATGTAAATAAAAAAGAAATTATCAAAACAGGCATTAGCTATTTTTCAAATTTTAGGACATTGTTTAAATGCATTAGCATATTTTGAATTAAAAGCATTTTCTTAAATGCTTTAAATAATTTTTAATACATGGAGTTTGATTTGAAATCATGGACTTTTCTTATTTTACAAACATTTTTTGAAACTTGCAAACATTTTATTGTATATGCTAGCATTTTTTACAAAAACTCCGAGCAGTTTTTGAAGTCACAAACATTTTATTTTTTGAAATATGTTGATTTAAAATTTTAAATTTATTAAAAGTTTAAATGTTATTTGAAGTTCTAAATTATTTAAAATAGAAAAATAAAATGGAACTGAAGAGAAATAAATAAATGGAACTAAAAAATTGGGCCTGTGCAAGGGCCGGGCCATACGGTGTGGTGGATATTCTCCCAGGGTGCAGAGCGTAATATAGGAGGTTTTGACATGGGCCGGCCCAGTATGAGATTTTTCGGTTTGTGAAACGTTTTCTATTACTTACCGGTGGCATGGTGGGTAATTTATGCAAACTTCAGGGACAATTTCCATGACGTATCACAGAAGTAATAGGTGCTTTATTAATACTAGCAAAAGGGCCCGTGCGTTGCACGGGAAAAAATATCGCATATTTTAAATTTACAAAAAAGATCTATAATTTGAGTATTTGTAGCTATGACCCAAACAAAGATGATCTTAGCCTACAAAAACGTAGTTCAAGATTTCACAGATCTTCTATTTTAATAGGGCTTGCATGTAGATTCAATACCGTCAAAGAAACGGACAAGTGATCTTTAATTTCATCCCTAATCCTGATTTTATTAAGATGTTCATGCACAATCCAAATTAGTACCAGTATGAAAGAAAGACGGGTAATGCATTATTGATTAATATTGCATCCTAAATAATATTTTTAATATTGTTAACCGATAAAATAAAATCATATTCAGATTCTACATATTTTTCTAATCAAAATCCATATATAAGATGTTAAATTTAGAGTTATGGTTTAAAAGATATGAGTATTTAAAAAAATATTTAATATGTACTGCGGTTTAATGCCAAAAACATCAAGGGGTTTTCTATAAAATAGCATATGACGGACTAAGAATATCTATTTCCTTTATTAGTAGGTATAGCAAAAATGACCGTGCGTTGTAACGGAAGAAAAACTATCAGGTTATGCAGGCGTGATAGATATAAAAAGTATGAACCAATGCAACAATGGCATAAGGATTTTTGAAATGTTATTTCACAAAGTATATTCGAATGATGTCATGATGAGATAAGGCACTTTAAAATGTAATTTCAAAAACTAAAAATATGACGCTCATCGCGGCTTGATTTGTTAAGGCGTCACAAAAATATATTTTGTGGCTGAGCAAACTGCAAAACACAGAAACCTTTTTTTATACGACACGAGGGACTAAATAAAATCATAAAACGACCTCTAGAAGTTTCCTAATAAAACATTTATGTAAGCGACAATTAGTTTTGTTCATTATTAATATATGTGTTTTAATTTTTGCAAACATTTTCTAAAAGTTGATAGACATGTTTTCCAAATTCCTGAACATTTTTTATTTCATGACAATTTATTTGAAATCGTGATTTGTTTTATAATTTGTGAGCAATTTTTGAACTCATGAACATTTTTGACTTGCTGAATATTTTTTAAATACACAAACAGTTTATCATTTTCCTACTTTTTTCAAATTGGCAACTTTTAAATTTTTTGTTCTTTTGAAATCTGTAATTAATTTAGAGAAGAAAAAACCAAAACAGGAATAAGAAAGTAAAGAAAAAATACTACTAAACAGGTGCCCTGAGCTACACATGGGCCGGCCCATGCATAAAAGTGGTAAAAAGGTTGAGAAAATGTGGTGAGAACCAAGAATTGAACCCTGTTCTCTGGCATGGAGGATTGTAGCTCTTACCAACGCACTGGTCTTCTGTTACTTGTCTTTCAATATATCAGTCCTTTAAG
Source organism: Hordeum vulgare subsp. vulgare (assembly GCF_904849725.1). Classification (NCBI taxonomy): domain Eukaryota; kingdom Viridiplantae; phylum Streptophyta; class Magnoliopsida; order Poales; family Poaceae; genus Hordeum; species Hordeum vulgare. The sequence goes on from NC_058519.1 coordinate 9,700,617, forward strand.
AACATAACACAGGGTCACGATTTTTGAAATCCGAAAAATAAATCGTTTTTATACTTACGGGTGGCATTAGTGGGTAATTTTTATTTTTATCAACTTTAAGCGTAATTCTAATGAAGGACGACAGAAGCAATAGGTGCTTTATTATTAGGGAGAGAGGTAAAGGTAAAGATTTCGTCTCTTCTGCCATCGTTTTTTCGGTCCGGTTTTGTTTTTGTCTCGATCCCACCACCCACCGGTTTTCCGACGCGAAAGCAAAATCCAATCCCCTTCCTCCATGTGCCGCTGTAACCACCTATGGACCAGCCGGATACCGCGGCCTCAGAGCAAGTACAATAGGATGACGTAGGCGGGGTGTAAGACTTAAAATAATATATTTGTGATGAGTTGGAAGAGAGAGAAGAGGACAGAGAAGAGAAGGGGGCTACAAACTAACAGCCGGCTGTAACACGTGCTCCTAGACACTTTGTGAGAGGGGATGGTGGGCCTTGTATCAATAAAGTAGTATTCATTTACATCGACCTATTATACTTGCGGGCTATAAGCTTGGCTATAGATGACGTGTCAACATCATATAGCCAGCAGCTGGCTGTACTATTAACCATGCTCTCATCACCCCCTCCCCCAGCAGCCATGTACATCGGGACGCGCGGCCACACACACCTGACCTAGGTGGGTCTCGGACTCCCTCCGCCATTTGTCCAAGGCACGGAGCTACCTTCCACCATCCGATCTGATGGAGAGAGGGCCAGACCTTGCCACTCCGGTGGTCGTTGTGGCCAGATCCGACCGTGGGAGCCGCCGTAGCTAGATCCTCCACGTCGGTGGAGCAGGGCAGCCCGACAGAGGTGGGTGCCCGATCTCGCTCGTCCAGCAGTTCGCCGTCGGTGTCCACTGCTGGCAACATATCCCGTATGACACATACGTTTCTCGTAGACGATTATTTTCCATCGAAAGCACACAAGGAGTCGTCGAGCCAGCCGAGTGCTTTTCCGGCCATATGAAGACTGCACGTACGTAGACGTACAAAGTTAACCTGCTAAGCAAGAATCCATCCACCTGCTTGTCTGCCACCTTGCTCCTTAAACATACACATGTATCTCGACGGCCGAAAGCACAAGTTATCGGAATTGCGTCATATAAAGTACGCTGGAAAGTACTCGACGTACGGGTCTGCGCCAATAATTGGTATCTACAGCTTGATTTATTGACATGATTTTTAGAAAGCAATCGAAAGATCATGTCGAACCCGGATAAGGAGATCATTGTGGCGGGAGCAGGAGCGGGAGCACCGATGTCGATGATGGGGTGCCGCAATTCCCCCGGCTGGATCGAGAGGACTATGCACTATGGGCGATAAACAGTGAGGTCGCGATGATGGGAGCGGAGTTCTAGGAAGCCTGCCGCCGCGGCGAGCTGCCAGCATAGACCTCGCCGGCCCTGTGTGCTAGCCTCCTGCGCCGGCACCGCGGCCACCACGTGCTCGCCTGCTGTGAAGCCAACACCGCGGGGAAACGTAGATGATGAGGGGTGTATTAGTAAAGTGGTGCGACAAAAGTGGAACTCGCAGAGCAATTCGGGAAAAATAAGAAAAAAGTAGACGCAAAGTAAAAGTGATCGGAGCGAGTACTTTTTCAGACTATGAGTTGTCCTCCCCCTCCCCCTCTCCCCTCCAGCGACGCTCCCGCGAGCACCAGGGGAGGGGGGAAACCCTATCCACCGACCCAGGCCTCCCCTTTGCTTCCCTCCTCCCCTGATCGCCGCCTCGACGTGCTGACGGGCGAAGCACGACCAGAATCGACGGTGGCGGGGCTGTTTTCCCCCAGCCGCTTGGGGTCGGACGGCACGGGTAGACGGCTTCGGGCGGCGGCGTTGCGCGGGCACAGGGCATGGCGGTGCGGCGGCTGCAGCTGGAGGCGGAAGCGTTGGGTGCCGGCAGTGGCGCGGAGGGGCTGTGGGCGACAGGGCAGTGCCCGTGTCCTGTGCTGGATCGGCCCGTTCCGATCTGGCTGTCAACTCGCGCGGCTCGGCTTCATGCATTCGCTCGAGGGGTGGGCCGCGGGTGGTTGCTGGGTCCGAGCTCCCCTCTACTCGACGTCCTAGGTGGCGGCGCGCGTGCCATCTCTCGGTGAGATCTAGCTAGGCCTAGTTGGATCTGACGCTGGCAGGGGCGCGGGTCATGTTCGGCGTTACCTGGAAGGTTTGAGGCGACATGGTTACTTGGCTAGGCGGCAATGTGATCCGGGTGGCTGGTGGCTCAGGCAGGCGACACGGATGCGGATCGTGGTTGTGGACGACGTCTCGCGATGCGCAGGTAGGGGGGCTGACTTGGTTCGTGGGGGATTACTTCGCGCTGTGCCCTTGTTGCACATGGCCGGTTTGTGGCATTGGTCTGAGTTGGCTCTCCGGACGTTGTCGTGTTGTGATACGGATCGACGCCAATGACCACGAACATAGTGGTGCTCGAGCATGCTTGGTGTGGCAAGCGGTGGTCACTAGGTTGTTTCCCTACGGTCCACTCTTTATGTGCTCGAGCATGCTTGGTGGTGGCCAGCGGTTTTCATCCAATCTTTGTGGAACATTCTTTATGTGCGATTGTGTACTTGTTTGATTCTTTTTCTGTGCACTTGCACTTGTAGAAGTATTCTGTTGTGTACATGTAAAATTATTTTGATGTGCCCTTGTTAGTCATTAAACCTTAATGCCTGGAGTCAGTGGATGATGTATTGTATTTGATTTGATATGCAATTGGAATGAAATATATATTTTATTTGCAATATTTTATTTTGTTGTATTTATTTTTAATGGGCCTATCTTGAGGTATGCGTGCTTCTAGCAAAAAATGCTTCAACCCAAACAAATCAGACATATTCAATAGTAAAATAGGTATTGGGCCAGGCCCATGTAGGCTAGATTGATGGACATGGATCTGAAATTCATGATGATTCCATTTGGTCACTAACAATGCCACGTCAACTTGCCACGTCAGATCCTACGTGGCTCACACAAATGGGTAATGACCAAACCAAAATTTTGGTCGATAGAGACCTACGACCAAAATTTTAGAAAGGCCATGTTTGTTCATTCTTGACGGCCAACTGTTGACGTTGTAAATTTGGTCAAAAAAGGTCAATAAATGACAACAATGACGAATCAATGACCAACATAGGGAGTCATAATTGACCTTATTTCTTGTAGTGCGGGACCGACTGGGGACACAGGTGTGGGCGCTTCCTACAGTGGAGGTACCTACCCAAAATTAATGGCTGATGCCAGGCTAGGAGTGAAAGGTGGTCCCTTTCACGCCTACTATTGTGGTCGGGCGGTTGTGATGTGGATGATTGGTGGTGCCTAGGGGCATGGATGCCGCGGCAGCGGCCTCGGATGGCGGGCTTCACAGTTGGCTTTCCAGCAGGTCCCGTGGTGGCGGTGGTGGCTTCATCTCTCGTGTGGGCGACTAGGGATGGAGTGGCGGGAGGCCTTGGCCTGCTATGGCAGTGCCCAGATCGGGAGGTGGGCAAGTTGCCCCTTGTCGAGGTGGCAGTCGGGACTCCTCTTGGTGGTGCAGGCAAGTGTCCGAGTGAAAGCTGCATGTTTCTCGCGCTGGCGCCGACGACGCCTGTAGGTGCCACTTGCTTCTTGAAGACGGTATCGTGAACCCCCATCGTGTACCATGGCTCGCGGTGAAAACCTTTGTTTGTTCTCAGACACAGTAGCGACGACGCCTCGCATCCTGACCCTCCCGAGGGTGTTGCCAGTGAGCTCAGGGGTCTTTGTTCGGGCTTCGGGGAGGTGTTAGGCTTGCTCTAGGCTTATGTTGCATTTCTTTGGTCTGCTTTATAAGGGGACCTCCCCACCATATTGTATCATTCGACTGTGTACTATGGTTTGTTGCTTTATCTATAAAGCGGGACGAAAGCTCACTCTTTCGGATGTTTTCAGACTACCCATAATGAAAGTAACATAGGTAGTAAACTACTAACATAGATGTCACCTAAGCAAAAAATATAATGTGACAACTAATTAATGAGAAGAGAGAAAAATTGAGTAACTTAGCAAGTTACTCATAATAGGAGTAACATAGTGCATACCAAGGCAAGATGAGTCTATAGGCTAATAAAGGGAAGACTCAAAGTTACTACCCCTATGTTACTATCCACTATAAAGATAGTAACTTAAACTAATAACATATATATGTTACTACTCTATGTTATTCTCCATTATAATTAGTCTCATAACGATACAATGTGTATGCATGTGTCTATAGGAATGAATATATATACGTATTGCGAGCATGTGTGTATGTACTGTGTTTCTTAAAAAAGGAACATCATGGCTCAAGGTCACCGCCGCCACCCACCAGTACCACATTGTTAACTTTTGTTTTTTAACTATGAAGGGCCCCGAAGGGCACAGATTTATAATAGATAAGCATGCAATATTTTACTAAAGGACCCAATAGAAAGTTAAAACTATCACCTAGTTCAAAAACCTTTGGAAATAGGACCCCAGAAGACGAAACTCAAAAGCAATCTTGTCCTTGTCGCCTGCTTAGATCCGGGCCCAATTCAACCACCGCCGGGGACATAGACCATTTGGGGCGGAAGAATGGCTACAGCACCACTGATGAAACACCAGATGCTAGGTTGAAGCACCAATAAACAGCCTCTGTTTTGGCTCAATGACCGGGAGGAAAGAGAGGAGCCGGCCTGGAAGATTGCCGGAGCTCTGAATTGTTGCCCTTCGGCCAGCAGATAAAGCAACTCGACGTTGAAGATCGCAAAGAGTTGAGATCGAAACTTTCTCAGAGCATCTTCAACTGTAGCGTAAAATTTCATGACCAATAATTTTTTTTAACAATCCACTGTAGCATTTTTAGAACGCGGGGACCGGAGCATCTTCAAGAAACGCGCGTTAGTGCGGCGTTCAATCCAGCCAAATTCAGCGGTGTCACCTGTAGCAGCCCAGAATTTGCTGCGCGCGCAAGCCGGCGCACCAAATATAGTGCGGGGGATTACGTTTTTCAGCGCGTATTTAAATTTTTTTAGCGCGTATAATTTACAGCTTTTGTTGAAGCTATCAGACGCCGAAAAAACAAATCTTTTAACGCGTGGAGTACTTTTTGAACAGGTGTTGGAGATGCTCTCACATGTGCTGAAGAGATAGGGCTTCAAGGACGAACAAAGACAGTTCGTCTGCTGCTTGATCCCCTCCAGCCCTTTTTCTTCCGTCCACCTCCACGACAGCACAAGAAGAAGCAGAGAAGAGAGAAGTTGAGCTCCAGATCTAGGACTTCCGCGAGCTTATTTGGTGAGGAATGCCGACGAATACCCCCTCCGCCTCAGGCTCCAACCACCGGAGCACCAGAGGAACATCACCGCCGCTAGCCGCTGGACCTTGTATCCGTGGTTCTAATCTGCCGCATCATTGTCGAGACTAACCACCTCTGAGAGTCAAAACATGAGGGGCGCACAGTCAAAGCACATGTCCATGACAAAGTATGCTTATGTGTATACATTTCTTCAATTCTGTAATTAACTTATGGACCATGTGCTGAGGGCGACCATACTTGAAAATGAAGTGCAAGGGTGATGCTGATCAGTCAATGTTCGAGTTGTCCATTTCTATGACTTGTCCACCAAGAAGACAAGAAAACAGATGGATACATATATTAAAGCATCTACAACAGGCGTTCAACCTCCTGATGCTAAAAGCAATTTATAGCGTTGAAATAGTAAAATATAACGCGCCAGAGTGCCTGGCTCCAGCGTTCGCCGTAAAAAATTGCGCGCGCCTGCCCCTCCAGCAAACGCTGCAAAATGCATAGTATGCGCCCAACACAAATAACATACGAGACTACAAACGAGTTTTAGAAGATCAAACAAATAAAAAATAATCAACAACAAAAAGTTTGATTTTTCACAATAGTCAAAAATAAATAGTTCGACACTACACCAATAAAACATACAAATCATCACTCTCATTTCGTTGACCATTCTATGTCCACCACTCCTCGATTAGATCCTTCTGAAGATCATCATGCGTTTTGGCACGTCGAATGACACGATAGGATGCAACAAATCGGACCACCCTCGCAGCCCGACGACGCACTCGCACGGGATGTTCCAAGAGCTGATACTGAGAGTAGTCTAAATCTTAGTCACGCTCATTCTCGATGATCATGTTATGCACGATCACACAAGTGTGCATGATGCACCAAAGCATCTTTTGATCCCAAAATCTAGCGGGTCCTCTCACAATAGCAAATTTGGCTTGCAAAATTCCAAAAGCTCTCTCCACATCTTTCTGAGCCGCCTGAGCATTGTGGAAATATAGATTTTTCTTACCTTCTGGTTTTTTCAACGGCTTCACAAATGTTTGCCACTTTGGGTCGATGGCATCCACAAGATAGTACCCATAGTTGTATGTATGGCCGTTTGCTACAAACTCCATCGATGACAGTTCACCATTTGCAATCTTATTCATGAGTGATGGCCGATTAACAACGTTGATGTCATTCAAAGATCCAGGCATTCCATAAAAAGCATGTCAAATCCAAGTCACTTGAGAGACTGTCACCTTTTGAAAGGTGCTATGCCCGAGTTCTCTGGCGGCATTCCTCCTGTGCTGAAAAAACGATCATGGCTCGCCAGTTTCTGTGTAATGCGCCTGAACAACTCGGTGCTCATACTAAACCGGCGTCGGAAGTACGACTCGGGGTACACGGGATTATCCACAAAATAGTGCCACATCAATTTGTTATAGGCATCGATCTTATCCCTCCAAATTTTCTGCCGACCCATAACCGAACCACCATGCTTCGGTTTTTTATTGATGTGCATAGCTAGGATCATTGCAAGGTCCTCCTCCTCTTCAATATCAAATCCTTCTTTGAAATAATCATATGACGAACTCATCTACAATATTGAATTTAAACTCGTCCATAATAAAAACTACAAAAAACATTTTTTTAGAAAAGGAGGATATACCCCCGGCCTCTGTATCTGGACGATGCATACAACCATTTTATCAATTAATTCACAGAGACCATACCAAGTAATACATCAGTTAGCCTAAAGCCACCATCTAGGCAACACATGTTGCTACTCCTATTCCTTGATGAAGGTGTGCTAAATATCCGGCCAAATACCAAACAGATATCGCACCAAATCCTAACATCTATAGTCGGATGCTCCAGCCCAGCCACCACTAGGACTGGATCCCATACCGGTCCAGCGCACAGAGACTGCCTCCACCATCTTCCATCGTTCCATCTCCAGAGCTAGAACAGACGCATCATCCTTGCGAGGTCTGTCGTCGACGCCACCATGGTGCCAGACAGCGCCACCATCCTGCACATATCCATCTACACGTGCGTCTTGACGAACCACCGCAGCACCATGCCGCCGGGCTCCACCGTAGGGCTCACGGTAGATCAAACACCGCTCCTCCTTTTGTCCCGTCCACCCAGCACGTACTCCAAAACGATGCCCTCAGGAGGGAAACGACATCGAAGATGCCATCATCGTCCGACCGGTAGATCCAGATCTAAGATTTCCCTCGAAGCATCACGAGTGGGGTGCCACGACCTGCAACAACGATGCCGTGGGCTAGTAACGACGTCCTAGACGCCACCATCGTCTGCCATGACCGAGGTCGGCGCGGTTTTCACCGGAAGTCGCGTCCCCCCGATCTCGTGGCTGGATGGAATCGAGGGAGGCTCGTCGTGTAGACGAAGACCGCCATCGGCATGCCGGCAGGGGGCCTCCAGCCGCCCCACACCGATCCTCCTAGCGCCATCGGCCGATGAAGGTCAAGCCGTGACGGATCTGGGCAGGACACGCCAGATTCGCAGCCCTCGATGACTGCCCTTGCGTGCAGCTGCCGCCCTCGCTGGATGAAGCGCCTCACCGCCGCCATCCAACCCGACCATGGTCGACCATGGGGCCACGAACGCCGCCGCGCATCAGGTCCGCCGCCCTGACTGCCGCCCCCGTCTTCCCCGCGCGCGACAGTCCCTCCTCCTCACTGGGGCTCCGCGGCTACCACCCGCCCTGTCTCTAAGGCGCAGGGCCCGCCGCCACCGCGGCCCTTGCCGGCGGCAGCGGCGGCCGGGGAAGGAGGGAAACGCTCTGGAGGAAAGGGTTTCGGGGCCCCTGGCGTCGCCCGAGGGGAGGCGACGCGAGGCGTACGAAACTACAAAAAACATGCACCAAATTCATTTAAAAAATGTCAAGTTGAAACAAAGCATACCTTGCAAGCGTTTTGTCGAACACCTTGTGGACACCGAGCGATATTGGACGGCCCAGCGCTCTACGTCTGTGGAATGGGGCGCGCGAGGGGCGGCGGGGATTAGAGGGAGAAGGAGGAAACACAAGTGGCACGGGCATAGGCCGGGGAAGCGCCATCGGCTCGCCGGAGCAAATGGGGTGGCGAGGACGGCGGTTGCGGAGCAAAATGCACGCAAGGGCATCGCAAGCCGTTTCGCCCCGTGCGTTGAATCGTTTTTACCGCGCGCGCATTTTCTACACCCCGGGCTCAAAGCGGCTGTGTACGGGCAATAGACGTTGTTTTTTCAGCGCTGCCGTTGGACATGCTCCTACCACAGTAACTTGACGTCTTGCCATGAGAGTGCATAGTCAAGGAACATGTCCATGACTAAGTATGCTCAAGTGTTACTCTATTTGTTTATTTATTCAATTGTATAATATCCAGCTTATGGAGTTTTGACTGAAAAAAATGATGTGCAGGGATGTGTTCGAGTTGTCCAATTTTATGGCACACTGAAAGGATATGGCGCCTATATATATACTATAGAGAAAGAGTTGGCGAGTCTCATCTCATCCCACACTAAAAGGCATTTCAACTTTTTGCTTGAAGCAAAACTGCCTGATGGTGATGGAGCCGAGCGCAGGTGCAGCCACCCTCGTGTTCCTCACTCTAGCCTCACTTGTCATCCTTGCGTCGGTACTGACCCGCAAACCCAAAAACCAGAGGCGCCCTCCAGGCCCATGGCGTCTCCCCTTGATCGGAAGCCTCCACCACGTCCTCACGTCGCAGCCGCAGGTCGCCCTCCGGGACCTGGCCAAGAAGCACGGCCCGGTCATGTACCTCCGGTTCGGCCAGATGGACACCGTCGTCGTCTCCTCGCCGGCGGCGGCGCAAGAGGTCCTCCGCGATAAGGATCTCACCTTCGCGTCGCGGCCCAACATCCTCGTCTCGGAGGTCTTCTGCTACGGGGGCCGCGACGTCGCCCTCGCGCCCTACGGCCCGTACTGGCGGACGGCGCGCAAGCTCTGCACCGTGGAGCTTCTCAGCGAACGCAAGGTGCGTCAGTTCGCGCCCTTCAGAGACAGCGAGACCATGTCCCTCGTCGAGAACGTCCGCGCCGCCGGTCGGGGCGGCGTGCCGTTGAACCTCAGCAGGCTGCTCATTTCCTGCGCCAACACTATCACCGCCAAGGCCACGTTCGGCCAGGTGTGCGACGGCGAGCTGCAGGACCGGTTCATGGCCGTGGCCGCCCTGGCGATCGAGGTCTCCGGCGGATCCAGCGTCGGGGACCTCATCCCGTCGCTGTCGTTCGTCGACTCCCTCACCGGGCTGAGAGGCCGCCTGTGGCGTGCGCGTCGGCAGCTGGATGACATCTTGGACAAGATCATCGCTGATGAGCGCAGCGAGGGGCAGCAAGGCGACCACCTTCTCGGAGTTATGCTTCGGATCATGGATGAGGGCAATCTTGAATTCCCCATCGACATGACAAACATCAAGGCGATCATATCGGTATGGTACTAGAAAAGATCTAGATATTCTTTTTCCTGCGAGGGTAACTTAATTTTTATTTTTGTTCATGCAACTTCAGGATATGTTCACGGCAGGGACAGAGACCACGTCGGCAGTGGCCGAATGGGTCATGTCCGAGCTCATGAGGAACCCAAAGGTCATGGCCAAGGCGCAGGCTGAAGTGCGTCGTACCTTTGACAACAAGAGTCCACTAGACCATGAAAAACACATAGATGATCTGCACTACATCAAAATGATGATCAAGGAGACCATGAGGTTAAACCCTGTGGTGCCGTTGCTTGTCCCTCATCTCTGCCGGGAAACCTGCGATGTTGGCGGATTTGAGATCAAGGAGGGCACCAGGGTCTTGGTCAATGCGTGGGCGATGGCGAGAAGCCCGGAGTACTGGGAAAACGCAGAGGAGTTCATGCCGGAGAGGTTTGAGGATGGCACGGCAACCTACAAGGCCTCAAGGTTTGAGTACTTGCCATTCGGCACTGGGAGGAGGAAGTGTCCGGGCGATACATTTGGGCTAGCCACGCTTGATCTCATCGTGGCACGACTCCTCTACTACTTCGATTGGAGCCTCCCTGCAGGAACACGGCCTGACGAACTCGACATGGAAACAAGCCTGGGGCTAACCGCGAGGAGGAAGAACCAGCTGCATCTAGTGGCCACCCCGTATAAGGGTGCTTGCTAGATAAAGAATACTCATTCTGTCCTGAATTACTTCTCTTACATTTGTCTATACGGATGTATCTAACAATATATTCTAATGTTAGATACATCTGTATCTAAGCAAATTTGGTACAGATATTTTGAGACGGAGGTATATCTATGTGTTGTACTTTTCCTTTTCTATTCATAAAAAAAACAATCATTATGGTGTTGTATTTGTAAATTTAAGTTGACGACCTCTCTATGCCCCCATGGAAAAGGCGGCAACATATTTGTACTTAGTAATAAAACTACGTATGCACCATGGGAGGTAATTCTATTTATGTTGGTTTTGTTGAAACTCGTTCGTGGATCGATACTCTTTTTTTCTCTCTTTTGTTTCTCATCTTTCTGTTTGTGTTAGTAAAAAACTTACGTACACGTCCATCTATATATAGGACCAGACCCACTTAGTCGACCGACCTGATCTTGAACTCCAAAACCAACAAGGATAAGGCGACAAGCACACGTACCCATCATATGGCAATCGTAATTTACTTTCTCTAAGAGCATCTCTAGCCGATTCCGGTATACCCGTCCCGTAAAAATTGATGTACATGATATCATTAAACATTTTTTCTAATTTTATAGTAAGACTTTTGTTCTAGCAGAATATATCCCATAAATGGATTTCCTGGTTCTGGTGAAATTGCATAAACATCCCTAAAAACGCCACCTAAATTACAATTGTGTCCGCCTCGACCGCTTCCACCTCGAGGATCTCGTCATCGTCATGATGGACAGAGGGCCGACGTTGGACCTCACAGCAAGAAGACGCCATCTACACTGATCCCATGGCAGCGGCGCCAGCTAGCTAGCCAGGCCGCAACAGCAGCAACAAACTCGCCAGCTAGCGGCGGCGGCAGTTCGCAGGGCCGCAAATACGGTCCGGTGGTAGCCGGCGTTGAGGCATTCCGTTGAGCTCGGGAAAGACCGTTGCAGGAGTTGATAGTTCACTCCTGCCAACCATTTTTTGTTTTTCTGGTCCATGTAAAAATTGGCACCATTTCGGTAGATCGATTTGGAATATACATGATCCTGCAGAAATAAACATATTCAAAATGTTCGAATATATGGGATTTATTCGGTGTGGAATTTTTTAAAATGATATGTATTAATGTGTGGTAGCTTTAAGAATATGTAATCAATGTATGATTTTGCTAAACCACATCTAAATGTGATTTCCTAAATATTGTACACCTAAATACTAATCATTGGGTTTACAAAAAAAAATCACTTAGGTGTGCAATACCTCTATATCTAAATATATGACGATTTAGTAGGCTCAGTTAACAGCCAAAACTTCTTATACTTTGCGACATATTGCAACAGTTTGCGGCTCGATGAATACTGGTCTTCTTATTTTGTATTTCTTGAAATAAGCACGAAACGTAATTATGTTGCTGAGGACTTCAGAAATCTTTATTTTTGCTATCAATCTGAGAGCTAATCTTTCTCTCAAAAATGAAATAAAATCTGAGAGATAAGATAATCCATAGGAGCTTTTCATTTTAAAAACTTTTTTTGCCCGTTCAGTACGGAACTTTGTAAGTTATATGTAGCCTATTTTTATGAACGTGTTATATGTAACTGCACACAAAAAAACGTGGAATGTGTAAACAAGTTGCCAAAAAAGTCGGATCATTTTGTTAAGGGCAAAATGAAAACTAGAAAAATGATGTACCCAAAAACTGAAAAAACAAGTGGATTGGAACTTAGGGCATTTCCAACGGTAATATATAATAATTTTTTTGCACCAGTCTGCGGATTGTCGTCTGCGGGCGGGGGATCAGTCCACGGACATGTTTGCGGGAGGACGACATCCAACGCTAGCCGCATACATCCGTCCAACAATTCGAACCAACCTCATAAAATTCAATCAAACACGGGTGGATTTCATTCAAGTTCGGATATACTTTACATAAAAAGTTGATATTTTGACCGTTTAACTAAAAAACTGAAAAACAAAATCTTACCTTATATCGGATGACCACCTCGTACGTGTGGCTGCCCTGTGCTACCGCACCGCCGTCTTCGTCTGTGTCATTGTGGTCCCTCCAACAACGGAACGACGTCGGAAGGCCGCGATAGCCTTGTCTGGTGGCTGATTGCCGTCCCACCGTGTGGAGTGCCACCGCGACCATTGGCGACGTGGCCTTCAGAGCCTTGGCGGCGGCCTTGCCCACTGTCAGATTGGCGAAGCAGTTGCTAAGCGACCACTCCTCACTTATCTTGGCAAACACAGAGCGGCATCTGATATTGCACCGATCGTACCTTGCCTGCTGTCGTGCCTCGAGCTCGGACTCGGACACCATGGCCCGAGAGCCGGAGGGACCGCCGAAGCCTCCGCCTCCCAGGTGGTGGAGAACAGACGCATTGGCGATCGCGGGCGGCACATCCTGGGGGCGATGGCGTCGATGTGGTGATGATCTCCCGTCGATCCGTATGTAGCGGCTGTGCGATGGCGACGCTGACCCAGGCTTCACGCGGTGGAGGCACTGGGGCATGCGAGCTTCTGCTTCACGTGGGCGCCGAAGTGGAAGCTGCGGTTGCGCGGCGGGGACATGAGCCCCTACTTCAAGTAGCCGCCAACGTGGAGGCCGCGGTTGCGCGACTGGGACGGGGGCTCGTCATTGTCCTGCCGGATCGGGGATGCCGACTCGTTCTTGATGCGGACCCGCGGCGGGGACGGTGGCTCGTCCTTCATTTGTTTCGGTGATGTTGGCGCCGGTCCCATCTGACGAAGCAAATGCTCTGTCATGATCTTCATTTGATGGATGAATTCTTCGTCTGTCACAGCCGCCTCCTACAACAGATGTGGCCGCTGCTGCAGCTGCTCCTCCTCGTCCCCGGAAGAGATGATTATCTTGTATTTGCTGGAGGATCCCGCCGTCGTGGATGTCGATGGCCCAGGTGACCGAGGCGGCGGCTCCGCCATTCGCCAGACAACGAGCTCCCATGGAAGCCGCCTGCCCGCCCGGAGAACTATGACTTCGACATTGCCGCTCGCTTGACTCGTAGAGGATGTAGAGAAGGAAAGGCACGGGGAGGCGGAGGAGGACGGTGCGGTGCTCTGGACGGTGCCGGAGCGTGTCTTAAATAGCAGGGGCCAGGCCAGGCGGTGGGGCGGTCATGCCGCTTCAATGTGAGGCTGCTATCGGAGTTGGATTCTTGGGATGCGACGTCCGCACTGAAGCGGCGAGGCTCGAGAGGTCGCGTCAGTCTACGTGTCCTTCCCATCTGGTCTAATTATGACTTCAATGACGGCCGCGACATGCTGTGGGGCGGCATGAATGCAGCATGACGCGTGGGATTGAAAGCGCGGGAAGAGCGGATGTTTTTTTTGATGGGATAGAGAAGTCAGAATTGGGAGAAGTAGCGGTCCGGACTCCCGCAACCCCCCTTCCCAATGGTTATCTTCGGTTTGCGAAGAAAATCGTGGCCCGGACCGTGCCGCTATCCGATACAAGACCGCATTGGATGACTTGCACAGTCCGGACCGCACGGTCTGAACAGTTGCGGGAGGTTTATGGATCCACCTTGGAGATGCCCTTAAGTCACTAGTTTCCATATCTTGACTTATCTCAGCTAGTAGGTCAGACATGTTAGTTACACAAGTGAAAAACAAGTGCATTGGAACTTCAGTCACTAGTTTCCACAAGACATGTTAGTTACACATGTTAGTTCAGGTTGACTTATCTCAGCTAACAGGTTAGACATGTTAGGTGCACAAGTGGAATACACCTGAGCATACTATAGTCGTCGACATGTGCCTTGATGTACTACTACACTATATCATGTGGCCTGCACCCTCACTGTCTCACGGAGAACGTTACTTTGTCCTTCTCATGGTTAGAAGCAAAGACCTCCCAAAATTGCGTGTCACATACACATGTTCGAAACACACCTGCGGTACTTTTTTTCTTTTTTTTAAGAAGGAGGTTAAACCCCCGGCCTCTGCATCAATCGATGCATGCAACCATCTTATTAATTATTCCATAAAGGTCTAGCAAGAATATACATCAATCCATCCAAAGTCACCACTCACACCTACATACTCGATAATGTGGAGTGCTCTCACTCCACATATCTAAGACCGGTGTTGTTTCTAATCCATCCACATAACGTAACGGGAACAACACCCGATGCAGCACACCTAAAACGCACACCCTCACGCACACGTTTTACCAACCGCCGTCATCCTCGAACCACTGACCCATCTTTAGGAAAGAGATCCGCATCATCCTTGCCAGTCCAATCATCCGTCGACGCCACCACGGCGCCCAACGGCGCCACCGCCCTGCGCTCATCCGTCCAGATGCAAAGACTCTGGGAGATCTGTCGTGCGTAGCACCTGCCAACCAGGCATGACTCAGCGTAGCACCTGTCGGCCAGACATGACTTGACAGCTCCACCAAAATTCCGTGCAAGACGAAGCCGCTCCACCTCCTGCCTCAGTCTGCCAGCGCTGCTCCACAAACGATGCTCCCAAGAGAGAAACGGCACCGCAGTACCGCCATCGTCCGATCTGGAAGACCAGATCCTAGGGTTTCCCCCAAAGCAGTGCCCACCACCAGCAACCGTTCAGGACCCACACAGTGCCCACCACCACTCAGCCCTCAAGGCGACGCCTTCAGGAAGGTCACAACGCCAAGGACACCGCCGCCGCCCACCAGAGTTATGGTTTTCACCCGAGAGGCAAGGAAGGGGAGCAGAGGACCAGATGTATACCGACGTCTCCAAAAAGAATAACGGCGCCCTTGAGCGTCGTCGTCGGCGCGGCCGACCTGGGCCAACCAAGGGGTTTCCCCCAATCCGAATCTCCTCCACCGGCTTCACCCGTAGGAAGGGCCCCAGCAACCACGCCGGCACCGCCAAGAATCCGCAGGAGAGAGACCCACAGATCAGGACCTGGGAGGCGTAGGTGGCGGTGCGGGCAGCAGCCGACGAAGGGGAACAGCACACCTCCACAACGACACTTCCAAGAAAGATAGCGGCACCCGCGGGCGTCGCCGTCGCGGCTCCGATGAAGACCGGAGCAAGGATTTCTCCCGGAGCTACGCTGGATATCCACCGCCACCAACCGCTGAGCATGGCCGCCACGCACCATCACGACCCCCAGCCAAGGCCACTACACCGCGCGCCCTGGACACTGCTCGTGCCCAGCCGACTAGCGCAGCCGCGCTCGGCTGTCGCTCCCTACCACCAGGGCCGAGTGTCTCGCCAGATCCGGCCATGGAGCCCCGGATCCGCCCTCCGTCGCCGCCGATTAGCGAGATCACACCGGATCTCGCAACCGCCGACGCAGGGCGCCGCCGTCAGAGCTCGAGGGCCGACGCGAGGGGCCCCGCCGCCGCCATCCCCGGGGCGCGCGTGGCTTCGCCGGCGTCCCCTCCAGCAGCGGCAAAGCGGGAGGGGGCGGAGAGGGGGTCCGGTGGCGACGCGGTGCATGTCTCCAAATTGGTGCGTATCACCAAGATGAGCGCTTGACTCTGGAGCCGAGCCTCTGGTGCCGATCCGAAGGAGTTCCTGACGGGGGCGGGCGGCCGGGCGGGAGGCTGCGTGACGGAGCTCTCGACCAAGGGCGCGGGCGGAGGCGGAGGCGATCTGATCCGAGCTGGGAAGAGCTGGTTCGTTCAATGTGATCCTGTCACCTCTTTTTCTTTTCTTCTAAAACCCCCATATTTGACTAGGAGAATCGAGTACTACGTGGTTGCACAACATATTCTACCGAACATCATTGAATTAAGAGCGAGTTTGAGATTTCATTATAATATGCACTTTCCTCTAAGGCTATTCTCTTATATTTTCTCTTTTCTTTTGGAAATGAACCTCTAAGACTATTCCAAGTCCACGTATCATCTTGCCTCCTCTTTTGACCAAGTCAGTACCTCTTCTTCTCTTGTCTGTCTCCATCATTTTCCTTTCTATTTCCTTGCTTTCTCCACCTCGTGTTCCAACACGTGAGGAGACTCAGATACAAGATCAAAGAAGGACAGAAAAAATACACGGCAAATTTTTCTGGTGTCAGGCGGCTGGAGGCCCTCTATCAGTCTCCGGCGTCACTATACGTCTACATGGTCAGGCTGCAGATGGATCTAGACAATGGCAAGATCTAGTGTGGCGCGATTTCTAGTGAAAATTATCCCGACTTCGGTCATGGCAGACGATGACGTTGCATCGTTTCTTTGTCAAGACGTTGTCGTTGCAGGTTATGTCACCACGTTCAGGTTGTTACGGGGGACCCTAGATCTAGGTCTCCCGAATCGGACAACAATGGCCATTTCGTTATCATTGTGCCTTGTGGGGGCATCATTTTGAAGCAGATGCTAGATGGAGAAGTCAAGAGGTGGAACGGTGTTGCATCCTTAACAATGACTACATCGTGTCAATGCGGCGTGGCGCAATGGGATCTCAATGTTGGATACGTATTGTTGTGCGTGCATGGGAGGGTGGTGCTGTCTGGCATCGTGGTAGCCTCGACGACAGAAAGATATGGCAAAGTCCATGAAATTATCATTCATACAGATGGGATGGTGACACAATATTGTGTGCGTATTTGACGCATGCTGAGGGTCTGCTAGACTGTTTGATGCTTCCGGCTAGCTGGCGAGCGGCTGGGTGAGGCCACCGGATTACATGATGTGTGTTGGCGGATGGTCAGGGCAGACCATCAAGCTTGTACGTATGGCAACAGTGTTTCACAATGAGATGGCTTTAGGTTGATTCATGTATTTTATTTTAAATGGCTTTGTTAAATAATATTATAAATTTGACTATGTGCATCGCTCGCGTTATCCTCCATTTGAAAAAAAAAGAGTCGCTAATTTCACAGCACATGTTCTACCAAACCAAAATCTAGTATGCGAGTCAATGTAATGTATATGTTAGAACATCGGTAGCCGCCACTAGTTATGTGGCATACAAGTCGCTTCACATGTCGCGCCCTTCTCGCACTTGTCCTGATATAAAATGGACACACGACTCCCTCCTTGCATAAACAGTTGATACCGCACCTTCACTTTCACCAAGTCCGGCTCTTCTTCTTCCCCATGTCGACGGCCAAGGTGTTGCTCCCGGTGCCTAAGTCTGTCTCTCACCATCATCAAAGGAACCCTCTTCGCCTCGCCTTTGCCCATGGCTCCACCGAAGCATTCTTCCCGCCTAGTATCCGTCGTCGCCCCTCCCTCCACTCGATTCGCACGAGGTCTCGGAAGATATCTGCTTGTACGGGTAAGAAGCCCCACTTCTGTTTTGTCTAGTTCAAGGTCGTGTTTGTTCATTCAGTTTTGTTGCTACGGGAGTGCTACAGTTTTGACACTTCGTTAATCAGATGCCAGCCTTTCTTTCTCTCAGATATATTAGTCAGTACCGCAATCATGTTTTTATGCTGGACTCTTCTGAACTTCAACATGAAGCACATCGATTTTGCAAATGTAAAATCTTTGTTTCTGTCCAATCAGTCAACAGTGTATTTATTTGCTACGTGGGACTACTCTTCTGAACTTTCGATGCAGTACATCGGCTGTTACAGCAGTCAATAGCGAATCCAACTTATGTTCCTCCATGTCAAAATAGATCACATCTTGAAAAAATTTAGACTTTGTGTCCTCTCCTCCTTCGTGAACTTTGGTGCAAATACGAAAGAGAGCAATTATAATCGGCAAGATGATGCATGCGTAAGCTAATTATTACTAACTTTCATGCACCCTTGTGTTGATTAGATGGTGGTGGTGCCATGCGGTATTTCTAGGTTTGTTCAAAGTCAAGCAATCTTAAGTTTGACCAAACTCCTAGAAATATGTACTAATATTTAGATCCTAAATTAGTATTATTAGATCCTGATGGCAGATTTACTACAAAGCTGGTCAAACATATGGCAGGTTGACTTAGGACAAATATAAAAATGGACTTATTTAAGGATGGATGGAGTATACATTAGAGCTAGCCAATGTATGCATGGGATAATAATTAATTGAATGCTTAGATTTTTTTCCCATATTAAATCCAGGAAAAAATAAGGGATACTAATTTCAGAATATATGCCCAAAATCAAGGCTGTGATGAATTTGATAAAACAAACTGGACATGGAGTGTTGATTATTATGACCTGGACAGAGTACGTACAGTAGTAATTTCTTCCTTTCCGAATAAATACCTTGTTTTAGTTAGGCTGTGTGTATCTTTTGCTGCAAAAGTTGGATGAGTCTCCTCTATTTTTATGCAACAAATTTGTTTTAGTTTAGTTTACACTTACAATGAGCAGCCGAAAATCGAAGAGTGTATTACTGTGTGCAGCATTTTAATGAACGATGCTCTAATCTATTTTCTGTATCATTTCATTTCTTCAAACAGCATATGTCGAGAGCAGGCCGTTGGGGGAACGAAATGTAAACCGACAAAACATGGTATGCACATCATGCCTGATCCTTTATCGCCACACTCTGATATCAATTAAAATACATGTGATTATTATATAAATTAGGATCGGGAGGCCAGGATAAGGAAGCAGCTACAAAACCCAAAATTCTCGCCATCACCGTATGACACGGCATGGGTAGCTATGGTTCCATTGCCGGGTTCTCTTCAGGATCCATGTTTCCCACAGTGTGTGGAATGGATATTGCAAAACCAACATGGCAATGGATATTGGGGATCCGGTGAATTTGACTCACCAGCCAGCAGGGATGTTCTGTTATCCACATTGGCAAGTGTTATTGCACTTAAGAAATGGAATGTTGGCCCTGAGGAAATAATGAGAGGTACATACGCAAATTCATTCACGGCTCCAAATGAGTTTCTAATGTATTGTATTTTCTGGATTTGATGACATTGCAACGATATTTGCAGGACTACAATTTATTGGAAGAAATTTCTCTATAATCATGGATGAGCAGACAACTGCTCCAATTGGCTACAATCTCACTTTCTCTTCTTTGCTCATCCTGGCCATTGAGATGGGTCTGGAACTTCCCGTTAGCCATGCCGACATTAATGTGATAGTTCGCCATCGGGAGATGGAAATAGAAAGGTTTGTCAATAATGGTTCTGGCTTGATGTTAGGTTTATTAGTTTACTTTTATTTGTACTTTCAAGGAAAGAAATGATCACAAGTTACGCATAGTCTTTTTTATACCTTCGAAATACATGTATATCAGCCTTTAGTAACATAGGGAAACCCTTTTCTATTGTACCTTTGAAATACATGTATATCATCCTTGAGTAACATATGGAAATCCTTATTTCATTTAATCAAGACTTGACGCGGAGAAATCTTCGACGAAAGAAGTATACTCATCTTATGTTGCTGAAGGGTTAGTAAACGTGCTAGACCTGAGTGAAGTTATGACGTTCCAAAAGAAGAACGGATCATTGTTCAACTCTCCATCCGCAACTGCTGCTGCATTAATTCGCAACTATGATCTGGGAGCCTTCGAATACCTAAATTTGATTGTCAGTGAATTTGGAAGTGCAGGTGTGTCACTATACCTTTTCTTGTGAAAAATTTACAAGGGTTTAAATGGTGTATATGAATAACTAATCCCACTATACCTTTGCAGTACCTGCAATGTATCCACTAACGGTACATTATCAGCTTTCTATGGTGGATACGCTCCAAAAGGTCGGAATATCTCGTTTTTTTTCTTCTGAGATAAATCACATTTTGGACAAGACATATAGGTATTGTTCATGAGAACTTTCATGACTATTGATTTGGTATCTGTTACTATTGCCTAGTAAACTTGATTGTATCCATTTTTGCAGTCTGTTGTTAAAGAGAGACGATGAAATCATGTCCAATGTAGAAACATGTGCAGTGGCGTTTCGTATTTTACGAATGAATCGTTATGATGTGTCCTCAGGTACTTCATTGATTATGTAGAACAAAACAAAGTCCTACCTGAAACCTTCTATTTGATCTTAACATGCATGTAATTCATGTAGATGTGTTGTCCCATGTTGCTGAAGCGTCCACTTTACTTGACCCACCTCAAGAATATGTTACTGATACAAAATCCCTATTGGAACTATACAAGGCTTCAAAAGTTATTTTGTCACAAAATGAATTGGTCTTGGAGAAAATTGAAAAATGGTCGAGAAGCTTGTTAAAGGAAATAATGTGCAGTGATATGGCCCAAAGAATACCTGCGGTCATTGAAGAGGTAACTGTACAAAAATTTAAAATCCATGTTTGACCTGCCAGTGCTGTAGATGCTTACTTATGTTTTTTTTAAATCTCAGGTAGAGTATGCTCTTAAAATTCCATTCTATGCCACAGTGGACCCTCTAGATCACAAGTGGAGCATTGAACATTTTGATGCAATGGATTCTCATATGATGAAGACAAAATACATGTAAGACTTACATATCTAAAAATAATTGTCCGTCAAATAATGTTAATAGATATTCAAGACATAAAAATGTTTCAAATATTTTTCAGAATCAGGTCATGTGGTGTCAATAAAGATATTCTTGCTTTGGCTGTTGAGGACTTCTGTGTTTCTCAATCTATTTACCAGCGTGAAGTCGAGCACCTTGATAGGTAACATACCGTTATATGCTCATTTGTGTTCTTAACTTCGTTTCTTAGTCTCTACATTTTCTTGAATTTTGCAACAGTTGGGAGAAAGAGTGCAGGCTTGGGGAGCTACAATTTGCACGACAGAAGATGAAATATTGTTATCTCTGCGCTGCTGCCTCCATAACTCCACATGAACTGTCTGAAGCTCGTGTTGCTTGTGCCAAAGCTACTATACTCACAATTGTCATTGATGACTTCTTCGATTCTGGAGCAGGATCACCCGAAGCACTAGCAAACCTCATAAGTTTAGCTGAGAAGTAAATCTTTAACTTGATATCTTTACCTACGCTTCTGTGAACTAGTGTTGTTGTCTTGTGCATTTCTAGTAATTCATGCTATCTGCTTTAATAATGATTTTCAGATGGGAGGATCCTCATGAAGATGACTTCCACTCAGAGGAGGTTAAAATTCTATTCTATGCTCTGTATAAAACAATGAACCAGATTGCGGCAGCTGCTTCTCCATTACAAAACCGTGATGTTACCAAGGAGCTGGTTGAAACAGTGAGTGTCAGACATATGCTTGCTCCCTGATTCATGATTGTGTTGTGTTCTGTGTTGACATGCCGATATCCATCTGCAGTGGCTAGCTCTAATGAGGACTGAGATGACTGAGGTAGAATGGAGAAATAGCAAACATCTACCAAGTTTTGAGGAATACATGAAGGTCGCATATGTCTCGTTTGCACTAGGTCCCATTGTGCACACACCAATGTATTTTCTCGGAGTAAACTTCCCGGAGCACGTGCTCAGGGATGAAGAGTATGATGAGTTATTTACCATAATGAGCTCATGTTGCCGTCTTTTGAACGATATTCGAGGCTTTGAGGTATGTGATTACCATATTATAATGACTCAACCATTTATATGCATACTTTTATCTTGTAATTGGGAAGTTCATGAAAAGCATAACAACCATCAATCTTGTGGCTTCTATTGCAGAGGGAGCTCAGCCATGGTAAACTAAATAGCACTTTACTGCTTGTTCGTCACAGTGGTGGCTCCCTGTCCATAGAAGAGGCTAAACAGGAGATACAGAGGTCCATAGCTTCACTAACAACAGACCTGCTAAGGTTGCTTCTTAGAGAAGATAAAGTTGTTCCCATGCCATGCAAGGAGATCTTCTGGAGGTTCAACCAGACAGGTCACCTGTTCTACACTCGGATCGATGGTTTCACCTCGCCGGAGGAAATGGTTGGCGCTGTGAATGCAGTGGTCTACGATCCCCTGAAGCTCCAAGGTGGAACCGTCCCATCTTTGTCTGCTCAATTGGAAAATTAAGAACATATAAATTAATAAAGGATGCTAGGTTTGACCCTATGTTCTGGTTATGGTTCTACGCCGAAGGCACTGCAACCTAATCATTTTCCCATAACATGTGGTCTTAAATGTAATAATTTGTGGCTTTATTATATTTATTAGACATTTTGGATTTACCGAGGAATCAGAGACACACATTAAGCATACCAGAAAACTAGATTTGTTGACAAGGTTCACGAACCTATGTCCCCAGACATGACTATGGATGCACCTCCCCATAATGACCACACAATACAACCATTTTAAGATCCTTGGCACCTGATGATGTTTGTATATTTTTTTTAAACGGAGGCAAAAGCTTTACCTCATCTATTAAATAAGAGAGAGAATAGAGTTTGTTACAGAACGCTCAAATACACGACATGCGAACATGTCAAGCAGAATAATCGGCGACACGCTTTTGTGCTTGAAAACTCGTGCATTTCCCTCATTCGAGTCGTCCATGAGACAAGCATGATGAGGGACGCCTTGGCTTGCCTAAGAGGTGTAGCGCAGTCACAGATACTAGCCCACCAGTCGTTAACTGTGTCGAATACTGGCTAGTTGTTCAAGTCGATCCCAAGGATGTGATACTCATCAATGAGTAAGGCCCACAACCTTCGGGTGTACCGGCATTTGAAGAGTAGATGAGATCCACATTCTTGCACTCTCTTGCAGAGGGGGCATAGGTGGCAGTTTGGCCACCCTCGCTTTGCCAACCTATCGGCCGTCGAGATCCTGTCTTGGTGAGCCAACCAAGCGAAGAGCTTGACCTTTGGAGGTGCCCAAGACTTCCAGACCATTCTATCCATGGGTGAGAGGACCAACCCTAGGAATTGCACCTTGTATGCCGAAGCCGCGGAGTAGATCCCATTATGCGTGTGCTTTCACAGAATGTCATCCTGGGACAACTCGTCGAGCTCAACCTCAAGGAGGAGCAGCCATAAGGTGAAAAACTGCTTGACATGCTCGGCGGAGACGTTTGTGGGCAGTTTGATCCTTCGGATCCATGCATTATTCTTGAGAGCTTCACACACCTTCCAGTTTTTCCTATTGGAGGCCTCGTAGATCAGCGGTGTGATGTCCATTGTCTTGCGCCCATGGAGCCATGGCGCATCCCAGAAAGGGGCCCTGCTGTTCGGGAACGTTGCATGGAAAACAAAAAAATTCCTACGCACACGAAGACCTATCATGGTGATGATCATCTACGAGAGGGAGATTGGATCCACATACCCTTGTAGATCGCTAAGCGGGAAGCGTTAAGAAACACGGTTGATGTAGTGGAACGTCTTTGCGATCCGACTCACCGTCGTCCCACGATCCATCCCGATCTAGCACCGAACGGACAGGACCTTCGCGTTCAGAACATGTACAGCTCGATGACGATCTCCGCCTCCTTGATCCAGCAAGAGAGACGGGGGAAGTAGATGAATTCTCCGGAAGCGTAACGGCTTGCCGACAGCATAATGGTGGTGGATCTATTCCAGCAGGGCTTCGCCTAAGCGCTGCTGAAAACCGATCTAGAGGAAGAACTACGATCTAGAGGAGAGGGTAGCACATGGCTGAAAATTTTGTGCAAAACCCCTCAAAAACTCCAGTATATATAGGAGGAAGGAGGGATGAGGCTTGCCCACCAAGGGAAGCCTCCCTTGGCTCGGCCGAAGCAAAGATGGAAGAGTCCTCCTCCAATTCCACCTGGAGGAGGACTCTTCTCCCACTTGTCCACCTCTTTTGGATTTTCCACCTTTTTCCTCATGGGCCTTCTTTGGTTGATTGGACAGCCCATCAGGGGCTATTGTGCCACCCCAAAGTCCATGTGTCCCTCTCAGGGAGTGGTGGGCCCCCTTTGTGGAACCCCGTAACCCATTCTTAACTCCCGGCACACTGCCGGTAATGCCCGAAACCTTTTCGGAATCCAAATACCAACTTTCTATATATCAATCTTCGTTTTCGGACCATTACGGAACTCCTTGTGATGTCCTGGATTTCATCAGAGACTCGGAACAATATTCGGTTACCAACATCAATAATTCAACTATATCGAAAACGTCACCAAACCTTAAGTGTGCAGATCCTGCGGCTTCGAGAACTATGTAGACATGACAGAGGCACTCTCCGGTCAATATTCAATAGCGGGACCTGGACATCCATATTGGATCCTACATATTCTACGAAGATCCTATCGATTGAACCTCTATGTCAAGGATTCACACAATCCCGTATATCATTCCCTTTGTCCTTCGGTATGTTACTTGTCCGAGATTCGATCGTCGGTATCTCCATACGTATTTCAATCTCGTTAAGGCAAGTCTCTTTACTCGTTCCATAATACAAGATCCCATGATTAACTCTTTAGTCACATTGCTTGCAAGGCTTGTTTGTGATGTTGTATGACCGAGTGGGCCTTGAGATACCTGTCCGTCACACGGAGTGACAAATCCTAGTCTTGATCCATGCTAACTCAACATACACATTTGGAGACGCCTGTAGAGTACCTTTATAGTCACCCAGTAACTTTGTGACGTTTGGTACACACAAGGCATTCCTCCGGTGTCAGTGAGTTACATGATCTCATGGTCATAGAAATGTATACTTCACATGCAGAAAACAATAGCAACAAAACGATACGATCATATGCTACGTTTATAGTTTGGGTCTTGTCCATCACATCATTCTCCTAATGATGTGATCCGTCATCAAGTGACAACACTTGTCTATGGCTAGGAAACCTTAACCATCCTTGAACAATAGGCTAGTCAACTAGAGGCTCACTAGGGACATTGTTTTGTCTATATACCCACACATGCATTTATGTTTCCATTCAATAAAGTTATAACATGGATAATAAACGATTATCTTGAAACGGGAAATATAATAATAACTATTTTATCATTGCCTATAGGGCATATTTCCAACACTTGCACCATTGCCAATGGTGATTGTGATGGACGCATAGAAAAAATCTACGTCCTTGTCGTCGCAATGGTTGCCCATCCCCACCCACATCTTAGTGGGGTCCTTCCATGTACCACGGCCAGCGCAACCGGAGAGCACGCATGAACTTGTCTATGTTGAGGACCCCAAGGACCCCAAACTCGCGTGGTCTGTAGAAAATCTTCCAGTTCACCTGACATTTTGCCCCCATTGTCTTTTCCGCACCGGACCATAAGAAGGCTCTTTCAAGCTTGTTCACATAGAGGAGGAATGTTTGGCAGAATGATCAATGGTGTTGCGGGGTAGACCAGTTGAGAGGTGATCACAGACTTGACCAGGGTAGTTCTACCAATGCTTGTGACATTTTGCCCCTTGTAGGTTGTAAGCTTGCCCGCGTCCTTGTCGACAATGAATTGGAAGTCCACCACTTTCAGCTTCCAAATGGAAAGGGGTAGCCCGAGATAGCACATGGGGAAGGAAGTCCTAGCCGTCGGGAGGCTTTGCGTTAAACGCCCCAAGAGCTGGTTGCAACGGATGGGCACGAACGAGCTCTTGTGAAATTTGGTGCAAAGACCTGTAACCTCTCCAAAGCCCCGCAAAATGTTTGCGGAGTTTTCCACATCCGATTGGGACCAAGAAAACGGCACCATCGTCAGCGTAGAGAGATGTGCTCATCATGGGACCTCTTCCTCTGAGCTTGTGAAGGAGCCCCTTTCTCGTGGCCACATCAAGAATTCTTTGAAGAGGGTCAATTGCGATGACGCAGAGGAGTGGGGATGTGGGGGCCCCTGCCGCAGACCCTTTCCATGTTTGATTGGGCATCCAGCAATACCATTGAGGATGATCCTTGAAGAGGAAGAGGAAAGTAGAGCCGCGATCTAGTCCCTGAATTTGCACGGGAAGCGCCGCCGTTAGAGCAAGTCAAGCAAGCATTCCCACTTGACGGTGTCAAAAGCCTTACGGATATCAGGCTTGAATAGGAGGGACGGGTTTTCGCTCTTGTGGAGACGCCTAGCAAGGTTTTTCTATGGTGCTTGTGAATATAATGGCAAATCAAACAATGCATATAATATTATCTTCAGAACGGAACTATCTCGTGCAGATATATTTTGAGTCTTGGTGTCACCAGGCATAATCCAATAGAAAATTCATTTAGTCACCATAACGATAGTCAGCTTCATTACATCCTTCCACCAAAAGGTTCAACATAATAGTGTAGCACGTGGTGCCTCCTCTTGATAATAAACATTTCACACAAGCTGAACCCATGGAAAAATTGATGTAAATGTTTAGTCAATAATGCTTCATTTTGCAAGTTCAAAGAGATAGTTTCTTTCATTCTTTACCTTCGTCCCTCCATAAGCACAACCATTTAGCTCAGTTGAGGATATCAATCACCACCCGCACCTGCAGAATATATAGCATATAGTGATAGTGTTGGGAAGTAGACATAAATACAGTATTAGCACCCAAATACTTATGGTACCCCAGTCCTATGTACCTAAGGCTAGGTACCCCATACTAACTTGCCAGATCCTGTCATACCTTTACTTACAGAAGATACCCCAAGATAGGCATCCCGGGATACGTGGGTCGTGATATTACCGAACGACAACACTATCCACCACCTTAGGGTTAGGGTTAGGTTATCCTTATCAATCTATGTAAGGCGAGGAAACTTCGACCCAGAGGGCACAAGCTATCAGAAGACTTAAGCCATCCTTATGCTCGAGGCTCATTGTAACACACCATTGTTAGCAATCCCGCACCACTAGACATAAGGCTATTACCCATCTCAGGGGCCTGAAATAGGATGTATCGTCTCCCTGTCAGCTTTGTTCTTCCTCATTTGTTTGAGGTTTCGGGACCTATAAGCAAAGGATACTTCCCCGGTATCTTGGATAGTGCCGATGTAGCCAATTTTCACTCACTGGTAGAAAACGGGCATTTGGCCGGGACCCTTTAGTCCCGGCCTGCCTCTGGGCCGGGACTAAAGGCCCGGCCACGTCGCCCCAATTCCCTATGCCTCCCTCGAGGCTATAGTCCCGGCCCGTAAGGAACCTTTAGTCCCGGTTCGTGTCCCAAACCGGGACTAAAGGGCTACGCGGTGGGCAGCCCGCATGTGCGCCACCTTTAGTCCCGGTTTGTGTCTCAAACCGGGACTAAAGTCCTCTGCCTATATATAGCACAGCCCCCCTCTCCCCACTTCGTTGCATTTTTCTTGGATGGAGGATTGTGGGTGGGTGCTTGCTCTCCACTTTTTTGATGCGGTAGAGGTGTTTGTTGAAATGTGTGTTAGAGCGATGCCGCTTCAGTTCACCGAACACAACTACGATATGAGATGCCCGAGCCACGCTTAAACCTCTTCCTCTTTATTTCTACTTATTCTAAAAGGTTAGCAACTATATTTCCTCGTTTAGACCGTGCGGTACTAATTTTTAGGATCGTGATTGTATTTGATATACTGTCGTATAACGCAGAGATGAGCCATCCATGGATGTACGGTGATCGACGCACAGCCGCTTACAGAGAAGGTGTGCATTCTTTTTGAGATGCAGCCGATGCGAACAAGCATGGTGGTGGCTATATGTTTTGTCCATGTGTTGAATGTCGGAATGAGAAGGATTACACTTCCTCAAGAGTCATTCAGAGCCACCTGCTCCGGTCCGGTTTTATGTCGGGCTATAATGTTTGGACCAAGCACGGAGAAAGAGGGGTTATGATGGAAGACGACGATGAAGAAGAAGAGAACGATGATGACAACTACCGATCTATGTTCCCTGAGTATGCTGATACCGCAATGGAAGACAATGAAGAAGAAGATCAGGATGAAGAACGGGAACCAGATGAGCCCGCTGATGATCTTGACCGGGTCATTTCTGATGCACGGCGAGGTTGCGACACGGAAAAGGAGAGGTTGCAGTTCGAGCAGATGTTACAGGACCACAACAAATTGTTGTACCCAACTTGTGAAGATGGCCAGAAGAAGCTGGGTAGCACACTGGAATTGCTGAAGTGGAAGGCAGAGACCGGTGTGACTGGCTCGTCTTTCAAAAAGTTGCTGGTACTGATGAAGAAGATGCTTCCAAGAAAGAACGAATTGCCCGCCAGCACGTACGAAGCAAAGAAGCTTGTCTGCCCTCTAGGATTAGACGTGCAGAAGATACATGCATGCCCTAATGACTGCATCCTCTACCGCGGTGAGAAGTACGAGAATATGGATAAATGCCCGGTATGCACTGCATTGCGGTATAAGATCAGAAAAGATGACCCTGGTGATATTGAGGGCGAGCCACCCAGGAAGAGGGTTCCTGCCAAGGTGATGTGGTATGCTCCTATAATACCACGGTTGAAACGTCTGTTCAGAAATAAAGATCATGCGAAGTTGTTGTGATGGCACATGGAAGATCGTATGAAAGACGATAAGTTGAGGCACACCGCTGATGGTCGGCAGTGGAGAAAAATCAAGAGAGAGTTCCCGAAATTTGCAGCTGACGCAAGGAACTTATGGTTAGGTCTGAGTACAGATGGCATGAATCCTTTTGGGAAGCAGAGTTGCAGTCACAGCACCTGGCCCGTTACTCTATGTATCTACAACCTTCCTCCTTGGTTGTGCATGAAGCGTAAGTTCATTATGATGCCAGTGCTTATACAAGGTCTAAAGCAACCCGGCAATGATATTGATGTGTACCTAAGGCCATTAGTGGATGAACTTTTATAGCTGTGGGCCGAACCAGGTGTACGTGTGTGGGACGAGCACAAACAAGAGGAATTTGACCTTCGAGCGTTGCTTTTCGTAACCATCAATGATTGGCGTGCTCTTAGTAACATTTCAGGGCAGTCAAACAAGGGATAGAATGCATGCACGCACTGTTTGGATCAGATAGAAAGTATATATCTCGACAACTGTAGGAAGAATGTGTATCCGTACAATCGTCGTTTTCTTCCGCCCAAGCATCCCTTAAAGAAAAAAGGCAAGCATTTCAATGGCAAGGCAGAACCCCGGGGGAAGCCTGTCATCCGTACTGGTGCTGAAGTATTTGATATGGTCAAAGATTTAAAAGTAATCTTTGGAAAGGGTCATGGCAGCCAACCTGTTCCTAACGGCCCTGATAAGCGCGTACCCATGTGGAAGAAGAAATCTATATTTTGGGAGCTACCCTACTGGGAAGTCCATGAGGTCCGCTCGGCAATCGACGTGATGCACCTGACGAAGAATCTCTGCGTGAATATTCTAGGCTTCCTGGGCTTGTATGGGAAGTCAAAAGATACACCGGAAGCACGGGAGGACCAGGAACGTCATAAAGGAAGAGATGGCATGCATCCAGGACAGTTTCAAGGGCATGCCAGCTACGCTCTTACTAAGGAAGAGAAGGAAATCTTCTTTGAAGTCCTGTTCAGTATCAAGGTCCCGACTGGCTTCTCGTCGAATATAAAGGGAATCGTAAATATGAAAGACAAAAAATTCGAAAACCTAAAGTCTCATGACTGCCACGTGCTTATGACGCAATTGCTTCCGGTTGCATTGAGGGGAATTCTACCGGAAAATGTTCGCCTGGCAATTGTGAAGGTATGTGCATTCCTCAATGCAATTTCTCAGAAGGTAATCGATCGAGAAAGTCTATCAGGGTTACAGATTGATGTTTTCCAATGTCTGGTCAGCTTTGAGTTGTTGTTCCCGCCATCCTTCTTCAATATAATGACACACCTCCTAGTTCACCTAGTCGAAGTGATTAGAATTCTCGGTCCTGTGTTTCTACACAATATGTTCCCCTTCGAGAGGTTCATGGGAGTCTTAAAGAAATATGTTCGTAACCGTGCTAGGCCAGAAGGAAGCATCTCCAAGGGCTATGGAACAGAGGAGGTCATTGAGTTTTGTGTGGACTTTCTTCCTGACCTTAAGCCGATTGGTGTTCCTGAATCTCGGTATGAGGGTAGGCTGACAGGAAAAGGCACACTAGGAAGGAAAGCAAAAGTATGTATGGACGGGCATTCTTTCTCTCAAGCACACTACACAGTTCTACACAATTCCACCGTGGTGGCTCCGTATATCGTGAGACACAAGAATATTCTACGCTCCGAAAACCCGGGGAAGGCTGACTCTTGGATTAAAGGGGAACACGAGAAGACTTTCGGCAGTTGGTTGCAGACACATCTCATGAATGATGACACCGTTGAAGATGAGCTGTACTGTTTGGCCAGGCCACCATCTTCGACTATATGTACTTTCCAAGGGTATGAGATAAATGGGAATACATTTTACACGGTTGCCCAAGATAAAAAGAGCACCAACCAAAATACTGGTGTCCGCTTTGATGCAACAGACGAGAATGGGCACTGTTTGGAAACATATTACGGGTACATAGAGGAGATATGGGAACTTGACTATGGACCTACTTTTAAGATCCCTTTATTTCGGTGCAAATGGGTGAAGCTGACAGGAGGTGGGGTAGTTGTAGACCAAAAGTACAGCATGACAAAGTGGATCTCAACAATCTTGCGTACATGGACGAACCATTTGTCCTAGCCAATGATGTCGCTTAGGTTTTCTATGTGAAGGACATGTCTATATTAACGAGAAAAAGAAATCAACAAAAGAAGATATCGTCCGATGAGCCAAAACGCCACATAGTTCTTTCAGGGAAAAGAAACATCGTGGGAGTAGATGACAAGACAGACATGTCAGAAGATTATAATAAGTTTCACGAAATTCCGCCCTTCAAAGTGAAAACTGACCCAAACATCCTACTGAATGATGAAGATTCTCCATGGCTACGACCCAGAAGAAAACAGAAATAATAGATAGGAATATTGGTGCAATAATGTAATAATGTATTAAACCTTTTAACACATGCTATGTGGGTGAAATGATGATAGCATGCCAACTTTCAACATTTTCAGAGTTCATTTGTAGTGCTTTTCAATTTGAGGGTCAACTAGCTCAAAAAAAATAAGTTAATGCACGAAATATACCAAATGAAGTCAGAAATTGTTGAAATTTTACGATGTGCCTTTGAATGGTGCATTTTGAACACACAAAAAGTATGGAGTTCAAATAAGTTCAAAAAAATGAAATCCCTTTGTAAGAGATGAGTTCTCGTTCGAAACCCTCATACTTCGAGAGAGATTGTCCGTTTTGTACGCGAAGTGCATCCAGTTTTTGTCGTAGCACTCTCAACTTTTTAACACATGCTATGTGGGTGAAATGATGATATCATGCCAACTTTCAACATTTTCAGAGTTCATTTGTAGTGCTTTTCAATTTCAGGGTCAACTAGCTCAAAAAAAATAAGTTAATGCACGAAATATACCAAATGAAGTCAGAAATTGTTGAAATTTTGTGATGTGCCTTTGAATGGTGCATTTTGAACACACAAAAAGTATGGAATTCAAATAAGTTCAAAAAAATGAAATCCCTTTGTAAGAAATGAGTTCTCGTTCGAAACCCTCATACTTCGAGATGAGATTGTCCGTTTTGTACACGAAGTGCATCCAGTTTTTGTCGTAGCCCTCTCAACTTTTTAACACATGCTATGTGGGTGAAATGATTATATCATGCCAACTTTCAACATTTTCAAAGTTCATTTGTAGTGCTTTTCAATTTGAGGGTCAACTAGCTCAAAAAAAAATAAGTTAATGCACGAAATGTACCAAATGAAGTCAGAAATTGTTGAAATTTTGTGATGTGCCTTTGAATGGTGCATTTGGAACACACAAAATGTATGGAGTTCAAATAAGTACAAAAAAATGAAATCCCTTTGTAAGAGATGAGTTCTCGTTCGAAACCCTCATACTTCGAGAGAGATTGTCCGGTTTGTACACGAAGTGCATCCAATTTTTGTCGTAGCCCTCTCAACTTTTTAACACATCCTATGTGGGTGAAATGATGATAGCATGCCAACTTTCAACATTTTCAGAGTTCATTTGTAGTGCTTTTCAATTTCAGGGTCAACTAGCTGAAAAAAAGTAAATGCACGAAATATACCAAATGAAGTCAGAAATTGTTGAAATTTCGTGATGTGCCTTTGAATGGTGCATTTTGAACACACAAAAAGTATGGAGTTCAAATAAGTTCAAAAAAATGAAATCCCTTTGTAAGAGATGAGTTCTCGCTCGAAACCCTCATACTTCGAGAGAGATTGTCCGTTTTGTACACGAAGTGCATCCAGTTTTTGTCGTAGCCCTCTCAACTTTTTAACACAAGCTATGTGGGTGAAATGATGATAGCATGCCAACTTTCAACATTTTCAGAGTTCATTTGTAGTGCTTTTCAATTTCAGGGTCAACTAGCTCAAAAAAAATAAGTAAATGCACGAAATATACCAAATGAAGTCAGAAATTGTTGAAATTTTGTGATGTGCCTTTGAATGGTGCATTTTGAACACACAAAAAGTATGGAGTTCAAATAAGTTCAAAAAATGAAATCCCTTTGTAAGAGATGAGTTCTCGTTCGAAACCCTCATACTTCGAGAGAGATTGTCCGTTTTGTACACGAAGTGCATCCAGTTTTTGTCGTAGCACTCTCAACTTTTTAACACATGCTATGTGGGTGAAATGATGATAGCATGCCAACTTTCAACATTTTCAGAGTTCATTTGTAGTGCTTTTCAATTTCAGGGTCAACTAGCTCAAAAAAGAATAAGTTAATGCACGAAATGTACCAAATGAAGTCAAAAAAATTTAAAATTTTGTGATGTGCCTTTGAATGGTGCATTTTGAACACACAAAAAGTATGGAATTCAAATAAGTTCAAAAAAATGAAATCCCTTTGTAAGAAATGAGTTCTCGTTCGAAACCCTCATACTTCGAGAGAGATTGTCCGTTTTGTACACGAAGTGCATCCAGTTTTTGTCGTAGGCCTCTCAACTTTTTAACACATGCTATGTGGGTGAAATGATGATAGCATGCCAACTTTCAACATTTTCAAAGTTCATTTGTAGTGCTTTTCAATTTCAGGGTCAACTAGCTCAAAAAAAATAAGTAAATGCTCGAAATATACCAAATGAAGTCAGAAATTGTTGAAATTTTGTGATGTGCCTTTGAATGGTGCATTTTGAACACACAAAAAGTATGGAGTTCAAATAAGTTCAAAAAAATGAAATCCCTTTGTAAGAGATGAGTTCTCGTTCGAAACTCTGATACTTCGAGAGAGATTGTCCGTTTTGTACACGAAGTGCATCCAGTTTTGTCGTAGCCCTCTCAACTTTTTAACACATGCTATGTGGGTGAAATGATGATAGCATGCCAACTTTCAACATTTTCAGAGTTCATTTGTAGTGCTTTTAAATTTCAGGGTCAACTAGCTCAAAAATAATAATTAAATGCACGAAATATACCAAATGAAGTCAGAAATTGTTGAAATTTTGTTATGTGCCTTTGAATGGTGCATTTTGAACACACAAAAAATATGGAGTTCAAATAAGTTCAAAAAAATGAAATCCCTTTGTAAGAGATGAGTTCTCGTTCGAAACCCTGATACTTCGAGAGAGATTGTCCGTTTTGTACACGAAGTGCATCCAGTTGTTGTCGTAGCCCTCTCAACTTTTTAACACATGCTATGTGGGTGAAACAACTTTCAACATTTTCAGAGTTCATTTGTAGTGCTTTTCCATTTCAGGGTCAACTAGCTCAAAAAAAATAAGTAAATGCACGAAATATACCAAATGAAGTGAGAAAGTGTTGAAATTTTGTGATGTGCCTTTGAATGGTGCATTTTGAACACACAAAAAGTATGGAGTTCAAATAAGTTCAAAAAACTGAAATCCCTTTGTAAGAGATGAGTTCTCGTTCGAAACCCTGTTACTTCGAGAGAGATTGTCCGTTTTGTACACGAAGTGCATCCAGTTTTTGTCGTAGCCCTCTCAACTTTTGAACACATGCTATGTGGGTGAAATGATGATAGCATGCCAACTTTCAACATTTTCAGAGTTCATTTGTAGTGCTTTTCAATTTCAGGGTCAAATAGCTCAAAAATAATAAGTAAATGCACGAAATATACCAAATGAAGTCAGAAATTGTTGAAATTTTGTGATGTGCCTTTGAATGGTGCATTTTGAACACACAAAAAGTATGGAGTTCAAATAAGTTCAAAAAAATGAAATCCCTTTGTAAGAGATGAGTTCTCGTTCGAAACTCTGATACTTCGAGAGAGATTGTCCGTTTTGTACACGAAGTGCATCCAGTTTTGTCGTAGCCCTCTCAACTTTTTAACACATGCTATGTGGGTGAAATGATGATAGCATGCCAACTTTCAACATTTTCAGAGTTCATTTGTAGTGCTTTTAAATTTCAGGGTCAACTAGCTCAAAAATAATAATTAAATGCACGAAATATACCAAATGAAGTCAGAAATTGTTGAAATTTTGTTATGTGCCTTTGAATGGTGCATTTTGAACACACAAAAAATATGGAGTTCAAATAAGTTCAAAAAAATGAAATCCCTTTGTAAGAGATGAGTTCTCGTTCGAAACCCTGATACTTCGAGAGAGATTGTCCGTTTTGTACACGAAGTGCATCCAGTTGTTGTCGTAGCCCTCTCAACTTTTTAACACATGCTATGTGGGTGAAACAACTTTCAACATTTTCAGAGTTCATTTGTAGTGCTTTTCCATTTCAGGGTCAACTAGCTCAAAAAAAATAAGTAAATGCACGAAATATACCAAATGAAGTGAGAAAGTGTTGAAATTTTGTGATGTGCCTTTGAATGGTGCATTTTGAACACACAAAAAGTATGGAGTTCAAATAAGTTCAAAAAACTGAAATCCCTTTGTAAGAGATGAGTTCTCGTTCGAAACCCTGTTACTTCGAGAGAGATTGTCCGTTTTGTACACGAAGTGCATCCAGTTTTTGTCGTAGCCCTCTCAACTTTTGAACACATGCTATGTGGGTGAAATGATGATAGCATGCCAACTTTCAACATTTTCAGAGTTCATTTGTAGTGCTTTTCAATTTCAGGGTCAAATAGCTCAAAAATAATAAGTAAATGCACGAAATATACCAAATGAAGTCAGAAATTGTTGAAATTTTGTGATGTGCCTTTGAATGGTGCATTTCGAACACACAAAAAGTATGGAGTTGAAATAAGTTCAAAAAATGAAATCCCTTTGTAAGAGATGAGTTCTCGTTCGAAACCGTGATACTTCGAGAGAGATTGTCTGTTTTGTACACGAAGTGCATCCAGTTTTTGTCGTAGCCCTCTCAACTTTTTAACACATGCTATGTGGGTGAAATGATGATAGCATGCCAACTTTCAACATTTTCAAAGTTCATTTGTAGTGCTTTTCAATTTCAGGGTCAACTAGCTCAAAAAAAATAAGTAAATGCTCGAAATATACCAAATGAAGTCAGAAATTGTTGAAATTTTGTGATGTGCCTTTGAATGGTGCATTTTGAACACACAAAAAGTATGGAGTTCAAATAAGTTCAAAAAAATGAAATCCCTTTGTAAGAGATGAGTTCTCGTTCGAAACCCTGATACTTCGAGAGAGATTGTCCGTTTTGTACACGAAGTGCATCCAGTTTTGTCGTAGGCCTCTCAACTTTTTAACACATGCTATGTGGGTGAAATGATGATAGCATGCCAACTTTCAACATTTTCAGAGTTCATTTGTAGTGCTTTTCAATTTCAGGGTCAAATAGCTCAAAAATAATAAGTAAATGCACGAAATATACCAAATGAAGTCAGAAATTGTTGAAATTTTGTTATGTGCCTTTGAATGGTGCATTTTGAACACACAAAAAATATGGAGTTCAAATAAGTTCAAAAAAATGAAATCCCTTTGTAAGAGATGAGTTCTCGTTCGAAACCCTGATACTTCGAGAGAGATTGTCCGTTTTGTACACGAAGTGCATCCAGTTGTTGTCGTAGCCCTCTCAACTTTTTAACACATGCTATGTGGGTGAAACAACTTTCAACATTTTCAGAGTTCATTTGTAGTGCTTTTCCATTTCAGGGTCAACTAGCTCAAAAAAAATAAGTAAATGCACGAAATATACCAAATGAAGTGAGAAAGTGTTGAAATTTTGTGATGTGCCTTTGAATGGTGCATTTTGAACACACAAAAAGTATGGAGTTCAAATAAGTTCAAAAAACTGAAATCCCTTTGTAAGAGATGAGTTCTCGTTCGAAACCCTGTTACTTCGAGAGAGATTGTCCGTTTTGTACACGAAGTGCATCCAGTTTTTGTCGTAGCCCTCTCAACTTTTGAACACATGCTATGTGGGTGAAATGATGATAGCATGCCAACTTTCAACATTTTCAGAGTTCATTTGTAGTGCTTTTCAATTTCAGGGTCAAATAGCTCAAAAATAATAAGTAAATGCACGAAATATACCAAATGAAGTCAGAAATTGTTGAAATTTTGTGATGTGCCTTTGAATGGTGCATTTTGAACACACAAAAAGTATGGAGTTCAAATAAGTTCAAAAAAATGAAATCCCTTTGTAAGAGATGAGTTCTCGTTCGAAACTCTGATACTTCGAGAGAGATTGTCCGTTTTGTACACGAAGTGCATCCAGTTTTGTCGTAGCCCTCTCAACTTTTTAACACATGCTATGTGGGTGAAATGATGATAGCATGCCAACTTTCAACATTTTCAGAGTTCATTTGTAGTGCTTTTAAATTTCAGGGTCAACTAGCTCAAAAATAATAATTAAATGCACGAAATATACCAAATGAAGTCAGAAATTGTTGAAATTTTGTTATGTGCCTTTGAATGGTGCATTTTGAACACACAAAAAATATGGAGTTCAAATAAGTTCAAAAAAATGAAATCCCTTTGTAAGAGATGAGTTCTCGTTCGAAACCCTGATACTTCGAGAGAGATTGTCCGTTTTGTACACGAAGTGCATCCAGTTGTTGTCGTAGCCCTCTCAACTTTTTAACACATGCTATGTGGGTGAAACAACTTTCAACATTTTCAGAGTTCATTTGTAGTGCTTTTCCATTTCAGGGTCAACTAGCTCAAAAAAAATAAGTAAATGCACGAAATATACCAAATGAAGTGAGAAAGTGTTGAAATTTTGTGATGTGCCTTTGAATGGTGCATTTTGAACACACAAAAAGTATGGAGTTCAAATAAGTTCAAAAAACTGAAATCCCTTTGTAAGAGATGAGTTCTCGTTCGAAACCCTGTTACTTCGAGAGAGATTGTCCGTTTTGTACACGAAGTGCATCCAGTTTTTGTCGTAGCCCTCTCAACTTTTGAACACATGCTATGTGGGTGAAATGATGATAGCATGCCAACTTTCAACATTTTCAGAGTTCATTTGTAGTGCTTTTCAATTTCAGGGTCAAATAGCTCAAAAATAATAAGTAAATGCACGAAATATACCAAATGAAGTCAGAAATTGTTGAAATTTTGTGATGTGCCTTTGAATGGTGCATTTCGAACACACAAAAAGTATGGAGTTGAAATAAGTTCAAAAAATGAAATCCCTTTGTAAGAGATGAGTTCTCGTTCGAAACCGTGATACTTCGAGAGAGATTGTCTGTTTTGTACACGAAGTGCATCCAGTTTTTGTCGTAGCCCTCTCAACTTTTTAACACATGCTATGTGGGTGAAATGATGATAGCATGCCAACTTTCAACATTTTCAGAGTTCATTTCTAGTGCTTTTCAATTTCAGGGTGAACTAGCTCAAAAAAAAATAAGTAAATGCACGAAATATACCAAATGAAGTCAGAAATTGTTGAAATTTTGTGATGTGCCTTTGAATGGTGCATTTTGAACACACAAAAAGTATGGAGTTCAAATAAGTTCAAAAAACTGAAATCCCTTTGTAAGAGATGAGTTCTCGTTCGAAACCCTGATACTTCGAGAGATTGTCCGTTTTGTACACGAAGTGTATCCAGTAATTATCGTAGCCCTCTCAACTTTTTAACACATGCTATGTGGGTGAAATGATGATAGCATGCCAACTTTCAACATTTTCAGAGTTCATTTGTAGTGCTTTTCAATTTCAGGGTCAACTAGCTCAAAAAATATAAGTAAATGCACGGAATATACCAAATGAAGTCAGAAATTGTTGAAATTTTGTGATGTGCCTTTGAATGGTGCATTTTGAACACACAAAAAGTATGGATTTCAAATAAGTTCAGAAAAATGAAATCCCTTTGTAAGAGATGAGTTCTGGTTCGAAACCCTGATACTTCGAGAGAGATTGTCCATTTTGTACACGAAGTGCATCCAGTTTTTGTCGTAGCCCTCTCAACTTTTTAACACATGCTATGTGGGTGAAATGATGATAGCATGCCAACTTTCAACATTTTCAGAGTTCATTTGTAGTGCTTTTCAATTTCAGGGTCAACTAGCTCAAAAAAAATAAGTAAATGCATGAAATATACCAAATGAAGTCAGAAATTGTTGAAATTTTGTGATGTGCCTTTGAATGGTGCATTTTGAACACACAAAAAGTATGGAGTT
Source organism: Hordeum vulgare subsp. vulgare (assembly GCF_904849725.1). Lineage (NCBI taxonomy): Eukaryota > Viridiplantae > Streptophyta > Magnoliopsida > Poales > Poaceae > Hordeum > Hordeum vulgare. Next base: position 9,739,348 of record NC_058519.1, read on the forward strand.
CAAATAAGTTCAAAAAAATGAAATCCCTTTGTAAGAGATGAGTTCTCGTTCGAAACCCTCATACTTCGAGAGAGATTATCCGTTTTGTACACGAAGTGCATCCAGTTTTTGTCGTAGCCCTCTCAACTTTTTAACACATGCTATGTGGGTGAAATTATTATAGCATGCCAACTTTCAACATTTTCAGAGTTCATTTGTAGTGCTTTTCAATTTCAGGGTCAACTAGCTCAAAAAAAAAAGTAAATGCACGAAATATACCAAATGAAGTCAGAAATTGTTGAAATTTTGTGATGTGCCTTTGAATGGTGCATTTTGAACACACAAAAAGTATGGAGTTCAAATAAGTTCAAAAAAATGAAATCCCTTTGTAAGAGATGAGTTCTCGTTCGAAACCCTGATACTTCGAGAGAGATTGTCCGTTTTGTACACGAAGTGCATCCAGTTTTTGTCGTAGCCCTCTCAACTTTTTAACACATGCTATGTGGGTGAAATTATGATAGCATGCCAACTTTCAACATTTTCAGAGTTCATTTGTAGTGCTTTTCAATTTCAGGGTCAACTAGCTCAAAAAAAAAAGTAAATGCACGAAATATACCAAATGAAGTCAGAAATTGTTGAAATTTTGTGATGTGCCTTTGAATGGTGCATTTTGAACACACAAAAAGTATGGAGTTCAAATAAGTTCAAAAAAATGAAATCCTTTGTTAGAGATGAGTTCTCGTTCGAAACCCTGATACTTCGAGAGAGATTGTCCGTTTTGTACACGAAGTGCATCCAGTTTTTGTCGTAGCCCTCTCATCTTTTTAACACATGCTATGTGGGTGAAATGATGATAGCATGCCAACTTTCAACATTTTCAGAGTTCATTTGTAGTGCTTTTCAATTTTAGGGTCAACTAGCTCAAAAAAAATAAGTAAATGCACGAAATATACCAAATGAAGTCAGAAATTGTTGAAATTTTGTGATGTGCCTTTGAATGGTGCATTTTGAACACACAAAAAGTATGGAGTTCAAGTAAGTTCAAAAAAATGAAATCCCTTTGTAAGAGATGAGTTCTCGTTCGAAACCCTGATACTTCGAGAGAGATTGTCCGTTTTGTACACGAAGTGCATCCAGTTTTTTTCGTACCCCTATCAACTTTTTAACACATGCTATGTGGGTGAACTGATGATAGCATGCCAACTTTCAACATTTTCAGAGTTCATTTGTAGTGCTTTTCAATTTCAGGGTCAACTAGCTCAAAAAAAATAAGTAAATGCACGAAATATACCAAATGGAGTCAGAAATTGTTGAAATTTTGTGATGTGCCTTTGAATGGTGCATTTTGAACACACAAAAAGTATGGAGTTCAAATAAGTTCAAAAAAATGAAATCCCTTTGTAAGAGATGAGTTCTCGTTCGAAACCCTGATACTTCGAGAGAGATTGTCCGTTTTGTACACGAAGTGCATCCAGTTTTGTCGTACCCCTCTCAACTTTTTAACACATGCTATGTGGGTGAACTGATGATAGCATGCCAACTTTCAACATTTTCAGAGTTCATTTGTAGTGCTTTTCAATTTCAGGGTCAACTAGCTCAAAAAAAATAAGTAAATGCACGAAATATACCAAATGAAGTCAGAAATTGTTGAAATTTTGTGATGTGCCTTTGAATGGTGCATTTTGAACACACAAAAAGTATGGAGTTCAAATAAGTTCAAAAAAATGAAATCCCTTTGTAAGAGATGAGTTCTCGTTTGAAACCGTGATACTTCGAGAGAGATTGTCCGTTTTGTACACGAAGTGCATTCAGTTTTTGTCGTACCCCTCTCAACTTTTTAACACATGCTATGTGGGTGAAATGATGATAGCATGCCAACTTTCAACATTTTCAGAGTTCATTTGTAGTGCTTTTCAATTTCAGGGTCAACTAGCTCAAAAAAACAAGTAAATGCACGAAATATACCAAATGAAGTCAGAAATTGTTGAAATTTTGTGATGTGCCTTTGAATGGTGCATTTTGAACACACAAAACGTATGGAGTTCAAATAAGTTCAAAAAAATGAAATCCCTTTGTAAGAGATGAGTTCTCGTTCGAAACCCTCATACTTCGAGAGAGATTGTCCGTTTTGTACACAAGTGCATGCAGTTTTTGTCGTAGCCCTCTCAACTTTTTAACACATGCTATGTGGGTGAAATGATGATAGCATGCCAACTTTCAACATTTTCAGAGTTCATTTGTAGTGCTTTTCAATTTCAGGGTCAACTAGCTCAAAAAAAAAAGTAAATGCACGAAATATACCAAATGAAATGAGAAATTGTTGAAATTTTGTGATGTGCCTTTGAATGGTGCATTTTGAACACACAGAAAGTATGGAGTTCAAATAAGTTCAAAAAAATGAAATCCCTTTGTAAGAGATGAGTTCTCGTTCGAAACCCTGCTACTTCGAGAGAGATTGTCACTTTTGTACACGAAGTGCATCCAGTTTTTGTCGTAGCCCTCTCAACTTTTAAACACATGCTATGTTGGTGAAATGATGATAGCATGCCAACTTTCAACATTTTCAGAGTTCATTTGTAGTGCTTTGCAATTTCAGGGTCAACTAGCTCAAAAACAATAAGTAAATGCACGAAATATACCAAATGAAGTCAGAAATTGTTGAAATTTTGTGATGTGCCTTTGAATGGTGCATTTTGAACACACAAAAAGTATGGAGTTCAAGTAAGTTCAAAAAAATGAAATCCCTTTGTAAGAGATGAGTTCTCGTTCGAAACCCTGATACTTCGAGAGATTGTCCGTTTTGTACACGAAGTGTATCCAGTTTTTATCGTAGCCCTCTCAACTTTTTAACACATGCTATGTGGGTGAAATGATGATAGCATGCCAACTTTCAACATTTTCAGAGTTCATTTGTAGTGCTTTTCAATTTCAGGGTCAACTAGCTCAAAAAATATAAGTAAATGCACGAAATATACCAAATGAAGTCAGAAATTGTTGAAATTTTGTGATGTGCCTTTGAATGGTGCATTTTGAACACACAAAAAGTATGGATTTCAAATAAGTTCAAAAAAATGAAATCCCTTTGTAAGAGATGAGTTCTGGTTCGAAACCCTGATACTTCGAGAGAGATTGTCCATTTTGTACACGAAGAGCATCCAGTTTTTGTCGTAGCCCTCTCAACTTTTTAACACATGCTATGTGGGTGAAATGATGATAGCATGCCAACTTTCAACATTTTCAGAGTTCATTTGTAGTGCTTTTCAATTTCAGGGTCAACTAGCTCAAAAAAAAATAAGTAAATGCACGAAATATACCAAATGAAGTCAGAAATTGTTGAAATTTTGTGATGTGCCTTTGAATGGTGCATTTTGAACACACAAAAAGTATGGAGTTCAAATAAGTTCAAAAAAATGAAATCCCTTTGTAAGAGATGAGTTCTCGTTCGAAACCCTGATACTTCGAGAGAGATTATCCGTTTTGTACACGAAGTGCATCCAGTTTTTGTCGTAGCCCTCTCAACTTTTTAACACATGCTATGTGGGTGAAATTATTATAGCATGCCAACTTTCAACATTTTCAGAGTTCATTTGTAGTGCTTTTCAATTTCAGGGTCAACTAGCTCAAAAAAAAAAGTAAATGCACGAAATATACCAAATGAAGTCAGAAATTGTTGAAATTTTGTGATGTGCCTTTGAATGGTGCATTTTGAACACACAAAAAGTATGGAGTTCAAATAAGTTCAAAAAAATGAAATCCCTTTGTAAGAGATGAGTTCTCGTTCGAAACCCTGATACTTCGAGAGAGATTGTCCGTTTTGTACACGAAGTGCATCCAGTTTTTGTCGTAGCCCTCTCAACTTTTTAACACATGCTATGTGGGTGAAATTATGATAGCATGCCAACTTTCAACATTTTCAGAGTTCATTTGTAGTGCTTTTCAATTTCAGGGTCAACTAGCTCAAAAAAAAAAGTAAATGCACGAAATATACCAAATGAAGTCAGAAATTGTTGAAATTTTGTGATGTGCCTTTGAATGGTGCATTTTGAACACACAAAAAGTATGGAGTTCAAATAAGTTCAAAAAAATGAAATCCTTTGTTAGAGATGAGTTCTCGTTCGAAACCCTGATACTTCGAGAGAGATTGTCCGTTTTGTACACGAAGTGCATCCAGTTTTTGTCGTAGCCCTCTCAACTTTTTAACACATGCTATATGGGTGAAATGATGATAGCATGCCAACTTTCAACATTTTCAGAGTTCATTTGTAGTGCTTTTCAATTTTAGGGTCAACTAGCTCAAAAAAAATAAGTAAATGCACGAAATATACCAAATGAAGTCAGAAATTGTTGAAATTTTGTGATGTGCCTTTGAATGGTGCATTTTGAACACACAAAAAGTATGGAGTTCAAGTAAGTTCAAAAAAATGAAATCCCTTTGTAAGAGATGAGTTCTCGTTCGAAACCCTGATACTTCGAGAGAGATTGTCCGTTTTGTACACGAAGTGCATCCAGTTTTTTTCGTACCCCTATCAACTTTTTAACACATGCTATGTGGGTGAACTGATGATAGCATGCCAACTTTCAACATTTTCAGAGTTCATTTGTAGTGCTTTTCAATTTCAGGGTCAACTAGCTCAAAAAAAATAAGTAAATGCACGAAATATACCAAATGGAGTCAGAAATTGTTGAAATTTTGTGATGTGCCTTTGAATGGTGCATTTTGAACACACAAAAAGTATGGAGTTCAAATAAGTTCAAAAAAATGAAATCCCTTTGTAAGAGATGAGTTCTCGTTCGAAACCCTGATACTTCGAGAGAGATTGTCCGTTTTGTACACGAAGTGCATCCAGTTTTGTCGTACCCCTCTCAACTTTTTAACACATGCTATGTGGGTGAACTGATGATAGCATGCCAACTTTCAACATTTTCAGAGTTCATTTGTAGTGCTTTTCAATTTCAGGGTCAACTAGCTCAAAAAAAATAAGTAAATGCACGAAATATACCAAATGAAGTCAGAAATTGTTGAAATTTTGTGATGTGCCTTTGAATGGTGCATTTTGAACACACAAAAAGTATGGAGTTCAAATAAGTTCAAAAAAATGAAATCCCTTTGTAAGAGATGAGTTCTCGTTTGAAACCCTGATACTTCGAGAGAGATTGTCCGTTTTGTACACGAAGTGCATTCAGTTTTTGTCGTACCCCTCTCAACTTTTTAACACATGCTATGTGGGTGAAATGATGATAGCATGCCAACTTTCAACATTTTCAGAGTTCATTTGTAGTGCTTTTCAATTTCAGGGTCAACTAGCTCAAAAAAACAAGTAAATGCACGAAATATACCAAATGAAGTCAGAAATTGTTGAAATTTTGTGATGTGCCTTTGAATGGTGCATTTTGAACACACAAAACGTATGGAGTTCAAATAAGTTCAAAAAAATGAAATCCCTTTGTAAGAGATGAGTTCTCGTTCGAAACCCTCATACTTCGAGAGAGATTGTCCGTTTTGTACACAAGTGCATGCAGTTTTTGTCGTAGCCCTCTCAACTTTTTAACACATGCTATGTGGGTGAAATGATGATAGCATGCCAACTTTCAACATTTTCAGAGTTCATTTGTAGTGCTTTTCAATTTCAGGGTCAACTAGCTCAAAAAAAATAAGTAAATGCACGAAATATACCAAATGAAGTGAGAAATTGTTGAAATTTTGTGATGTGCCTTTGAATGGTGCATTTTGAACACACAGAAAGTATGGAGTTCAAATAAGTTCAAAAAATTGAAATCCCTTTGTAAGAGATGAGTTCTCGTTCGAAACCCTGCTACTTCGAGAGAGATTGTCAGTTTTGTACACGAAGTGCATCCAGTTTTTGTCGTAGCCCTCTCAACTTTTAAACACATGCTATGTTGTTGAAATGATGATAGCATGCCAACTTTCAACATTTTCAGAGTTCATTTGTAGTGCTTTGCAATTTCAGGGTCAACTAGCTCAAAAACAATAAGTAAATGCACGAAATATACCAAATGAAGTCAGAAATTGTTGAAATTTTGTGATGTGCCTTTGAATGGTGCATTTTGAACACACAAAAAGTATGGAGTTCAAATAAGTTCAAAAAAATGAAATCCCTTTGTAAGAGATGAGTTCTCGTTCGAAACCCTGATACTTCGAGAGAGATTATCCGTTTTGTACACGAAGTGCATCCAGTTTTTGTCGTAGCCCTCTCAACTTTTTAACACATGCTATGTGGGTGAAATTATGATAGCATGCCAACTTTCAACATTTTCAGAGTTCATTTGTAGTGCTTTTCAATTTCAGGGTCAACTAGCTCAAAAAAAAAAGTAAATGCACGAAATATACCAAATGAAGTCAGAAATTGTTGAAATTTTGTGATGTGCCTTTGAATGGTGCATTTTGAACACACAAAAAGTATGGAGTTCAAATAAGTTCAAAAAAATGAAATCCCTTTGTAAGAGATGAGTTCTCGTTCGAAACCCTGATACTTCGAGAGAGATTGTCCGTTTTGTACACGAAGTGCATCCAGTTTTTGTCGTAGCCCTCTCAACTTTTTAACACATGCTATGTGGGTGAAATTATGATAGCATGCCAACTTTCAACATTTTCAGAGTTCATTTGTAGTGCTTTTCAATTTCAGGGTCAACTAGCTCAAAAAAAAAGTAAATGCACGAAATATACCAAATGAAGTCAGAAATTGTTGAAATTTTGTGATGTGCCTTTGAATGGTGCATTGTGAACACACAAAAAGTATGGAGTTCAAATAAATTCAAAAAAATGAAATCCTTTGTTAGAGATGAGTTCTCGTTCGAAACCCTGATACTTCGAGAGAGATTGTCCGTTTTGTACACGAAGTGCATCCAGTTTTTGTCGTAGCCCTCTCAACTTTTTAACACATGCTATGTGGGTGAAATGATGTTAGCATGCCAACTTTCAACATTTTCAGAGTTCATTTGTAGTGCTTTTCAATTTTAGGGTCAACTAGCTCAAAAAAAATAAGTAAATGCACGAAATATACCAAATGAAGTCAGAAATTGTTGAAATTTTGTGATGTGCCTTTGAATGGTGCATTTTGAACACACAAAAAGTATGGAGTTCAAGTAAGTTCAAAAAAATGAAATCCCTTTGTAAGAGATGAGTTCTCGTTCGAAACCCTAATACTTCGAGAGAGATTGTCCGTTTTGTACACGAAGTGCATCCAGTTTTTTTCGTACCCCTCTCAACTTTTTAACACATGCTATGTGGGTGAACTGATGATAGCATGCCAACTTTCAACATTTTCAGAGTTCATTTGTAGTGCTTTTCAATTTTAGGGTCAACTAGCTCAAAAAAAATAAGTAAATGCACGAAATATACCAAATGGAGTCAGAAATTGTTGAAATTTTGTGATGTGCCTTTGAATGGTGCATTTTGAACACACAAAAAGTATGGAGTTCAAATAAGTTCAAAAAAATGAAATCCCTTTGTAAGAGATGAGTTCTCGTTCGAAACCCTGATACTTCGAGAGAGATTGTCCGTTTTGTACACGAAGTGCATCCAGTTTTTTTCGTACCCCTATCAACTTTTTAACACATGCTATGTGGGTGAACTGATGATAGCATGCCAACTTTCAACATTTTCAGAGTTCATTTGTAGTGCTTTTCAATTTCAGGGTCAACTAGCTCAAAAAAAATAAGTAAATGCACGAAATATACCAAATGGAGTCAGAAATTGTTGAAATTTTGTGATGTGCCTTTGAATGGTGCATTTTGAACACACAAAAAGTATGGAGTTCAAATAAGTTCAAAAAAATGAAATCCCTTTGTAAGAGATGAGTTCTCGTTCGAAACCCTGATACTTCGAGAGAGATTGTCCGTTTTGTACACGAAGTGCATCCAGTTTTGTCGTACCCCTCTCAACTTTTTAACACATGCTATGTGGGTGAACTGATGATAGCATGCCAACTTTCAACATTTTCAGAGTTCATTTGTAGTGCTTTTCAATTTCAGGGTCAACTAGCTCAAAAAAAATAAGTAAATGCACGAAATATACCAAATGGAGTCAGAAATTGTTGAAATTTTGTGATGTGCCTTTGAATGGTGCATTTTGAACACACAAAAAGTATGGAGTTCAAATAAGTTCAAAAAAATGAAATCCCTTTGTAAGAGATGAGTTCTCGTTCGAAACCCTGATACTTCGAGAGAGATTGTCCGTTTTGTACACGAAGTGCATCCAGTTTTTTTCGTACCCCTATCAACTTTTTAACACATGCTATGTGGGTGAACTGATGATAGCATGCCAACTTTCAACATTTTCAGAGTTCATTTGTAGTGCTTTTCAATTTCAGGGTCAACTAGCTCAAAAAAAATAAGTAAATGCACGAAATATACCAAATGGAGTCAGAAATTGTTGAAATTTTGTGATGTGCCTTTGAATGGTGCATTTTGAACACACAAAAAGTATGGAGTTCAAATAAGTTCAAAAAAATGAAATCCCTTTGTAAGAGATGAGTTCTCGTTCGAAACCCTCATACTTCGAGAGAGATTGTCCGTTTTGTACACGAAGTGCATCCAGTTTTGTCGTACCCCTCTCAACTTTTTAACACATGCTATGTGGGTGAACTGATGATAGCATGCCAACTTTCAACATTTTCAGAGTTCATTTGTAGTGCTTTTCAATTTCAGGGTCAACTAGCTCAAAAAAAATAAGTAAATGCACGAAATATACCAAATGAAGTGAGAAATTGTTGAAATTTTGTGATGTGCCTTTGAATGGTGCATTTTGAACACACAGAAAGTATGGAGTTCAAATAAGTTCAAAAAAATGAAATCCCTTTGTAAGAGATGAGTTCTCGTTCGAAACCCTGCTACTTCGAGAGAGATTGTCAGTTTTGTACACGAAGTGCATCCAGTTTTTGTCGTAGCCCTCTCAACTTTTAAACACATGCTATGTTGGTGAAATGATGATAGCATGCCAACTTTCAACATTTTCAGAGTTCATTTGTAGTGCTTTGCAATTTCAGGGTCAACTAGCTCAAAAACAATAAGTAAATGCACGAAATATACCAAATGAAGTCAGAAATTGTTGAAATTTTGTGATGTGCCTTTGAATGGTGCATTTTGAACACACAAAAAGTATGGAGTTCAAATAAGTCCAAAAAAATGAAATCCCTTTGTAAGAGATGAGTTCTCGTTCGAAACCCTGATACTTCGAGAGAGATTATCCGTTTTGTACACGAAGTGCATCCAGTTTTTGTCGTAGCCCTCTCAACTTTTTAACACATGCTATGTGGGTGAAATTATGATAGCATGCCAACTTTCAACATTTTCAGAGTTCATTTGTAGTGCTTTTCAATTTCAGATTCAACTAGCTCAAAAAAAAAGTAAATGCACGAAATATACCAAATGAAGTCAGAAATTGTTGAAATTTTGTGATGTGCCTTTGAATGGTGCATTTTGAACACACAAAAAGTATGGAGTTCAAATAAGTTCAAAAAAATGAAATCCCTTTGTAAGAGATGAGTTCTCGTTCGAAACCCTGATACTTCGAGAGAGATAGTCCGTTTTGTACACGAAGTGCATCTAGTTTTTGTCGTAGCCCTCTCAACTTTTTAACACATGCTATGTGGGTGAAATTATGATAGCATGCCAACTTTCAACATTTTCAGAGTTCATTTGTAGTGCTTTTCAATTTCAGGGTCAACTAGCTCAAAAAAAAAAGTAAATGCACGAAATATACCAAATGAAGTCAGAAATTGTTGAAATTTTGTGATGTGCCTTTGAATGGTGCATTGTGAACACACAAAAAGTATGGAGTTCAAATAAATTCAAAAAAATGAAATCCTTTGTTAGAGATGAGTTCTCGTTCGAAACCCTCATACTTCGAGAGAGATTGTCCGTTTTGTACACGAAGTGCATCCAGTTTTTGTCTAGCCCTCTCAACTTTTTAACACATGCTATGTGGGTGAAATGATGTTAGCATGCCAACTTTCAACATTTTCAGAGTTCATTTGTAGTGCTTTTCAATTTTAGGGTCAACTAGCTCAAAAAAAATAAGTAAATGCACGAAATATACCAAATGAAGTCAGAAATTGTTGAAATTTTGTGATGTGCCTTTGAATGGTGCATTTTGAACACACAAAAAGTATGGAGTTCAAGTAAGTTCAAAAAAATGAAATCCCTTTGTAAGAGATGAGTTCTCGTTCGAAACCCTAATACTTCGAGAGAGATTGTCCGTTTTGTACACGAAGTGCATCCAGTTTTTTTCGTACCCCTCTCAACTTTTTAACACATGCTATGTGGGTGAACTGATGATAGCATGCCAACTTTCAACATTTTCAGAGTTCATTTGTAGTGCTTTTCAATTTCAGGGTCAACTAGCTCAAAAAAAATAAGTAAATGCACGAAATATACCAAATGGAGTCAGAAATTGTTGAAATTTTGTGATGTGCCTTTGAATGGTGCATTTTGAACACACAAAAAGTATGGAGTTCAAATAAGTTCAAAAAAATGAAATCCCTTTGTAAGAGATGAGTTCTCGTTCGAAACCCTGATACTTCGAGAGAGATTGTCCGTTTTGTACACGAAGTGCATCCAGTTTTTGTCGTAGCCCTCTCAACTTTTTAACACATGCTATGTGGGTGAAATTATGATAGCATGCCAACTTTCAACATTTTCAGAGTTCATTTGTAGTGCTTTTCAATTTCAGGGTCAACTAGCTCAAAAAAAAAAAGTAAATGCACGAAATATACCAAATGAAGTCAGAAATTGTTGAAATTTTGTGATGTGCCTTTGAATGGTGCATTTTGAACACACAAAAAGTATGGAGTTCAAATAAGTTCAAAAAAATGAAATCCTTTGTTAGAGATGAGTTCTCGTTCGAAACCCTGATACTTCGAGAGAGATTGTCCGTTTTGTACACGAAGTGCATCCAGTTTTTGTCGTAGCCCTCTCAACTTTTTAACACATGCTATATGGGTGAAATGATGATAGCATGCCAACTTTCAACATTTTCAGAGTTCATTTGTAGTGCTTTTCAATTTTAGGGTCAACTAGCTCAAAAAAAATAAGTAAATGCACGAAATATACCAAATGAAGTCAGAAATTGTTGAAATTTTGTGATGTGCCTTTGAATGGTGCATTTTGAACACACAAAAAGTATGGAGTTCAAGTAAGTTCAAAAAAATGAAATCCCTTTGTAAGAGATGAGTTCTCGTTCGAAACCCTGATACTTCGAGAGAGATTGTCCGTTTTGTACACGAAGTGCATCCAGTTTTTTTCGTACCCCTATCAACTTTTTAACACATGCTATGTGGGTGAACTGATGATAGCATGCCAACTTTCAACATTTTCAGAGTTCATTTGTAGTGCTTTTCAATTTCAGGGTCAACTAGCTCAAAAAAAATAAGTAAATGCACGAAATATACCAAATGGAGTCAGAAATTGTTGAAATTTTGTGATGTGCCTTTGAATGGTGCATTTTGAACACACAAAAAGTATGGAGTTCAAATAAGTTCAAAAAAATGAAATCCCTTTGTAAGAGATGAGTTCTCGTTCGAAACCCTGATACTTCGAGAGAGATTGTCCGTTTTGTACACGAAGTGCATCCAGTTTTGTCGTACCCCTCTCAACTTTTTAACACATGCTATGTGGGTGAACTGATGATAGCATGCCAACTTTCAACATTTTCAGAGTTCATTTGTAGTGCTTTTCAATTTCAGGGTCAACTAGCTCAAAAAAAATAAGTAAATGCACGAAATATACCAAATGAAGTCAGAAATTGTTGAAATTTTGTGATGTGCCTTTGAATGGTGCATTTTGAACATACAAAAAGTATGGAGTTCAAATAAGTTCAAAAAAATGAAATCCCTTTGTAAGAGATGAGTTCTCGTTTGAAACCCTGATACTTCGAGAGAGATTGTCCGTTTTGTACACGAAGTGCATTCAGTTTTTGTCGTACCCCTCTCAACTTTTTAACACATGCTATGTGGGTGAAATGATGATAGCATGCCAACTTTCAACATTTTCAGAGTTCATTTGTAGTGCTTTTCAATTTCAGGGTCAACTAGCTCAAAAAAACAAGTAAATGCACGAAATATACCAAATGAAGTCAGAAATTGTTGAAATTTTGTGATGTGCCTTTGAATGGTGCATTTTGAACACACAAAACGTATGGAGTTCAAATAAGTTCAAAAAAATGAAATCCCTTTGTAAGAGATGAGTTCTCGTTCGAAACCCTCATACTTCGAGAGAGATTGTCCGTTTTGTACACAAGTGCATGCAGTTTTTGTCGTAGCCCTCTCAACTTTTTAACACATGCTATGTGGGTGAAATGATGATAGCATGCCAACTTTCAACATTTTCAGAGTTCATTTGTAGTGCTTTTCAATTTCAGGGTCAACTAGCTCAAAAAAAATAAGTAAATGCACGAAATATACCAAATGAAGTGAGAAATTGTTGAAATTTTGTGATGTGCCTTTGAATGGTGCATTTTGAACACACAGAAAGTATGGAGTTCAAATAAGTTCAAAAAATTGAAATCCCTTTGTAAGAGATGAGTTCTCGTTCGAAACCCTGCTACTTCGAGAGAGATTGTCAGTTTTGTACACGAAGTGCATCCAGTTTTTGTCGTAGCCCTCTCAACTTTTAAACACATGCTATGTTGTTGAAATGATGATAGCATGCCAACTTTCAACATTTTCAGAGTTCATTTGTAGTGCTTTGCAATTTCAGGGTCAACTAGCTCAAAAACAATAAGTAAATGCACGAAATATACCAAATGAAGTCAGAAATTGTTGAAATTTTGTGATGTGCCTTTGAATGGTGCATTTTGAACACACAAAAAGTATGGAGTTCAAATAAGTTCAAAAAAATGAAATCCCTTTGTAAGAGATGAGTTCTCGTTCGAAACCCTGATACTTCGAGAGAGATTATCCGTTTTGTACACGAAGTGCATCCAGTTTTTGTCGTAGCCCTCTCAACTTTTTAACACATGCTATGTGGGTGAAATTATGATAGCATGCCAACTTTCAACATTTTCAGAGTTCATTTGTAGTGCTTTTCAATTTCAGGGTCAACTAGCTCAAAAAAAAAAGTAAATGCACGAAATATACCAAATGAAGTCAGAAATTGTTGAAATTTTGTGATGTGCCTTTGAATGGTGCATTTTGAACACACAAAAAGTATGGAGTTCAAATAAGTTCAAAAAAATGAAATCCCTTTGTAAGAGATGAGTTCTCGTTCGAAACCCTGATACTTCGAGAGAGATTGTCCGTTTTGTACACGAAGTGCATCCAGTTTTTGTCGTAGCCCTCTCAACTTTTTAACACATGCTATGTGGGTGAAATTATGATAGCATGCCAACTTTCAACATTTTCAGAGTTCATTTGTAGTGCTTTTCAATTTCAGGGTCAACTAGCTCAAAAAAAAAGTAAATGCACGAAATATACCAAATGAAGTCAGAAATTGTTGAAATTTTGTGATGTGCCTTTGAATGGTGCATTGTGAACACACAAAAAGTATGGAGTTCAAATAAATTCAAAAAAATGAAATCCTTTGTTAGAGATGAGTTCTCGTTCGAAACCCTGATACTTCGAGAGAGATTGTCCGTTTTGTACACGAAGTGCATCCAGTTTTTGTCGTAGCCCTCTCAACTTTTTAACACATGCTATGTGGGTGAAATGATGTTAGCATGCCAACTTTCAACATTTTCAGAGTTCATTTGTAGTGCTTTTCAATTTTAGGGTCAACTAGCTCAAAAAAAATAAGTAAATGCACGAAATATACCAAATGAAGTCAGAAATTGTTGAAATTTTGTGATGTGCCTTTGAATGGTGCATTTTGAACACACAAAAAGTATGGAGTTCAAGTAAGTTCAAAAAAATGAAATCCCTTTGTAAGAGATGAGTTCTCGTTCGAAACCCTAATACTTCGAGAGAGATTGTCCGTTTTGTACACGAAGTGCATCCAGTTTTTTTCGTACCCCTCTCAACTTTTTAACACATGCTATGTGGGTGAACTGATGATAGCATGCCAACTTTCAACATTTTCAGAGTTCATTTGTAGTGCTTTTCAATTTTAGGGTCAACTAGCTCAAAAAAAATAAGTAAATGCACGAAATATACCAAATGGAGTCAGAAATTGTTGAAATTTTGTGATGTGCCTTTGAATGGTGCATTTTGAACACACAAAAAGTATGGAGTTCAAATAAGTTCAAAAAAATGAAATCCCTTTGTAAGAGATGAGTTCTCGTTCGAAACCCTGATACTTCGAGAGAGATTGTCCGTTTTGTACACGAAGTGCATCCAGTTTTTTTCGTACCCCTATCAACTTTTTAACACATGCTATGTGGGTGAACTGATGATAGCATGCCAACTTTCAACATTTTCAGAGTTCATTTGTAGTGCTTTTCAATTTCAGGGTCAACTAGCTCAAAAAAAATAAGTAAATGCACGAAATATACCAAATGGAGTCAGAAATTGTTGAAATTTTGTGATGTGCCTTTGAATGGTGCATTTTGAACACACAAAAAGTATGGAGTTCAAATAAGTTCAAAAAAATGAAATCCCTTTGTAAGAGATGAGTTCTCGTTCGAAACCCTGATACTTCGAGAGAGATTGTCCGTTTTGTACACGAAGTGCATCCAGTTTTGTCGTACCCCTCTCAACTTTTTAACACATGCTATGTGGGTGAACTGATGATAGCATGCCAACTTTCAACATTTTCAGAGTTCATTTGTAGTGCTTTTCAATTTCAGGGTCAACTAGCTCAAAAAAAATAAGTAAATGCACGAAATATACCAAATGGAGTCAGAAATTGTTGAAATTTTGTGATGTGCCTTTGAATGGTGCATTTTGAACACACAAAAAGTATGGAGTTCAAATAAGTTCAAAAAAATGAAATCCCTTTGTAAGAGATGAGTTCTCGTTCGAAACCCTGATACTTCGAGAGAGATTGTCCGTTTTGTACACGAAGTGCATCCAGTTTTTTTCGTACCCCTATCAACTTTTTAACACATGCTATGTGGGTGAACTGATGATAGCATGCCAACTTTCAACATTTTCAGAGTTCATTTGTAGTGCTTTTCAATTTCAGGGTCAACTAGCTCAAAAAAAATAAGTAAATGCACGAAATATACCAAATGGAGTCAGAAATTGTTGAAATTTTGTGATGTGCCTTTGAATGGTGCATTTTGAACACACAAAAAGTATGGAGTTCAAATAAGTTCAAAAAAATGAAATCCCTTTGTAAGAGATGAGTTCTCGTTCGAAACCCTCATACTTCGAGAGAGATTGTCCGTTTTGTACACGAAGTGCATCCAGTTTTGTCGTACCCCTCTCAACTTTTTAACACATGCTATGTGGGTGAACTGATGATAGCATGCCAACTTTCAACATTTTCAGAGTTCATTTGTAGTGCTTTTCAATTTCAGGGTCAACTAGCTCAAAAAAAATAAGTAAATGCACGAAATATACCAAATGAAGTGAGAAATTGTTGAAATTTTGTGATGTGCCTTTGAATGGTGCATTTTGAACACACAGAAAGTATGGAGTTCAAATAAGTTCAAAAAAATGAAATCCCTTTGTAAGAGATGAGTTCTCGTTCGAAACCCTGCTACTTCGAGAGAGATTGTCAGTTTTGTACACGAAGTGCATCCAGTTTTTGTCGTAGCCCTCTCAACTTTTAAACACATGCTATGTTGGTGAAATGATGATAGCATGCCAACTTTCAACATTTTCAGAGTTCATTTGTAGTGCTTTGCAATTTCAGGGTCAACTAGCTCAAAAACAATAAGTAAATGCACGAAATATACCAAATGAAGTCAGAAATTGTTGAAATTTTGTGATGTGCCTTTGAATGGTGCATTTTGAACACACAAATAGTATGGAGTTCAAATAAGTCCAAAAAAATGAAATCCCTTTGTAAGAGATGAGTTCTCGTTCGAAACCCTGATACTTCGAGAGAGATTATCCGTTTTGTACACGAAGTGCATCCAGTTTTTGTCGTAGCCCTCTCAACTTTTTAACACATGCTATGTGGGTGAAATTATGATAGCATGCCAACTTTCAACATTTTCAGAGTTCATTTGTAGTGCTTTTCAATTTCAGATTCAACTAGCTCAAAAAAAAAAGTAAATGCACGAAATATACCAAATGAAGTCAGAAATTGTTGAAATTTTGTGATGTGCCTTTGAATGGTGCATTTTGAACACACAAAAAGTATGGAGTTCAAATAAGTTCAAAAAAATGAAATCCCTTTGTAAGAGATGAGTTCTCGTTCGAAACCCTGATACTTCGAGAGAGATAGTCCGTTTTGTACACGAAGTGCATCCAGTTTTTGTCGTAGCCCTCTCAACTTTTTAACACATGCTATGTGGGTGAAATTATGATAGCATGCCAACTTTCAACATTTTCAGAGTTCATTTGTAGTGCTTTTCAATTTCAGGGTCAACTAGCTCAAAAAAAAAAGTAAATGCACGAAATATACCAAATGAAGTCAGAAATTGTTGAAATTTTGTGATGTGCCTTTGAATGGTGCATTGTGAACACACAAAAAGTATGGAGTTCAAATAAATTCAAAAAAATGAAATCCTTTGTTAGAGATGAGTTCTCGTTCGAAACCCTCATACTTCGAGAGAGATTGTCCGTTTTGTACACGAAGTGCATCCAGTTTTTGTCTAGCCCTCTCAACTTTTTAACACATGCTATGTGGGTGAAATGATGTTAGCATGCCAACTTTCAACATTTTCAGAGTTCATTTGTAGTGCTTTTCAATTTTAGGGTCAACTAGCTCAAAAAAAATAAGTAAATGCACGAAATATACCAAATGAAGTCAGAAATTGTTGAAATTTTGTGATGTGCCTTTGAATGGTGCATTTTGAACACACAAAAAGTATGGAGTTCAAGTAAGTTCAAAAAAATGAAATCCCTTTGTAAGAGATGAGTTCTCGTTCGAAACCCTAATACTTCGAGAGAGATTGTCCGTTTTGTACACGAAGTGCATCCAGTTTTTTTCGTACCCCTCTCAACTTTTTAACACATGCTATGTGGGTGAACTGATGATAGCATGCCAACTTTCAACATTTTCAGAGTTCATTTGTAGTGCTTTTCAATTTCAGGGTCAACTAGCTCAAAAAAAATAAGTAAATGCACGAAATATACCAAATGGAGTCAGAAATTGTTGAAATTTTGTGATGTGCCTTTGAATGGTGCATTTTGAACACACAAAAAGTATGGAGTTCAAATAAGTTCAAAAAAATGAAATCCCTTTGTAAGAGATGAGTTCTCGTTCGAAACCCTGATACTTCGAGAGAGATTGTCCGTTTTGTACACGAAGTGCATCCAGTTTTGTCGTAACCCTCTCAACTTTTTAACACATGCTATGTGGGTGAAATGATGATCGCATGCCAACTTTCAACATTTTCAGAGTTCATTTGTAGTGCTTTTCAATTTCAGGGTCAACTAGCTCAAAAAAAATAAGTAAATGCACGAAATATACCAAATGAAGTCAGAAATTGTTGAAATTTTGTGATGTGCCTTTGAATGGTGCATTTTGAACACACAAAAAGTATGGAGTTCAAATAAGTTCAAAAAAATGAAATCCCTTTGTAAGAGATGAGTTCTCGTTTGAAACCGTGATACTTCGAGAGAGATTGTCCGTTTTGTACACGAAATGCATTCAGTTTTTGTCGTACCCCTCTCAACTTTTTAACACATGCTATGTGGGTGAACTGATGATAGCATGCCAACTTTCAACATTTTCAGAGTTCATTTGTAGTGCTTTTCAATTTCAGGGTCAACTAGCTCAAAAAAACAAGTAAATGCACGAAATATACCAAATGAAGTCAGAAATTGTTGAAATTTTGTGATGTGCCTTTGAATGGTGCATTTTGAACACACAAAACGTATGGAGTTCAAATAAGTTCAAAAAAATGAAATCCCTTTGTAAGAGATGAGTTCTCGTTCGAAACCCTCATACTTCGAGAGAGATTGTCCGTTTTGTACACAAGTGCATGCAGTTTTTGTCGTAGCCCTCTCAACTTTTTAACACATGCTATGTGGGTAAAATGATGATAGCATGCCAACTTTCAACATTTTCAGAGTTCATTTGTAGTGCTTTTCAATTTCAGGGTCAACTAGCTCAAAAAAAATAAGTAAATGCACGAAATATACCAAATGAAGTGAGAAATTGTTGAAATTTTGTGATGTGCCTTTGAATGGTGCATTTTGAACACACAGAAAGTATGGAGTTCAAATAAGTTCAAAAAAATGAAATCCCTTTGTAAGAGATGAGTTCTCGTTCGAAACCCTGCTACTTCGAGAGAGATTGTCAGTTTTGTACACGAAGTGCATCCAGTTTTTGTCGTAGCCCTCTCAACTTTTAAACACATGCTATGTTGGTGAAATGATGATAGCATGCCAACTTTCAACATTTTCAGAGTTCATTTGTAGTGCTTTGCAATTTCAGGGTCAACTAGCTCAAAAACAATAAGTAAATGCACGAAATATACCAAATGAAGTCAGAAATTGTTGAAATTTTGTGATGTGCCTTTGAATGGTGCATTTTGAACACACAAAAAGTATGGAGTTCAAATAAGTTCAAAAAAATGAAATCCCTTTGTAAGAGATGAGTTCTCGTTCGAAACCCTGATACTTCGAGAGAGATTATCCGTTTTGTACACGAAGTGCATCCAGTTTTTGTCGTAGCCCTCTCAACTTTTTAACACATGCTATGGCGGTGAAATGATGATAGCATGCCAACTTTCAACATTTTCAGAGTTCATTTGTAGTGCTTTTCAATTTCAGGTTCAACTAGCTCAAAAAAAAAGTAAATGCACGAAATATACCAAATAAAGTCAGAAATTGTTGAAATTTTGTGATGTGCCTTTGAATGGTGCATTTTGAACACACAGAAAGTATGGAGTTCAAATAAGTTCAAAAAAATGAAATCCCTTTGTAAGAGATGAGTTCTAGTTCGAAACGCTCCTACTTCGAGAGAGATTGTCAGTTTTGTACACGAACTGCATCCACTTTTTGTCGTAGCCCTATCAACTTTTTAACACATGCTATGTGGGTGAAATTATGATAGCATGCCAACTTTCAACATTTTCAGAGTTCATTTGTAGTGCTTTTCAATTTCAGGGTCAACTAGCTCAAAAAAAAAAGTAAATGCACGAAATATACCAAATGGAGTCAGAAATTGTTGAAATTTTGTGATGTGCCTTTGAATGGTGCATTTTGAACACACAAAAAGTATGGAGTTCAAATAAGTTCAAAAAAATGAAATCCCTTTGTAAGAGATGAGTTCTCGTTCGAAACCCTGATACTTCGAGAGAGATTGTCCGTTTTGTACACGAAGTGCATCCAGTTTTGTCGTACCCCTCTCAACTTTTTAACACATGCTATGTGGGTGAACTGATGATAGCATGCCAACTTTCAACATTTTCAGAGTTCATTTGTAGTGCTTTTCAATTTCAGGGTCAACTAGCTCAAAAAAAATAAGTAAATGCACGAAATATACCAAATGAAGTCAGAAATTGTTGAAATTTTGTGATGTGCCTTTGAATGGTGCATTTTGAACACACAAAAAGTATGGAGTTCAAATAAGTTCAAAAAAATGAAATCCCTTTGTAAGAGATGAGTTCTCGTTTGAAACCGTGATACTTCGAGAGAGATTGTCCGTTTTGTACACGAAGTGCATTCAGTTTTTGTCGTACCCCTCTCAACTTTTTAGCACATGCTATGTGGGTGAAATGATGATAGCATGCCAACTTTCAACATTTTCAGAGTTCATTTGTAGTGCTTTTCAATTTCAGGGTCAACTAGCTCAAAAAAACAAGTAAATGCACGAAATATACCAAATGAAGTCAGAAATTGTTGAAATTTTGTGATGTGCCTTTGAATGGTGCATTTTGAACACACAAAACGTATGGAGTTCAAATAAGTTCAAAAAAATGAAATCCCTTTGTAAGAGATGAGTTCTCGTTCGAAACCCTCATACTTCGAGAGAGATTGTCCGTTTTGTACACAAGTGCATGCAGTTTTTGTCGTAGCCCTCTCAACTTTTTAACACATGCTACGTGGGTGAAATGATGATAGCATGCCAACTTTCAACATTTTCAGAGTTCATTTGTAGTGCTTTTCAATTTCAGGGTCAACTAGCTCAAAAAAAATAAGTAAATGCACGAAATATACCAAATGAAGTGAGAAATTGTTGAAATTTTGTGATGTGCCTTTGAATGGTGCATTTTGAACACATAGAAAGTATGGAGTTCAAATAAGTTCAAAAAAATGAAATCCCTTTGTAAGAGATGAGTTCTCGTTCGAAACCCTGCTACTTCGAGAGAGATTGTCCGTTTTGTACACGAAGTGCATCCAGTTTTTGTCGTAGCCCTCTCAACTTTTAAACACATGCTATGTTGGTGAAATGATGATAGCATGCCAACTTTCAACATTTTCAGAGTTCATTTGTAGTGCTTTTCAATTTCAGGGTCAACTAGCTCAAAAACAATAAGTAAATGCACGAAATATACCAAATGAAGTCAGAAATTGTTGAAATTTTGTGATGTGCCTTTGAATGGTGCATTTTGAACACACAAAAAGTATGGAGTTCAAATAAGTTCAAAAAAATGAAATCCCTTTGTAAGAGATGAGTTCTCGTTTGAAACCCTGATACTTCGAGAGAGATTGTCCGTTTTGTACACGAAGTGCATTCAGTTTT
Source organism: Hordeum vulgare subsp. vulgare (assembly GCF_904849725.1). Lineage (NCBI taxonomy): Eukaryota > Viridiplantae > Streptophyta > Magnoliopsida > Poales > Poaceae > Hordeum > Hordeum vulgare. The sequence continues at coordinate 9,760,027 of NC_058519.1, forward strand.
TGTCGTACCCCTCTCAACTTTTTAACACATGCTATGTGGGTGAAATGATGATAGCATGCCAACTTTCAACATTTTCAGAGTTCATTTGTAGTGCTTTTCAATTTCAGGGTCAACTAGCTCAAAAAAACAAGTAAATGCACGAAATATACCAAATGAAGTCAGAAATTGTTGAAATTTTGTGATGTGCCTTTGAATGGTGCATTTTGAACACACAAAACGTATGGAGTTCAAATAAGTTCAAAAAAATGAAATCCCTTTGTAAGAGATGAGTTCTCGTTCGAAACCCTCATACTTCGAGAGAGATTGTCCGTTTTGTACACAAGTGCATGCAGTTTTTGTCGTAGCCCTCTCAACTTTTTAACACATGCTATGTGGGTGAAATGATGATAGCATGCCAACTTTCAACATTTTCAGAGTTCATTTGTAGTGCTTTTCAATTTCAGGGTCAACTAGCTCAAAAAAAATAAGTAAATGCACGAAATATACCAAATGAAGTGAGAAATTGTTGAAATTTTGTGATGTGCCTTTGAATGGTGCATTTTGAACACACAGAAAGTATGGAGTTCAAATAAGTTCAAAAAATTGAAATCCCTTTGTAAGAGATGAGTTCTCGTTCGAAACCCTGCTACTTCGAGAGAGATTGTCAGTTTTGTACACGAAGTGCATCCAGTTTTTGTCGTAGCCCTCTCAACTTTTAAACACATGCTATGTTGTTGAAATGATGATAGCATGCCAACTTTCAACATTTTCAGAGTTCATTTGTAGTGCTTTGCAATTTCAGGGTCAACTAGCTCAAAAACAATAAGTAAATGCACGAAATATACCAAATGAAGTCAGAAATTGTTGAAATTTTGTGATGTGCCTTTGAATGGTGCATTTTGAACACACAAAAAGTATGGAGTTCAAATAAGTTCAAAAAAATGAAATCCCTTTGTAAGAGATGAGTTCTCGTTCGAAACCCTGATACTTCGAGAGAGATTATCCGTTTTGTACACGAAGTGCATCCAGTTTTTGTCGTAGCCCTCTCAACTTTTTAACACATGCTATGTGGGTGAAATTATGATAGCATGCCAACTTTCAACATTTTCAGAGTTCATTTGTAGTGCTTTTCAATTTCAGGGTCAACTAGCTCAAAAAAAAAAGTAAATGCACGAAATATACCAAATGAAGTCAGAAATTGTTGAAATTTTGTGATGTGCCTTTGAATGGTGCATTTTGAACACACAAAAAGTATGGAGTTCAAATAAGTTCAAAAAAATGAAATCCCTTTGTAAGAGATGAGTTCTCGTTCGAAACCCTGATACTTCGAGAGAGATTGTCCGTTTTGTACACGAAGTGCATCCAGTTTTTGTCGTAGCCCTCTCAACTTTTTAACACATGCTATGTGGGTGAAATTATGATAGCATGCCAACTTTCAACATTTTCAGAGTTCATTTGTAGTGCTTTTCAATTTCAGGGTCAACTAGCTCAAAAAAAAAGTAAATGCACGAAATATACCAAATGAAGTCAGAAATTGTTGAAATTTTGTGATGTGCCTTTGAATGGTGCATTGTGAACACACAAAAAGTATGGAGTTCAAATAAATTCAAAAAAATGAAATCCTTTGTTAGAGATGAGTTCTCGTTCGAAACCCTGATACTTCGAGAGAGATTGTCCGTTTTGTACACGAAGTGCATCCAGTTTTTGTCGTAGCCCTCTCAACTTTTTAACACATGCTATGTGGGTGAAATGATGTTAGCATGCCAACTTTCAACATTTTCAGAGTTCATTTGTAGTGCTTTTCAATTTTAGGGTCAACTAGCTCAAAAAAAATAAGTAAATGCACGAAATATACCAAATGAAGTCAGAAATTGTTGAAATTTTGTGATGTGCCTTTGAATGGTGCATTTTGAACACACAAAAAGTATGGAGTTCAAGTAAGTTCAAAAAAATGAAATCCCTTTGTAAGAGATGAGTTCTCGTTCGAAACCCTAATACTTCGAGAGAGATTGTCCGTTTTGTACACGAAGTGCATCCAGTTTTTTTCGTACCCCTCTCAACTTTTTAACACATGCTATGTGGGTGAACTGATGATAGCATGCCAACTTTCAACATTTTCAGAGTTCATTTGTAGTGCTTTTCAATTTTAGGGTCAACTAGCTCAAAAAAAATAAGTAAATGCACGAAATATACCAAATGGAGTCAGAAATTGTTGAAATTTTGTGATGTGCCTTTGAATGGTGCATTTTGAACACACAAAAAGTATGGAGTTCAAATAAGTTCAAAAAAATGAAATCCCTTTGTAAGAGATGAGTTCTCGTTCGAAACCCTGATACTTCGAGAGAGATTGTCCGTTTTGTACACGAAGTGCATCCAGTTTTTTTCGTACCCCTATCAACTTTTTAACACATGCTATGTGGGTGAACTGATGATAGCATGCCAACTTTCAACATTTTCAGAGTTCATTTGTAGTGCTTTTCAATTTCAGGGTCAACTAGCTCAAAAAAAATAAGTAAATGCACGAAATATACCAAATGGAGTCAGAAATTGTTGAAATTTTGTGATGTGCCTTTGAATGGTGCATTTTGAACACACAAAAAGTATGGAGTTCAAATAAGTTCAAAAAAATGAAATCCCTTTGTAAGAGATGAGTTCTCGTTCGAAACCCTGATACTTCGAGAGAGATTGTCCGTTTTGTACACGAAGTGCATCCAGTTTTGTCGTACCCCTCTCAACTTTTTAACACATGCTATGTGGGTGAACTGATGATAGCATGCCAACTTTCAACATTTTCAGAGTTCATTTGTAGTGCTTTTCAATTTCAGGGTCAACTAGCTCAAAAAAAATAAGTAAATGCACGAAATATACCAAATGGAGTCAGAAATTGTTGAAATTTTGTGATGTGCCTTTGAATGGTGCATTTTGAACACACAAAAAGTATGGAGTTCAAATAAGTTCAAAAAAATGAAATCCCTTTGTAAGAGATGAGTTCTCGTTCGAAACCCTGATACTTCGAGAGAGATTGTCCGTTTTGTACACGAAGTGCATCCAGTTTTTTTCGTACCCCTATCAACTTTTTAACACATGCTATGTGGGTGAACTGATGATAGCATGCCAACTTTCAACATTTTCAGAGTTCATTTGTAGTGCTTTTCAATTTCAGGGTCAACTAGCTCAAAAAAAATAAGTAAATGCACGAAATATACCAAATGGAGTCAGAAATTGTTGAAATTTTGTGATGTGCCTTTGAATGGTGCATTTTGAACACACAAAAAGTATGGAGTTCAAATAAGTTCAAAAAAATGAAATCCCTTTGTAAGAGATGAGTTCTCGTTCGAAACCCTCATACTTCGAGAGAGATTGTCCGTTTTGTACACGAAGTGCATCCAGTTTTGTCGTACCCCTCTCAACTTTTTAACACATGCTATGTGGGTGAACTGATGATAGCATGCCAACTTTCAACATTTTCAGAGTTCATTTGTAGTGCTTTTCAATTTCAGGGTCAACTAGCTCAAAAAAAATAAGTAAATGCACGAAATATACCAAATGAAGTGAGAAATTGTTGAAATTTTGTGATGTGCCTTTGAATGGTGCATTTTGAACACACAGAAAGTATGGAGTTCAAATAAGTTCAAAAAAATGAAATCCCTTTGTAAGAGATGAGTTCTCGTTCGAAACCCTGCTACTTCGAGAGAGATTGTCAGTTTTGTACACGAAGTGCATCCAGTTTTTGTCGTAGCCCTCTCAACTTTTAAACACATGCTATGTTGGTGAAATGATGATAGCATGCCAACTTTCAACATTTTCAGAGTTCATTTGTAGTGCTTTGCAATTTCAGGGTCAACTAGCTCAAAAACAATAAGTAAATGCACGAAATATACCAAATGAAGTCAGAAATTGTTGAAATTTTGTGATGTGCCTTTGAATGGTGCATTTTGAACACACAAAAAGTATGGAGTTCAAATAAGTCCAAAAAAATGAAATCCCTTTGTAAGAGATGAGTTCTCGTTCGAAACCCTGATACTTCGAGAGAGATTATCCGTTTTGTACACGAAGTGCATCCAGTTTTTGTCGTAGCCCTCTCAACTTTTTAACACATGCTATGTGGGTGAAATTATGATAGCATGCCAACTTTCAACATTTTCAGAGTTCATTTGTAGTGCTTTTCAATTTCAGAATCAACTAGCTCAAAAAAAAAAGTAAATGCACGAAATATACCAAATGAAGTCAGAAATTGTTGAAATTTTGTGATGTGCCTTTGAATGGTGCATTTTGAACACACAAAAAGTATGGAGTTCAAATAAGTTCAAAAAAATGAAATCCCTTTGTAAGAGATGAGTTCTCGTTCGAAACCCTGATACTTCGAGAGAGATAGTCCGTTTTGTACACGAAGTGCATCCAGTTTTTGTCGTAGCCCTCTCAACTTTTTAACACATGCTATGTGGGTGAAATTATGATAGCATGCCAACTTTCAACATTTTCAGAGTTCATTTGTAGTGCTTTTCAATTTCAGGGTCAACTAGCTCAAAAAAAAAAGTAAATGCACGAAATATACCAAATGAAGTCAGAAATTGTTGAAATTTTGTGATGTGCCTTTGAATGGTGCATTGTGAACACACAAAAAGTATGGAGTTCAAATAAATTCAAAAAAATGAAATCCTTTGTTAGAGATGAGTTCTCGTTCGAAACCCTCATACTTCGAGAGAGATTGTCCGTTTTGTACACGAAGTGCATCCAGTTTTTGTCTAGCCCTCTCAACTTTTTAACACATGCTATGTGGGTGAAATGATGTTAGCATGCCAACTTTCAACATTTTCAGAGTTCATTTGTAGTGCTTTTCAATTTTAGGGTCAACTAGCTCAAAAAAAATAAGTAAATGCACGAAATATACCAAATGAAGTCAGAAATTGTTGAAATTTTGTGATGTGCCTTTGAATGGTGCATTTTGAACACACAAAAAGTATGGAGTTCAAGTAAGTTCAAAAAAATGAAATCCCTTTGTAAGAGATGAGTTCTCGTTCGAAACCCTAATACTTCGAGAGAGATTGTCCGTTTTGTACACGAAGTGCATCCAGTTTTTTTCGTACCCCTCTCAACTTTTTAACACATGCTATGTGGGTGAACTGATGATAGCATGCCAACTTTCAACATTTTCAGAGTTCATTTGTAGTGCTTTTCAATTTCAGGGTCAACTAGCTCAAAAAAAATAAGTAAATGCACGAAATATACCAAATGGAGTCAGAAATTGTTGACATTTTGTGATGTGCCTTTGAATGGTGCATTTTGAACACACAAAAAGTATGGAGTTCAAATAAGTTCAAAAAAATGAAATCCCTTTGTAAGAGATGAGTTCTCGTTCGAAACCCTGATACTTCGAGAGAGATTGTCCGTTTTGTACACGAAGTGCATCCAGTTTTGTCGTAACCCTCTCAACTTTTTAACACATGCTATGTGGGTGAAATGATGATCGCATGCCAACTTTCAACATTTTCAGAGTTCATTTGTAGTGCTTTTCAATTTCAGGGTCAACTAGCTCAAAAAAAATAAGTAAATGCACGAAATATACCAAATGAAGTCAGAAATTGTTGAAATTTTGTGATGTGCCTTTGAATGGTGCATTTTGAACACACAAAAAGTATGGAGTTCAAATAAGTTCAAAAAAATGAAATCCCTTTGTAAGAGATGAGTTCTCGTTTGAAACCGTGATACTTCGAGAGAGATTGTCCGTTTTGTACACGAAATGCATTCAGTTTTTGTCGTACCCCTCTCAACTTTTTAACACATGCTATGTGGGTGAACTGATGATAGCATGCCAACTTTCAACATTTTCAGAGTTCATTTGTAGTGCTTTTCAATTTCAGGGTCAACTAGCTCAAAAAAACAAGTAAATGCACGAAATATACCAAATGAAGTCAGAAATTGTTGAAATTTTGTGATGTGCCTTTGAATGGTGCATTTTGAACACACAAAACGTATGGAGTTCAAATAAGTTCAAAAAAATGAAATCCCTTTGTAAGAGATGAGTTCTCGTTCGAAACCCTCATACTTCGAGAGAGATTGTCCGTTTTGTACACAAGTGCATGCAGTTTTTGTCGTAGCCCTCTCAACTTTTTAACACATGCTATGTGGGTAAAATGATGATAGCATGCCAACTTTCAACATTTTCAGAGTTCATTTGTAGTGCTTTTCAATTTCAGGGTCAACTAGCTCAAAAAAAATAAGTAAATGCACGAAATATACCAAATGAAGTGAGAAATTGTTGAAATTTTGTGATGTGCCTTTGAATGGTGCATTTTGAACACACAGAAAGTATGGAGTTCAAATAAGTTCAAAAAAATGAAATCCCTTTGTAAGAGATGAGTTCTCGTTCGAAACCCTGCTACTTCGAGAGAGATTGTCAGTTTTGTACACGAAGTGCATCCAGTTTTTGTCGTAGCCCTCTCAACTTTTAAACACATGCTATGTTGGTGAAATGATGATAGCATGCCAACTTTCAACATTTTCAGAGTTCATTTGTAGTGCTTTGCAATTTCAGGGTCAACTAGCTCAAAAACAATAAGTAAATGCACGAAATATACCAAATGAAGTCAGAAATTGTTGAAATTTTGTGATGTGCCTTTGAATGGTGCATTTTGAACACACAAAAAGTATGGAGTTCAAATAAGTTCAAAAAAATGAAATCCCTTTGTAAGAGATGAGTTCTCGTTCGAAACCCTGATACTTCGAGAGAGATTATCCGTTTTGTACACGAAGTGCATCCAGTTTTTGTCGTAGCCCTCTCAACTTTTTAACACATGCTATGTGGGTGAAATTATGATAGCATGCCAACTTTCAACATTTTCAGAGTTCATTTGTAGTGCTTTTCAATTTCAGGGTCAACTAGCTCAAAAAAAAAGTAAATGCACGAAATATACCAAATGGAGTCAGAAATTGTTGAAATTTTGTGATGTGCCTTTGAATGGTGCATTTTGAACACACAAAAAGTATGGAGTTCAAATAAGTTCAAAAAAATGAAATCCCTTTGTAAGAGATGAGTTCTCGTTCGAAACCCTGATACTTCGAGAGAGATTGTCCGTTTTGTACACGAAGTGCATCCAGTTTTGTCGTACCCCTCTCAACTTTTTAACACATGCTATGTGGGTGAACTGATGATAGCATGCCAACTTTCAACATTTTCAGAGTTCATTTGTAGTGCTTTTCAATTTCAGGGTCAACTAGCTCAAAAAAAATAAGTAAATGCACGAAATATACCAAATGAAGTCAGAAATTGTTGAAATTTTGTGATGTGCCTTTGAATGGTGCATTTTGAACACACAAAAAGTATGGAGTTCAAATAAGTTCAAAAAAATGAAATCCCTTTGTAAGAGATGAGTTCTCGTTTGAAACCGTGATACTTCGAGAGAGATTGTCCGTTTTGTACACGAAGTGCATTCAGTTTTTGTCGTACCCCTCTCAACTTTTTAACACATGCTATGTGGGTGAAATGATGATAGCATGCCAACTTTCAACATTTTCAGAGTTCATTTGTAGTGCTTTTCAATTTCAGGGTCAACTAGCTCAAAAAAACAAGTAAATGCACGAAATATACCAAATGAAGTCAGAAATTGTTGAAATTTTGTGATGTGCCTATGAATGGTGCATTTTGAACACACAAAAAGTATGGAGTTCAAATAAGTTCAAAAAAAACGAAATCCCTTTGTAAGAGATGAGTTCTCGTTCGAAACCCGGATACTTCGAGAGAGATTATCCGTTTTGTACACGAAGTGCATCCAGTTTTTGTCGTAGCCCTCTCAACTTTTTAACACATGCTATGTGGGTGAAATTATGATAGCATGCCAACTTTCAACATTTTCAGAGTTCATTTGTAGTGCTTTTCAATTTCAGGGTCAACTAGCTCAAAAAAAAAAGTAAATGCACGAAATATACCAAATGAAGTCAGAAATTGTTGAAATTTTGTGATGTGCCTTTGAATGGTGCATTTTGAACACACAAAAATTATGGAGTTCAAATAAGTTCAAAAAAATGAAATCCCTTTGTAAGAGATGAGTTCTCGTTCGAAACCCTGATACTTCGAGAGAGATTGTCCGTATTGTACACGAAGTGCATCCAGTTTTTGTCGTAGCCCTCTCAACTTTTTAACACATGCTATGTGGGTGAAATGATGATAGCATGCCAACTTTCAACATTTTCAGAGTTCATTTGTAGTGCTTTTCAATTTCAGGGTCAACTAGCTCAAAAAATATAAGTAAATGCACGAAATATACCAAATGAAGTCAGAAATTGTTGAAATTTTGTGATGTGCCTTTGAATGGTGCATTTTGAACACACAAAAAGTATGGATTTCAAATAAGTTCAAAAAAATGAAATCCCTTTGTAAGAGATGAGTTCTCGTTCGAAACCCTGATACTTCGAGAGAGATTGTCCATTTTGTACACGAAGTGCATCCAGTTTTTGTCGTAGCCCTCTCAACTTTTTAACACATGCTATGTGGGTGAAATGATGATAGCATGCCAACTTTCAACATTTTCAGAGTTCATTTGTAGTGCTTTTCAATTTCAGGGTCAACTAGCTCGAAAAAAATAAGTAAATGCACGAAATATACCAAATGAAGTCAGAAATTGTTGAAATTTTGTGATGTGCCTTTGAATGGTGCATTTTGAACACACAAAAAGTATGGATTTCAAATAAGTTCAAAAAAATGAAATCCCTTTGTAAGAGATGAGTTCTGGTTCGAAACCCTGATACTTCGAGAGAGATTATCCGTTTTGTACACGAAGTGCATCCAGTTTTTGTCGTAGCCCTCTCAACTTTTTAACACATGCTATGTGGGTGAAATGATGATAGCATGCCAACTTTCAACATTTTCAGAGTTCATTTGTAGTGCTTTTCAATTTCAGGGTCAACTAGCTCAAAAAAAAGTAAATGCACGAAATATACCAAATGAAGTGAGAAATTGTTGAAATTTTGTGATGTGCCTTTGAATGGTGCATTTTGAACACACAAAAAGTATGGAGTTCAAATAAGTTCAAAAAAATGAAATCCCTTTGTAAGAGATGAGTTCTCGTTCGAAACCCTGATACTTCGAGAGAGATTGTCCGTTTTGTACACGAAGTGCATCCAGTTTTTGTCGTAGCCCTCTCAACTTTTTAACACATGCTATGTGGGTGAAATTATGATAGCATGCCAACTTTCAACATTTTCAGAGTTCATTTGTAGTGCTTTTCAATTTCAGGGTCAACTAGCTCAAAAAAAAAAGTAAATGCACGAAATATACCAAATGAAGTGAGAAATTGTTGAAATTTTGTGATGTGCCTTTGAATGGTGCATTTTGAACACACAAAAAGTATGGAGTTCAAATAAGTTCAAAAAAATGAAATCCTTTGTTAGAGATGAGTTCTCGTTCGAAACCCTGATACTTCGAGAGAGATTGTCCGTTTTGTACACGAAGTGCATCCAGTTTTTGTCGTAGCCCTCTCAACTTTTTAACACATTCTATGTGGGTGAAATTATGATAGCATGCCAACTTTCAACATTTTCAGAGTTCATTTGTAGTGCTTTTCAATTTCAGGGTCAACTAGCTCAAAAAAAAAAGTAAATGCACGAAATATACCAAATGAAGTCAGAAATTGTTGAAATTTTGTGATGTGCCTTTGAATGGTGCATTTTGAACACACAAAAAGTATGGAGTTCAAATAAGTTCAAAAAAATGAAATCCTTTGTTAGAGATGAGTTCTCGTTCGAAACCCTCATACTTCGAGAGAGATTGTCCGTTTTGTACACGAAGTGCATCCAGTTTTTGTCGTAGCCCTCTCAACTTTTTAACACATGCTATGTGGGTGAAATGATGATAGCATGCCAACTTTCAACATTTTCAGAGTTCATTTGTAGTGCTTTTCAATTTTAGGGTCAACTAGCTCAAAAAAAAATAAGTAAATGCACGAAATATACCAAATGAAGTCAGAAATTGTTGAAATTTTGTGATGTGCCTTTGAATGGTGCATTTTGAACACACAAAAAGTATGGAGTTCAAGTAAGTTCAAAAAAATGAAATCCCTTTGTAAGAGATGAGTTCTCGTTCGAAACCCTGATACTTCGAGAGAGATTGTCCGTTTTGTACACGAAGTGCATCCAGTTTTTTTCGTACCCCTATCAACTTTTTAACACATGCTATGTGGGTGAACTGATGATAGCATGCCAACTTTCAACATTTTCAGAGTTCATTTGTAGTGCTTTTCAATTTCAGGGTCAACTAGCTCAAAAAAAAATAAGTAAATGCACGAAATATACCAAATGGAGTCAGAAATTGTTGAAATTTTGTGATGTGCCTTTGAATGGTGCATTTTGAACACACAAAAAGTATGGAGTTCAAATAAGTTCAAAAAAATGAAATCCCTTTGTAAGAGATGAGTTCTCGTTCGAAACCCTGATACTTCGAGAGAGATTGTCCGTTTTGTACACGAAGTGCATCCAGTTTTGTCGTACCCCTCTCAACTTTTTAACACATGCTATGTGGGTGAACTGATGATAGCATGCCAACTTTCAACATTTTCAGAGTTCATTTGTAGTGCTTTTCAATTTCAGGGTCAACTAGCTCAAAAAAAATAAGTAAATGCACGAAATATAACAAATGAAGTCAGAAATTGTTGAAATTTTGTGATCTGCCTTTGAATGGTGCATTTTGAACACACAAAAAGTATGGAGTTCAAATAAGTTCAAAAAAATGAAATCCCTTTGTAAGAGATGAGTTCTCGTTTGAAACCGTGATACTTCGAGAGAGATTGTACGTTTTGTACACGAAGTGCATTCAGTTTTTGTCGTACCCCTCTCAACTTTTTAACACATGCTATGTGGGTGAAATGATGATAGCATGCCAACTTTCAACATTTTCAGAGTTCATTTGTAGTGCTTTTCAATTTCAGGGTCAACTAGCTCAAAAAAACAAGTAAATGCACGAAATATACCAAATGAAGTCAGAAATTGTTGAAATTTTGTGATGTGCCTTTGAATGGTGCATTTTGAACACACAAAACGTATGGAGTTCAAATAAGTTCAAAAAAATGAAATCCCTTTGTAAAAGATGAGTTCTCGTTCGAAACCCTCATACTTCGAGAGAGATTGTCCGTTTTGTACACAAGTGCATGCAGTTTTTGTCGTAGCCCTCTCAACTTTTTAACACATGCTACGTGGGTGAAATGATGATAGCATGCCAACTTTCAACATTTTCAGAGTTCATTTGTAGTGCTTTTCAATTTCAGGGTCAACTAGCTCAAAAAAAATAAGTAAATGCACGAAATATACCAAATGAAGTGAGAAATTGTTGAAATTTTGTGATGTGCCTTTGAATGGTGCATTTTGAACACACAGAAAGTATGGAGTTCAAATAAGTTCAAAAAAATGAAATCCCTTTGTAAGAGATGAGTTCTCGTTCGAAACCCTGCTACTTCGAGAGAGATTGTCAGTTTTGTACACGAAGTGCATCCAGTTTTTGTCGTAGCCCTCTCAACTTTTAAACACATGCTATGTTGGTGAAATGATGATAGCATGCCAACTTTCAACATTTTCAGAGTTCATTTGTAGTGCTTTGCAATTTCAGGGTCAACTAGCTCAAAAACAATAAGTAAATGCACGAAATATACCAAATGAAGTCAGAAATTGTTGAAATTTTGTGATGTGCCTTTGAATGGTGCATTTTGAACACACAAAAAGTATGGAGTTCAAATAAGTTCAAAAAAATGAAATCCCTTTGTAAGAGATGAGTTCTCGTTCGAAACCCTGATACTTCGAGAGAGATTATCCGTTTTGTACACGAAGTGCATCCAGTTTTTGTCGTAGCCCTCTCAACTTTTTAACACATGCTATGTGGGTGAAATTATGATAGCATGCCAACTTTCAACATTTTCAGAGTTCATTTGTAGTGCTTTTCAATTTCAGGGTCAACTAGCTCAAAAAAAAAAGTAAATGCACGAAATATACCAAATGAAGTCAGAAATTGTTGAAATTTTGTGATGTGCCTTTGAATGGTGCATTTTGAACACACAAAAAGTATGGAGTTCAAATAAGTTCAAAAAAATGAAATCCCTTTGTAAGAGATGAGTTCTCGTTCGAAACCCTGATACTTCGAGAGAGATTGTCCGTTTTGTACACGAAGTGCATCCAGTTTTTGTCGTAGCCCTCTCAACTTTTTAACACATGCTATGTGGGTGAAATTATGATAGCATGCCAACTTTCAACATTTTCAGAGTTCATTTGTAGTGCTTTTCAATTTCAGGGTCAACTAGCTCAAAAAAAAAAGTAAATGCACGAAATATACCAAATGAAGTCAGAAATTGTTGAAATTTTGTGATGTGCCTTTGAATGGTGCATTGTGAACACACAAAAAGTATGGAGTTCAAATAAATTCAAAAAAATGAAATCCTTTGTTAGAGATGAGTTCTCGTTCGAAACCCTGATACTTCGAGAGAGATTGTCCGTTTTGTACACGAAGTGCATCCAGTTTTTGTCGTAGCCCTCTCAACTTTTTAACACATGCTATGTGGGTGAAATGATGTTAGCATGCCAACTTTCAACATTTTCAGAGTTCATTTGTAGTGCTTTTCAATTTTAGGGTCAACTAGCTCAAAAAAAATAAGTAAATGCACGAAATATACCAAATGAAGTCAGAAATTGTTGAAATTTTGTGATGTGCCTTTGAATGGTGCATTTTGAACACACAAAAAGTATGGAGTTCAAGTAAGTTCAAAAAAATGAAATCCCTTTGTAAGAGATGAGTTCTCGTTCGAAACCCTAATACTTCGAGAGAGATTGTCCGTTTTGTACACGAAGTGCATCCAGTTTTTTTCGTACCCCTCTCAACTTTTTAACACATGCTATGTGGGTGAACTGATGATAGCATGCCAACTTTCAACATTTTCAGAGTTCATTTGTAGTGCTTTTCAATTTCAGGGTCAACTAGCTCAAAAAAAATAAGTAAATGCACGAAATATACCAAATGGAGTCAGAAATTGTTGAAATTTTGTGATGTGCCTTTGAATGGTGCATTTTGAACACACAAAAAGTATGGAGTTCAAATAAGTTCAAAAAAATGAAATCCCTTTGTAAGAGATGAGTTCTCGTTCGAAACCCTGATACTTCGAGAGAGATTGTCCGTTTTGTACACGAAGTGCATCCAGTTTTGTCGTAACCCTCTCAACTTTTTAACACATGCTATGTGGGTGAAATGATGATCGCATGCCAACTTTCAACATTTTCAGAGTTCATTTGTAGTGCTTTTCAATTTCAGGGTCAACTAGCTCAAAAAAAATAAGTAAATGCACGAAATATACCAAATGAAGTCAGAAATTGTTGAAATTTTGTGATGTGCCTTTGAATGGTGCATTTTGAAGACACAAAAAGTATGGAGTTCAAATAAGTTCAAAAAAATGAAATCCCTTTGTAAGAGATGAGTTCTCGTTTGAAACCGTGATACTTCGAGAGAGATTGTCCGTTTTGTACACGAAATGCATTCAGTTTTTGTCGTACCCCTCTCAACTTTTTAACACATGCTATGTGGGTGAACTGATGATAGCATGCCAACTTTCAACATTTTCAGAGTTCATTTGTAGTGCTTTTCAATTTCAGGGTCAACTAGGTCAAAAAAAACAAGTAAATGCACGAAATTTACCAAATGAAGTCAGAAATTGTTGAAATTTTGTGATGTGCCTTTGAATGGTGCATTTTGAACACACAAAACGTATGGAGTTCAAATAAGTTCAAAAGAATGAAATCCCTTTGTAAGAGATGAGTTCTCGTTCGAAACCCTCATACTTCGAGAGAGATTCTCCGTTTTGTACACGAAGTGCATGCAATTTTTGTCGTAGCCCTCTCAACTTTTTAACACATGCTATGTGGGTGAAATGATGATAGCATGCCAACTTTCAACATTTTCAGAGTTCATTTGTAGTGCTTTTCAATTTCAGGGTCAACTAGCTCAAAAAAAAATAAGTAAATGCACGAAATATACCAAATGAAGTGAGAAATTGTTGAAATTTTGTGATGTGCCTTTGAATGGTGCATTTTGAACACACAGAAAGTATGGAGTTGAAATAAGTTCAAAAAAATGAAATCCCTTTGTAAGAGATGAGTTCTCGTTCGAAACCCTGCTACTTCGAGAGAGATTGTCAGTTTTGTACACGAAGTGAATCCAGTTTTTGTCGTAGCCCTCTCAACTTTTAAACACATGCTATGTTGGTGAAATGATGATAGCATGCCAACTTTCAACATTTTCAGAGTTCATTTGTAGTGCTTTGCAATTTAAGGGTCAACTAGCTCAAAAACAATAAGTAAATGCACGAAATATACCAAATGAAGTCAGAAATTGTTGAAATTTTGTGATGTGCCTATGAATGGTGCATTTTGAACACACAAAAAGTATGGAGTTCAAATAAGTTCAAAAAAAACGAAATCCCTTTGTAAGAGATGAGTTCTCGTTCGAAACCCGGATACTTCGAGAGAGATTATCCGTTTTGTACACGAAGTGCATCCAGTTTTTGTCGTAACCCTCTCAACTTTTTAACACATGCTATGTGGGTGAAATTATGATAGCATGCCAACTTTCAACATTTTCAGAGTTCATTTGTAGTGCTTTTCAATTTCAGGGTCAACTAGCTCAAAAAAAAAAGTAAATGCACGAAATATACCAAATGAAGTCAGAAATTGTTGAAATTTTGTGATGTGCCTTTGAATGGTGCATTTTGAACACACAAAAAGTATGGAGTTCAAATAAGTTCAAAAAATGAAATCCCTTTGTAAGAGATGAGTTCTCGTTCGAAACCCTGTTACTTCGAGAGAAATTATCCGTTTTGTACACGAAGTGCATCCAGTTTTTGTCGTAGCCCTCTCAACTTTTTAACACATGCTATGCGGGTGAAATTATGATAGCATGCCAACTTTCAACATTTTCAGAGTTCATTTGTAGTGCTTTTCAATTTCAGGGTCAACTAGCTCAAAAAAACAAGTAAATGCACGAAATATACCAAATGAAGTCAGAAATTGTTGAAATTTTGTGATGTGCCTTTGAATGGTGCATTTTGAACACACAAAACGTATGGAGTTCAAATAAGTTCAAAAAAATGAAATCCCTTTGTAAGAGATGAGTTCTCGTTCGAAACCCTCATACTTCGAGAGAGATTGTCCGTTTTGTACACAAGTGCATGCAGTTTTTGTCGTAGCCCTCTCAACTTTTTAACACATGCTATGTGGGTGAAATGATGATAGCATGCCAACTTTCAACATTTTCAGAGTTCATTTGTAGTGCTTTTCAATTTCAGGGTCAACTAGCTCAAAAAAAATAAGTAAATGCACGAAATATACCAAATGAAGTGAGAAATTGTTGAAATTTTGTGATGTGCCTTTGAATGGTGCATTTTGAACACACAGAAAGTATGGAGTTCAAATAAGTTCAAAAAAATGAAATCCCTTTGTAAGAGATGAGTTCTCGTTCGAAACCCTGCTACTTCGAGAGAGATTGTCAGTTTTGTACACGAAGTGCATCCAGTTTTTGTCGTAGCCCTCTCAACTTTTAAACACATGCTATGTTGGTGAAATGATGATAGCATGCCAACTTTCAACATTTTCAGAGTTCATTTGTAGTGCTTTGCAATTTCAGGGTCAACTAGCTCAAAAACAATAAGTAAATGCACGAAATATACCAAATGAAGTCAGAAATTGTTGAAATTTTGTGATGTGCCTTTGAATGGTGCATTTTGAACACACAAAAAGTATGGAGTTCAAATAAGTTCAAAAAAATGAAATCCCTTTGTAAGAGATGAGTTCTCGTTCGAAACCCTGATACTTCGAGAGAGATTATCCGTTTTGTACACGAAGTGCATCCAGTTTTTGTCGTAGCCCTCTCAACTTTTTAACACATGCTATGCGGGTGAAATTATGATAGCATGCCAACTTTCAACATCTTCATAGTTCATTTGTAGTGCTTTTCAATTTCAGGGTCAACTAGCTCAAAAAAAAAAGTAAATGCACGAAATATACCAAATGAAGTCAGAAATTGTTGAAATTTTGTGATGTGCCTTTGAATGGTGCATTTTGAACACACAAAAAGTATGGAGTTCAAATAAGTTCAAAAAAATGAAATCCCTTTGTAAGAGATGAGTTCTCGTTCGAAACCCTGATACTTCGAGAGAGATTGTCCGTTTTGTACACGAAGTGCATCCAGTTTTTGTCGTAGCCCTCTCAACTTTTTAACACATGCTATGTGGGTGAAATTATGATAGCATGCCAACTTTCAACATTTTCAGAGTTCATTTGTAGTGCTTTTCAATTTCAGGGTCAACTAGCTCAAAAAAAAAGTAAATGCACGAAATATACCAAATGAAGTCAGAAATTGTTGAAATTTTGTGATGTGCCTTTGAATGGTGCATTGTGAACACACAAAAAGTATGGAGTTCAAATAAATTCAAAAAAATGAAATCCTTTGTTAGAGATGAGTTCTCGTTCGAAACCCTGATACTTCGAGAGAGATTGTCCGTTTTGTACACGAAGTGCATCCAGTTTTTGTCGTAGCCCTCTCAACTTTTTAACACATGCTATGTGGGTGAATTGATGTTAGCATGCCAACTTTCAACATTTTCAGAGTTCATTTGTAGTGCTTTTCAATTTTAGGGTCAACTAGCTCAAAAAAAATAAGTAAATGCACGAAATATACCAAATGAAGTCAGAAATTGTTGAAATTTTGTGATGTGCCTTTGAATGGTGCATTTTGAACACACAAAAAGTATGGAGTTCAAGTAAGTTCAAAAAAATGAAATCCCTTTGTAAGAGATGAGTTCTCGTTCGAAACCCTAATACTTCGAGAGAGATTGTCCGTTTTGTACACGAAGTGCATCCAGTTTTTTTCGTACCCCTCTCAACTTTTTAACACATGCTATGTGGGTGAACTGATGATAGCATGCCAACTTTCAACATTTTCAGAGTTCATTTGTAGTGCTTTTCAATTTCAGGGTCAACTAGCTCAAAAAAAATAAGTAAATGCACGAAATATACCAAATGGAGTCAGAAATTGTTGAAATTTTGTGATGTGCCTTTGAATGGTGCATTTTGAACACACAAAAAGTATGGAGTTCAAATAAGTTCAAAAAAATGAAATCCCTTTGTAAGAGATGAGTTCTCGTTCGAAACCCTGATACTTCGAGAGAGATTGTCCGTTTTGTACACGAAGTGCATCCAGTTTTGTCGTAACCCTCTCAACTTTTTAACACATGCTATGTGGGTGAAATGATGATCGCATGCCAACTTTCTACATTTTCAGAGTTCATTTGTAGTGCTTTTCAATTTCAGGGTCAACTAGCTCAAAAAAAATAAGTAAATGCACGAAATATACCAAATGAAGTCAGAAATTGTTGAAATTTTGTGATGTGCCTTTGAATGGTGCATTTTGAACACACAAAAAGTATGGAGTTCAAATAAGTTCAAAAAAATGAAATCCCTTTGTAAGAGATGAGTTCTCGTTTGAAACCGTGATACTTCGAGAGAGATTGTCCGTTTTGTACACGAAATGCATTCAGTTTTTGTCGTACCCCTCTCAACTTTTTAACACATGCTATGTGGGTGAACTGATGATAGCATGCCAACTTTCAACATTTTCAGAGTTCATTTGTAGTGCTTTTCAATTTCAGGGTCAACTAGCTCAAAAAAACAAGTAAATGCACGAAATATACCAAATGAAGTCAGAAATTGTTGAAATTTTGTGATGTGCCTTTGAATGGTGCATTTTGAACACACAAAACGTATGGAGTTCAAATAAGTTCAAAAAAATGAAATCCCTTTGTAAGAGATGAGTTCTCGTTCGAAACCCTCATACTTCGAGAGAGATTCTCCGTTTTGTACACGAAGTGCATGCAGTTTTTGTCGTAGCCCTCTCAACTTTTTAACACATGCTATGTGGGTGAAATGATGATAGCATGCCAACTTTCAACATTTTCAGAGTTCATTTGTAGTGCTTTTCAATTTCAGGGTCAACTAGCTCAAAAAAAAATAAGTAAATGCACGAAATATACCAAATGAAGTGAGAAATTGTTGAAATTTTGTGATGTGCCTTTGAATGGTGCATTTTGAACACACAGAAAGTATGGAGTTGAAATAAGTTCAAAAAAATGAAATCCCTTTGTAAGAGATGAGTTCTCGTTCGAAACCGTGCTACTTCGAGAGAGATTGTCAGTTTTGTACACGAAGTGAATCCAGTTTTTGTCGTAGCCCTCTCAACTTTTAAACACATGCTATGTTGGTGAAATGATGATAGCATGCCAACTTTCAACATTTTCAGAGTTCATTTGTAGTGCTTTTCAATTTCAGGGTCAACTAGCTCAAAAAAAAAAAGTAAATGCACGAAATATACCAAATGAAGTCAGAAATTGTTGAAATTTTGTGATGTGCCTATTAATGGTGCATTTTGAACACACAAAAAGTATGGAGTTCAAATAAGTTCAAAAAAAACGAAATCCCTTTGTAAGAGATGAGTTCTCGTTCGAAACCCGGATACTTCGAGAGAGATTATCCGTTTTGTACACGAAGTGCATCCAGTTTTTGTCGTAGCCCTCTCAACTTTTTAACACATGCTATGTGGGTGAAATTATGATAGCATGCCAATTTCAACATTTTCAGAGTTCATTTGTAGTGCTTTTCAATTTCAGGGTCAACTAGCTCAAAAAAAAAGTAAATGCACGAAATATACCAAATGAAGTCAGAAATTGTTGAAATTTTGTGATGTGCCTTTGAATGGTGCATTTTGAACACACAAAAAGTATGGAGTTCAAATAAGTTCAAAAAAAATGAAATCCCTTTGTAAGAGATGAGTTCTCGTTCGAAACCGTGAAACTTCGAGAGAAATTATCCGTTTTGTACACGAAGTGCATCCAGTTTTTGTCGTAGCCCTCTCAACTTTTTAACACATGCTATGTGGGTGAAATTATGATAGCATGCCAACTTTCAACATTTTCAGAGTTCATTTGTAGTGCTTTTCAATTTCAGGGTCAACTAGCTCAAAAAAAAAAGTAAATGCACGAAATATACCAAATGAAGTCAGAAATTGTTGAAATTTTGTGATGTGCCTTTTAATGGTGCATTTTGAACACACAAAAATTATGGAGTTCAAATAAGTTCAAAAAAATGAAATCCCTTTGTAAGAGATGAGTTCTCGTTCGAAACCCTGATACTTCGAGAGAGATTGTCCGTTTTGTACACGAAGTGCATCCAGTTTTTGTCGTAGCCCTCTCAACTTTTTAACACATGCTATGTGGGTGAAATTATGATAGCATGCCAACTTTCAACATTTTCAGAGTTCATTTGTAGTGCTTTTCAATTTCAGGGTCAACTAGCTCAAAAAAAAAGTAAATGCACGAAATATACCAAATGAAGTCAGAAATTGTTAAAATTTTGTGATGTGCCTTTGAATGGTGCATTTTGAACACACAAAAAGTATGGAGTTCAAATAAATTCAAAAAAATGAAATCCTTTGTTAGAGATGAGTTCTCGTTCGAAACCCTGATACTTCGAGAGAGATTGTCCGTTTTGTACACGAAGTGCATCCAGTTTTTGTCGTAGCCCTCTCAACTTTTTAACACATGCTATGTGGGTGAAATGATGATAGCATGCCAACTTTCAACATTTTCAGAGTTCATTTGTAGTGCTTTTCAATTTTAGGGTCAACTAGCTCAAAAAAATAAGTAAATGCACGAAATATACCAAATGAAGTCAGAAATTGTTGAAATTTTGTGATGTGCTTTTGAATGGTGCATTTTGAACACACAAAAAGTATGGAGTTCAAGTAAGTTCAAAAAAATGAAATCCCTTTGTAAGAGATGAGTTCTCGTTCGAAACCCTGATACTTCGAGAGAGATTGTCCGTTTTGTACACGAAGAGCATCCAGTTTTTGTCGTACCCCTCTCAACTTTTTAACACTTGCTATGTGGGTGAACTGATGATAGCATGCCAACTTTCAACATTTCCAGAGTTCATTTGTAGTGCTTTTCAATTTCAGGGTCAACTAGCTCAAAAAAAATAAGTAAATGCACGAAATATACCAAATGGAGTCAGAAATTGTTGAAATTTTGTGATGTGCCTATGAATGGTGCATTTTGAACACACAAAAAGTATGGAGTTCAAATAAGTTCAAAAAAATGAAATCCCTTTGTAAGAGATGAGTTCTCGTTCGAAACCCTGATACTTCGAGAGAGATTGTCCGTTTTGTACACGAAGTGCATCCAGTTTTTGTCGTAGCCCTCTCAACTTTTTAACACATGCTATGTGGGTGAAATACTGATAGCATGCCAACTTTCAACATTTTCAGAGTTCATTTGTAGTGCTTTTCAATTTCAGGGTCAACTAGCTCAAAAAAAAATAAGTAAATGCACGAAATATACCAAATGAAGTCAGAAATTGTTGAAATTTTGTGATGTGCCTTTGAATGGTGCATTTTGAACACACAAAAAGTATGGAGTTCAAATAAGTTCAAAAAAATGAAATCCCTTTGTAAGAGATGAGTTCTCGTTCGAAACCCTGATACTTCGAGAGAGATTGTCCGTTTTGTACACGAAGTGCATCCAGTTTTTGTCGTAGCCCTCTCAACTTTTTAACACATGCTATGTGGGTGAAATTATGATAGCATGCCAACTTTCAACATTTTCAGAGTTCATTTGTAGTGCTTTTCAATTTCAGGGTCAACTAGCTCAAAAAAAAAGTAAATGCACGAAATATACCAAATGAAGTCAGAAATTGTTAAAATTTTGTGATGTGCCTTTGAATGGTGCATTTTGAACACACAAAACGTATGGAGTTCAAATAAGTTCAAAAAAATGAAATCCCTTTGTAAGAGATGAGTTCTCGTTCGAAACCCTGATACTTCGAGAGAGATTGTCCGTTTTGTACACGAAGTGCATCCAGTTTTTGTCGTAGCCCTCTCAACTTTTTAACACATGCTATGTGGGTGAAATTATGATAGCATGCCAACTTTCAACATTTTCAGAGTTCATTTGTAGTGCTTTTCAATTTCAGGGTCAACTAGCTCAAAAAAAAAGTAAATGCACGAAATATACCAAATGAAGTCAGAAATTGTTAAAATTTTGTGATGTGCCTTTGAATGGTGCATTTTGAACACACAAAAAGTATGGAGTTCAAATAAATTCAAAAAAATGAAATCCTTTGTTAGAGATGAGTTCTCGTTCGAAACCCTGATACTTCGAGAGAGATTGTCCGTTTTGTACACGAAGTGCATCCAGTTTTTGTCGTAGCCCTCTCAACTTTTTAACACATGCTATGTGGGTGAAATGATGATAGCATGCCAACTTTCAACATTTTCAGAGTTCATTTGTAGTGCTTTTCAATTTTAGGGTCAACTAGCTCAAAAAAATAAGTAAATGCACGAAATATACCAAATGAAGTCAGAAATTGTTGAAATTTTGTGATGTGCTTTTGAATGGTGCATTTTGAACACACAAAAAGTATGGAGTTCAAGTAAGTTCAAAAAAATGAAATCCCTTTGTAAGAGATGAGTTCTCGTTCGAAACCCTGATACTTCGAGAGAGATTGTCCGTTTTGTACACGAAGAGCATCCAGTTTTTGTCGTACCCCTCTCAACTTTTTAACACTTGCTATGTGGGTGAACTGATGATAGCATGCCAACTTTCAACATTTCCAGAGTTCATTTGTAGTGCTTTTCAATTTCAGGGTCAAGTAGCTCAAAAAAAATAAGTAAATGCACGAAATATACCAAATGGAGTCAGAAATTGTTGAAATTTTGTGATGTGCCTATGAATGGTGCATTTTGAACACACAAAAAGTATGGAGTTCAAATAAGTTCAAAAAAATGAAATCCCTTTGTAAGAGATGAGTTCTCGTTCGAAACCCTGATACTTCGAGAGAGATTGTCCGTTTTGTACACGAAGTGCATCCAGTTTTTGTCGTAGCCCTCTCAACTTTTTAACACATGCTATGTGGGTGAAATACTGATAGCATGCCAACTTTCAACATTTTCAGAGTTCATTTGTAGTGCTTTTCAATTTCAGGGTCAACTAGCTCAAAAAAAAATAAGTAAATGCACGAAATATACCAAATGAAGTCAGAAATTGTTGAAATTTTGTGATGTGCCTTTGAATGGTGCATTTTGAACACACAAAAAGTATGGAGTTCAAATAAGTTAAAAAAAATGAAATCCCTTTGTAAGAGATGAGTTCTCGTTTGAAACCCTGATACTTCGAGAGAGATTGTCTGTTTTGTACACGAAGTGCATCCAGTTTTTGTCGTACCACTCTCAACTTTTTAACACATGCTATGTGGGTGAACTGATGATAGCATGCCAACTTTCAACATTTTCAGAGTTCATTTGTAGTGCTTTTCAATTTCAGGGTCAACTAGCTCAAAAAAAATAAGTAAATGCACGAAATATACCAAATGGAGTCAGAAATTGTTGAAATTTTGTGATGTGCCTTTGAATGGTGCATTTTGAACACACAAAAAGTATGGAGTTCAAATAAGTTCAAAAAAAATGAAATCCCTTTGTAAGAGATAAGTTCTCGTTCGAAACCGTGATACTTCGAGAGATATTGTCCGTTTTGCACACGAAGTGCATCCAGTTTTTGTCGTAGCCCTCTCAACTTTTTAACACATGCTATGTGGGTGAAATACTGATAGCATGCCAACTTTCAACATTTTCAGAGCTCATTTGTAGTGCTTTTCAATTTCAGGGTCAACTAGCTCAAAAAAAATAAGTAAATGCACGAAATATACCAAATGAAGTCAGAAATTGTTGAAATTTTGTGATGTGCCTTTGAATGGTGCATTTTGAACACACAAAAAGTATGGAGTTCAAATAAGTTCAAAAAAATGAAATCCCTTTGTAAGAGATGAGTTCTCGTTCGAAACCCTGATACTTCGAAAGAGATTGTCCGTTTTGTACACGAAGTGCATCCAGTTTTTGTCGTAGCCCTCTCAACTTTTTAACACATGCTATGTGGGTGAAATGATGATAGCATGCCAACTTTCAACATTTTCAGAGTTCATTTGTAGTGCTTTTCAATTTCAAGGTCAACTAGCTCAAAAAATAAGTAAATGCACGAAATATACCAAATGAAGTCAGAAATTGTTAAAATTTTGTGATGTGCCTTTGAATGGTGCATTTTGAACACACAAAAAGTATGGAATTCAAATAAGTTCAAAAAAATGAAATCCCTTTGTAAGAAATGAGTTCTCGTTCGAAACCCTCATACTTCGAGAGAGATTGTCCGTTTTGTACACGAAGTGCATCCAGTTTTTGTCGTAGGCCTCTCAACTTTTTAACACATGCTATGTGGGTGAAATGATGATAGCATGCCAACTTTCAACATTTTCAAAGTTCATTTGTAGTGCTTTTCAATTTCAGGGTCAACTAGCTCAAAAAAAATAAGTAAATGCACGAAATATACCAAATGAAGTCAGAAATTGTTGAAATTTTGTGATGTGCCTTTGAATGGTGCATTTTGAACACACAAAAAGTATGGAGTTCAAACAAGTTCAAAAAAATGAAATCCCTTTGTAAGAGATGAGTTCTCGTTCGAAACTCTGATACTTCGAGAGAGATTGTCCGTTTTGTACACGAAGTGCATCCAGTTTTGTCGTAGCCCTCTCAACTTTTTAACACATGCTATGTGGGTGAAATGATGATAGCATGCCAACTTTCAACATTTTCAGAGTTCATTTGTAGTGCTTTTAAATTTCAGGGTCAACTAGCTCAAAAATAATAATTAAATGCACGAAATATACCAAATGAAGTCAGAAATTGTTGAAATTTTGTTATGTGCCTTTGAATGGTGCATTTTGAACACACAAAAAATATGGAGTTCAAATAAGTTCAAAAAAATGAAATCCCTTTGTAAGAGATGAGTTCTCGTTCGAAACCCTGATACTTCGAGAGAGATTGTCCGTTTTGTACACGAAGTGCATCCAGTTGTTGTCGTAGCCCTCTCAACTTTTTAACACATGCTATGTGGGTGAAACAACTTTCAACATTTTCAGAGTTCATTTGTAGTGCTTTTCAATTTCAGGGTCAACTAGCTCAAAAAAAATAAGTAAATGCACGAAATATACCAAATGAAGTGAGAAAGTGTTGAAATTTTGTGATGTGCCTTTGAATGGTGCATTTTGAACACACAAAAAGTATGGAGTTCAAATAAGTTCAAAAAACTGAAACCCCTTTGTAAGAGATGAGTTCTCGTTCGAAACCCTGTTACTTCGAGAGAGATTGTCCGTTTTGTACACGAAGTGCATCCAGTTTTTGTCGTAGCCCTCTCAACTTTTGAACACATGCTATGTGGGTGAAATGATGATAGCATGCCAACTTTCAACATTTTCAGAGTTCATTTGTAGTGCTTTTCAATTTCAGGGTCAAATAGCTCAAAAATAATAAGTAAATGCACGAAATATACCAAATGAAGTCAGAAATTGTTGAAATTTTGTGATGTGCCTTTGAATGGTGCATTTCGAACACACAAAAAGTATGGAGTTGAAATAAGTTCAAAAAATGAAATCCCTTTGTAAGAGATGAGTTCTCGTTCGAAACCGTGATACTTCGAGAGAGATTGTCTGTTTTGTACACGAAGTGCATCCAGTTTTTGTCGTAGCCCTCTCAACTTTTTAACACATGCTATGTGGGTGAAATGATGATAGCATGCCAACTTTCAACATTTTCAGAGTTCATTTCTAGTGCTTTTCAATTTCAGGGTGAACTAGCTCAAAAAAAATAAGTAAATACACGAAATATACCAAATGAAGTCAGAAATTGTTGAAATTTTGTGATGTGCCTTTGAATGGTGCATTTTGAACACACAAAAAGTATGGAGTTCAAATAAGTTCAAAAAACTGAAATCCCTTTGTAAGAGATGAGTTCTCGTTCGAAACCCTGATACTTCGAGAGATTGTCCGTTTTGTACACGAAGTGTATCCAGTTTTTATCGTAGCCCTCTCAACTTTTTAACACATGCTATGTGGGTGAAATGATGATAGCATGCCAACTTTCAACATTTTCAGAGTTCATTTGTAGTGCTTTTCAATTTCAGGGTCAACTAGCTCAAAAAATATAAGTAAATGCACGGAATATACCAAATGAAGTCAGAAATTGTTGAAATTTTGTGATGTGCCTTTGAATGGTGCATTTTGAACACACAAAAAGTATGGATTTCAAATAAGTTCAAAAAAATGAAATCCCTTTGTAAGAGATGAGTTCTGGTTCGAAACCCTGATACTTCGAGAGAGATTGTCCATTTTGTACACGAAGTGCATCCAGTTTTTGTCGTACCCTCTCAACTTTTTAACACATGCTATGTGGGTGAAATGATGATAGCATGCCAACTTTCAACATTTTCAGAGTTCATTTGTAGTGCTTTTCAATTTCAGGGTCAACTAGCTCAAAAAAAATAAGTAAATGCACGAAATATACCAAATGAAGTCAGAAATTGTTGAAATTTTGTGATGTGCCTTTGAATGGTGCATTTTGAACACACAAAAAGTATGGAGTTCAAATAAGTTGAAAAAAATGAAATCCCTTTGTAAGAGATGAGTTCTCGTTCGAAACCCTGATACTTCGAGAGAGATTGTCCGTTTTGTACACGCAGTGCATCCAGTTTTTGTCGTAGCCCTCTCAACTTTTTAACACACGCTATGTGGGTGAAATTATGATAGCATGCCAACTTTCAACATTTTCAGAGTTCATTTGTAGTGCTTTTCAATTTCAGGGTCAACTAGCTCAAAAAAAAAAGTAAATGCACGAAATATACCAAATGAAGTCAGAAATTGTTGAAATTTTGTGATGTGCCTTTGAATGGTGCATTTTGAACACACAAAAAGTATGGAGTTCAAATAAGTTCAAAAAAATGAAATCCTTTGTTAGAGATGAGTTCTCGTTCGAAACCCTGATACTTCGAGAGAGATTGTCCGTTTTGTACACGAAGTGCATCCAGTTTTTGTCGTAGCCCTCTCAACTTTTTAACACATGCTATGTGGGTGAAATGATGATAGCATGCCAACTTTCAACATTTTCAGAGTTCATTTGTAGTGCTTTTCAATTTTAGGGTCAACTAGCTCAAAAAAAATAAGTAAATGCACGAAATATACCAAATGAAGTCAGAAATTGTTGAAATTTTGTGATGTGCCTTTGAATGGTGCATTTTGAACACACAAAAAGTATGGAGTTCAAGTAAGTTCAAAAAAATGAAATCCCTTTGTAAGAGATGAGTTCTCGTTCGAAACCCTGATACTTCGAGAGAGATTGTCCGTTTTGTACACGAAGTGCATCCAGTTTTTGTCGTAGCCCTATCAACTTTTTAACACATGCTATGTGGGTGAACTGATGATAGCATGCCAACTTTCAACATTTTCAGAGTTCATTTGTAGTGCTTTTCAATTTCAGGGTCAACTAGCTCAAAAAAAATAAGTAAATGCACGAAATATACCAAATGGAGTCAGAAATTGTTGAAATTTTGTGATGTGCCTTTGAATGGTGCATTTTGAACACACAAAAAGTATGGAGTTCAAATAAGTTCAAAAAAATGAAATCCCTTTGTAAGAGATGAGTTCTCGTTCGAAACCCTGATACTTCGAGAGAGATTGTCCGTTTTGTACACGAAGTGCATCCAGTTTTGTCGTACCCCTCTCAACTTTTTAACACATGCTATGTGGGTGAACTGATGATAGCATGCCAACTTTCAACATTTTCAGAGTTCATTTGTAGTGCTTTTCAATTTCAGGGTCAACTAGCTCAAAAAAAATAAGTAAATGCACGAAATATACCAAATGAAGTCAGAAATTGTTGAAATTTTGTGATGTGCCTTTGAATGGGGCATTTTGAACACACAAAAAGTATGGAGTTCAAATAAGTTCAAAAAAATGAAATCCCTTTGTAAGAGATGAGTTCTCGTTCGAAACCCTGATACTTCGAGAGAGATTGTCCGTTTTGTACACGAAGTGCATCCAGTTTTGTCGTACCCCTCTCAACTTTTTAACACATGCTATGTGGGTGAAATGATGATAGCATGCCAACTTTCAACATTTTCAGAGTTCATTTGTAGTGCTTTTCAATTTCAGGGTCAACTAGCTCAAAAAAAATAAGTAAATGCACGAAATATACCAAATGAAGTCAGAAATTGTTGAAATTTTGTGATGTGCCTTTGAATGGGGCATTTTGAACACACAAAAAGTATGGAGTTCAAATAAGTTCAAAAAAATGAAATCCCTTTGTAAGAGATGAGTTCTCGTTCGAAACCCTGCTACTTCGAGAGAGATTGTCAGTTTTGTACACGAAGTGAATCCAGTTTTTGTCGTAGCCCTCTCAACTTTTAAACACATGCTATGTTGGTGAAATGATGATAGCATGCCAACTTTCAACATTTTCAGAGTTCATTTGTAGTGCTTTGCAATTTAAGGGTCAACTAGCTCAAAAACAATAAGTAAATGCACGAAATATACCAAATGAAGTCAGAAATTGTTGAAATTTTGTGATGTGCCTATGAATGGTGCATTTTGAACACACAAAAAGTATGGAGTTCAAATAAGTTCAAAAAAAACGAAATCCCTTTGTAAGAGATGAGTTCTCGTTCGAAACCCGGATACTTCGAGAGAGATTATCCGTTTTGTGCACGAAGTGCATCCAGTTTTTGTCGTAGCCCTCTCAACATTTTAACACATGCTATGTGGGTGAAATTATGATAGCATGCCAACTTTCAACATTTTCAGAGTTCATTTGTAGTGCTTTTCAATTTCAGGGTCAACTAGCTCAAAAAAACAAGTAAATGCACGAAATATACCAAATGAAGTCAGAAATTGTTGAAATTTTGTGATGTGCCTTTGAATGGTGCATTTTGAACACACAAAAAGTATGGAGTTCAAATAAGTTCAAAAAAATGAAATCCCTTTGTTAGAGATGAGTTCTCGTTCGAAACCCTGATACTTCGAGAGAGATTGTCCGTTTTGTACACGAAGTGCATCCAGTTTTTGTCGTAGCCCTCTCAACTTTTTAACACATGCTATGTGGGTGAAATGATGATAGCATGCCAACTTTCAACATTTTCAGAGTTCATTTGTAGTGCTTTTCAATTTCAGGGTCAACTAGCTCAAAAAAAAAAGTAAATGCACGAAATATACCAAATGAAGTCAGAAATTGTTGAAATTTTGTGATGTGCCTTTGAATGGTGCATTTTGAACACACAAAAAGTATGGAGTTCAAATAAGTTCAAAAATATGAAATCCCTTTGTAAGAGATGAGTTCTCGTTCGAAACCCTTATACTTCGAGAGAGATTGTCCGTTTTGTACACGAAGTGCATCCAGTTTTTGTTGTAGCCCTCTCAACTTTTTAACACATGCTATGTGGGTGAAATGATGATAGCATGCCAACTTTCAACATTTTCAGAGTTCATTTGTAGTGCTTTTCAATTTCAGGGTCAACTAGCTCAAAAAAAAAAGTAAATGCACGAAATATACCAAATGAAGTCAGAAATTGTTGAAATTTTGTGATGTGCCTTTGAATGGTGCATTTTGAACACACAAAAAGTATGGAGTTCAAATAAGTTCAAAAAAATGAAATCCTTTGTTAGAGATGAGTTCTCGTTCGAAACCCTGATACTTCGAGAGAGATTGTCCGTTTTGTACACGAAGTGCATCCAGTTTTTGTCGTAGCCCTCTCAACTTTTTAACACATGCTATGTGGGTGAAATGATGATAGCATGCCAGCTTTCAACATTTTCAGATTTCATTTGTAGTGCTTTTCAATTTTAGGGTCAACTAGCTCAAAAAAAATAAGTAAATGCACGAAATATACCAAATGAAGTCAGAAATTGTTGAAATTTTGTGATGTGCCTTTGAATGGTGCATTTTGAACACACAAAAAGTATGGAGTTCAAGTAAGTTCAAAAAAATGAAATCCCTTTGTAAGAGATGAGTTCTCGTTCGAAACCCTGATACTTCGAGAGAGATTGTCCGTTTTGTACACGAAGTGCATCCAGTTTTTTTCGTACCCCTATCAACTTTTTAACACATGCTATGTGGGTGAACTGATGATAGCATGCCAACTTTCAACATTTTCAGAGTTCATTTGTAGTGCTTTTCAATTTCAGGGTCAACTAGCTCAAAAAAAATAAGTAAATGCACGAAATATACCAAATGGAGTCAGAAATTGTTGAAATTTTGTGATGTGCCTTTGAATGGTGCATTTTGAACACACAAAAAGTATGGAGTTCAAGTAAGTTTAAAAAAATGAAATCCCTTTGTAAGAGATGAGTTCTCGTTCGAAACCCTGATACTTCGAGAGAGATTGTCCGTTTTGTACACGAAGTGCATCCAGTTTTGTCGTACCCCTCTCAACTTTTTAACACATGCTATGTGGGTGAACTGATGATAGCATGCCAACTTTCAACATTTTCAGAGTTCATTTGTAGTGCTTTTCAATTTCAGGGTCAACTAGCTCAAAAAAAATAAGTAAATGCACGAAATATACCAAATGAAGTCAGAAATTGTTGAAATTTTGTGATGTGCCTTTGAATGGGGCATTTTGAACACACAAAAAGTATGGAGTTCAAATAAGTTCAAAAAAATGAAATCCCTTTGTAAGAGATGAGTTCTCGTTTGAAACCGTGATACTTCGAGAGAGATTGTCCGTTTTGTACACGAAGTGCATTCAGTTTTTGTCGTACCCCTCTCAACTTTTTAACACATGCTATGTGGGTGAAATGATTATAGCATGCCAACTTTCAACATTTTCAGAGTTCATTTGTAGTGCTTTTCAATTTCAGGGTCAACTAGCTCAAAAAAACAAGTAAATGCACGAAATATACCAAATGAAGTCAGAAATTGTTGAAATTTTGTGATGTGCCTTTGAATGGTGCATTTTGAACACACAAAACGTATGGAGTTCAAATAAGTTCAAAAAAATGAAATCCCTTTGTAAGAGATGAGTTCTCGTTCGAAACCCTCATACTTCGAGAGAGATTGTCCGTTTTGTACACAAGTGCATGCAGTTTTTGTCGTAGCCCTCTCAACTTTTTAACACATGCTATGTGGGTGAAATGATGATAGCATGCCAACTTTCAACATTTTCAGAGTTCATTTGTAGTGCTTTTCAATTTCAGGGTCAACTAGCTCAAAAAAAATAAGTAAATGCACGAAATATACCAAATGAAGTGAGAAATTGTTGAAATTTTGTGATGTGCCTTTGAATGGTGCATTTTGAACACACAGAAAGTATGGAGTTCAAATAAGTTCAAAAAAATGAAATCCCTTTGTAAGAGATGAGTTCTCGTTCGAAACCCAGCTACATCGAGAGAGATTGTCAGTTTTGTACACGAAGTGCATCCAGTTTTTGTCGTAGCCCTCTCAACTTTTAAACACATGCTATGTTGGTGAAATGATGATAGCATGCCAACTTTCAACATTTTCAGAGTTCATTTGTAGTGCTTTGCAATTTCAGGGTCAACTAGCTCAAAAACAATAAGTAAATGCACGAAATATACCAAATGAAGTCAGAAATTGTTGAAATTTTGTGATGTGCCTTTGAATGGTGCATTTTGAACACACAAAAAGTATGGAGTTCAAGTAAGTTTAAAAAAATGAAATCCCTTTGTAAGAGATGAGTTCTCGTTCGAAACCCTGATACTTCGAGAGATTGTCCGTTTTGTACACGAAGTGTATCCAGTTTTTATCGTAGCCCTCTCAACTTTTTAACACATGCTATGTGGGTGAAATGATGATAGCATGCCAACTTTCAACATTTTCAGAGTTCATTTGTAGTGCTTTTCAATTTCAGGGTCAACTAGCTCAAAAAAAATAAGTAAATGCACGAAATATACCAAATGAAGTGAGAAATTGTTGAAATTTTGTGATGTGCCTTTGAATGGTGCATTTTGAACACACAGAAAGTATGGAGTTCAAATAAGTTCAAAAAAATGAAATCCCTTTGTAAGAGATGAGTTCTCGTTCGAAACCCAGCTACATCGAGAGAGATTGTCAGTTTTGTACACGAAGTGCATCCAGTTTTTGTCGTAGCCCTCTCAACTTTTAAACACATGCTATGTTGGTGAAATGATGATAGCATGCCAACTTTCAACATTTTCAGAGTTCATTTGTAGTGCTTTGCAATTTCAGGGTCAACTAGCTCAAAAACAATAAGTAAATGCACGAAATATACCAAATGAAGTCAGAAATTGTTGAAATTTTGTGATGTGCCTTTGAATGGTGCATTTTGAACACACAAAAAGTATGGAGTTCAAGTAAGTTTAAAAAAATGAAATCCCTTTGTAAGAGATGAGTTCTCGTTCGAAACCCTGATACTTCGAGAGATTGTCCGTTTTGTACACGAAGTGTATCCAGTTTTTATCGTAGCCCTCTCAACTTTTTAACACATGCTATGTGGGTGAAATGATGATAGCATGCCAACTTTCAACATTTTCAGAGTTCATTTGTAGTGCTTTTCAATTTCAGGGTCAACTAGCTCAAAAAATATAAGTAAATGCACGAAATATACCAAATGAAGTCAGAAATTGTTGAAATTTTGTGATGTGCCTTTGAATGGTGCATTTTGAACACACAAAAAGTATGGATTTCAAATAAGTTCAAAAAAATGAAATCCCTTTTTAAGAGATGAGTTCTGGTTCGAAACCCTGATACTTCGAGAGAGATTGTCCCTTTTGTACACGAAGTGCATCCAGTTTTTGTCGTAGCCCTCTCAACTTTTTAACACATGCTATGTGGGTGAAATGATGATAGCATGCCAACTTTCAACATTTTCAGAGTTCATTTGTAGTGCTTTTCAATTTCAGGGTCAACTAGCTCAAAAAATATAAGTAAATGCACGAAATATACCAAATGAAGTCAGAAATTGTTGAAATTTTGTGATGTGCCTTTGAATGGTGCATTTTGAACACACAAAACGTATGGAGTTCAAATAAGTTCAAAAAAATGAAATCCCTTTGTAAGAGATGAGTTCTCGTTCGAAACCCTCATACTTCGAGAGAGATTGTCCGTTTTGTACACAAGTGCATGCAGTTTTTGTCGTAGCCCTCTCAACTTTTTAACACATGCTATGTGGGTGAAATGATGATAGCATGCCAACTTTCAACATTTTCAGAGTTCATTTGTAGTGCTTTTCAATTTCAGGGTCAACTAGCTCAAAAAAAAAGTAAATGCACGAAATATACCAAATGAAGTCAGAAATTGTTGAAATTTTGTGATGTGCCTTTGAATGGTGCATTGTGAACACACAAAAAGTATGGAGTTCAAATAAATTCAAAAAAATGAAATCCTTTGTTAGAGATGAGTTCTCGTTCGAAACCCTGATACTTCGAGAGAGATTGTCCGTTTTGTACACGAAGTGCATCCAGTTTTTGTCGTAGCCCTCTCAACTTTTTAACACATGCTATGTGGGTGAAATGATGATAGCATGCCAACTTTCAACATTTTCAGAGTTCATTTGTAGTGCTTTTCAATTTTAGGGTCAACTAGCTCAAAAAAAATAAGTAAATGCACGAAATATACCAAATGAAGTCAGAAATTGTTGAAATTTTGTGATGTGCCTTTGAATGGTGCATTTTGAACACACAAAAAGTATGGAGTTCAAGTAAGTTCAAAAAAATGAAATCCCTTTGTAAGAGATGAGTTCTCGTTCGAAACCCTAATACTTCGAGAGAGATTGTCCGTTTTGTACACGAAGTGCATCCAGTTTTTTTCGTACCCCTCTCAACTTTTTAACACATGCTATGTGGGTGAACTGATGATAGCATGCCAACTTTCAACATTTTCAGAGTTCATTTGTAGTGCTTTTCAATTTCAGGGTCAACTAGCTCAAAAAAAATAAGTAAATGCACGAAATATACCAAATGGAGTCAGAAATTGTTGAAATTTTGTGATGTGCCTTTGAATGGTGCATTTTGAACACACAAAAAGTATGGAGTTCAAATAAGTTCAAAAAAATGAAATCCCTTTGTAAGAGATGAGTTCTCGTTCGAAACCCTGATA
Source organism: Hordeum vulgare subsp. vulgare (assembly GCF_904849725.1). NCBI lineage: Eukaryota > Viridiplantae > Streptophyta > Magnoliopsida > Poales > Poaceae > Hordeum > Hordeum vulgare. The sequence continues at coordinate 9,793,019 of NC_058519.1, forward strand.
CTTCGAGAGAGATTGTCCGTTTTGTACACGAAGTGCATCCAGTTTTGTCGTAACCCTCTCAACTTTTTAACACATGCTATGTGGGTGAAATGATGATCGCATGCCAACTTTCAACATTTTCAGAGTTCATTTGTAGTGCTTTTCAATTTCAGGGTCAACTAGCTCAAAAAAAATAAGTAAATGCACGAAATATACCAAATGAAGTCAGAAGTTGTTGAAATTTTGTGATGTGCCTTTGAATGGTGCATTTTGCACACACAAAAAGTATGGAGTTCAAATAAGTTCAAAAAAAATGAAATCCCTTTGTAAGAGATGAGTTCTCGTTTGAAACCGTGATACTTCGAGAGAGATTGTCCGTTTTGTACACGAAATGCATTCAGTTTTTGTCGTACCCCTCTCAACTTTTTAACACATGCTATGTGGGTGAACTGATGATAGCATGCCAACTATCAACATTTTCAGAGTTCATTTGTAGTGCTTTTCAATTTCAGGGTCAACTAGCTCAAAAAAACAAGTAAATGCACGAAATATACCAAATGAAGTCAGAAATTGTTGAAATTTTGTGATGTGCCTTTGAATGGTGCATTTTGAACACACAAAACGTATGGAGTTCAAATAAGTTCAAAAAAATGAAATCCCTTTGTAAGAGATGAGTTCTCGTTCGAAACCCTCATACTTCGAGAGAGATTCTCCGTTTTGTACACGAAGTGCATGCAGTTTTTGTCGTAGCCCTCTCAACTTTTTAACACATGCTATGTGGGTGAAATGATGATAGCATGCCAACTTTCAACATTTTCAGAGTTCATTTGTAGTGCTTTTCAATTTCAGGGTCAACTAGCTCAAAAAAAAATAAGTAAATGCACGAAATATACCAAATGAAGTGAGAAATTGTTGAAATTTTGTGATGTGCCTTTGAATGGTGCATTTTGAACACACAGAAAGTGTGGAGTTGAAATAAGTTCAAAAAAATGAAATCCCTTTGTAAGAGATGAGTTCTCGTTCGAAACCCTGCTACTTCGAGAGAGATTGTCAGTTTTGTACACGAAGTGAATCCAGTTTTTGTCGTAGCCCTCTCAACTTTTAAACACATGCTATGTTGGTGAAATGATGATAGCATGCCAACTTTCAACATTTTCAGAGTTCATTTGTAGTGCTTTTCAATTTCAGGGTCAACTAGCTCAAAAAAAATAAGTAAATGCACGAAATATACCAAATGAAGTGAGAAATTGTTGAAATTTTGTGATGTGCCTTTGAATGGTGCATTTTGAACACACAGAAAGTATGGAGTTCAAATAAGTTCAAAAAAATGAAATCCCTTTGTAAGAGATGAGTTCTCGTTCGAAACCCAGCTACATCGAGAGAGATTGTCAGTTTTGTACACGAAGTGCATCCAGTTTTTGTCGTAGCCCTCTCAACTTTTAAACACATGCTATGTTGGTGAAATGATGATAGCATGCCAACTTTCAACATTTTCAGAGTTCATTTGTAGTGCTTTGCAATTTCAGGGTCAACTAGCTCAAAAACAATAAGTAAATGCACGAAATATACCAAATGAAGTCAGAAATTGTTGAAATTTTGTGATGTGCCTTTGAATGGTGCATTTTGAACACACAAAAAGTATGGAGTTCAAGTAAGTTTAAAAAAATGAAATCCCTTTGTAAGAGATGAGTTCTCGTTCGAAACCCTGATACTTCGAGAGATTGTCCGTTTTGTACACGAAGTGTATCCAGTTTTTATCGTAGCCCTCTCAACTTTTTAACACATGCTATGTGGGTGAAATGATGATAGCATGCCAACTTTCAACATTTTCAGAGTTCATTTGTAGTGCTTTTCAATTTCAGGGTCAACTAGCTCAAAAAATATAAGTAAATGCACGAAATATACCAAATGAAGTCAGAAATTGTTGAAATTTTGTGATGTGCCTTTGAATGGTGCATTTTGAACACACAAAAAGTATGGATTTCAAATAAGTTCAAAAAAATGAAATCCCTTTTTAAGAGATGAGTTCTGGTTCGAAACCCTGATACTTCGAGAGAGATTGTCCCTTTTGTACACGAAGTGCATCCAGTTTTTGTCGTAGCCCTCTCAACTTTTTAACACATGCTATGTGGGTGAAATGATGATAGCATGCCAACTTTCAACATTTTCAGAGTTCATTTGTAGTGCTTTTCAATTTCAGGGTCAACTAGCTCAAAAAATATAAGTAAATGCACGAAATATACCAAATGAAGTCAGAAATTGTTGAAATTTTGTGATGTGCCTTTGAATGGTGCATTTTGAACACACAAAACGTATGGAGTTCAAATAAGTTCAAAAAAATGAAATCCCTTTGTAAGAGATGAGTTCTCGTTCGAAACCCTCATACTTCGAGAGAGATTGTCCGTTTTGTACACAAGTGCATGCAGTTTTTGTCGTAGCCCTCTCAACTTTTTAACACATGCTATGTGGGTGAAATGATGATAGCATGCCAACTTTCAACATTTTCAGAGTTCATTTGTAGTGCTTTTCAATTTCAGGGTCAACTAGCTCAAAAAAAAAGTAAATGCACGAAATATACCAAATGAAGTCAGAAATTGTTGAAATTTTGTGATGTGCCTTTGAATGGTGCATTGTGAACACACAAAAAGTATGGAGTTCAAATAAATTCAAAAAAATGAAATCCTTTGTTAGAGATGAGTTCTCGTTCGAAACCCTGATACTTCGAGAGAGATTGTCCGTTTTGTACACGAAGTGCATCCAGTTTTTGTCGTAGCCCTCTCAACTTTTTAACACATGCTATGTGGGTGAAATGATGATAGCATGCCAACTTTCAACATTTTCAGAGTTCATTTGTAGTGCTTTTCAATTTTAGGGTCAACTAGCTCAAAAAAAATAAGTAAATGCACGAAATATACCAAATGAAGTCAGAAATTGTTGAAATTTTGTGATGTGCCTTTGAATGGTGCATTTTGAACACACAAAAAGTATGGAGTTCAAGTAAGTTCAAAAAAATGAAATCCCTTTGTAAGAGATGAGTTCTCGTTCGAAACCCTAATACTTCGAGAGAGATTGTCCGTTTTGTACACGAAGTGCATCCAGTTTTTTTCGTACCCCTCTCAACTTTTTAACACATGCTATGTGGGTGAACTGATGATAGCATGCCAACTTTCAACATTTTCAGAGTTCATTTGTAGTGCTTTTCAATTTCAGGGTCAACTAGCTCAAAAAAAATAAGTAAATGCACGAAATATACCAAATGGAGTCAGAAATTGTTGAAATTTTGTGATGTGCCTTTGAATGGTGCATTTTGAACACACAAAAAGTATGGAGTTCAAATAAGTTCAAAAAAATGAAATCCCTTTGTAAGAGATGAGTTCTCGTTCGAAACCCTGATACTTCGAGAGAGATTGTCCGTTTTGTACACGAAGTGCATCCAGTTTTGTCGTAACCCTCTCAACTTTTTAACACATGCTATGTGGGTGAAATGATGATCGCATGCCAACTTTCAACATTTTCAGAGTTCATTTGTAGTGCTTTTCAATTTCAGGGTCAACTAGCTCAAAAAAAATAAGTAAATGCACGAAATATACCAAATGAAGTCAGAAGTTGTTGAAATTTTGTGATGTGCCTTTGAATGGTGCATTTTGCACACACAAAAAGTATGGAGTTCAAATAAGTTCAAAAAAAATGAAATCCCTTTGTAAGAGATGAGTTCTCGTTTGAAACCGTGATACTTCGAGAGAGATTGTCCGTTTTGTACACGAAATGCATTCAGTTTTTGTCGTACCCCTCTCAACTTTTTAACACATGCTATGTGGGTGAACTGATGATAGCATGCCAACTATCAACATTTTCAGAGTTCATTTGTAGTGCTTTTCAATTTCAGGGTCAACTAGCTCAAAAAAACAAGTAAATGCACGAAATATACCAAATGAAGTCAGAAATTGTTGAAATTTTGTGATGTGCCTTTGAATGGTGCATTTTGAACACACAAAACGTATGGAGTTCAAATAAGTTCAAAAAAATGAAATCCCTTTGTAAGAGATGAGTTCTCGTTCGAAACCCTCATACTTCGAGAGAGATTCTCCGTTTTGTACACGAAGTGCATGCAGTTTTTGTCGTAGCCCTCTCAACTTTTTAACACATGCTATGTGGGTGAAATGATGATAGCATGCCAACTTTCAACATTTTCAGAGTTCATTTGTAGTGCTTTTCAATTTCAGGGTCAACTAGCTCAAAAAAAAATAAGTAAATGCACGAAATATACCAAATGAAGTGAGAAATTGTTGAAATTTTGTGATGTGCCTTTGAATGGTGCATTTTGAACACACAGAAAGTGTGGAGTTGAAATAAGTTCAAAAAAATGAAATCCCTTTGTAAGAGATGAGTTCTCGTTCGAAACCCTGCTACTTCGAGAGAGATTGTCAGTTTTGTACACGAAGTGAATCCAGTTTTTGTCGTAGCCCTCTCAACTTTTAAACACATGCTATGTTGGTGAAATGATGATAGCATGCCAACTTTCAACATTTTCAGAGTTCATTTGTAGTGCTTTGCAATTTAAGGGTCAACTAGCTCAAAAACAATAAGTAAATGCACGAAATATACCAAATGAAGTCAGAAATTGTTGAAATTTTGTGATGTGCCTATGAATGGTGCATTTTGAACACACAAAAAGTATGGAGTTCAAATAAGTTCAAAAAAAACGAAATCCCTTTGTAAGAGATGAGTTCTCGTTCGAAACCCGGATACTTCGAGAGAGATTATCCGTTTTGTGCACGAAGTGCATCCAGTTTTTGTCGTAGCCCTCTCAACATTTTAACACATGCTATGTGGGTGAAATTATGATAGCATGCCAACTTTCAACATTTTCAGAGTTCATTTGTAGTGCTTTTCAATTTCAGGGTCAACTAGCTCAAAAAAAAAAGTAAATGCACGAAATATACCAAATGAAGTCAGAAATTGTTGAAATTTTGTGATGTGCCTTTGAATGGTGCATTTTGAACACACAAAAAGTATGGAGTTCAAATAAGTTCAAAAAAATGAAATCCCTTTGTAAGAGATGAGTTCTCGTTCGAAACCCTCATACTTCGAGAGAGATTATCCGTTTTGTACACGAAGTGCATCCAGTTTTTGTCGTAGCCCTCTCAACTTTTTAACACATGCTATGTGGGTGAAATTATGATAGCATGCCAACTTTCAACATTTTCAGAGTTCATTTGTAGTGCTTTTCAATTTCAGGGTCAACTAGCTCAAAAAAAAAAAGTAAATGCACGAAATATACCAAATGAAGTCAGAAATTGTTGAAATTTTGCGATGTGCCTTTGAATGGTGCATTTTGAACACACAAAAATTATGGAGTTCAAATAAGTTCAAAAAAATGAAATCCCTTTGTAAGAGATGAGTTCTCGTTCGAAACCCTGATACTTCGAGAGAGATTGTCCGTTTTGTACACGAAGTGCATCCAGTTTTTGTCGTAGCCCTCTCAACTTTTTAACACATGCTATGTGGGTGAAATTATGATAGCATGCCAACTTTCAACATTTTCAGAGTTCATTTGTAGTGCTTTTCAATTTCAGGGTCAACTAGCTCAAAAAAAAAGTAAATGCACGAAATATACCAAATGAAGTCAGAAATTGTTAAAATTTTGTGATGTGCCTTTGAATGGTGCATTTTGAACACACAAAAAGTATGGAGTTCAAATAAATTCAAAAAAATGAAATCCTTTGTTAGAGATGAGTTCTCGTTCGAAACCCTGATACTTCGAGAGAGATTGTCCGTTTTGTACACGAAGTGCATCCAGTTTTTGTCGTAGCCCTCTCAACTTTTTAACACATGCTATGTGGGTGAAATGATGATAGCATGCCAACTTTCAACATTTTCAGAGTTCATTTGTAGTGCTTTTCAATTTTAGGGTCAACTAGCTCAAAAAAATAAGTAAATGCACGAAATATACCAAATGAAGTCAGAAATTGTTGAAATTTTGTGATGTGCTTTTGAATGGTGCATTTTGAACACACAAAAAGTATGGAGTTCAAGTAAGTTCAAAAAAATGAAATCCCTTTGTAAGAGATGAGTTCTCGTTCGAAACCCTGATACTTCGAGAGAGATTGTCCGTTTTGTACACGAAGTGCATCCAGTTTTTGTCGTACCCCTCTCAACTTTTTATCACATTCTATGTGGGTGAACTGATGATATCATGCCAACTTTCAACATTTTCAGAGTTCATTTGTAGTGCTTTTCAATTTCAGGGTCAACTAGCTCAAACAAAATAAGTAAATGCACGAAATATACCAAATGGAGTCAGAAATTGTTGAAATTTTGTGATGTGCCTATGAATGGTGCATTTTGAACACACAAAAAGTATGGAGTTCAAATAAGTTCAAAAAAATGAAATCCCTTTGTAAGAGATGAGTTCTCGTTCGAAACCCTGATACTTCGAGAGAGATTGTCCGTTTTGTACACGAAGTGCATCCAGTTTTTGTCGTAGCCCTCTCAACTTTTTAACACATTCTATGTGGGTGAAATACTGATAGCATGCCAACTTTCAACATTTTCAGAGTTCATTTGTAGTGCTTTTCAATTTCAGGGTCAACTAGCTCAAAAAAAAATAAGTAAATGCACGAAATATACCAAATGAAGTCAGAAATTGTTGAAATTTTGTGATGTGCCTTTGAATGGTGCATTTTGAACACACAAAAAGTATGGAGTTCAAATAAGTTCAAAAAAATGAAATCCCTTTGTAAGAGATGAGTTCTCGTTTGAAACCCTGATACTTCGAGAGAGATTGTCCGTTTTGTACACGAAGTGCATTCAGTTTTTGTCGTACCACTCTCAACTTTTTAACACATGCTATGTGGGTGAACTGATGATAGCATGCCAACTTTCAACATTTTCAGAGTTCATTTGTAGTGCTTTTCAATTTCAGGGTCAACTAGCTCAAAAAAAATAAGTAAATGCACGAAATATACCAAATGGAGTCAGAAATTGTTGAAATTTTGTGATGTGCCTTTGAATGGTGCATTTTGAACACACAAAAAGTATGGAGTTCAAATAAGTTCAAAAAAAATGAAATCCCTTTGTAAGAGATGAGTTCTCGTTCGAAACCGTGATACTTCGAGAGATATTGTCCGTTTTGCACACGAAGTGCATCCAGTTTTTGTCGTAGCCCTCTCAACTTTTTAACACATGCTATGTGGGTGAAATACTGATAGCATGCCAACTTTCAACATTTTCAGAGCTCATTTGTAGTGCTTTTCAATTTCAGGGTCAACTAGCTCAAAAAAAATAAGTAAATGCACGAAATATACCAAATGAAGTCAGATATTGTTGAAATTTTGTGATGTGCCTTTGAATGGTGCATTTTGAACACACAAAAAGTATGGAGTTCAAATAAGTTCAAAAAAATGAAATCCCTTTGTAAGAGATGAGTTCTCGTTCGAAACCCTGATACTTCTAAAGAGATTGTCCGTTTTGTACACGAAGTGCATCCAGTTTTTGTCGTAGCCCTCTCAACTTTTTAACACATGCTATGTGGGTGAAATGATGATAGCATGCCAACTTTCAACATTTTCAGAGTTCATTTGTAGTGCTTTTCAATTTCAAGGTCAACTAGCTCAAAAAATAAGTAAATGCACGAAATATACCAAATGAAGTCAGAAATTGTTGAAATTTTGTGATGTGCCTTTGAATGGTGCATTTTGAACACACAAAAAGTATGGAGTTCAAATAAGTTCAAAAAAAATGAAATCCCTTTGTAAGAGATGAGTTCTCGTTCGAAACCGTGATACTTCGAGAGAGATTGTCCATTTTGTACACGAAGTGCATCCAGCTTTTGTCGTAGCCCTGTCAACTTTTTAACGTATGCTATGTGGGTGAAATGATGATAGCATGCCAACTTTCAACATTTTCAGAGTTCATTTGTAGTGCTTTTCAATTTTAGGGTCAACTAGCAGAAAAAAAAGTAAATGCTCGAAATATACCAAATGAAGTCAGAAATTGTTGAAATTTTGTGATGTGCCTTTGAATGGTGCATTTTGAACACACAAAAAGTATGGAGTTCAAATAAGTTCAAAAAAATGAAATCCCTTTGTAAGAGATGAGTTGTCGTTCGAAACCCTAATACTTCGAGAGAGATTGTCCGTTTTGTACACGAAGTGCATCCAGTTTTTGTCGTAGCCCTCTCAATTTTTTAACACATGCTATGTGGGTGAAATGATGATAGCATGCCAACTTTCAACATTTTCAGAGTTCATTTGTAGTGCTTTTCAATTTCAGGGTCAACTAGCTCAAAAAAAATAAGTAAATGCACGAAATATACCAAATGGAGTCAGAAATTGTTGAAATTTTGTGATGTGCCTTTGAATGGTGCATTTTGAACACACAAAAAGTATGGAGTTCAAATAAGTTCAAAAAAATGAAATCCCTTTGTAAGAGATGAGTTCTCGTTCGAAACCCTGATACTTCGAGAGAGATTGTCCGTTTTGTACACGAAGTGCATCCAGTTTTGTCGTAACCCTCTCAACTTTTTAACACATGCTATGTGGGTGAAATGATGATCGCATGCCAACTTTCAACATTTTCAGAGTTCATTTGTAGTGCTTTTCAATTTCAGGGTCAACTAGCTCAAAAAAAATAAGTAAATGCACGAAATATACCAAATGAAGTCAGAAATTGTTGAAATTTTGTGATGTGCCTTTGAATGGTGCATTTTGCACACACAAAAAGTATGGAGTTCAAATAAGTTCAAAAAAAATGAAATCCCTTTGTAAGAGATGAGTTCTCGTTTGAAACCGTGATACTTCGAGAGAGATTGTCCGTTTTGTACACGAAATGCATTCAGTTTTTGTCGTACCCCTCTCAACTTTTTAACACATGCTATGTGGGTGAACTGATGATAGCATGCCAACTTTCAACATTTTCAGAGTTCATTTGTAGTGCTTTTCAATTTCAGGGTCAACTAGCTCAAAAAAACAAGTAAATGCACGAAATATACCAAATGAAGTCAGAAATTGTTGAAATTTTGTGATGTGCCTTTGAATGGTGCATTTTGAACACACAAAACGTATGGAGTTCAAATAAGTTCAAAAAAATGAAATCCCTTTGTAAGAGATGAGTTCTCGTTCGAAACCCTCATACTTCGAGAGAGATTCTCCGTTTTGTACACGAAGTGCATGCAGTTTTTGTCGTAGCCCTCTCAACTTTTTAACACATGCTATGTGGGTGAAATGATGATAGCATGCCAACTTTCAACATTTTCAGAGTTCATTTGTAGTGCTTTTCAATTTCAGGGTCAACTAGCTCAAAAAAAAATAAGTAAATGCACGAAATATACCAAATGAAGTGAGAAATTGTTGAAATTTTGTGATGTGCCTTTGAATGGTGCATTTTGAACACACAGAAAGTATGGAGTTGAAATAAGTTCAAAAAAATGAAATCCCTTTGTAAGAGATGAGTTCTCGTTTGAAACCCTGCTACTTCGAGAGAGATTGTCAGTTTTGTACACGAAGTGAATCCAGTTTTTGTCGTAGCCCTCTCAACTTTTAAACACATGCTATGTTGGTGAAATGATGATAGCATGCCAACTTTCAACATTTTCAGAGTTCATTTGTAGTGCTTTGCAATTTAAGGGTCAACTAGCTCAAAAACAATAAGTAAATGCACGAAATATACCAAATGAAGTCAGAAATTGTTGAAATTTTGCGATGTGCCTTTGAATGGTGCATTTTGAACACACAAAAATTATGGAGTTCAAATAAGTTCAAAAAAATGAAATCCCTTTGTAAGAGATGAGTTCTCGTTCGAAACCCTGATACTTCGAGAGGGTTGTCCGTTTTGTACACGAAGTGCATCCAGTTTTTGTCGTAGCCCTCTCAACTTTTTAACACATGCTATGTGGGTGAAATTATGATAGCATGCCAACTTTCAACATTTTCAGAGTTCATTTGTAGTGCTTTTCAATTTCAGGGTCAACTAGCTCAAAAAAAAAGTAAATGCACGAAATATACCAAATGAAGTCAGAAATTGTTAAAATTTTGTGATGTGCCTTTGAATGGTGCATTTTGAACACACAAAAAGTATGGAGTTCAAATAAATTCAAAAAAATGAAATCCTTTGTTAGAGATGAGTTCTCGTTCGAAACCCTGATACTTCGAGAGAGATTGTCCGTTTTGTACACGAAGTGCATCCAGTTTTTGTCGTAGCCCTCTCAACTTTTTAACACATGCTATGTGGGTGAAATGATGATAGCATGCCAACTTTCAACATTTTCAGAGTTCATTTGTAGTGCTTTTCAATTTTAGGGTCAACTAGCTCAAAAAAATAAGTAAATGCACGAAATATACCAAATGAAGTCAGAAATTGTTGAAATTTTGTGATGTGCTTTTGAATGGTGCATTTTGAACACACAAAAAGTATGGAGTTCAAGTAAGTTCAAAAAAATGAAATCCCTTTGTAAGAGATGAGTTCTCGTTCGAAACCCTGATACTTCGAGAGAGATTGTCCGTTTTGTACACGAAGTGCATCCAGTTTTTGTCGTACCCCTCTCAACTTTTTATCACATTCTATGTGGGTGAACTGATGATAGCATGCCAACTTTCAACATTTTCAGAGTTCATTTGTAGTGCTTTTCAATTTCAGGGTCAACTAGCTCAAACAAAATAAGTAAATGCACGAAATATACCAAATGGAGTCAGAAATTGTTGAAATTTTGTGATGTGCCTATGAATGGTGCATTTTGAACACACAAAAAGTATGGAGTTCAAATAAGTTCAAAAAAATGAAATCCCTTTGTAAGAGATGAGTTCTCGTTCGAAACCCTGATACTTCGAGAGAGATTGTCCGTTTTGTACACGAAGTGCATCCAGTTTTTGTCGTAGCCCTCTCAACTTTTTAACACATTCTATGTGGGTGAAATACTGATAGCATGCCAACTTTCAACATTTTCAGAGTTCATTTGTAGTGCTTTTCAATTTCAGGGTCAACTAGCTCAAAAAAAAATAAGTAAATGCACGAAATATACCAAATGAAGTCAGAAATTGTTGAAATTTTGTGATGTGCCTTTGAATGGTGCATTTTGAACACACAAAAAGTATGGAGTTCAAATAAGTTCAAAAAAATGAAATCCCTTTGTAAGAGATGAGTTCTCATTTGAAACCCTGATACTTCGAGAGAGATTGTCCGTTTTGTACACGAAGTGCATTCAGTTTTTGTCGTACCACTCTCATCTTTTTAACACATGCTATGTGGGTGAACTGATGATAGCATGCCAACTTTCAACATTTTCAGAGTTCATTTGTAGTGCTTTTCAATTTCAGGGTCAACTAGCTCAAAAAAAATAAGTAAATGCACGAAATATACCAAATGGAGTCAGAAATTGTTGAAATTTTGTGATGTGCCTTTGAATGGTGCATTTTGAACACACAAAAAGTATGGAGTTCAAATAAGTTCAAAAAAAATGAAATCCCTTTGTAAGAGATGAGTTCTCGTTCGAAACCGTGATACTTCGAGAGATATTGTCCGTTTTGCACACGAAGTGCATCCAGTTTTTGTCGTAGCCCTCTCAACTTTTTAACACATGCTATGTGGGTGAAATACTGATAGCATGCCAACTTTCAACATTTTCAGAGCTCATTTGTAGTGCTTTTCAATTTCAGGGTCAACTAGCTCAAAAAAAATAAGTAAATGCACGAAATATACCAAATGAAGTCAGAAATTGTTGAAATTTTGTGATGTGCCTTTGAATGGTGCATTTTGAACACACAAAAAGTATGGAGTTCAAATAAGTTCAAAAAAATGAAATCCCTTTGTAAAAGATGAGTTCTCGTTCGAAACCCTGATACTTCTAAAGAGATTATCCGTTTTGTACACGAAGTGCATCCAGTTTTTGTCGTAGCCCTCTCAACTTTTTAACACATGCTATGTGGGTGAAATGATGATAGCATGCCAACTTTCAACATTTTCAGAGTTCATTTGTAGTGCTTTTCAATTTCAAGGTCAACTAGCTCAAAAAATAAGTAAATGCACGAAATATACCAAATGAAGTCAGAAATTGTTGAAATTTTGTGATGTGCCTTTGAATGGTGCATTTTGAACACACAAAAAGTATGGAGTTCAAATAAGTTCAAAAAAAATGAAATCCCTTTGTAAGAGATGAGTTCTCGTTCGAAACCGTGATACTTCGAGAGAGATTGTCCATTTTGTACACGAAGTGCATCCAGCTTTTGTCGTAGCCCTGTCAACTTTTTAACGTATGCTATGTGGGTGAAATGATGATAGCATGCCAACTTTCAACATTTTCAGAGTTCATTTGTAGTGCTTTTCAATTTCAGAGTCAACTAGCAGAAAAAAAAGTAAATGCACGAAATATACCAAATGAAGTCAGAAATTGTTGAAATTTTGTGATGTGCCTTTGAATGGTGCATTTTGAACACACAAAAAGTATGGAGTTCAAATAAGTTCAAAAAAATGAAATCCCTTTGTAAGAGATGAGTTGTCGTTCGAAACCCTCATACTTCGAGAGAGATTGTCCGTTTTGTACACGAAGTGCATCCAGTTTTTGTCGTAGCCCTCTCAATTTTTTAACACATGCTATGTGGGTGAAATGATGATAGTATGCCAACTTTCAACATTTTCAGAGTTCATTTGTAGTGCTTTTCAATTTCAGGGTCAACTAGCTCAAAAAAAATAAGTAAATGCACGAAATATACCAAATGAAGTGAGAAATTGTTGAAATTTTGTGATGTGCCTTTGAATGGTGCATTTTGAACACACAAAAAGTATGGAGTTCAAGTAAGTTCAAAAGACCATTGCAGAACATATGACCAAATTAATACAAGTTCATCATCACATTAAAGCCAAAGAACAGTAGTGATCAAATGTTATTATTGCAAAAAATAAATACATAAAGTTCTCTCATAAAACAACATACAACTATGTAAAACATTTAAATGCAACAACAAACGTGATCAAAATCGCAAGTAAGGTAACAATTGACCCAACAACATAATGATACCAAGCCTCTTTATCAATGGCATATTTTCTAATATTCCTAATCTTCAAGCGCATTTCACCCATCTTCAAGCGCATTGCATCCATCTTCAACCGCATCGCATCGATCTTCATCTTGCGATCATCGATGACATCGGCGACATGCAACTCGAGTTCCATATTCTTATCCTCAATTATTTTCAATTTTTTCTTCAAGTATTTGTTTTCTTTTTCAACCAAATTTAACTTCTCGACAAGAATTTTTATGTGAGTTGGAATTTCCGGTTCACATACCTCCTAGATTAAAAAAATATATGTCACATTGGTCGTCATAATTGTCATAAACACTAAATAAAACAAATAGTTATAAAAGATAATATATACCACATCCGAATCATAGACAGGATGAGGGCCGACGGAGGCGGATACCAAAACCATCGCACTATATAATAACAAAAAATAATGAAAGTGAGTAATTTATACAAGTATGTATCTAAATGATACAAGTAAGATTTTTTTGATTTTAAAAAGAAGATAAGAACAAGAGGCTCACCATGGTGGTGCTCGCAGTTGGTGCACGGCCAAACCTAGACAAATATTAAGGAAAATGGAGCTTGGAGGTCGAGCTTGGAGAGGAGAAAGCTTAAGTAGAGTGGCTCGGGCATTTCATCGAACACGTCATGTGCATGAACTAGAGTGGCAAGAGCATGGCATGGTCACACTTCAACAACCAAAAAACAGGGGATATGGCGGGCAGGGGCGAGGGTTTATATAGGCAAAACTTTAGTCCCGGTTCGTGCCACGCCCCGGGACTAAAGGCCCCTGTTTCCCGCCTTTTGGTCTGCCCGAAAAAGGGTCTTTAGTCCCGGGTCGTGGCTCCACCCGGGACTAAAGCGGTCTTTAGTCCCGGTTCGTGGCTCCACCCGGGACTAAAGATCCACCTGTATAAGCGGGAGTTAGAAAATTTCAAACCCAAATCGTCCATTTTCTCTTCTTCTTCCTCTCGTTCTCCTGCCCGGCGCGGCAAGCGACGAACTCGACGACGCCGTCAGGCTGCCCGCTGTCCTGCTCGCCGCCGCCTGCCGTCCTCCTCCACGTCGCCGTCATCCTTCTCACCACCGCCGTCCTCCTCGCCGCGCGTCGCCGTCCTCCTCGCCGCGCGCCGCCGTACTCCTCGCCGCGCGCCGTCGACACCTCGGTCCGGTAAGCCCCACGCCCCCTCCTCCCCAACACTCCGGCTAGCACAAGCAAAGAAGAAAAAGGAGAAGAAAGGAAAAAAAAGGAGAAGAAAGGAAGAAAAAGGAGAAGAAAAGAAGAAAAAGGAGAAGAAAGGAAGAAAAAGGAGAAGAAAGGAAGAAAAAGGAGAAGAAAGGAAGAAAAAGGAGAAGAAAGGAAGAAAAAGGAGAAGAAAAGAAGGAAAAGGAGAAGAAAGGAAGAAAAAGGAGAAGAAAAGAAGAAAAAGGAAAGAAAGGAAGAAAAAGGAGAAGAAAGGAAGAAAAAGGAGAATAAGAAGAGGAGGAGAAGAAAAGAAGAAAAAGGAGAATAAGAAGAGGAGGAGAGGAGAAGAAGAGGAAAAATAGAAGAAGAGGAGAGGAGAAGTAGTAGAAGAAGAGGAGAAGTAGAAGTAGAAGAAGAAGTAGAAGAAGAGGAGAAATAGAAGAAGAGAAAAAATTAGTTTAGTGTTAGAAGAAGAAGAAATATTTTTTTTGTCATTTAATTTTGCTATTGTATAGTGTATATGCTTAAGTGTTAATAGTGTTTCTTAGATTATTGCTGTTGTATATGCTTAAGTGTTAATAGTTTAATTTTTCTATTGTATATGCTTAAGTGTTAATAGTTTATTTTTAGCAAGAAAATTAATAGAACTAGTTTAATTTTGCTATTGTATAAGCTTAAGTGTCCGGGACTGGGCTCCGTCCGGCTGGTATTTTAGAGTTTAGGTTCTAGCCAAGACCCGGGACTAAAGGTCCTCCTATATAAAACGAGCCTTCGAAGTTTCCGCCCGGCTAGTTTGTTAGTTTATTAGTTAATCAAATGTCCGTTTTTTGCAGAACTATGGATCCACATATCAGGAACCTCGAAGAGGAAGAACTTCTCGAAGATATAATCAAAGACGGCCCCGACGTTGAACCAGCCGAATCTCCGACGTCATATCTAAACGACTCCAGATATGGAATGGAGGTCGAGCGACACGAAGATGAAGCCGATGGGGCAGGAGATAGGTCCAATGACGGGGAAGGTGATAGCTCCACAGATGGAGAAGCCGGTGGAGAAGCCGGTGAAGAAATAATAAAGTTCGGCGAGGTATACATATGAAGTTCGACAATCACTTGTAATATGTGAAAAATATTGGAGATAGCTCTATATTGTATACATATACATTCATTTGACGAATGTTTCTCCCTCTTAGGCCTCCACATCGACCAAATCTACGAAACGAGGCCCGACTAGAAAGTTGGATGCACGGACGCATTACACCTTTGATGTGATAATGCCTACGGGCGAACCCAAGCTTCCTAAGAATGCTGCTGACACATTCAAGAAGCAATGCGGAGTTCTCGTTAGGGATCACGTCCCGATCAGCGTTCGGGAGTGGAACAAGCGCAAAGGGGCTGCCGATAGTGACTATGTCGCCGAAAGGTACAAAGATAATCTTTGGAATGATCTCATGTCACATTTCAACCTGCCAGAATGTGAGAATGAAGATGCCGCAGACAAACTGAGGGCCAAAGTCAAGCAGTTGACTCTAAAGAAGATGGCCGAACTGTTCCGTAGCTGGAAGAAGAAGCTATGGAAAAACTATCTGGAGACAAAGAAAGTGCCAGTATTCGAGGGGTATCTAGCCAAGCAGGCGAATCACTGGAAGGAATTTCAAGAGTACAAGGAGTCAGAAGATGCCCAGGCATTATCAGAAAAGAACAAGATAAATGCCGACAAGAAGAAATATCACCACAAGCTGGGGCCAGGGGGCTATGAGACTGCCATCCCAAAGTGGGAAAAGAAAGAGCAAGATCTGATAGATAAAGGCATTGTACCTGAGCCACTCTGTGATGAGTGGGAATTGAGAGCAAGAAATTGGTTCCTTGCGCATGGTGGGTCGTACGACGAAACAACAGGGGACCTCATCTGCAATGACAATCTTAGGATACCCAGGGAGAATTGGAAAAGGATAGTGAAAGAAATTAAGGAGGGACAAAGAAAGTTCACTGCAGATAGAGATAAAGATTTGCTCACACTGGTCCTCGGCAATGACGAACATGGAGGACGAACGCGAGGCTTCGGTCCATCTTACCCGTGGTGGCTTGGGTTTGCCAGAGACCAAGACACTTACAAAAGCCGAGAGAGAGCAAAGAAGCGGCAGCAGGATGAGGAGAATGACAAATTCAACCACTTGCTTGCCAGGATTAACGAGCAACAGAAGCAGATTGATGAGCTTAGAGGAGTAGCGCGCCAGGAAAATCCTGCACTTGATATTACCGGCGCCCCATCTAAGCGTAAAAGCAGTGTGGCTGAATGTGAGGCCCCGCCCGACGATGCACGAAGAATGATATAGGGCGGTCCCGGCTACCCCGTGGATGGAATCAAGGAGTCAACATCATGTGAACTCCATCAGAAATTCAAGAACATATCCATGAAGGTGGCCGTCGGACAAGCTTTACCTTCTCGCCCTGATGCACGCTGGCATGGCCGTGAGATTCCAGCTGGCTTTGCTAAAGTCGGGGTGGATGAAATCATGACGGGGTTTCATGATATGGAGCTCGACATAGCTAGACCCGAAGATGAGAGGACACTCGGAGAGGTACTGGGTGGAGTCATCCTATGGGACAAGAACTACATCAAGCTTCCAGACTCGGCCCCAAGGACAACACCGCCTCCGAGTCGTCGCAGGTCACCTACACCTCCATTACCTCCAAGCCCTCCACATGACGTCGGCCAGCACAACACGAGTCCATCTCGATCACCGCCGCCGGACTTGGGTCGTCCGTCTCCGCCGCCGCCCGCTCCGGATACAAAGCCTGAGTCTGCCACGGATACAAAGCAGGCGTGTGCCACCAAGAACGCTCCGCCGCCGCCCGCTCCGGATACAAAGCCTGAGCCTGCCACGGATACAAAGCGGGAGCGTGCCACCAAGAACGCTCCGCCGCCGCCCGCTCCGGATATAAAGCCTGAGCCTGCCACGGATACCAAGCGAGAGCGTGCCACCAAGAACGCTCCGCCGCCGCCCGCTCCAGATACAAAGCCTGAGCCTGCCACGGATACAAAGTGGGAGCGTGCCACCAAGAACGCTCCGCCGCCGCCCGCTCCGGATACAAAGCCTGAGCCTGCCATGGATACAAAGCGGAAGCGTGCCACCAAGAACGCTCTACCGCCGCCCGCTCCAGATACAAAGCCTGAGCCTGCCACGGATACAAAGCGGAAGCGTGCCACCAAGAACGCTCCGCCGACGATTCCGAAGCCACAGAGCACCCCGAAGCGCAAACGGTCGCCCCTCCCAAAGGTACGTCATGCTAATCTTCCTATCGGACCATATGATCGTACCCCCTTCCATCACAGTATGACTTACACCATAAGCCTGATGACTATACACGCACATTGCAGAAGGAAGTGAAAAAGAGCATATCACGTGCAAGCCCTCCACATGACGTCGGCCAGCACAACATGAGTCCATCTCGATCACCGCCGCCGGACTTGGGTCGTCCGTCTCTGCCGCCGCCCGCTCCGGATACTAAGCGGGAGCGTGCCACCAAGAACTCTCCGCCGACGATTCCTAAGCCACAGAGCACCCCAAAGCGCAAACAGTCGCCCCTCCCAAAGGTACGTCATGCTAATCTTCCTATATCAGACCTTATGACTTACACCATAAGCC
This sequence comes from Hordeum vulgare subsp. vulgare, assembly GCF_904849725.1. Lineage (NCBI taxonomy): Eukaryota > Viridiplantae > Streptophyta > Magnoliopsida > Poales > Poaceae > Hordeum > Hordeum vulgare. The sequence goes on from NC_058519.1 coordinate 9,810,849, forward strand.
TGATGACTATACACGCACATTGCAGAAGGAAGTGAAAAAGAGCAGATCACGTGCAAGTGCAAGTGGGAGCAAATCAAGTTCAACTACAAGCAAGAAAAAATTAGACGTTCCTCAGCTTGGACAACAGGCCAAACAGTCGATCCCACCCCTCAAGGTGTTAACCGAGAATGTTCCCCCTTCGGTGCAGGGGCTAGCTTTAGAAAGTGCAAAGGAGTTGGCGGCTGCATGCGGTGTCTCGGTTGAAGAATTGTTGTCTTCCCAAGACGACAAGATACCCAAGGCTGTGGTAGCCCCTAAGGCACATTTTGTCATGGGTGAGCCTTTGGTCAGCAAAGATGATCTACCAACAAATATGCGTTACTTGCATCAATGGTACTTAAGTGAATCAAAGAATGGGAGAACGATGATCGTGCTGAGTGTCCCACAGGAGTACTACGGCCGCCCCGAACAAATCCATATCGACTTTGATGAACTCTTCCAGATCTACAATGGCGACGTCCTCGACAAATCGCTTATGAGTTGCTATTGTCTGTAAGTTTTTCAATTCGTTGTCTACATATAACTTGTTTAGTTATTTCAATTCATTGTCTATATATAACTTATACTCTATTATGCAGAATGAAGATTCTGGATTATAAAAGTAAGAGCATCCTAAATATTGGGTTTATTGACCCAGATAAAATACATATAGCGACGCTAACTAATTATCCCAAGGAGACGGAGGAAACCTTCTAAGGTTTCTAATAGATCAAAATTTCTGTGACCACATACTGTTTCCATACAACTTCAGGTGAGGGTCTTTACTCTGTTGTATCCATTCACTTATAAGTGTAATTGATAAGTTACTGACACACACACACACACACACACACACACACACACACACACACACACACACACATATATATATATATATATATATATATATATATATATATATATTTATATATATATATACACACATGTGCAGCTTCCATTGGATTCTGTTGGACATTCAAATTGATAAGGGAAGAGTTGATGCCTTCGACCCATTATCGAGACCCTTGGAACAGTTCCAAAGCCTGCAGGACATGCTCCAAGGGTAATTTTTAATCATTCTTGCGCTCTATCGGTCTCTTTCGATGATTTTCTGATATATCAATTAATGAAAAACTTAGCAAATCATTATCCTTGTCGGGCAGGGTTTGGAAGCGGTTCAAGTGCGTGACTCCCGGTAACTTTCATGAGAAGCTGACCTTTAGAGCGGCTCAGGTAAGTAGTAGTATGATATACTTCTATTAATTTTCAATACATTTATGATGCTAGATTATTATTTTGATTATATATATTCTATTCTCGTAAAGTGCGACCAGCAGCCACCGGGAACGCATCTATGCGGATACTATGTTTGCAAGACCATTCGCACGTTTACCTCTGAGCACAAGGATCACAGATTCGACGTAAGCAATGAACATTCACACCTCTATTTTTACCCGTCATTCTTTGTTATCATGATTGATATTCATATTCATCTCCTCTTCTTATATAGCACACGGCCATGACGACGAAGGTCCTACCAGAGCAACGCGCGATTGCTGTTGCAGAGGAGCTTGCGACCTTTCTGAGGACGGAAGCTATAGATGACAAAGGACGATTTAGTGTAGCTAGGGGCCATTACTAATGTTCGTTCATGTAATCGAATAGACGGGCTCTAGTCCCGATAATTCAGATCTCCATGTAATTGTATATATATGCTCGCTTGCAAGATAAGTTAATCTTATATATATGCATAATTATTTCTATTTAAATTATATGAAAACTAATTCCCGAACACCAAACGAGGCATCACGTTAATCTCCCGAACACCTAAACCCTAAAACCCTAAAACCCAAAAATAATTTCATTCAAAAAAAACTCAAAAATAAGCAAAATCTGAAAATCTTTAGTCCCGGTCCATGTAACGAACCGGGACTAAAGGGCCTGCCCCTGGGGCGCTACGAGGCGCCCATGTGGAGCACCTTTAGTCCCGGCGTTAACAGGGCCGGGACGAAAAGGTTAGGCCTTTAGTCCCGCCCCTTTAGTCCCGGTTGGTGAACTGGGACTAAAGCCCCTTACGGGCCGGGGCTAAAGGCCCCGTCCTCACTAGTGACTATTCATCAACACATATTACGTTGGTTGTGAAGTAAAAAAAATGTTATAAGCCGAAGACAACTATCATATGAGTAATAACTGGAGCTGGCTAATAATCTTCTTTCCACTGTTACGCAATCCCAGGTCTGCTAACACCAGCGTTTCTGACCCACATGCGTCAACAAGCCCAACCGAAGAGCAACACCGACTTATGACAGGCCTTGGCCCTCTCCCCCCAAAAGACTAGCTTGTTAAAAGGGGACACCCTCACCCTTATAAGTCGTGTTATGTCTCCTCCCATAATCGATGTGGGACTAAACCCAACAATCTCCCCCTCACACATCGGTCACCCATGGACCCGCTAACACTAGCGTTCCAGCCCACCTACCATGACCGACCACCCGTGAGTCCACCGAGATTTATTCCGGACACCTGGGCTCTCATACCAATTGTTACGCAATCCCGGGTCCGCTAACACCGGCGTTTCCGACCCACATGCGTCAACGGGCCCAACCGGAGAGCAACACCGACTTATGACAGGCCTTGGGCCCTCTTCCCCAAAAATACTAGCCTGTTAGGAGGGGACATCCTCACCCTTATAAGTCGTGTTATGTCTCCTCGCATAACTGATGTGGGACTAAACCCAACATCCACAATACCAATTAATGGAGACAAATCATGTACATTTTATATAGGCTCCTTTTGGTTTCAGGATTTTGTAGGATTAGTGAAGGATAAAATTTATATTCGAAAGTATGCTAGGGTGTTTTCATTTTTCCACTGAAGCGAGTTAATAATTTTAAAATAAATTGCTCCAAGATTTTCAGAAAATATTTGATATTGCACAAAAATGATTTTAGTTATCTGGAAAAAAATGGATTTCAATTGTTTGAAAACAGTTTTTCCATTGTTTCAATATATATTTAGAAAAACACATGTTTCAGTGAATCGAAACGTGTTTCAATTAAGATTTGGTCTTGTTATCAATGTTTTGTCATCAATAAGTTGAATATACATAAAAGTTCAAAAAGCAAAATTTTGATTCAGATGATACGATTGATTTAAAATACGACAAATAAATGAAGAAATGGCTGCTTTTTGTGTGGGGAAAGAGAATATGAAGCATGCATGATGCAGCCGTCCTTCCCTCCACCCTCTCTTTCTCTCTGCTGACAAGACTTTACTCGTAATCCCTTGTATTGTCACCAATAACGGATCATAATCACTATACAAGTATACATGCATAACGTTCAACGGCTCTGCAACAAGCGTCCAACTGTGGACCATTCCCCGGTAGTTACCATGAACTTTAGATTTACCATTCGCTTTTTACTGGTGCAAGAATTTCTAGCTTGTCTCTCTTCTGTGTAAATATATAGACATATTTGTTGGATTTGAATTTATCGTGCTAGGTCAGACCAAGCGGAGTCATAGGCTGGCAATAGATATTCCATCATGGCCATCTTTCCAATACGACTAAGTATAGAACTCTGAGCCACCGATGCTGCGACCTGATGAGCCTTGTTTGTCTTGTTCGGAACTTTGCCGTAAAATATGCGGAATATAATTAAGATATTGCACGTATAGAATACTGTCCACTTGAAGTCGATCAATGATAGAGTAATCTGTTAATTTGAAGCCATACGTGCACAAGTTCAGAAAAGTCACGTCTATACCAAAGGTTATTATCAGTTGTCACATGGGCGCAGATGGTGAGTGATGTGTCGCCGGGCAGTCACACCAAACACCTTGCAAGCCGTTCAAAATTCTTCGGCGCAGCTCACATGCTTGTTCCTGTGGCATCTAGTCAAAACACATGCTTGACCACGCTACTTTGAAACGAAAAAGCTTGCAAACGGTGTGGGTCAATCGAAGGACGCAGAAAACTTGCAATCACACCTGCCTACGGTTCTTGAAAATGGACCGGTGCTTTGTTTTTTTTGTTTGCCATGTAGAGTTGGTGCTCGGACCTTCGTGTGATGTGTTAATTAACTATTCCAATATTGTTGTTGTTGTTGTCAAACAGTGAGTGGCATTCGAGTTAGTTCTGCCGTTGTGCGTTATTCCAATCATGTGTTTTGACTTGTCGTTCTCTTCCAAGCATGTGTTAACTGTTCATGTTGGATAATTGTACTTGTTAGCGTACCGGTGGCATTTGGACTTGTCAACGTGAGTTGCTACTTGGACTTAATTGTCAACGTGACTAGTCAAGTTGGATAATTGTCAAACATGTATTTTGACTGGGACTTGGACTTGTCAACGTGAGTTGATACTTGGACTGGTCAACCTGCATAGTACTTGAACTAGTCAACTTGACCTATAAGCTTGCAGGCTTGTATTTTGTCTCTCTTTTTTTTCAGTGAGTAGTATAACGGGGAGTTTGGATCTGTCACCTGTAATATCTCGAGCAGGTGAGGCCCCTATTGCCCTCCCGTTCATCCCTTTAGAGGATCTCTAGCACACTCTTTAAAAGGGTAAAACCCGCAAAATAACCGTCAAAGTACATGTTGGGGTGAAAAATGCTGCCAGACCAGACCCCGCAAACGCGTCCGATCCGTATTTTTTTTTTTGCGGGACGCAGCAAAATGCCCATCCGAACCCGCAAAAACGTAGGTTCTTCCCCTGCCCCGTCGGTGCCCTGTATATATCTAGAATCGGTTGGTTGATGAAACATTTCACCCGCGCTTTTCCCCCACCCACCGTGCTAGGCGTCGTCTTCGATTCCGGCCATACCAGCCATCGGGATCACACGGGCAAGCCGCCGCAGACCCTAGATCGACCTCGCCCACGCCCTCGTGCCTCGGCTGGCCGGAAAGCTGCAGATCGGCGATTGTTTTGTCATGGCCACCGGATTTGGGTTTTCCGGCCATCTGCGGCTGCGCCAAAGCCATGGATTGGTCGGAGAGCACCCTGCGCAGCCCCGGCAAAGCGACAGCTCCGCATGAAGGTACTGGTTCATCCTCTAGTCGCCGGCGTCGGTTTGCCGGCAAGGACTCTTCCGGCTGGCTTCCGGGCTCGGTGGTCGCACCTCGGCTGGCCGGCTTGCCGATGCCGCTCATACAGTGCGAGGACTGCCTAGAAAAAGTGATGCGGCTCACATCCAACACACGGGAGCACCTCGGATGGGTATTCTTCAAATACAAAAATGATGGGGTACGGTCTTCATCCTCTTCGGCTCTGTGAACTTATTTGGTTAAATTACTGTAGCTTATTGAGGTGTTCATCAGTGTAGGAAGGTGGATGCTCTTTTTAGTATTGAGAAGAAGAATACATCGATCTATTGATAGAAAGAAACTTAATAGATGTTAGTGTACTCCTTAGTATAATTGAGCCTAATGATGCAGCTGCATGTGGAATTAGAAAAGAAATTAGAGGGGAAGCAACGTCAACTTCTTTAGAATTAACTCTGAAAAGCAAGATTTCCTATCTTTTCTTTTAACTCAGGGGAAATACGGTCGGGCGGCGCTAATTCAAATCCCTCGGGCAAAATAAGAACAGCACCTACATTCAACCCTCCCTTTTTTCCATTAGCAAGAACTTGTTTCAATTGCATATCATAAGGAATTCGAAGAACTGCTTCAAATACAGTATCGGGAAGCATAGCTTGGGGAACTTCAATATCGACGGGCTTGCTAGCTAAATGGCAATTGGCACATACAATTCGCCCAGTTGCTTCTCGTGGGTTTTCATAACCCTGCTGCGCAAAAATGGGATATGCATTTGAAATAGATGTCCGAGTTATTACGTATGAAGAATGAAGAATGTAAGATGAAGACCCCCTAGATCAACAATGAATGCATGGAGAAGTTGTTGATCTATCTAGTGGGAGCAGTTATGGAAGTTGGATATCGTCTAAAATGTCTAATTCTGGTTCTTGTTTTCTTTGATCTTGCTGTTTTAGCAAAGATTTGATGAATTATAATGTATTCAATGCCTTTGAAGAAAATAAAGAAGCAACTAAATGTGTTTTCATGCCTGGAAATGTAATGTAAATAACAGATTTTGCGGGCCGGCGTGGGCGGCGGCCAAACAGTCCCCGCAAAACGGACCCGTATAAAAGGATATTCTGCATATCCTTTTATACGGGTCCGTTTTGTGGTGTCTGCTCGGCCGTCGCCCACGGCGGCCTGCAAAAGCGTTTTTTTCATGAAGTGCAAACGACTTCTGCGGGTCGGCTTTATACAGGTCTGTAAGAGATGCTCTTAGTCATTTTTCATGTTCACCATGTGTTAGAAATTAGATAAAAGGGGTCATGATATTTTCTTTTTGAAAACATCAGGACTCCATTGCGTAATTTTATTAATTTTTAGATAAATAGTAAAAAAAGGAGTTCAAGAAAAGAAAAGGAGGCCATACATCAAAAACTGAAAAAAGCAAACAAAACATACAACAAATACAACATATACATTTCGGGGGGACTCAATAGCCAGATCCCAAGAGCTCATCTAAAAACGGCCACCCATGCTGCCACCCCACTGTACTGCTGCCTCTTGGCCCTTTAGGTAAGCCATTTCATCTCTTCTGTGAACTTACGCCTGGAAGCATACAAGCTTGGTGGGACCTTGTTAAAGATGAAGTCATTTCTTGTGGTCCGAATGGCCCAACATACAAGAATTATAACTCCATGATAGTATATTTCTTGATAGTATCTATGCGCCTGCCTCATTCTATTCGACACTCATTACCAGAATTTGGAAATTCCTGATTGTTCGACCCATGCTAGTATATTTCATTTTAGGCCGTCATTTAAGATAGCCCATAGCAATTGTGGACGAAGGAGTGCTAGTTTTTGTTCGCCCAAAGAACATGCTTGGTTTTATGTTCGGCGGGTGACTAGTTTGGTTAGCGTGGGCTGAAATTTTGGCTCAATCCATCAGAACATTTCCAACGCTAGGTGCATCCTAGCTCACCCTAGGCGTTTGGGTATTCTAATCCGCTATCCAAACCCGAACCGAACCGAATTATTCGAATTGTCGAGTAATTCAAGTATAGGGTTAGGGTTCGGCTTCCAGTCTGAAAAACCCGAAATACCCATACTATCCGAATTATTTATACTAACCAAATTATTCATGCTATTATCACGTTGTCATGTTACCCATACTAACTAAAATATCCGTACTATTCAAAAATACCCATACTATCCTAATTATTCATACCAAAGCTGATGTGTGCTCCTAATATTTTGGGGTTTTAGGTTGCCCGAATTACCTGAACCGTAATTTCTGGTAATTTTGGTTTGGATATTTTTTGGCTCAGACAATTCCGGTTCCCATTTTTGACTAACCGGTTTAACCATAAACCGAACTATCCGAACCAAAATAATCATAATACCCAAACGCCGAGGGTGAATCCTTCCTACCGACCTAATTAAAATTTCCTATCCTGAAGCTAACGGAAAATGAAGCCTTCGTTCCGATGGAGCACGCTGCCGTCTTGCCACCTGCAGCATCGACTATCACGGTCATTGTCCGCTAACCTGACGGCGACCATCTCGACAAAATAACCAGTGTTAATCACCAGTGCTGCCCGTTTTAACAACATCCTCCCAAACAACAACCGGAAGAAGCTACACCTTTCTGTAACGGACATTGTACATGGCCTAAGAAATGCTGATCCTAACTTTGCTTTTGGATTCTCGACATTGTGCAGCATGCGGATCGACATTTATAGTACAGATGGGTGGTTGGCTGAAGCATCAAGAGCATATATACAACCATAGTGCCCAGCCACTTTAGTATCTAAGATGCACACAGACAACACAGACACACAAAGCACGCCGACGAACAAATAGTAAAGTCATATTACACCGAAGCTATGTGGTAGGCAAGATAGATGCGATGAGATATTCGATCGTCAAACTACAACAATGATTATATCCGTATCAATCATCTCATGACACCGCACAGACGACAAGGTTATTGAACAACAACTTCAGCTGTCGAACATTAATTCTCGAGCAGATTATTACGACAAAGGGAAAAAAAATACATCTCGAACGCACAACATTAATTCTTTGATATATGTAATTAACTCGATGTCCTCGGAACGAGGCGAGCACGAAGCGGGTCCTTGAGGACGATGAGGGTATCCAAATCCTCAGTCATGTCGACCTTTTGTCCTTGAACCGCCGGCAGCCACTGGAACTCCTTGATGAGGGTGCCGACGAAGTACTCCAAGTGCAGGGTGGCGAGGGAGTAGCCGGGGCACAACCGGCGTCCGGCGCCGAAAGGCATCATCTTGACCTCCCTGCTCCCCGTGACGTCCACGCCGCAGCCCTCGCCGCCGTCCAGGAACCGCTCCGGCCGGAACTCGTGTGGCTCCGTCCACACCGACTCGTCGAGCCCGTAGTCGGCGACGAGGAAGTGGACCTGGGCGTCCTTGGGCACCGTGTAGTCGCCGATGTCCGTGTCTTCCATGGCCCTGTGGGTGAAAATCAGGTGCGCTCCGGGGTGCATCCGCATGCCCTCGAGCACGACGGCCTTGAGGTACCGCATCCCGCGGAGGTCGCCTTCCTTGAGCTCCCCCTCGCCCCTCACCTCGTCGTAGAGCTTGGCTTGCACGTCTGGGTGGTTCACCAGCTCCGCCATGATCCACTCGAACAAGGTGGCCGTGGTGTCCGTGCCGGCGACCATGACCTCCGCGGTGAGCGTGGTGATCTCCGCGTCGGTTAAGGCGCGGTCGCCTTCGTCCGGCAGGCGCATCGCGAGGAGGGTGTCCGCGTAGCACGGCGGATCATTGTCCTCCTCGACGGTGGTGGAGTTGCTGGTGGGCGAGGGCGAGGGCGATGGCGATGGCGAGGGCAAGGCTCGCCTCGCCTGGAGCAGCGGGAGGAAGATCTCTTGGCGTGTTTTCGCCAAGTCCTCGTAGTACGCCCACCGCTTCCAGAATATCTTTTTGGTGATTGCCGGGAGGAAGGAGAAGACGGGGAAGCTCATGACGGCGTTGAACATCTTGATCTGCAGGGCGAAGAGGTGGTCCAGCACCGGCGTGCTGACCCCGGACCCGAGGCTCATGTACGTGAGCAGGTCGAACATGGTGCGGCGGAATATCATCCTCACCTTGACGGGCTCGCCGTCGCCGGTGGCGGAGGCAAGCCGGGCGAGAAGCGAGTCGCGGGTGCGCCGCCTGGCCTTCTCGAAGCGGGCGACCCGTGCCGGGTTGAGCGCCTCGGCGAGGTTGCGGCGCACGCGGCGCCAGTAGGGCCCGTAGGTCGCGGTGATGATGGAGCGGGTGAAGAAGACGGGCCACGGGTCGTAGAACGTGGCGGGGCGGTCGGCGAAGGTGGCGCCGCCCTGGACGAGCATGCGGTGCGCGATGGCGCGGTCCTGGACGAAGACGAGCGTCTTGAAGAGGCGGACGGAGATGATGCCGCCGTAGCGCGCGTGCAGCTCGCGGAGGATGGGGCCGACGTGGAAGACGGAGCGTCGGAGCTTGAAGAACATGGCCAGGAATTCCAGAGTCGACGGGCCTGGGGGCAGCTCTCCTTTTCCGGCGGTCTTCCTCCCTCTGCCGAGCAGGTAGAGGACTGCCCCGACGAGAGTGATGGCGCCCATGAGGAGAGGCGACGAGGCCGCCGTCAGACCCTCCATTCCCATTGTTAACGCAGCGGGGATGGTCAACTCAGCTCTGCTTTTCTCATGGGCTGCAACATATATATGATATCCGTAGTTATAAGAGACCTGATAAATACTAGCAAAACCGGAAGTAGAAACATTCCATTCCATTAGAGGAGCAAGAAGCACCCATCAGATTCAGATCACATATATTAATTATATACCTGCAGACGCACTGCTTGTTCCAGAGTGCAAAAACCGAGACTGCTCCATCGATGCCCCACAATGCTTCAACCCTGCGATTGATAAGGATGAAGAAGGATTCAGAGAACGCATCACATTTCCCATGTCCAGACACATATATATATTTGCTTGTTTGTATTCCTCCAAGTTATCAAATGAACTAGTGTAGTTAATTACCATGTGGCCGGCGTCCAGCAAGCTGTAGGTGCATGGAAGGTTGTCGCCATGGCGCGGCTGTGGGCCGGACCTGGGGAGCATGGAAGAGTGACGCCTGCATCGCTGCTCGTCCCTCTTCTTCTTCTTCTTCTTCTTCTTCTTCTTCTTCTTCTTCTTCTTCTTCTTCTTCTTCTTCCTTGCCTTTCTACTCCTGCACAATTGGGTATGTAATAGTACTGCCTCAGCAACTCCGCTGATCCTTCAGCACTATCTACCCCTATGCTATTTATAAGACAAGGCTACGAACCATGGGCTCCTCACTACTACAGAAATGCATATTTGTTTTGGGCATACGAGTCGTTCGCCGTGGAACAGTGGCTAGATATTGACGTCCTAGTATAATAGTATTCAGTTTCCTCTAAGACTATTCCATCTTCTATATATGTATCATCTTGCCTCCTCTTTTGACTACCTCTCTTCTTACCTGATGTGTCCCCATCATGTTCGTCTCTCTCTCTTTTCTTGCTTTCTCCACCTCATGTTCCAACACGTGAGGAGACTTGCATGAAAGATCAAAGAAGAACTAAAAAAAATACATGATTTTTTGTGTGTGCTAAACATCTGAATTTGGCACGAACGTATTTGGTACACCAGGGAGTTTCGATCATGTAGTAGAAGTCCGGTTGTGAGTAAAGGTTCTATGATTGCAGAGTTGGTATGTCGAAAACTGTTAGAAACTAATTAGTAGGTTAGTGTATTAGCAAAGGAATGTGTCCAACCCCGAACAGTCGTGTCTCTTCTCTCTCTATTGCCAACATGCACCTGTTCTGGAGGGATGCCTCCGAACAAACACCTCTTCTTCGCACCTCTTCCATATGTGTATATACTTGAGAATCAATAGAAACAGGATTAATGGTCCATTCACTTTTATTCAATCTCGTTCTATTGTAACACGTTATCAATACAGAGTCTCTACCGCGAAAAAAAACCGTGTGCGAGATGGTTGTTATGCACAGGCGCTGGAAACTGAAGAACCAAGATCTCGGAATGGACGATGGGAGCAATGGATACGTTTCCGGAGACGAATACTGCTGTCTTGGGCCGCAGCGTTGACATGCGCTCCACTGCGTTCACAGCTTGCGACAGCGATTGCGTGAATCGCTACATTATCCTGAGAGGATTTTCCCTCATCGTTTGATGCCCGCGGAGCAAGTCGTTGATGGACATGCAGACATGCAGAGTAAAATCGATCAGATGCACAGATCCAATCCTTAATGCATTAGCCGATTACTTCACTACTCTTTCATTGAAACCAATGAACTAATCTATGCATTATTCTCTCGTCTTGTCTTTCGATCAGCACATAGGAACGATCTGTGACGGAGTGTCCCACGCCATTGGAACGGGATCGAGCGGCGGCGTTCTCAAGAGACGCATGGGGACCGGCGGTTGCACCGCGGCACATGGCAACGATAACTCCGGCGTCCCATAACAAACGACACCATCAGCCCCGACGCAAACGTGGCCTACCGGCTAGCACGCGGCGCCCTTCCATGCAAAGGAGAAACGGTGACATAATCGCTTAATCAAATCATCCATGAAGAGGCCGACGGCAAGCATGGCTGCGTGACGCTAGCGGCCATTTCCGTGAAGAGGCCGATTGCCCTTCATCCACATCGCGAAGGCGTTTCTTCTACTTGTAAAAATAACGTCCGGCGTGGCGAGGCCTCAATCCATGCGAAACACCCCGACAACGGGAGGCAACACCGGCCTCCATCCCGGAGCGCACGGCGACCCTCGGCCGCGTCGCTATTCTCCGGCGCGCAACCTAGTCATGGCCATCAGAGGGCTTCAACGGACAAGACACGAGTCATGGTGGTGCGTCCTCAGACGCGACCATCCTCCAACACCAGACGACCCGACCTCTCGCCCACGCTTGACCGCGGCACCCTCGCACCAGCCACGAGGCAGCAATCTCCCCGGTGACGACCTAAACGAATCAATTTTATTCTTATCCACATAAAGGAAAACAATCCCTTACATATCCCCATTGAGCCCCGAGGCTTAGAATACTTTGCAGATTAATCATTATACTTTTTGCGAATGACATTACAGAAATATGTTGGCTGCACTTTAAAATCCTCTGGTTTTCATATATTACATAAATATGTAAATAATTAAGGTTTGCATCCGTATGTATTACCACAGCAATACTAAATGCAATAGAATATTTTGCGTGCGTTTATTCCTTCGGAATTTCAAACACTTCCTAAGGCATGCATTTTAGGAGAACAACTATAATTTTTGCAAAATCAATTGTTTTCTTGCAAATTTAATTGTAATTCAAAACAAGGATTACGAAGTGTCATACTCAATATGACTACATCACATTTTATTTATGAATCACCAGGTATTGTTGGCATCTACTACACAATTTGTAGATTATCCATCACTACTATAAGGTCTATGTCTATTGTCATTTTGATAAGATGACTACCTTCGACGTGCTCTTCTAAATATTAATGTGTCTATCCCAAAACATATTTATGAGTCACAAGGTCCTGATGGCATCTACTGCACACACTAGTGGGGACGGGGCCTTTAGCCCCAGCCCGTAAGGGGCTTTAGTCCCGGTTCACCAACCGGGACTAAAGGCCTAACCTTTAGTCCCGGCCCTGTTACAATCCGGGACTAAAGGTGCTCCACGTGGACGCCTCGTAGCGCCCCAGGGGTAGGCCCTTTAGTCCCGGTTCGTTACACGGACCGGGTCTAAAGATTTTCAGATTTTGCTGGTTTTTGGGTTTTTTTTTGAATGAAATTATTTTTGGGTTTTAGGGTTTTAGGGTTTAGGTGTTCGGGAGATTAACGTGATGCCTCGTTTGGTGTTCGGGAATTTGTTTTCATATAATTTAAATAGAAATAATTATGCATATATATATAAGATTAACTTATCTCACAAGCGAGCATATATATACAATTATATGGAGATCTGAATTATCGGGACTAGAGCCTGTTTATTCGATTACATGGACGAACATCAGTAATGGCCCTTAGCTACACTAAATCGTCCTTTGTCATCTATAACTTCCGTCCTCAGAAATCCCGCAAGCTCCTCTGCAAGAGCAATCGCGCGTTGCTCTGGTAGGACCTTCGTCCTCATGGCCGTGTGCTATAAGAAGAGTAGATGAATATGAATATCAATCATGATAACAAAGAATGACTGGTAAAAATAGAGGTGTGAATGTTCATTTCTTACGTCGAATCTGTGATCCTTGAGCTCAGTGGTAAACATGCGAATGGTCTCGCAAACATAGTATCCGCATAGATGCGTTCCCCGTGGCTGCTGGTCGCACTTTACGAGAATAGAATATATATAATCAAAATAATAATCTAGCATCATAAATGTATTGAAAATTAATAGAAGTATATCATAGTACTACTTACCTGAGCCGCTCTAAAGGTCAAATTCTCAGGAAAGTTACCGGGAGTCACGCACTTGAACCGCTTCCAAACTCTGCCCGACAAGGATAATGATTTGCTAAGTTTTTCAATTGATATATCAGAAAATCATCGAAAGAGACCGATAGAGCGCAAGAATGATTAAAATTACCCTTGGAGCATGTCCTGCAGGCTTTGGAACTGTTCCAAGGGTCTCGATAATGGGTCGAAGGCCTCAACTCTTCCCTTATCAATTTGAATGTCCAACAGAATCCAATGGAAGCTGCACATGTATATATATATATATATATATATATATATATATATGTGTGTGTGTGTGTGTGTGTGTGTGTGTGTGTGTGTGTGTGTGTGTGTCAGTAACTTATCAATTACACTTATAAGTGAATGGACACAACAGAGTAAAGACCCTCACCTGAAGTTGTATGGAAACAGAATGTGGTCATAGAAATTTTGATCTATTATAAACCTTAGAAAGTTCTCCTCCGTCTCCTTGGGTTTATCAGTTAGCGTCGCTATATGTATTTTATCTGGGTCAATAAACCCAATATTTAGGATGGTCTTACTTTTACAATCCAGAATCTTCATTCTGCATAATAGAGTACAAGTTATATATAGACAATGAATTGAAATAACTAAACAAGTTATATGTAGACAACGAATTGAAAAACTTACAGACAATAGCAACTCATAAGCGATTTGTCGAGGGCGTCGCCATTGTACATCTGGAAGAGTTCATCAAAGTCGATATGGATTTCTTCGGAGCGGCCGTAGTACTCCCGTGGGACACTCAGCACGATCATCGTTCTTCCATTCTTTGATTGAGTTAAGTACCATTGATGCAAGTAACGCATATTTGTTGGAAGATCATCTTTGCTGACCAAAGGCTCTCCCATGACAAACTGTGGCTTAGGGGCTATCACAGCCTTGGGTATCCTGTCGTCTTGGGAAGCCAGCAAATCTTCAACCGAGATACCACATTCAGCCGCCAACTCCTTTGCTCTTTCAAAAGCTTGCCCCTGCACCGGAGGGGGAACATTCTCGGTTAACACCTTGAGGGGTGGGATTGACTGTTTGGCCTGTTGTCCAAGCTGAGGAACGTCTGATTTTTTCTTGCTTGTAGTTGAACTTGATTTGCTCCCACTTGCACTTGCACGTTAGCTGCTCTTTTTCACTTCCTTCTGCAATGTGCGTGTATAGTCATCAGGCTTATAGTGTAAGTCATACTGTGATGGAAGGGTTATGAAGTCTTTTGCCCATGCTATTTGCTTCTCGGTGTATTCCGGGCGGGGCTCGGGTTCCTTCTTTTTCATCCTTTTCCAATTCTCCCTGGGTATCCTAAGACCGTCATTGCAGATGAGGTCCCCTATTTTTTCGTCGTACGACCCACCATGCACAAGGAACCAATTTCTTGCTCTCAATTCCCACTCATCACGGAGTGGTTCAGGTACGATGCCTTTATCTATCAGATCTTGCTCTTTCTTATCCCACTTTGGGATGGCAGTCTCATAGCCCCCTGGCCCCAGCTTGTGGTGATATTTCTTCTTGTCGGCATTTATCTTGTTCTTTTCTGATAATGCCTGGGCATCTTCTGACTCCTTGTACTCTTGAAATGCCTTCCAGTGATTCGCCTGCTTGGCTAGATACCCCTCGAATACTGGCACTTTCTTTGTCTTCAGATAGTTTTTCCATAGCTTCTTCTTCCAGCTACGGAACACTTCGACCATCTTCTTTAGAGTCCACTGCTTGACTTTGGCCCTCAGTTTGTCTGCGGCGTCTTCATTCTCACATTCTGGCAGGTTGAAATGTGACATAAGATCATTCCAAAGATTATCTTTGTACCTTTCGGCGACATAGTCACTATTGGCTGCCCCTTTGCGCTTGTTCCACTCTCGAACGCTGATCGGGACGTGATCCCTAACGAGAACTCCGCATTGCTTCTTGAATGTGTCAGCAGCATTCTTAGGAAGCTTGGGTTCGCCCGTAGGAAATATCACCTCAAAGGTGTAATGCATCCGTGCATCCAACTTTCTAGTCGGGCCTCGTTTCGCGATTTTGCTCGATGTGGAGGCCTAAGAGGGAGAAACATTCGTCAAATGAATGTATATGTATACAATATAGAGCTATCTCCAATATTTTTCACATATTACAAGTGATTGTCGAACTTCATATGTATACCTCGCCGGACTTTATTATTTCTTCACCGGCTTCTTCATCAGTGGAGCTATCACCTTCTCCGTCATTGGACCTATCTCCTGCCCCATCGACTTCATCTTCGTGTCGCTCAACCTCCATTCCAACGTCGTGGTTTAGATATGACGACGGAGATTCAGCTGGTTCAACGTCGGGGCCGTCTTTGATTATATCTTCGAGAAGTTCTTCCTCTTCGAGGTTCCTGATATGTAGATCCATAGTTCTGCAAAAAACGGATTCTCTTAACCTTTGTACCAAAAAGGAATTATTCTATCATGATCTCCGTTCCAAAACAACTTTAGTCCCGGGTCGTGGCTCCACCCGGGACTCCTAGATTTCTGCATAGTATTCAAAGTAGGAGTACTTTTCCAATTTGAGCATTCAATAAGCAAAACCAAATCATAAAATAAAGTAGTATTCAAATTAGCATGCATTCTATTATAAGCTAATACATCATCTCTTTTGTCCGTACATCGTCGAATATTATCACTAATACTCCTCGAATACTATCATACATATAGCATCACTGATACATCTAGAACCGTAGCACCCGACGGGTATCGGCGCGGGCGGTGGACACCCAAAGAGAAGGAACCATCACAGGATCATAGCTCCAGTGAGATCCCCGAAGAACCTGCCAGGTATGCTCGAACCTGCCCTCCAACGCAACCATGTAGCGACGGACGTGCTCATCCTCCTCGCTGACACGGTGACGTACCACCTCCGCGGTGTCCGGAAGCCTCGACACCCTCACTGGCCCACGCGACCGCCACCAAACAAGGATCGGGTCAACGACGGGCTGGCTCCTCACCAACCTACGCCCCCCGAAAGGTAGCACCTCCCAATACCAGCCGGGCGGAGCCCAGTCCCGGACAGGGCCCCTGTGATCAAGCAGGTGTCCTCCGCCGAGTCGACGACGAGGATGCGGGATAGGCATCGTAAAATGAACTAAAAAAATAAACTAGTTCTATTAATTTTCTTGCTAAAAATAAACTATTAACACTTAAGCATATACAATAGCAAAATTAAACTATTAACACTTAAGCATATACAATAGCAAAATTAAGCAATAATCTAAGAAACACTATTAACACTTAAGCATATACACTATACAATAGCAAAATTAAATGACAAAAAATATATTTCTTCTTCTTGTAACCCTAAACTAATTTTTCCTCTTCTTCTATTTCTCCTCTTCTTCTACTTCTTCTTCTACTTCTACTTCTCCTCTTTTTGTAGTACTTCTCCTCTTCTCTTCTTCTACTTCTCCTCTCCTCCTCTTCTAATTTTTTCTCTTCTTCTACTTCTCCTCTTCTTCTATTTTTCCTCTTATTCTCCTCTCCTCCTCTTCTTATTCTCCTTTTTCTTCTTTTCTTCTCCTCCTCTTCTTATTTTCATTTTTCCTAATCTTATTTTCTTATTTTTGTTCATATTTCTTCTTCTTGTAACCCTAACCTAATTCTAAATATTACTAACCCTAATAATCTAGCACAAACCTAATAACAATAGGAATTAAATGACAAAAAAATCTTTTTCTTTTTCTTCTTTTCTTCTCCTTTTTCTTCCTTTCTTCTCCTTTTTCTTCCTTTCTTCCCTTTTTCTTCTTTTCTTCTCCTTTTTCTTCTTTTCTTCTCATTTTTCTTCTTTTCTTCTCCTTTTTCTTCTTTTCTTCTCCTTCCCTTTTTCTTCTTTTCTTCTCCTCCTCTTCTTATTCTCTTCTTCTACTTCTCCTCTTCTTCTATTTTTCCTCTTCTTCTCCTCTCCTCCTCTTCTTTTCTTCTCCTTTTCTTCTCCTTTTACTTCTTTTCTTCTCCTTTTTCTTCTTTTCTTCTACTGGCCGGAGTGTTGGGGAGGAGGGGGCGGGGGACTTACCGGCCAGAGGTGTCGACGACGCGCGGCGAGGAGGACGGCGCGGCGCGCGGCGAGGAGGATGGCGGCGCACGGCGAGGAGGGCGTTGCGCGGCGAGGAGGATGGCGTCGGCGAGGAGGACGACAACGACGGCGAGGAGGACGGCAGGCGGCGGCGAGTAGGACGGCGGGCAGCCTGACGGCGTCGTCGATTTCGTCGCTGTGCCGCGCCGGGCAGGAGAACAAGAGGAAGAAGAAGTGAAATGGACGATTTGGGTTGGAATTTTCTAACTCCCGCTTATATAGGTGGATCTTTAGTCCCGGTTCGTGGCTCGATCCGGGACTAAAGACCCCTTTAGTCCCGGGTGGAGCCACGACCCGGGACTAAAGGCCCTCGTTTCCCGCCTCCTCGCCTACCGAAAAGGGGTCTTTAGTCCCGGGGCGTGGCTCCAACCAGGACTAAAGGGGGTGTTTAGTCCCGGTTCGTGCCATGCACCGGGACTAAAGCCCCTCCTCGGCTGCACGATAAGTTTAGTCCCACCTCGCCCAGCGAGGGGGACTAACACTTGTCTATAAGCCCTGTCACAGCTTCTCCATCGAGCTCCTCTCTAAAGCAGGCTTACGGGCCTAAACTCACTGAAAATTGAAACTATATTCGAAATTATGGAGAAAATTCAATCTGAATTTAAAGTGAACACACTTTGTATTTGATTGAATTTTCTCTATAAATTCTCATATAGTTTCAGTTTTTTTTCTATTTTCATAATTAATAATTTTGACTATCCAAACTATTACCTACTCCCTCCGTTCCTAAATATAAGTCTTTCTAGAGATTCTACTAAGAGACTACATACGGATGTATATAGACATACTTTAGAGTGTAGATTCATTTATTTTGCTTCGTATATAGTCACCTAGTAAAATCTCTTAAAAGACTTATATTTAGGAAAGGAGGGAGTATTTTGTTATTTTCAATTAAAAACTATGTTTATTAAAAATTCTTTTTGCATATTTGAGAATTTGACAAAACTATGATAATGAAAAGTGTTTAAAATTGAATAAATAATGCAAAACTATTTTATATTTTCATAATTAATAATTTTGACTATCCAAACTATTATCTATTTTTTTATTTTCAATTAAAAACTATGTTTATTAAAAATTCTTTTTGCATATTTTTTTGAGCTAGTTGACCCTGAAATTGAAAAGCACTACAAATGAACTCTGAAAATGTTGAAAGTTGGCATGCTATCATCATTTCACCCACATAGCATGTGTTAAAAAGTTGAGAGGGCTACGACAAAAACTGGATCCACTTCGTGTACAAAACGGACAATCTCTCTCGAAGTATGAGGGTTTCGAACGAGAACTCATCTCTTACAAAGGGATTTCATTTTTTTGAACTTATTTGAACTCCATACTTTTTGTGTGTTCAAAATGCACCATTCTAAGGCACATCACAAAATTTCAACAATTTCTGACTTCATTTGGTATTCTTCGTGCATTTACTTTTTTTTGACCTAGTTGACCCTGAAATTGAAAAGCACTACAAATGAACTCTGAAAATGTTGAAAGTTGGCATGCTATCATAATTTCAGCCACATAGCATGTGTTAAAAAGTTGAGAGGGCTACGACAAAAACTGGATGCACTTCGTGTACAAAACGGACAATCTCTCTCGAAGTATCAGGGCTTCGACCGAGAACTCATCTCTAACAAAGGGATTTCATTTTTTTGAACTTATTTGAACTCCGTACGTTGTGTGTGTTGAAAATGCACCATTCTAAGGCACATCACAAAATTTCAACAATTTCTGACTTCATTTGGTATTCTTCGTGCATTTACTTATTATTTTTTTGACCTAGTTGACCCTGAAATTGAAAAGCACTACAAATGAACTATGAAAATGTTGAAAGTTGGCATGCTATCATCATTTCACCCACATAGCATGTGTTAAAAAGTTGAGAGGGCTACGACAAAAACTGGATGCACTTCGTGAACAAAACGGACAATCTCTCTCGAAGTATCAGGGTTTCGAACGAGAACTCATCTCTTACAAAGGGATTTCATTTTTTTGAACTTATTTGAACTCCATACTTTTTGTGTGTTCAAAATGAACCATTCTAAGGCACATCACAAAATTTCAACAATTTCTGACTTCATTTGGTATTCTTCGTGCATTTACTTATTTTTTTTGACCTAGTTGACCCTGAAATTGAAAAGCACTACAAATGAACTATGAAAATGTTGAAAGTTGGCATGCTATCATCATTTCACCCACATAGCATGTGTTAAAATGTTGAGAGGGCTACGACAAAAACTGGATGCACTTCGTGTACAAAACGGACAATCTCTCTCGAAGTATGAGGGTTTCGAACAGAACTCATCTCTTAGAAAGGGATTTCATTTTTTTGAACTTATTTGAACTCCATACTTTTTGTGTGTTCAAAATGCACCATCCTAAGGCACATCACAAAATTTCAACAATTTCTGACTTCATTTGGTATATTTCGTGCATTTACTTATTTTTTTTGACCTAGTTTACCCTGAAATTGAAAAGCACTACAAATGAACTCTGAAAATGTTGAAAGTTGGCATGCTATCATCATTTCACCCACATAGCATGTGTTAAAAAGTTGAGAGGGCTACGACAAAAACTGGATGCACTTCGTGTACAAAACGGACAATCTCTCTCGAAGTATGAGGGTTTCGAACGAGAACTCATCACTTAGAAAGGGATTTCATTTTTTTGAACTTATCTGAACTCCATACTTTTTGTGTGTTCAAAATGCACCATTCTAAGGCACATCACAAAATTTCAACAAGTTCTGACTTCATTTGGTATTCTTCGTGCATTTACTTAATTTTTTTTTGACCTAGTTGACCCTGAAATTGAAAAGCACTACAAATGAATTATGAAAATGTTGAATGTTGGCATGCTATCATCATTTCACCCACATAGCATGTGTTAAAAAGTTGAGAGGGCTACGACAAAAACTGGATGCACTTTGTGTACAAAACGGACAATCTCTCTCGAAGTATTAGGGTTTCGAACGAGAACTCTTGTCTTACAAAGGGATTTCATTTTTTGAACTTATTTGAACTCCATAATTTTTGTGTGTTCAAAATGCACCATTCTAAGGCACATCACAAAATTTCAATAATTTCTAACTTCATTTGGTAATCTTCGTGCATTTACTTATTTTTTTGACCTAGTTGACCCTGAAATTGAAAAGCACTACAAATGAACTCTGAAAATATTGAAAGTTGGCATGCTCTCATCATTTCAACCACATAGCATGTGTTAAAAAGTTGAGAGGGCTACGACAAAAACTGGATGCACTTCGTGTACAAAACAGACAATTTCTCTCGAAGTATCACGGTTTCGAACGAGAACTCATCTCTTACAAAGGGATTTCATTTTTTCGAACTTATCTGAACTCCATACTTTTTGTGTGTTCAAAATGCACCATTCTAAGGCACATCACAAAATTTCAACAATTTCTGACTTCATTTGGTATTCTTCGTGCATTTACTTTTTTTTGACCTAGTTGACCCTGAAATTGAAAAGCACTACAAATGAACTCTGAAAATGTTGAAAGTTGGCATGCTATCATAATTTCAGCCACATAGCATGTGTTAAAAAGTTGAGAGGGCTACGACAAAAACTGGATGCACTTCGTGTACAAAACGGACAATCTCTCTCGAAGTATCAGGGCTTCGACCGAGAACTCATCTCTAACAAAGGGATTTCATTTTTTTGAACTTATTTGAACTCCGTACGTTGTGTGTGTTGAAAATGCACCATTCTAAGGCACATCACAAAATTTCAACAATTTCTGACTTCATTTGGTATTCTTCGTGCATTTACTTATTATTTTTTTGACCTAGTTGACCCTGAAATTGAAAAGCACTACAAATGAACTATGAAAATGTTGAAAGTTGGCATGCTATCATCATTTCACCCACATAGCATGTGTTAAAAAGTTGAGAGGGCTACGACAAAAACTGGATGCACTTCGTGAACAAAACGGACAATCTCTCTCGAAGTATCAGGGTTTCGAACGAGAACTCATCTCTTACAAAGGGATTTCATTTTTTTGAACTTATTTGAACTCCATACTTTTTGTGTGTTCAAAATGCACCATTCTAAGGCACATCACAAAATTTCAACAATTTCTGACTTCATTTGGTATTCTTCGTGCATTTACTTATTTTTTTTGACCTAGTTGACCCTGAAATTGAAAAGCACTACAAATGAACTATGAAAATGTTGAAAGTTGGCATGCTATCATCATTTCACCCACATAGCATGTGTTAAAATGTTGAGAGGGCTACGACAAAAACTGGATGCACTTCGTGTACAAAACGGACAATCTCTCTCGAAGTATGAGGGTTTCGAACAGAACTCATCTCTTAGAAAGGGATTTCATTTTTTTGAACTTATTTGAACTCCATACTTTTTGTGTGTTCAAAATGCACCATCCTAAGGCACATCACAAAATTTCAACAATTTCTGACTTCATTTGGTATATTTCGTGCATTTACTTATTTTTTTTGACCTAGTTTACCCTGAAATTGAAAAGCACTACAAATGAACTCTGAAAATGTTGAAAGTTGGCATGCTATCATCATTTCACCCACATAGCATGTGTTAAAAAGTTGAGAGGGCTACGACAAAAACTGGATGCACTTCGTGTACAAAACGGACAATCTCTCTCGAAGTATGAGGGTTTCGAACGAGAACTCATCACTTAGAAAGGGATTTCATTTTTTTGAACTTATCTGAACTCCATACTTTTTGTGTGTTCAAAATGCACCATTCTAAGGCACATCACAAAATTTCAACAAGTTCTGACTTCATTTGGTATTCTTCGTGCATTTACTTAATTTTTTTTTGACCTAGTTGACCCTGAAATTGAAAAGCACTACAAATGAATTATGAAAATGTTGAATGTTGGCATGCTATCATCATTTCACCCACATAGCATGTGTTAAAAAGTTGAGAGGGCTACGACAAAAACTGGATGCACTTTGTGTACAAAACGGACAATCTCTCTCGAAGTATTAGGGTTTCGAACGAGAACTCTTGTCTTACAAAGGGATTTCATTTTTTGAACTTATTTGAACTCCATAATTTTTGTGTGTTCAAAATGCACCATTCTAAGGCACATCACAAAATTTCAATAATTTCTAACTTCATTTGGTAATCTTCGTGCATTTACTTATTTTTTTGACCTAGTTGACCCTGAAATTGAAAAGCACTACAAATGAACTCTGAAAATATTGAAAGTTGGCATGCTCTCATCATTTCAACCACATAGCATGTGTTAAAAAGTTGAGAGGGCTACGACAAAAACTGGATGCACTTCGTGTACAAAACAGACAATTTCTCTCGAAGTATCACGGTTTCGAACGAGAACTCATCTCTTACAAAGGGATTTCATTTTTTCGAACTTATCTGAACTCCATACTTTTTGTGTGTTCAAAATGCACCATTCTAAGGCACATCACAAAATTTCAACAATTTCTGACTTCATTTGGTATTCTTCGTGCATTTACTTTTTTTTGACCTAGTTGACCCTGAAATTGAAAAGCACTACAAATGAACTCTGAAAATGTTGAAAGTTGGCATGCTATCATAATTTCAGCCACATAGCATGTGTTAAAAAGTTGAGAGGGCTACGACAAAAACTGGATGCAGTTCGTGTACAAAACGGACAATCTCTCTCGAAGTATCAGGGCTTCGACCGAGAACTCATCTCTAACAAAGGGATTTCATTTTTTTGAACTTATTTGAACTCCGTACGTTGTGTGTGTTGAAAATTCACCATTCTAAGGCACATCACAAAATTTCAACAATTTCTGACTTCATTTGGTATTCTTCGTGCATTTACTTATTATTTTTTTGACCTAGTTGACCCTGAAATTGAAAAGCACTACAAATGAACTATGAAAATGTTGAAAGTTGGCATGCTATCATCATTTCACCCACATAGCATGTGTTAAAAAGTTGAGAGGGCTACGACAAAAACTGGATGCACTTCGTGAACAAAACGGACAATCTCTCTCGAAGTATCAGGGTTTCGAACGAGAACTCATCTCTTACAAAGGGATTTCATTTTTTTGAACTTATTTGAACTCCATACTTTTTGTGTGTTCAAAATGCACCATTCTAAGGCACATCACAAAATTTCAACAATTTCTGACTTCATTTGGTATTCTTCGTGCATTTACTTATTTTTTTTGACCTAGTTGACCCTGAAATTGAAAAGCACTACAAATGAACTATGAAAATGTTGAAAGTTGGCATGCTATCATCATTTCACCCACATAGCATGTGTTAAAATGTTGAGAGGGCTACGACAAAAACTGGATGCACTTCGTGTACAAAACGGACAATCTCTCTCGAAGTATGAGGGTTTCGAACAGAACTCATCTCTTAGAAAGGGATTTCATTTTTTTGAACTTATTTGAACTCCATACTTTTTGTGTGTTCAAAATGCACCATCCTAAGGCACATCACAAAATTTCAACAATTTCTGACTTCATTTGGTATATTTCGTGCATTTACTTATTTTTTTTGACCTAGTTTACCCTGAAATTGAAAAGCACTACAAATGAACTCTGAAAATGTTGAAAGTTGGCATGCTATCATCATTTCACCCACATAGCATGTGTTAAAAAGTTGAGAGGGCTACGACAAAAACTGGATGCACTTCGTGTACAAAACGGACAATCTCTCTCGAAGTATGAGGGTTTCGAACGAGAACTCATCACTTAGAAAGGGATTTCATTTTTTTGAACTTATCTGAACTCCATACTTTTTGTGTGTTCAAAATGCACCATTCTAAGGCACATCACAAAATTTCAACAAGTTCTGACTTCATTTGGTATTCTTCGTGCATTTACTTAAAAAATTTTTTTGACCTAGTTGACCCTGAAATTGAAAAGCACTACAAATGAATTATGAAAATGTTGAATGTTGGCATGCTATCATCATTTCACCCACATAGCATGTGTTAAAAAGTTGAGAGGGCTACGACAAAAACTGGATGCACTTTGTGTACAAAACGGACAATCTCTCTCGAAGTATTAGGGTTTCGAACGAGAACTCTTCTCTTACAAAGGGATTTCATTTTTTGAACTTATTTGAACTCCATAATTTTCGTGTGTTCAAAATGCACCATTCTAAGGCACATCACAAAATTTCAATAATTTCTAACTTCATTTGGTAATCTTCGTGCATTTACTTATTTTTTTGACCTAGTTGACCCTGAAATTGAAAAGCACTACAAATGAACTCTGAAAATATTGAAAGTTGGCATGCTCTCATCATTTCAACCACATAGCATGTGTTAAAAAGTTGAGAGGGCTACGAAAAAAACTGGATGCACTTCGTGTACAAAACAGACAATTTCTCTCGAAGTATCACGGTTTCGAACGAGAACTCATCTCTTACACAGGGATTTCATTTTTTTGAACTTATCTGAACTCCATACTTTTTGTGTGTTCAAAATGCACCATTCTAAGGCACATCACAAAATTTCAACAATTTCTGACTTCATTAGGTATTCTTCGTGCATTTACTTTTTTTTGACCTAGTTGACCCTGAAATTGAAAAGCACTACAAATGAACTCTGAAAATGTTGAAAGTTGGCATGCTATCATAATTTCAGCCACATAGCATGTGCTAAAAAGTTGAGAGGGCTACGACAAAAACTGGATGCACTTCGTGTACAATACGGACAATCTCTCTCGAAGTATCAGGGTTTCGACTGAGAACTCATCTCTAACAAAGGGATTTCATTTTTTTGAACTTATTTGAACTCCGTACTTTGTGTGTGTTGAAAATGCACCATTCTAAGGCACATCACAAAATTTCAACAATTTCTGACTTCATTTGGTATTCTTCGTGCATTTACTTATTATTTTTTTGACCTAGTTGACCCTGAAATTGAAAAGCACTACAAATGAACTATGAAAATGTTGAAAGTTGGCATGCTATCATCATTTCACCCACATAGCATGTGTTAAAAAGTTGAGAGGGCTACGACAAAAACTGGATGCACTTCGTGAACAAAACGGACAATCTCTCTCGAAGTATCAGGGTTTCGAACGAGAACTCATCTCTTACAAAGGGATTTCATTTTTTTGAACTTATTTGAACTCCATACTTTTTGTGTTCAAATTGCACCATTCTAAGGCACATCACAAAATTTCAACAATTTCTGACTTCATTTGGTATTCTTCGTGCATTTACTTATTTTTTGACCGTCGATGATGGTTGCTATTCCTTCTTTCCCTAATGCATAACAAATATCTAGCACAAGGAGAAGAAGGAAAAGCGACCCCCACAACAAAAGTGGTTCCGCGGCACGCCACGTGGGACTAATGGTCTTTCATTTTTAAATGACTGTTTTAATCAAAAATAGATCTGTTACAAAAGGGATTTCATTTTTTGAATTTATTCGAACTGAAGACTTTTTGTATATATATGTGGTCGAAATGCATGATACCATGAAGTTAGAAAGGGCTAAACTATTCAAAAGTAGAAAATGAAGTTAGAAAGGGCTAAACCATTCAAATTTGGAAACTATAATGGCACAAACAGAAACTAGACATATATAAATTGGTCCAAGCAGTACATGATACTAGTCCAAATAGTACATAATAATAGCTACCATAGATATAGATACAAGTGTTCGACGTTCAGAACACTACTCGTCTGAATCGTCTGAATCAGAATGTCCACCTTCCTCGAGGTGACGCTGGCCATAGTTGACGACTCAAATCTTGCGGTACAACTCGTATGAAACATATGCATCTTTTGCTCCATACTCAATGTTGATAGGATCAAGTGGGGCCTTCTCCCAAAGTTTGTGCTGAGACTTTGGGAAACTGGTCTTCATATCACCATATTCCTCGTCGATCAAGGCAACTGCCATATGAGCCATCGAAGTCCTGTCATGTCGAAGCCTGAATACCGTTTGGAGATCAACGAGGCAACCAGTTGGTATCTCAATACCGAAGCTGTACCTCATCTTCAGCTTGTCATTCCTTATGTCAACGGTAGCAAAAGTGATGCCCCTGCGAAGGAAGTCCATGAGTTCTGGACAATGCTTGTCACTCCTGCAACAGAAACAAATTAAAATGGAACAAATGTTACATACTGCTGCAATAAGGAAACATGTTTCACTACAACTAAAGAGAAAATTATCTTTAGGATTCAAATAGAACATATGCAATGGAACCTAGAGAGATCACTATAGCTATCCAATGGAACCTAGAGAGATCACTAGCTATATGCAATTTTCATGACTATGACATATCATATTGCTATCCAATGGAACCTAGAGAGATCACCAGCTATATGAAATTTGCATAACCTTGGATCAAAGAACACCGCATAAAATTGTATCACTACAACTATGATTTCAATGGAACATATTGAACCAATCAGATTTTTCAGATTGTGGAACACTATTCCAATCATACTGTGTTCCCTTCAACTAATCAAAATTGTTTCACTACAACTATTTGAAGCGAACCAACTATGATTCCAATGGAACATATTAAACACTAGTTGATTCTAATATGATTTTTCAGATTATGGAACACTATTCCAATCAGATTGTGTTCCCCTTCAACTAATCAAAATTGTTTCACTACAACTATTTGAAGGGAACCAACTATGATTCCAATGGAACATATTAAACACTAGTTGATTCTAATACGATTTTTCAGATTATGGAACACTATTCTAATTAGATTGTGTTCCCCTTCAACTAATCAAAATTGTTTCAGTATAACTATTTGAACGGAACCAACTATGATTAAAACAAATAAACTTACAATGTCATTATCTTGGATCAAAGAAAGCCTCAAAACTTACCTCGCCCATTGGAAGATCAAGACATGGCGTGCGAAGCATAGTTGGATGACGGCAACACCGCGTTGATCGGCCGTGTACTCCAGATCAAGCCCCAAGAACTTCTCATGATCCATTGCGTCGTCAAGCCATTTTTCCTTCAACTGTTCAAGAAAAAACGACACCTCCCTGCTCTCGTTCGTGTACACGACATCGAGCATGGTCGTGCCATGTGCGAGAACCTTATGAAAGCGAGTTGGCATGGTGGAATAAGAGAAGGGAAGAAGAGAGGAGAAGAACAGAGAGGGAGAGCGAGAGAGAAGAAGAAACAGAGAAATGACGACTCTGCTTCGTTTCGTGCTTTTCATCGCCCGAAACGACGCGGGATGCAAACCGTTTGGGTCTTTAGTCCCGGGTTGAGCCACCAACCAGGACTAAAGAGGTATACCAATGGTTTCCACCACTACGGCGGGCCACGTGTTAGTCCTTTAGTGCCGGGTTGAGCCACCAACCGGGACTAAAGGGGGATACGAACGGTTGCCACCACCACTGCCCGCAGCGTAGCCCTCTAGTCCCGGTTTGGGACACGAATCGGGACTAAAGGCTCCTTACGGGCCGGGACTAAAGCCTCGAGGGAGGCATTGAGAATTGGGGCGACGTGGCCGGGCCTTTAGTCCCGGCACAGAGGCAGGCCGGGACTAAAGGGTCCCGGCCAAAGGCCCGTTTTCCACTAGTGACAATTTGCAGATTATCCATCACTACTATAAAGTCTACGTCTTGTCATTTTAACAAGATGACTACCTTCGAAGTGCTCTTCCAAATATTAATATTAGATATGACTACCTCAAGAAATCATAAGGTAATATTGGCATCTACTGCAAAATTTTGTAGACTATCCATTATTACTGCAAGGTCTACATCATGTCATTCTGACACATGACTACCTTCATAGTGATTTTCTTAAAAATAGATAACATAAGGTAATAGAATGATGAACATCTACTGACAATAGTCAGACTATGTTTTCTATTACTACGAGATCTACACCATATTGGTGATTATCTTCAAAGTGTTATCCTATATAAATTGAGCTCTACACATATGGCTATAAGGCATCAACTGTACTAGAATTTGCTCCTTCGAAACATTCGTTGTTGTTCACTAAATGATTTACTCTCATAGTAAATATTGTTTTGCACACTTGCTATATGCCAAAATGGTATTTTGTGCTAATATCAATTAATCAAGCCTCATTTTGCTTGAATATGTCATAGAAATTACGTAAATATTTGCATTTACTTGTGATTTCCTTCTATTACATTGGTAACATACATGGCAGTCGAGCCTATGTCACTATTTCTAATTATAGTGTCGTCCGTCCATCAAGATGGATACTATAATTTATAGCAAGTGTTCCTAAGGACTTCTGCAATGTCAACATGACATTGTGATGATACTTTCATAGTGACAAACCAATGTTAAACATGCAAAGTCTATATGTTTTGGCAGTGACTCTAAAATCATACACTTCCTCAAGAATGAAGTCCAAAACATTAGCAACGATTTCATCGCATGCACTACATTGAAGGTTTACACCCCATGATTCACCGAGCATCACATTAGCGGATTTTGCTCAACAAGATTATTTCATCCATATATTTTATTTTACTCCAAGAAGTTAATTAAATAATGCATGATCATTTCATGTAACACATGGCTATTCTATTGATGCACATATGCATTTTATATGTCACCAACTTCACTTGGTTCTCAAACTAAATACACAATGGATGAATATAGATTCACCTTGAATATTCGCTTAAGAGAAATATGCTCCCATGAGCACATCGCGAATGATCTCCCATTCATTTTTCAAAGACATCAAGTCCTATCACGGCTAACAATTTTGTCACCTTAATCAACTTCAAGTTGAGATCTCATAATCAAATATTTTCCTATGCAGATCCGGTTGAAAAGCCCTTGATACACTTTACATCTCCTTATGATGGTACTACCATTTTGCATGGACCATGATGAATTCAAAGTAAAGTGGAGGCTAAAAGACAACCAAAGATAGAATTTACTCTTTACAGGGAATATGTCGTTTTCTAACGATTAAAAAGAAAACTCTCAAGTTTGTCAAATGTGTGGTTATATAAATATCGTACCTATGATTACAAAACCCTCAAATATATGGTCAAACCACATCACAAATTTATTCGAAAGGCTGATAAGTTCATTGGGATATTTGAAAATTTGCAAATATACAACCAGAAAATATTCTGGTAAATGATGTTTTCAAATTTTCATCAGAAGGAGAACCACAAATATAGTGCAATAAAAGAATGATCAATTCTTTGTCGCCTATGATATGTTTGTGTAACTAATTTTTTTAATAATATAGGAGACCTCATGCAATATCGTGATTATTCCCAAAATATCGTTAGCCTATACTTGTACTATTACATGTAGTGCGATGTCCAATATCCTATTGCTTGGACATTATATTTAATAAATTTTGAATTTATGAATCAATTCATACACAATATTATTGCGTACACAATGATTTTCTAAATATTAATAAGTGACCAGGAACTCCGCATCTGTAACATGTTAGCTTCTCCTACTTACGACCCGCCTTATTGGCCCACGCCAGTTCTCTGTCCTCACCTGACTTACACGCTGTAGCCTCTGTAGTCAAACTAGGACCGGTGTTATTGACAACAACTCCATCAGCTGCCGTCGGTGTTATTTCTTTCCACTTGGGCATAGAATTATTCCGCCCAAAAGAACGACCTCCGCCACCGCTACGCGGTCTATAATTAGAACCCCCTGGCACCTTCGACAAAATTACCTTCCGGAGGCTGAAAGCGTCGGTGCCACTGATTAGCAACTCCCCCCTGGACCTCCTCCGGCGTTCCATAACCGTCGTTCCAATTGTGCCCAAAGTTCCTGTATCCCTAGTACCCACCGCCTCCGCGAGTTGGACCATAACCGGAACCTGCTCGGCCAGTACCACCACCAGAGCCACCACGTGTCTGCGGCTGTGCTCCGGTCGAACCAAACCCACCGCCGGCAGGACGGTTTGTTGGAGCTTGGTTCCCCCCCATTGGATTAGCAGCAGCAAAAGGATCCGGCACAGGAGGATGGCCCGAATCATGTGCAGCCATCGAGGAGAGCGCAAGAACGTGTCGCGCTCGCCCCAATCGAGATGGGAAACCAGGATGCGAGGAGCCGAGTGCAGGAACGCGCCGCTCTCGCCCCGATCGAGATGGGAAACCAGGATGCGATCCTGTCCTGTCGCAGCCTGTTGCTTTTTGCTCGTCAGCAACCCTATCGCCCTGATCGAGATGGTAAACAACGTTAGAAGGAGTCCCACAATCAGACTTCCGTAACGAAGCTGTATACGACCCGCCTGGGCAAAGTTTTGGGTTATGTGTCGTGATCAGCTGGGCCATATACCCAGTTGACACGGGCCCAGGATTTGCAGGTACCGACCCGTCGCGACCGAGTAGCAAATTCAAACGTCTGTCTCGTGTATCTCGGATCCCGAGATCCGATTCTACCGGTAATGTCGCCGGCGACCTTGTACTCACCGCGTTGGAATGTTCTTCCTTTTTAATGGAACTCGTTTCCAGTTATCTATGTAATCCGCAAGAGTTATTGCCGGGAGACGTACCTTAGGAATCAGACCCTTCCATGGCCTCAGCGCGGACGACGAGGTTCGCCGGTGAACTACTCGTCGGAGCACCTCAAGCCTGTCGTCTTCGTGATCTCCCAAACCATCCGACGCAGGGTCTGAGGGAGGGACGAACCCATCGATCGAATTTGCCACCTGTTGTTCCGAGTAGCCTGCTAAAACTGATTCACAAACCAAATCCGATGGCGATGGAGATGGGGCCTCCGGCTGTGTCCTGTCGTCATCTTCTTCATCCTCGTCGGAAACCAACGCCCAGAACCGGCCGCCAACTGTAGGGCCGGCGGCGGCGACGGCCATCAGAGTTAACCCCGTGCCCCCCGCGCCTGTCGCCTGTCGCCCCGCGTCTGTCACCTGTCCTGGAAAAGCAGATCGCTAGAGGTGTTGTTCGCTCCGTCAAAGTCCTCTTTGTATACTCGGAGTTGTACTCGTGTGATGTGTTAATTAACTATTCCAATATTGTTGTTGTTGCTGTTGTTGTTGTTGTTGCTGCTGTTGTTGTTGTTGTTGTTGTTGTTGTTGTTGTTGTTGTTGTTGTTGTCGTCGTCGTCGTCGTCAAACAGTGAGTGGCATTTGAGCTAGTTCTGTCGTTGTGCATTAATCCAATGTGTTTTGACTTGTGGTTCTCTTCCAAGCATGTGCTAACTGTTCATGTTGGATATTTGTACTTGTTAGCGTACCGGTTGCATTTGGACTTGTGAACGTGAGTTGCTACTTGGACTTAATTGGTCCCCCGTTGACAATTATTCATGTTGTCCAACAACTTATCTACCTCCAATGTTGCCTCCGGATCTGATGACACCTCGCGCTGGGATGAAGCTGCGATGGGGAAGCGGATGGCTGAGGGTGGGGTCTGGGTTCCCAAGAGCCATGGATCTTCCGGATCTGCGGGTGAGGGAACGGATCGCCAGATCTACACCCCTCTGTGTCGTAATCAAGGGTCCAAAGCAAATCAGGTGAATCCTTCCAATGTTCATGACCCATGCCTTATCTGCAAATATCGCGAGCATGTTCCGGCGTTCTGTGCACAAGCTTTTTGTGAAAGATGTGGTCGTTTAGGTCACCTTGCTTCTGTTTGCTGTGAATTCTTACCTTGGAGTTGTGCTGCATCTATGTGTGCGTTCCAATCAAGGGGACATGGTTTTTACTACATACATGATTCATGCTCGGCTAATCTGATGAAGGAAAGATCAAATAATATAGTTGTGAGCATAGTTGAGGGGGAGACGTCTACTAGGCAGATGGAACTCGATCTAAATGATTATTTAGCCACAGGATGGCGATGCTCGGCTCATGCTATTGCCCGGGTGTCTTTGTAGTGAGATTTCCTAACCCTAGGGCTATTGCTCAAATCTGTTATGTGAGTCGCATTATGCTCAAGACTAGTGGTGCTGTTGTGAATGTGACTAAATGGTCTTCTGCTGTTGGGTCTAAGGGGGTGATGGAAGTGGCCTGAGTTAGGGTTAGTAATGTTCCTCTGGATAAAAGAAGTGAGAGAAACATGGCTTATGTTGCTTCCTTGGTGGGTGTTCCCTTGGAGATTGATAGTGCTACTTTACATCGTCCTGCTTCTGCTAGAGTGAAGGTTGGATGCAGAAATGTGGATGAGATCCCTTCTATAGCTGAGGCTGTTCTAGGGGAGCACTTTTATGATTTTTTACTTTGAGGTGGATCAGATCCTGGTGAGAGATCCTAACCGTGGTGAATCCCTTCTTAGTTCTGGTAAAAACATGGATAAGGAAAAGAATGATGATGTGGATACTAATAAAAATAATAAACCTAGAATTTATGCAAGTCCCAGGGGGGCTGTGGAGGAAAAAAATTGATAATGAGCAGATTGGGGAAAAAAAGAACAAATCCAGGAATCTCAAGAGAGCATAGAATCTGATGTTTCCTTGCATACCTCTTTTCTGATGTGGTGAGAGTTACTCCTCAGGTGGTATTTGTGGATGCTGAGAGGGGGGAATCTGATGCTGGAAAGGTGGAATATATGGTGGAATCTCCTGACAATGCTGTGGAAGTGGAGGTGATTCCTGCTCCTCCCTTGGCTATTGAGGAAAATTTGAGATTTAGTCTCCGTAATGTGCAGAGCAAGATGGATGATGTGCAGTTGAAGGTTGCTGCTTTTGTCAAGAAAAGGAATGCGGAAGGTACATTACATTCTCATAACTCTTTTGATGCTTTGTCTAATCAAAACATGATGTTAGTTGCTTCTAAGATGGGGGTTATTATTCCTGATAATGATTTTGTTAATATTGATATTATTAGGGAGGTTGAGAAATTTAGGAATAATAATTCTAGGGTGGAGAGAGAGGATGTAGTGGAGGTTGAGGAGAATATAAGTAATATATCTCTGATTAATGCTAATGGTGTAGCTACTCCATTAGATTTGGGTTGGATGGAAGAAGGTAATATTGAAGAGGATGATTTTACACTTGTGAGCTCTAGGAAAAAGAATAGAAATAAAAAACATGTTGTGATAGCTAGACCTGTTACTAGAAGTCATAAAAATGGATCATCCTTGGATAAGAAAGTGGGTGCCCCTACTGTGATTCCTAATAGGGGCCCCAAAGAGAGGAAAAATTCAAAAGGAACTATATGAAAGGGGTCTTTTGGAATTGTAGGGGGCAGGTAGGAAAGGGATGGCCTCCTGTTTTACAGACATTATTAAAGATCATTCTCTTGATTTTGTTGGTATTCAAGAGACCAAGAAAAAGGAGTTTCCTGCAAAATACTTAAGTAGAATGGATCCTGGTGGTTTCTTTGTGTGGAATTTTCTACCTTCGGTGGGGAGATCGGGGGGTATCCTTTGTGGGATTAAGAAAGAGAGCCTGGAGTTGATTTCTTGGAAGATGGGGAACTTTATGGTGCAGGCTTGTGTGTTTGATGTGAAGAACAAATGTGTATGGGTGTTAATTGTGGTTTATGGTGCGGCGCATGATGACCGCAAAGAGGATTTCCTGGAGGAAATGCTTGTCACATGTAGTAGTTTTGATGTTCCTTACATTATTGGGGGGACTTTAATATCATTAGAGGGATGTAGGAAAAAAATAAGAGACATGGTAATCTCAAATTTGCTGCGAAGTTTAATGATGTTATTCATTCCCTAGGCCTGAGAGAGGTTGATATGGGAGGGGGGAAGTATACGTGGACTAATAAACAACGTCATCCTACTTTGGAGAAATTGGACAGGGTTTTAATGAGCTTTGGCTGGGAAGATCTATATCCTTTAGTTTCCGTTCGCAAGCTGGTTAGGGAGGTGTCTGATCATAACCCCTTGTTGTTGTCAACGGGGATGGATGAGAGGAGTGCTCCTATAAATAGGGAATTTAGATTTGAACTTTCCTGGCTTAAGAATGAAGAATTTTTCCTAAGGCCAAGAGCATCTGGGAGCAAGATGTGAGGGCAGATGATCCTATTGATATTCTTAATATAAAATTGAAGCGTATTAAGAAGTATTTTAAAGGGTGGGGATCAAACAAGTTTGGTCATAGTAGGAAGAGGAAGGATGATATTAAGAAAGAATTAGAAGAGATTGAGAAGTTGGAGGAGATGGGACCTTTGGATCCTGGAATTTATGAAAAAAGAACTTTGTTGTGTGCTGAATATAATGAGATCCTTAATAATGATGAATTATTTTGGCTCCAGCAATCTAATGAGAGATGGCTGTTAAAAGGAGATCGAAACACAACCATTTTTCATAGAGTGGCTAATGGTAGAAAGAGGAAAAATACAATCCATTCTCTTGTTAATGGAGATGTGGTAATTGAGGGGACTGAAAACCTATTGAGACATGCAACTGACTTTTATAAGGAGTTGTTTGGTCCTGCTAATGGGAACATGTTCCACCTGGATCCTAATACTTGGTCCATAAGGGAAAATCAGTATGGAGGATAATGATTTTATTACTAGTAGTTTTACGAAGGAGGAGGTGAAGAAGGCCTTATTTTCTATGGAAAGCAATAAAGCCCCAGGCCCAGATAATATCCTTGTTGAATTTTAAAAACATTGTTGGGAGTTTGTTAAAAATGATCTGATGAGATTGTTTGATGCTTTCCATAATAATTCTTTGGATGTGGCTCGTTTGAATTATGGGGTGATCACTTTGCTTCCTAAGCTAGATGGAGCTAAGAAGATTCAACAATACAGACCTATCTGTTTGCTTCGGTGCCCTTATAAGTTGATCACCAAAGTCTTAAATGACAGGGTGGCTCTGTACTCTGATGTGCTCATTAGTAGACATCAAAATGCTTTCGTCAAACATAGAAATATAATGGATGGTATCCTGACTTTACATGAGGTTTTACATCTTACTCAACGTCAGAAAAGATGTGGAGTAGGGCTAAAATTGGATTTTGAAAAAGCCTACGATAAGATCAATTGGGAGTTCCTTCTGGAGTGCCAGGAACAGGGGCTTTGGAGAAACTTGGTGTGGATGGATTGGAAAGATATTGTATGATGGCACGGTGTGTATTAAGTTGAATAATGAAAAAGGCCCGTATTTCCAAAGTCATAAGGGAGTTAGACAGGGTGATCCTTTCTCTCCCTTCTTATTCAATATTGCTGTGGAGGCCCTGTCTAAGATGGTGAGAAATGCCCAGAAGGAGAAATTGTTTACAGGTTTGGCTCCTGATCTCATTGAGGATGGTGTTGCTATTCTGCAGTATGCAGATGATACAGTAATTTGTTTTGAACATGATGTAGCTGCAGCTGTTAATATGAAACTCTTATTGTATATATTTGAGTTGATGTCAGGGTTAAAGATTAATTTTGAGAAGAGTGAGGTGTTCTGTGTGGGTGGTGATGATAATATCCTAAATACTTATGCTGACATGTTTAACTGTCAGATTGGGGATTTTCCTATGAAATATCTAGGAGTCCCAGTAAGTGGTACTGGTCTCAGGAATATTGATTGGCTGTTTTTGGATGAGAAGTTTCTTAAATGTTGTGAATCCTCGATTGGTAATGCCGCATCTTCGGGGGGTAGGCTGATCCTGATGAATTCATCCCTAACTAGTATAGTATATTACTATATGGCTATGTTTCTGCTCCCTAAGATGGTCATATACAAATTAACTAGATAAGCACAGGAAGAAATTCTTTTGGAGAGAATTCGAAGGTAATAAGAGGTATCACCTTGTTAAGTGGGATCGTATCTGTAGGTCCAAGAAGAAAGGGGGCCTGGGGGTGAAAAACTTACATAGGCAGAATGTGAGCTTGCTAGCTAAACGGTGGTGGAAGTTGGAAACACAACAAGGGTTGTGGCAAGATGTGATTAGGGCTAAGTACTTTAGGAGAGTTGATGTGACATCTATCTCTAGTAAGTTCTCGAATTCTCCCATCTAGAAAGCTATTATGAAAGTTAAGCCACACTATATGGCTGGTAGAGAGGTGATTTTGTGGTCTGGTAATGTTACTAGACTGTGGCATGACTCGGTGAATGCTGCCCCACCTTTGAAAAATTCTTATGCTGAGCTTTTCTACATCTGTAATAACCAGGATATTACCGTGAGGGATTTTAATTCCTGGGAGGGGGTGACTTTTTTAGGAGGCAGTTGACGCCTATGCTGGCGGGCCAATGGGCAGAGTTGAATGCAGTTGTTGGCCAATGGGCCTTGTCTGATGATCCAGACCAAATTAGATGGAAGTTTGGGGGTGGAAAAAGGTTTTCTACTAAATCTGTATATGAACATCTGGAGAATAATATTGCTGGATGTGATTTTCGATGGATCTGGAGTGCAAAGTTGCCTCTTAAGATTCAAATTTTCTTATGGCAGCTTTTTCAAGATGCTATTCTAACACGAGATGTGATGAGTAGGAGGAAATGGAAAGGTAACCCTAGATGTTCCTTTTGTTCAGAAAGGGAGACTTCACAACATTTGTGCTTTTCTTGCCCTATTGCTGGAGTGGTATGGAGAACAGTGGGATGTATGCTTGGGACCAGTAATGGTCCTGATAATCTTTGGCAATTTTATGCTTGCTGCTTTGCCTATATGCCTAATGGAGTTAGGTTCTATACTTGTGGTCTGGCTGCTATTTGTTGGGCATTGTGGAATTGCCGCAGTCGCGCGACGTTTGAAAAGAAGAAGTTGGGATCCCCTTTTGATGTGGTTTATTCTGCTTGTGGATTCCTGACATATTGGGCAGGGCTCCTAACAGGGGAAGACAAACTGGCGATGGAGCGGGGGGCGAAGATGCTGAAGAGGAACGCGTCGAACATGCTGAGGATCTGTGCGGCCCCGGAGGAGGGTTGTTGATGGGTGTAGCTGGTGGCACTTAGTGGTTTGCTGGTGGCCTCCCTGCGTGGAGTGATTTCAGGCGATGACCTGTGTTTTTCTGCTTACAGTTCTCCTAAAACTATTTAGATGGTTTGTGCGTGATATGGGTGTTCTTGGCTTTTTGCCCTGCGATAGGCTGCTCGATGACGAGTGTCTATGTGTAGGTTTTCCAAGAATGCTCTGAACTCGCACCCCTTTTCTGCTTTCCTTTGACGACTTTGAACTTTGTATTTCCGTTATGTAAGTAATGGAAAGGGGTTGCCCGGTTCAAAAAAATTATTCATGTTGTCAACTTGAACTACTTGAACAATCATTCATGTTGGATGATTGTCAAGCATGTGTTTTGACTGGTACTTGGACTTGTCAACGTGAGTTGATACTTGGACTGGTCAACCTGCATAGTATTTGAACTAGTCAACTTGACCTATAAGCTAGCAGGCTTGTATTTCGTGTTTTTTTCTTTCTTTAGGAAGTATAACGGGGAGTTTGGATCTGTCATCTGTGACCAGAAATATCTCGAGCATGTGAGGCCCTATTGCCCTCCCGTTCCTCCCTACCTCTAGCAGACTCCGTAAAAGGAACGAACCAGCAAAATAACCGTTAAAATACAGATCGGGGTAAAAAATGCTGCCAGACCAGACCCCACAAACGCGTCCGATCCGTATTTTTTTATGGGGCACAGCAAAATGCCCACCCCAACCCGCAAAAACGCAGGTTCTTCCCCTGCCCCATCGGTGCCCTGTATATATATCTAGAAGCGGTTGGTTGGTGAAACATTTCACCCGTGCTTTTCCCCCACCCACTGCGCGAGGCGTCGCCTTCGATTCTGGCCATACCAGCCGCCGGGATCATACCGGGGGCTGCCGCAGGCCCTATATCAACCTCCCCCACGCCCTCGTGCCTCGGTTGGCCGAAAAACTGCAGATCGGCGGCTGTTTTGTCGCGGCCACCGGATTTGGCTTTTCCGGCCACCGGCAGCTGCGCCAAAGCCATGGATTGATCGGGGAGCACCCGCACAGCCCCGGCAAAGCGACATCGCCGCATGCAGGTACTGATTCATCCTCTAGTCGCCGGCGTCAGTTTGCCGGCAAGAACTCTTTCAACTATAGTCCGGACTCGGTGGTCGCGCACCGGTTGGCCGGCTTGCTGATGCCGCTCATACAGTGCGAGGACTGCCTAGAAAAAGTGATGCGGCTCACATCCAACACACGGGAGCACCTCGGATGGGTATTCTTCAAATACAAAAATGACGGGGTACGGTCTTCATCCTCTTCGGCTCTGTGAACTTATTTGGTTAAATTACGGTAGCTTATTGAGGTGTTCATCAGTGTAGGAAGGTGGATGCTCTTTTTAGTATTGAGAAGAAGAATACATCGATCTATTGATAGAAAGAAACTTAATAGATGTTAGTGTACTCCTTAGTATAATTGAGCCTAATGATGCAGCTGCATGTGGAATTAGAAAAGAAATTAGAGGGGAAGCAACGTCAACTTCTTTAGAATCAAAGCCAAAGAATGAAGAATGCAAGATGAAGACCCCCTAGATCAACAATGAATGCATGGAGAAGTTGTTGATCTATCTAGTGGGAGCAGTTATGGAAGTTGGATATCGTCTAAAATGTCTAATTCTGGTTCTTGTTTTCTTTGATCTTGCTGTTTTAACATAGTTTGATGAATTACAATGTATTCAATGCCTTTGAAGAAAATAAAGAAGCAACTAAATGTGTTTTCATGCCTGGAAATGTAATGTAAATAACAGATTTTGCGGGCCGGCGTGGGCGGCGGCCAAACAGACCCCGCAAAACGGAGCCGTATAAAAGGATATTCTGCATATCCTTTTATACGGGTCCGTTTTGTGGTGTCTGCTCGGCCGTCGCCCACGGCGGCCCGCAAAAGCGTTTTTTTCATGAAGTGCAAACGACTTCTGCGGGTCGGCTTTATACAGGTCTGTAAGAGATGCTCTTAGTCATTTTTCATGTTCACCATGTGTTAGAAATTAGATAAAAGGGGTCATGATATTTTCTTTTTGAAAACATCAGGACTCCATTGCGTAATTTTATTAATTTTTAGATAAATAGTAAAAAAAGGAGTTCAAGAAAAGAAAAGGAGGCCATACATCAAAAACTGAAAAAAGCAAACAAAACATACAACAAATACAACATATACATTTCGGGGGGACTCAATAGCCAGATCCCAAGAGCTCATCTAAAAACGGCCACCCATGCTGCCACCCCACTGTACTGCTGCCTCTTGGCCCTTTAGGTAAGCCATTTCATCTCTTCTGTGAACTTACGCCTGGAAGCATACAAGCTTGGTGGGACCTTGTTAAAGATGAAGTCATTTCTTGTGGTCCGAATGGCCCAACATACAAGAATTATAACTCCATGATAGTATATTTCTTGATAGTATCTATGCGCCTGCCTCATTCTATTCGACACTCATTACCAGAATTTGGAAATTCCTGATTGTTCGACCCATGCTAGTATATTTCATTTTAGGCCGTCATTTAAGATAGCCCATAGCAATTGTGGACGAAGGAGTGCTAGTTTTTGTTCGCCCAAAGAACATGCTTGGTTTTATGTTCGGCGGGTGACTAGTTTGGTTAGCGTGGGCTGAAATTTTGGCTCAATCCATCAGAACATTTCCAACGCTAGGTGCATCCTAGCTCACCCTAGGCGTTTGGGTATTCTAATCCGCTATCCAAACCCGAACCGAACCGAATTATTCGAATTGTCGAGTAATTCAAGTATAGGGTTAGGGTTCGGCTTCCAGTCTGAAAAACCCGAAATACCCATACTATCCGAATTATTTATACTAACCAAATTATTCATGCTATTATCACGTTGTCATGTTACCCATACTAACTAAAATATTCGTACTATTCAAAAATACCTATACTATCCTAATTATTCATACCAAAGCTGATGTGTGCTCCTAATATTTTGGGGTTTTAGGTTGCCCGAATTACCTGAACCGAAATTTCTGGTAATTTTGGTTTGGATATTTTTTGGCTCAGACAATTCCGGTTCCCATTTTTGACTAACCGGTTTAACCATAAACCGAACTATCCGAACCAAAATAATCATAATACCCAAACGCCGAGGGTGAATCCTTCCTACCGACCTAATTAAAATTTCCTATCCTGAAGCTAACGGAAAATGAAGCCTTCGTTCCGATGGAGCACGCTGCCGTCTTGCCACCTGCAGCATCGACTATCACGGTCATTGTCCGCTAACCTGACGGCGACCATCTCGACAAAATAACCAGTGTTAATCACCAGTGCTGCCCGTTTTAACAACATCCTCCCAAACAACAACCGGAAGAAGCTACACCTTTCTGTAACGGACATTGTACATGGCCTAAGAAATGCTGATCCTAACTTTGCTTTTGGATTCTCGACATTGTGCAGCATGCGGATCGACATTTATAGTACAGATGGGTGGTTGGCTGAAGCATCAAGAGCATATATACAACCATAGTGCCCAGCCACTTTAGTATCTAAGATGCACACAGACAACACAGACACACAAAGCACGCCGACGAACAAATAGTAAAGTGAAGCTATGTGGTAGGCAAGATAGATGCGATGAGATATTCGATCGTCAAACTACAACAATGATTATATCCGTATCAATCATCTCATGACACCGCACAGACGACAAGGTTATTGAACAACAACTTCAGCTGTCGAACATTAATTCTCGAGCAGATTATTACGACAAAGGGAAAAAAAATACATCTCGAACGCACAACATTAATTCTTTGATATATGTAATTAACTCGATGTCCTCGGAACGAGGCGAGCACGAAGCGGGTCCTTGAGGACGATGAGGGTATCCAAATCCTCAGTCATGTCGACCTTTTGTCCTTGAACCGCCGGCAGCCACTGGAACTCCTTGATGAGGGTGCCGACGAAGTACTCCAAGTGCAGGGTGGCGAGGGAGTAGCCGGGGCACAACCGGCGTCCGGCGCCGAAAGGCATCATCTTGACCTCCCTGCTCCCCGTGACGTCCACGCCGCAGCCCTCGCCGCCGTCCAGGAACCGCTCCGGCCGGAACTCGTGTGGCTCCGTCCACACCGACTCGTCGAGCCCGTAGTCGGCGACGAGGAAGTGGACCTGGGCGTCCTTGGGCACCGTGTAGTCGCCGATGTCCGTGTCTTCCATGGCCCTGTGGGTGAAAATCAGGTGCGCTCCGGGGTGCATCCGCATGCCCTCGAGCACGACGGCCTTGAGGTACCGCATCCCGCGGAGGTCGCCTTCCTTGAGCTCCCCCTCGCCCCTCACCTCGTCGTAGAGCTTGGCTTGCACGTCTGGGTGGTTCACCAGCTCCGCCATGATCCACTCGAACAAGGTGGCCGTGGTGTCCGTGCCGGCGACCATGACCTCCGCGGTGAGCGTGGTGATCTCCGCGTCGGTTAAGGCGCGGTCGCCTTCGTCCGGCAGGCGCATCGCGAGGAGGGTGTCCGCGTAGCACGGCGGATCATTGTCCTCCTCGACGGTGGTGGAGTTGCTGGTGGGCGAGGGCGAGGGCGATGGCGATGGCGAGGGCAAGGCTCGCCTCGCCTGGAGCAGCGGGAGGAAGATCTCTTGGCGTGTTTTCGCCAAGTCCTCGTAGTACGCCCACCGCTTCCAGAATATCTTTTTGGTGATTGCCGGGAGGAAGGAGAAGACGGGGAAGCTCATGACGGCGTTGAACATCTTGATCTGCAGGGCGAAGAGGTGGTCCAGCACCGGCGTGCTGACCCCGGACCCGAGGCTCATGTACGTGAGCAGGTCGAACATGGTGCGGCGGAATATCATCCTCACCTTGACGGGCTCGCCGTCGCCGGTGGCGGAGGCAAGCCGGGCGAGAAGCGAGTCGCGGGTGCGCCGCCTGGCCTTCTCGAAGCGGGCGACCCGTGCCGGGTTGAGCGCCTCGGCGAGGTTGCGGCGCACGCGGCGCCAGTAGGGCCCGTAGGTCGCGGTGATGATGGAGCGGGTGAAGAAGACGGGCCACGGGTCGTAGAACGTGGCGGGGCGGTCGGCGAAGGTGGCGCCGCCCTGGACGAGCATGCGGTGCGCGATGGCGCGGTCCTGGACGAAGACGAGCGTCTTGAAGAGGCGGACGGAGATGATGCCGCCGTAGCGCGCGTGCAGCTCGCGGAGGATGGGGCCGACGTGGAAGACGGAGCGTCGGAGCTTGAAGAACATGGCCAGGAATTCCAGAGTCGACGGGCCTGGGGGCAGCTCTCCTTTTCCGGCGGTCTTCCTCCCTCTGCCGAGCAGGTAGAGGACTGCCCCGACGAGAGTGATGGCGCCCATGAGGAGAGGCGACGAGGCCGCCGTCAGACCCTCCATTCCCATTGTTAACGCAGCGGGGATGGTCAACTCAGCTCTGCTTTTCTCATGGGCTGCAACATATATATGATATCCGTAGTTATAAGAGACCTGATAAATACTAGCAAAACCGGAAGTAGAAACATTCCATTCCATTAGAGGAGCAAGAAGCACCCATCAGATTCAGATCACATATATTAATTATATACCTGCAGACGCACTGCTTGTTCCAGAGTGCAAAAACCGAGACTGCTCCATCGATGCCCCACAATGCTTC
Organism: Hordeum vulgare subsp. vulgare; assembly: GCF_904849725.1. Lineage (NCBI taxonomy): Eukaryota > Viridiplantae > Streptophyta > Magnoliopsida > Poales > Poaceae > Hordeum > Hordeum vulgare. The sequence goes on from NC_058519.1 coordinate 9,853,845, forward strand.
AACCCTGCGATTGATAAGGATGAAGAAGGATTCAGAGAACGCATCACATTTCCCATGTCCAGACACATATATATATTTGCTTGTTTGTATTCCTCCAAGTTATCAAATGAACTAGTGTAGTTAATTACCATGTGGCCGGCGTCCAGCAAGCTGTAGGTGCATGGAAGGTTGTCGCCATGGCGCGGCTGTGGGCCGGACCTGGGGAGCATGGAAGAGTGACGCCTGCATCGCTGCTCGTCCCTCTTCTTCTTCTTCTTCTTCTTCTTCTTCTTCTTCTTCTTCTTCTTCTTCTTCTTCTTCCTTGCCTTTCTACTCCTGCACAATTGGGTATGTAATAGTACTGCCTCAGCAACTCCGCTGATCCTTCAGCACTATCTACCCCTATGCTATTTATAAGACAAGGCTACGAACCATGGGCTCCTCACTACTACAGAAATGCATATTTGTTTTGGGCATACGAGTCGTTCGCCGTGGAACAGTGGCTAGATATTGACGTCCTAGTATAATAGTATTCAGTTTCCTCTAAGACTATTCCATCTTCTATATATGTATCATCTTGCCTCCTCTTTTGACTACCTCTCTTCTTACCTGATGTGTCCCCATCATGTTCGTCTCTCTCTCTTTTCTTGCTTTCTCCACCTCATGTTCCAACACGTGAGGAGACTTGCATGAAAGATCAAAGAAGAACTAAAAAAAATACATGATTTTTTGTGTGTGCTAAACATCTGAATTTGGCACGAACGTATTTGGTACACCAGGGAGTTTCGATCATGTAGTAGAAGTCCGGTTGTGAGTAAAGGTTCTATGATTGCAGAGTTGGTATGTCGAAAACTGTTAGAAACTAATTAGTAGGTTAGTGTATTAGCAAAGGAATGTGTCCAACCCCGAACAGTCGTGTCTCTTCTCTCTCTATTGCCAACATGCACCTGTTCTGGAGGGATGCCTCCGAACAAACACCTCTTCTTCGCACCTCTTCCATATGTGTATATACTTGAGAATCAATAGAAACAGGACTAATGGTCCATTCACTTTTATTCAATCTCGTTCTATTGTAACACGTTATCAATACAGAGTCTCTACCGCGAAAAAAAACCGTGTGCGAGATGGTTGTTATGCACAGGCGCTGGAAACTGAAGAACCAAGATCTCGGAATGGACGATGGGAGCAATGGATACGTTTCTGGAGACGAATACTGCTGTCTTGGGCCGCAGCGTTGACATGCGCTCCACTGCGTTCACAGCTTGCGGCAGCGATTGCGTGAATCGCTACATTATCCTGAGAGGATTTTCCCTCATCATTTGATGCCCGCGGAGCAAGTCGTTGATGGACATGCAGACATGCAGAGTAAAATCGATCAGATGCACAGATCCAATCCTTAATGCATTAGCCGATTACTTCACTACTCTTTCATTGAAACCAATGAACTAATCTATGCATTATTCTCTCGTCTTGTCTTTCGATCAGCACATAGGAACGATCTGTGACGGAGTGTCCCACGCCATTGGAACGGGATCGAGCGGCGGCGTTCTCAAGAGACGCATGGGGACCGGCGGTTGCACCGCGGCACATGGCAACGATAACTCCGGCGTCCCATAACAAACGACACCATCAGCCCCGACGCAAACGTGGCCTACCGGCTAGCACGCGGCGCCCTTCCATGCAAAGGAGAAACGGTGACATAATCGCTTAATCAAATCATCCATGAAGAGGCCGACGGCAAGCATGGCTGCGTGACGCTAGCGGCCATTTCCGTGAAGAGGCCGATTGCCCTTCATCCACATCGCGAAGGCGTTTCTTCTACTTGTAAAAATGACGTCCGGCGTGGTGAGGCCTCAATCCATGCGAAACACCTCGACAACGGGAGGCAACACCGGCCTCCATCCCGGAGCGCACGGCGACCCTCGGCCGCGTCGCTATTCTCCGGCGCGCAACCTAGTCATGGCCATCAGAGGGCTTCAACGGACAAGACACGAGTCACGGTGGTGCGTCCTCAGACGCGACCATCCTCCAACACCAGACGACCCGACCTCTCGCCCACGCTTGACCGCGGCACCCTCGCACCAGCCACGAGGCAGCAATCTCCCCGGTGACGACCTAAACGAATCAATTTTATTCTTATCCACATAAAGGAAAACAATCCCTTACATATCCCCATTGAGCCCCGAGGCTTAGAATACTTTGCAGATTAATCATTATACTTTTTGCGAATGACATTACAGAAATATGTTGGCTGCACTTTAAAGTCCTCTGGTTTTCATATATTACATAAATATGTAAATAATTAAGGTTTGCATCCGTATGTATTACCACAGCAATACTAAATGCAATAGAATATTTTGCGTGCGTTTATTCCTTCGGAATTTCAAACACTTCCTAAGGCATGCATTTTAGGAGAACAACTATAATTTTTGCAAAATCAATTGTTTTCTTGCAAATTTAATTGTAATTCAAAACAAGGATTACGAAGTGTCATACTCAATATGACTACATCACATTTTATTTATGAATCACCAGGTATTGTTGGCATCTACTACACAATTTGTAGATTATCCATCACTACTATAAGGTCTATGTCTATTGTCATTTTGATAAGATGACTACCTTCGACGTGCTCTTCTAAATATTAATGTGTCTATCCCAAAACATATTTGTGAGTCACAAGGTCCTGATGGCATCTACTGCACACACTAGTGGGGACGGGGCCTTTAGCCCCAGCCCGTAAGGGGCTTTAGTCCCGGTTCACCAACCGGGACTAAAGGCCTAACCTTTAGTCCCGGCCCTGTTACAATCCGGGACTAAAGGTGCTCCACGTGGACGCCTCGTAGCGCCCCAGGGGTAGGCCCTTTAGTCCCGGTTCGTTACACGGACCGGGTCTAAAGATTTTCAGATTTTGCTGGTTTTTGGTTTTTTTTTTGAATGAAATTATTTTTGGGTTTTAGGGTTTTAGGGTTTAGGTGTTCGGGAGATTAACGTGATGCCTCGTTTGGTGTTCGGGAATTTGTTTTCATATAATTTAAATAGAAATAATTATGCATATATATATAAGATTAACTTATCTCACAAGCGAGCATATATATACAATTATATGGAGATCTGAATTATCGGGACTAGAGCCTGTTTATTCGATTACATGGACGAACATCAGTAATGGCCCTTAGCTACACTAAATCGTCCTTTGTCATCTATAACTTCCGTCCTCAGAAATCCCGCAAGCTTCTCTGCAAGAGCAATCGCGCGTTGCTCTGGTAGGACCTTCGTCCTCATGGCCGTGTGCTATAAGAAGAGTAGATGAATATGAATATCAATCATGATAACAAAGAATGACTGGTAAAAATAGAGGTGTGAATGTTCATTTCTTACGTCGAATCTGTGATCCTTGAGCTCAGTGGTAAACATGCGAATGGTCTCGCAAACATAGTATCCGCATAGATGCGTTCCCCGTGGCTGCTGGTCGCACTTTACGAGAATAGAATATATATAATCAAAATAATAATCTAGCATCATAAATGTATTGAAAATTAATAGAAGTATATCATAGTACTACTTACCTGAGCCGCTCTAAAGGTCAAATTCTCAGGAAAGTTACCGGGAGTCACGCACTTGAACCGCTTCCAAACTCTGCCCGACAAGGATAATGATTTGCTAAGTTTTTCAATTGATATATCAGAAAATCATCGAAAGAGACCGATAGAGCGCAAGAATGATTAAAATTACCCTTGGAGCATGTCCTGCAGGCTTTGGAACTGTTCCAAGGGTCTCGATAATGGGTCGAAGGCCTCAACTCTTCCCTTATCAATTTGAATGTCCAACAGAATCCAATGGAAGCTGCACATGTATATATATATATATATATATATGTGTGTGTGTGTGTGTGTGTGTGTGTGTGTGTGTGTGTGTGTGTGTGTGTGTGTCAGTAACTTATCAATTACACTTATAAGTGAATGGACACAACAGAGTAAAGACCCTCACCTGAAGTTGTATGGAAACAGAATGTGGTCATAGAAATTTTGATCTATTATAAACCTTAGAAAGTTCTCCTCCGTCTCCTTGGGTTTATCAGTTAGCGTCGCTATATGTATTTTATCTGGGTCAATAAACCCAATATTTAGGATGGTCTTACTTTTACAATCCAGAATCTTCATTCTGCATAATAGAGTACAAGTTATATATAGACAATGAATTGAAATAACTAAACAAGTTATATGTAGACAACGAATTGAAAAACTTACAGACAATAGCAACTCATAAGCGATTTGTCGAGGGCGTCGCCATTGTACATCTGGAAGAGTTCATCAAAGTCGATATGGATTTCTTCGGAGCGGCCGTAGTACTCCCGTGGGACACTCAGCACGATCATCGTTCTTCCATTCTTTGATTGAGTTAAGTACCATTGATGCAAGTAACGCATATTTGTTGGAAGATCATCTTTGCTGACCAAAGGCTCTCCCATGACAAACTGTGGCTTAGGGGCTATCACAGCCTTGGGTATCCTGTCGTCTTGGGAAGCCAGCAAATCTTCAACCGAGATACCACATTCAGCCGCCAACTCCTTTGCTCTTTCAAAAGCTTGCCCCTGCACCGGAGGGGGAACATTCTCGGTTAACACCTTGAGGGGTGGGATTGACTGTTTGGCCTGTTGTCCAAGCTGAGGAACGTCTGATTTTTTCTTGCTTGTAGTTGAACTTGATTTGCTCCCACTTGCACTTGCACGTTAGCTGCTCTTTTTCACTTCCTTCTGCAATGTGCGTGTATAGTCATCAGGCTTATAGTGTAAGTCATACTGTGATGGAAGGGTTATGAAGTCTTTTGCCCATGCTATTAACTTCTCGGTGTATTCCGGGCGGGGCTCGGGTTCCTTCTTTTTCATCCTTTTCCAATTCTCCCTGGGTATCCTAAGACCGTCATTGCAGATGAGGTCCCCTATTTTTTCGTCGTACGACCCACCATGCACAAGGAACCAATTTCTTGCTCTCAATTCCCACTCATCACGGAGTGGTTCAGGTACGATGCCTTTATCTATCAGATCTTGCTCTTTCTTATCCCACTTTGGGATGGCAGTCTCATAGCCCCCTGGCCCCAGCTTGTGGTGATATTTCTTCTTGTCGGCATTTATCTTGTTCTTTTCTGATAATGCCTGGGCATCTTCTGACTCCTTGTACTCTTGAAATGCCTTCCAGTGATTCGCTTGCTTGGCTAGATACCCCTCGAATACTGGCACTTTCTTTGTCTTCAGATAGTTTTTCCATAGCTTCTTCTTCCAGCTATGGAACACTTCGACCATCTTCTTTAGAGTCCACTGCTTGACTTTGGCCCTCAGTTTGTCTGCGGCGTCTTCATTCTCACATTCTGGCAGGTTGAAATGTGACATAAGATCATTCCAAAGATTATCTTTGTACCTTTCGGCGACATAGTCACTATTGGCTGCCCCTTTGCGCTTGTTCCACTCTCGAACGCTGATCGGGACGTGATCCCTAACGAGAACTCCGCATTGCTTCTTGAATGTGTCAGCAGCATTCTTAGGAAGCTTGGGTTCGCCCGTAGGAAATATCACCTCAAAGGTGTAATGCATCCGTGCATCCAACTTTCTAGTCGGGCCTCGTTTCGCGATTTTGCTCGATGTGGAGGCCTAAGAGGGAGAAACATTCGTCAAATGAATGTATATGTATACAATATAGAGCTATCTCCAATATTTTTCACATATTACAAGTGATTGTCGAACTTCATATGTATACCTCGCCGGACTTTATTATTTCTTCACCGGCTTCTTCATCAGTGGAGCTATCACCTTCTCCGTCATTGGACCTATCTCCTGCCCCATCGACTTCATCTTCGTGTCGCTCAACCTCCATTCCAACGTCGTGGTTTAGATATGACGACGGAGATTCAGCTGGTTCAACGTCGGGCCGTCTTTGATTATATCTTCGAGAAGTTCTTCCTCTTCGAGGTTCCTGATATGTAGATCCATAGTTCTGCAAAAAACGGATTCTCTTAACCTTTGTACCAAAAAGGAATTATTCTATCATGATCTCCGTTCCAAAACAACTTTAGTCCCGGGTCGTGGCTCCACCCGGGACTCCTAGATTTCTGCATAGTATTCAAAGTAGGAGTACTTTTCCAATTTGAGCATTCAATAAGCAAAACCAAATCATAAAATAAAGTAGTATTCAAATTAGCATGCATTCTATTATAAGCTAATACATCATCTCTTTTGTCCGTACATCGTCGAATATTATCACTAATACTCCTCAAATACTATCATACATATAGCATCACTGATACATCTAGAACCGTAGCACCCGACGGGTATCGGCGCGGGCGGTGGACACCCAAAGAGAAGGAACCATCACAGGATCATAGCTCCAGTGAGATCCCCGAAGAACCTGCCAGGTATGCTCGAACCTGCCCTCCAACGCAACCATGTAGCGACGGACGTGCTCATCCTCCTCGCTGACACGGTGACGTACCACCTCCGCGGTTTCCGGAAGCCTCGACACCCTCACTGGCCCACGCGACCGCCACCAAACAAGGATCGGGTCAACGACGGGCTGGCTCCTCACCAACCTACGCCCCCCGAAAGGTAGCACCTCCCAATACCAGCCGGGCGGAGCCCAGTCCCGGACAGGGCCCCTGTGATCAAGCAGGTGTCCTCCGCCGAGTCGACGACGAGGATGCGGGATAGGCATCGTAAAATGAACTAAAAAAATAAACTAGTTCTATTAATTTTCTTGCTAAAAATAAACTATTAACACTTAAGCATATACAATAGCAAAATTAAACTATTAACACTTAAGCATATACAATAGCAAAATTAAGCAATAATCTAAGAAACACTATTAACACTTAAGCATATACACTATACAATAGCAAAATTAAATGACAAAAAATATATTTCTTCTTCTTGTAACCCTAAACTAATTTTTCCTCTTCTTCTATTTCTCCTCTTCTTCTACTTCTTCTTCTACTTCTACTTCTCCTCTTTTTGTAGTACTTCTCCTCTTCTCTTCTTCTACTTCTCCTCTCCTCCTCTTCTAATTTTTTCTCTTCTTCTACTTCTCCTCTTCTTCTATTTTTCCTCTTATTCTCCTCTCCTCCTCTTCTTATTCTCCTTTTTCTTCTTTTCTTCTCCTCCTCTTCTTATTTTCATTTTTCCTAATCTTATTTTCTTATTTTTGTTCATATTTCTTCTTCTTGTAACCCTAACCTAATTCTAAATATTACTAACCCTAATAATCTAGCACAAACCTAATAACAATAGGAATTAAATGACAAAAAAAATCTTTTTCTTTTTCTTCTTTTCTTCTCCTTTTTCTTCCTTTCTTCTCCTTTTTCTTCCTTTCTTCCCTTTTTCTTCTTTTCTTCTCCTTTTTCTTCTTTTCTTCTCATTTTTCTTCTTTTCTTCTCCTTTTTCTTCTTTTCTTCTCCTTCCCTTTTTCTTCTTTTCTTCTCCTCCTCTTCTTATTCTCTTCTTCTACTTCTCCTCTTCTTCTATTTTTCCTCTTCTTCTCCTCTCCTCCTCTTCTTTTCTTCTCCTTTTCTTCTCCTTTTACTTCTTTTCTTCTCCTTTTTCTTCTTTTCTTCTACTGGCCGGAGTGTTGGGGAGGAGGGGGCGGGGGACTTACCGGCCAGAGGTGTCGACGACGCGCGGCGAGGAGGACGGCGCGGCGCGCGGCGAGGAGGATGGCGGCGCACGGCAAGGAGGGCGTTGCGCGGCGAGGAGGACGGCGTCGGCGAGGAGGACGACAACGACGGCGAGGAGGACGGCAGGCGGCGGCGAGTAGGACGGCGGGCAGCCTGACGGCGTCGTCGATTTCGTCGCTGTGCCGCGCCGGGCAGGAGAACAAGAGGAAGGAGAAGTGAAATGGACGATTTGGGTTGGAATTTTCTAACTCCCGCTTATATAGGTGGATCTTTAGTCCCGGTTCGTGGCTCGATCCGGGACTAAAGACCCCTTTAGTCCCGGGTGGAGCCACGACCCGGGACTAAAGGCCCTCGTTTCCCGCCTCCTCGCCTACCGAAAAGGGGTCTTTAGTCCCGGGGCGTGGCTCCAACCAGGACTAAAGGGGGTCCTTAGTCCCGGTTCGTGCCATGCACCGGGACTAAAGCCCCTCCTCGGCTGCACGATAAGTTTAGTCCCACCTCGCCCAGCGAGGGGGACTAACACTTGTCTATAAGCCCTGTCACAGCTTCTCCATCGAGCTCTTCTCTAAAGCAGGCTTACGGGCCTAAACTCACTGAAAATTGAAACTATATTCGAAATTATGGAGAAAATTCAATCTGAATTTAAAGTGAACACACTTTGTATTTGATTGAATTTTCTCTATAAATTCTCATATAGTTTCAATTTTTTTTCTATTTTCATAATTAATAATTTTGACTATCCAAACTATTACCTACTCCCTCCGTTCCTAAATATAAGTCTTTCTAGAGATTCTACTAAGAGACTACATACGGATGTATATAGACATACTTTAGAGTGTAGATTCATTTATTTTGCTTCGTATATAGTCACCTAGTAAAATCTCTTAAAAGACTTATATTTAGGAAAGGAGGGAGTATTTTGTTATTTTCAATTAAAAACTATGTTTATTAAAAATTCTTTTTGCATATTTGAGAATTTGACAAAACTATGATAATGAAAAGTGTTTGAAATTGAATAAATAATGCAAAACTATTTTATATTTTCATAATTAATAATTTTGACTATCCAAACTATTATCTATTTTTTTATTTTCAATTAAAAACTATGTTTATTAAAAATTCTTTTTGCATATTTTTTTGAGCTAGTTGACCCTGAAATTGAAAAGCACTACAAATGAACTCTGAAAATGTTGAAAGTTGGCATGCTATCATCATTTCACCCACATAGCATGTGTTAAGAAGTTGAGAGGGCTACGACAAAAACTGGATCCACTTCGTGTACAAAACGGACAATCTCTCTCGAAGTATGAGGGTTTCGAACGAGAACTCGTCTCTTACAAAGCGATTTCATTTTTTTGAACTTATTAGAACTCCATACTTTTTGTGTGTTCAAAATGCACCATTCTAAGGCACATCACAAAATTTCAACAATTTCTGACTTCATTTGGTATTCTTCGTGCATTTACTTATTTTTTTGACCTAGTTGACCCTGAAATTGAAAAGCACTACAAATGAACTATGAAAATGTTGAAAGTTGGCATGCTATCATCATTTCACCCACATAGCATGTGTTAAAATGTTGAGAGGGCTACGACAAAAACTGGATGCACTTCGTGTACAAAACGGACAATCTCTCTCGAAGTATGAGGGTTTCGAACAGAACTCATCTCTTAGAAAGGGATTTCATTTTTTTGAACTTATTTGAACTCCATACTTTTTGTGTGTTCAAAATGCACCATCCTAAGGCACATCACAAAATTTCAACAATTTCTGACTTCATTTGGTATTCTTCGTGCATTTACTTATTTTTTTTGACCTAGTTTACCCTGAAATTGAAAAGCACTACAAATGAACTCTGAAAATGTTGAAAGTTGGCAGGCTATCATCATTTCACCCACATAGCATGTGTTAAAAAGTTGAGAGGGCTACGACAAAAACTGGATGCACTTCGTGTACAAAACGGACAATCTCTCTCGAAGTATGAGGGTTTCGAACGAGAACTCATCACTTAGAAAGGGATTTCATTTTTTTGAACTTATCTGAACTCCATACTTTTTGTGTGTTCAAAATGCACCATTCTAAGGCACATCACAAAATTTCAACAAGTTCTGACTTCATTTGGTATTCTTCGTGCATTTACTTAATTTATTTTTTTGACCTAGTTGACCCTGAAATTGAAAAGCACTACAAATGAATTATGAAAATGTTGAATGTTGGCATGCTATCATCATTTCACCCACATAGCATGTGTTAAAAAGTTGAGAGGGCTACGACAAAAACTGGATGCACTTTGTGTACAAAACGGACAATCTCTCTCGAAGTATTAGGGTTTCGAACGAGAACTCTTCTCTTACAAAGGGATTTCATTTTTTGAACTTATTTGAACTCCATAATTTTCGTGTGTTCAAAATGCACCATTCTAAGGCACATCACAAAATTTCAATAATTTCTAACTTCATTTGGTAATCTTCGTGCATTTACTTATTTTTTTGACCTAGTTGACCCTGAAATTGAAAAGCACTACAAATGAACTCTGAAAATATTGAAAGTTGGCATGCTCTCATCATTTCAACCACATAGCATGTGTTAAAAAGTTGAGAGGGCTACGACAAAAACTGGATGCACTTCGTGTACAAAACAGACAATTTCTCTCGAAGTATCACGGTTTCGAACGAGAACTCATCTCTTACAAAGGGATTTCATTTTTTTGAACTTATCTGAACTCCATACTTTTTGTGTGTTCAAAATGCACCATTCTAAGGCACATCACAAAATTTCAACAATTTCTGACTTCATTTGGTATTCTTCGTGCATTTACTTTTTTTTGACCTAGTTGACCCTGAAATTGAAAAGCACTACAAATGAACTCTGAAAATGTTGAAAGTTGGCATGCTATCATAATTTCAGCCACATAGCATGTGTTAAAAAGTTGAGAGGGCTACGACAAAAACTGGATGCACTTCGTGTACAAAACGGACAATCTCTCTCGAAGTATCAGGGCTTCGACCGAGAACTCATCTCTAACAAAGGGATTTCATTTTTTTGAACTTATTTGAACTCCGTACGTTGTGTGTGTTGAAAATGCACCATTCTAAGGCGCATCACAAAATTTCAACAATTTCTGACTTCATTTGGTATTCTTCGTGCATTTAGTTATTATTTTTTTGACCTAGTTGACCCTGAAATTGAAAAGCACTACAAATGAACTATGAAAATGTTGAAAGTTGGCATGCTATCATCATTTCACCCACATAGCATGTGTTAAAAAGTTGAGAGGGCTACGACAAAAACTGGATGCACTTCGTGAACAAAACGGACAATCTCTCTCGAAGTATCAGGGTTTCGAACGAGAACTCATCTCTTACAAAGGGATTTCATTTTTTTGAACTTATTTGAACTCCATACTTTTTGTGTGTTCAAAATGCACCATTCTAAGGCACATCACAAAATTTCAACAATTTCTGACTTCATTTGGTATTCTTCGTGCATTTACTTATTTTTTTTGACCTAGTTGACCCTGAAATTGAAAAGCACTACAAATGAACTATGAAAATGTTGAAAGTTGGCATGCTATCATCATTTCACCCACATAGCATGTGTTAAAATGTTGAGAGGGCTACGACAAAAACTGGATGCACTTCGTGTACAAAACGGACAATCTCTCTCGAAGTATGAGGGTTTCGAACAGAACTCATCTCTTAGAAAGGGATTTCATTTTTTTGAACTTATTTGAACTCCATAATTTTTGTGTGTTCAAAATGCACCATCCTAAGGCACATCACAAAATTTCAACAATTTCTGACTTCATTTGGTATATTTCGTGCATTTACTTATTTTTTTTGACCTAGTTTACCCTGAAATTGAAAAGCACTACAAATGAACTCTGAAAATGTTGAAAGTTGGCATGCTATCATCATTTCACCCACATAGCATGTGTTAAAAAGTTGAGAGGGCTACGACAAAAACTGGATGCACTTCGTGTACAAAACGGACAATCTCTCTCGAAGTATGAGGGTTTCGAACGAGAACTCATCACTTAGAAAGGGATTTCATTTTTTTGAACTTATCTGAACTCCATACTTTTTGTGTGTTCAAAATGCACCATTCTAAGGCACATCACAAAATTTCAACAAGTTCTGACTTCATTTGGTATTCTTCGTGCATTTACTTAATTTTTTTTTTGACCTAGTTGACCCTGAAATTGAAAAGCACTACAAATGAATTATGAAAATGTTGAATGTTGGCATGCTATCATCATTTCACCCACATAGCATGTGTTAAAAAGTTGAGAGGGCTACGACAAAAACTGGATGCACTTTGTGTACAAAACGGACAATCTCTCTCGAAGTATTAGGGTTTCGAACGAGAACTCTTGTCTTACAAAGGGATTTCATTTTTTGAACTTATTTGAACTCCATAATTTTTGTGTGTTCAAAATGCACCATTCTAAGGCACATCACAAAATTTCAATAATTTCTAACTTCATGTGGTAATCTTCGTGCATTTACTTATTTTTTTGACCTAGTTGACCCTGAAATTGAAAAGCACTACAAATGAACTCTGAAAATATTGAAAGTTGGCATGCTCTCATCATTTCAACCACATAGCATGTGTTAAAAAGTTGAGAGGGCTACGACAAAAACTGGATGCACTTCGTGTACAAAACAGACAATTTCTCTCGAAGTATCACGGTTTCGAACGAGAACTCATCTCTTACAAAGGGATTTCATTTTTTCGAACTTATCTGAACTCCATACTTTTTGTGTGTTCAAAATGCACCATTCTAAGGCACATCACAAAATTTCAACAATTTCTGACTTCATTTGGTATTCTTCGTGCATTTACTTTTTTTTGACCTAGTTGACCCTGAAATTGAAAAGCACTACAAATGAACTCTGAAAATGTTGAAAGTTGGCATGCTATCATAATTTCAGCCACATAGCATGTGTTAAAAAGTTGAGAGGGCTACGACAAAAACTGGATGCACTTCGTGTACAAAACGGACAATCTCTCTCGAAGTATCAGGGCTTCGACCGAGAACTCATCTCTAACAAAGGGATTTCATTTTTTTGAACTTATTTGAACTCCGTACGTTGTGTGTGTTGAAAATGCACCATTCTAAGGCACATCACAAAATTTCAACAATTTCTGACTTCATTTGGTATTCTTCGTGCATTTACTTATTATTTTTTTGACCTAGTTGACCCTGAAATTGAAAAGCACTACAAATGAACTATGAAAATGTTGAAAGTTGGCATGCTATCATCATTTCACCCACATAGCATGTGTTAAAAAGTTGAGAGGGCTACGACAAAAACTGGATGCACTTCGTGAACAAAACGGACAATCTCTCTCGAAGTATCAGGGTTTCGAACGAGAACTCATCTCTTACAAAGGGATTTCATTTTTTTGAACTTATTTGAACTCCATACTTTTTGTGTGTTCAAAATGCACCATTCTAAGGCACATCACAAAATTTCAACAATTTCTGACTTCATTTGGTATTCTTCGTGCATTTACTTATTTTTTTTGACCTAGTTGACCCTGAAATTGAAAAGCACTACAAATGAACTATGAAAATGTTGAAAGTTGGCATGCTATCATCATTTCACCCACATAGCATGTGTTAAAATGTTGAGAGGGCTACGACAAAAACTGGATGCACTTCGTGTACAAAACGGACAATCTCTCTCGAAGTATGAGGGTTTCGAACAGAACTCATCTCTTAGAAAGGGATTTCATTTTTTTGAACTTATTTGAACTCCATACTTTTTGTGTGTTCAAAATGCACCATCCTAAGGCACATCACAAAATTTCAACAATTTCTGACTTCATTTGGTATATTTCGTGCATTTACTTATTTTTTTTGACCTAGTTTACCCTGAAATTGAAAAGCACTACAAATGAACTCTGAAAATGTTGAAAGATGGCATGCTATCATCATTTCACCCACATAGCATGTGTTAAAAAGTTGAGAGGGCTACGACAAAAACTGGATGCACTTCGTGTACAAAACGGACAATCTCTCTCGAAGTATCAGGGTTTCGAACGAGAACTCATCACTTAGAAAGGGATTTCATTTTTTTGAACTTATCTGAACTCCATACTTTTTGTGTGTTCAAAATGCACCATTCTAAGGCACATCACAAAATTTCAACAAGTTCTGACTTCATTTGGTATTCTTCGTGCATTTACTTAATTTTTTTTTTGACCTAGTTGACCCTGAAATTGAAAAGCACTACAAATGAATTATGAAAATGTTGAATGTTGGCATGCTATCATCATTTCACCCACATAGCATGTGTTAAAAAGTTGAGAGGGCTACGACAAAAACTGGATGCACTTTGTGTACAAAACGGACAATCTCTCTCGAAGTATTAGGGTTTCGAACGAGAACTCTTGTCTTACAAAGGGATTTCATTTTTTGAACTTATTTGAACTCCATAATTTTTGTGTGTTCAAAATGCACCATTCTAAGGCACATCACAAAATTTCAATAATTTCTAACTTCATTTGGTAATCTTCGTGCATTTACTTATTTTTTTGACCTAGTTGACCCTGAAATTGAAAAGCACTACAAATGAACTCTGAAAATATTGAAAGTTGGCATGCTCTCATCATTTCAACCACATAGCATGTGTTAAAAAGTTGAGAGGGCTACGACAAAAACTGGATGCACTTCGTGTACAAAACAGACAATTTCTCTCGAAGTATCACGGTTTCGAACGAGAACTCATCTCTTACAAAGGGATTTCATTTTTTCGAACTTATCTGAACTCCATACTTTTTGTGTGTTCAAAATGCACCATTCTAAGGCACATCACAAAATTTCAACAATTTCTGACTTCATTTGGTATTCTTCGTGCATTTACTTTTTTTTGACCTAGTTGACCCTGAAATTGAAAAGCACTACAAATGAACTCTGAAAATGTTGAAAGTTGGCATGCTATCATAATTTCAGCCACATAGCATGTGTTAAAAAGTTGAGAGGGCTACGACAAAAACTGGATGCACTTCGTGTACAAAACGGACAATCTCTCTCGAAGTATCAGGGCTTCGACCGAGAACTCATCTCTAACAAAGGGATTTCATTTTTTTGAACTTATTTGAACTCCGTACGTTGTGTGTGTTGAAAATGCACCATTCTAAGGCACATCACAAAATTTCAACAATTTCTGACTTCATTTGGTATTCTTCGTGCATTTACTTATTATTTTTTTGACCTAGTTGACCCTGAAATTGAAAAGCACTACAAATGAACTATGAAAATGTTGAAAGGTGGCATGCTATCATCATTTCACCCACATAGCATGTGTTAAAAAGTTGAGAGGGCTACGACAAAAACTGGATGCACTTCGTGAACAAAACGGACAATCTCTCTCGAAGTATCAGGGTTTCGAACGAGAACTCATCTCTTACAAAGGGATTTCATTTTTTTGAACTTATTTGAACTCCATACTTTTTGTGTGTTCAAAATGCACCATTCTAAGGCACATCACAAAATTTCAACAATTTCTGACTTCATTTGGTATTCTTCGTGCATTTACTTATTTTTTTTGACCTAGTTGACCCTGAAATTGAAAAGCACTACAAATGAACTATGAAAATGTTGAAAGTTGGCATGCTATCATCATTTCACCCACATAGCATGTGTTAAAATGTTGAGAGGGCTACGACAAAAACTGGATGCACTTCGTGTACAAAACGGACAATCTCTCTCGAAGTATGAGGGTTTCGAACAGAACTCATCTCTTAGAAAGGGATTTCATTTTTTTGAACTTATTTGAACTCCATACTTTTTGTGTGTTCAAAATGCACCATCCTAAGGCACATCACAAAATTTCAACAATTTCTGACTTCATTTGGTATATTTCGTGCATTTGTTTATTTTTTTTGACCTAGTTTACCCTGAAATTGAAAAGCACTACAAATGAACTCTGAAAATGTTGAAAGATGGCATGCTATCATCATTTCACCCACATAGCATGTGTTAAAAAGTTGAGAGGGCTACGACAAAAACTGGATGCACTTCGTGTACAAAACGGACAATCTCTCTCGAAGTATCAGGGTTTCGAACGAGAACTCATCACTTAGAAAGGGATTTCATTTTTTTGAACTTATCTGAACTCCATACTTTTTGTGTGTTCAAAATGCACCATTCTAAGGCACATCACAAAATTTCAACAAGTTCTGACTTCATTTGGTATTCTTCGTGCATTTACTTAATTTGTTTTTTGACCTAGTTGACCCTGAAATTGAAAAGCACTACAAATGAATTATGAAAATGTTGAATGTTGGCATGCTATCATCATTTCACCCACATAGCATGTGTTAAAAAGTTGAGAGGGCTACGACAAAAACTGGATGCACTTTGTGTACAAAACGGACAATCTCTCTCGAAGTATTAGGGTTTCGAACGAGAACTCTTCTCTTACAAAGGGATTTCATTTTTTGAACTTATTTGAACTCCATAATTTTTGTGTGTTCAAAATGCACCATTCTAAGGCACATCACAAAATTTCAATAATTTCTAACTTCATTTGGTAATCTTCGTGCATTTACTTATTTTTTTGACCTAGTTGACCCTGAAATTGAAAAGCACTACAAATGAACTCTGAAAATATTGAAAGTTGGCATGCTCTCATCATTTCAACCACATAGCATGTGTTAAAAAGTTGAGAGGGCTACGAAAAAAACTGGATGCACTTCGTGTACAAAACAGACAATTTCTCTCGAAGTATCACGGTTTCGAACGAGAACTCATCTCTTACACAGGGATTTCATTTTTTTGAACTTATCTGAACTCCATACTTTTTGTGTGTTCAAAATGCACCATTCTAAGGCACATCACAAAATTTCAACAATTTCTGACTTCATTTGGTATTCTTCGTGCATTTACTTTTTTTTGACCTAGTTGACCCTGAAATTGAAAAGCACTACAAATGAACTCTGAAAATGTTGAAAGTTGGCATGCTATCATAATTTCAGCCACATAGCATGTGTTAAAAAGTTGAGAGGGCTACGACAAAAAATGGATGCACTTCGTGTACAAAACGGACAATCTCTCTCGAAGTATCAGGGTTTCGACCGAGAACTCATCTCTAACAAAGGGATTTCATTTTTTTGAACTTATTTGAACTCCGTACTTTGTGTGTGTTGAAAATGCACCATTCTAAGGCACATCACAAAATTTCAACAATTTCTGACTTCATTTGGTATTCTTCGTGCATTTACTTATTATTTTTTTGACCTAGTTGACCCTGAAATTGAAAAGCACTACAAATGAACTATGAAAATGTTGAAAGTTGGCATGCTATCATCATTTCACCCACATAGCATGTGTTAAAAAGTTGAGAGGGCTACGACAAAAACTGGATGCACTTCGTGAACAAAACGGACAATCTCTCTCGAAGTATCAGGGTTTCGAACGAGAACTCATCTCTTACAAAGGGATTTCATTTTTTTGAACTTATTTGAACTCCATACTTTTTGTGTTCAAAATGCACCATTCTAAGGCACATCACAAAATTTCAACAATTTCTGACTTCATTTGGTATTCTTCGTGCATTTACTTATTTTTTGACCGTCGATGATGGTTGCTATTCCTTCTTTCCCTAATGCATAACAAATATCTAGCACAAGGAGAAGAAGGAAAAGCGACCCCCACAACAAAAGTGGTTCCGCGGCACGCCACGTGGGACTAATGGTCTTTCATTTTTAAATGACTGTTTTAATCAAAAATAGATCTGTTACAAAAGGGATTTCATTTTTTGAATTTATTCGAACTGAAGACTTTTTGTATATATATGTGGTCGAAATGCATGATACCATGAAGTTAGAAAGGGCTAAACTATTCAAAAGTAGAAAATGAAGTTAGAAAGGGCTAAACCATTCAAATTTGGAAACTATAATGGCACAAACAGAAACTAGACATATATAAATTGGTCCAAGCAGTACATGATACTAGTCCAAATAGTACATAATAATAGCTACCATAGATATAGATACAAGTGTTCGACGTTCAGAACACTACTCGTCTGAATCGTCTGAATCAGAATGTCCACCTTCCTGGAGGTGACGCTGGCCATAGTTGACGACTCAAATCTTGCGGTACAACTCGTATGAAACATATGCATCTTTTGCTCCATACTCAATGTTGATAGGATCAAGTGGGGCCTTCTCCCAAAGTTTGTGCTGAGACTTTGGGAAACTGGTCTTCATATCACCATATTCCTCGTTGATCAAGGCAACTGCCATATGAGCCATCGAAGTCCTGTCATGTCGAAGCCTGAATACCGTTTGGAGATCAACGAGGCAACCAGTTGGTATCTCAATACCGAAGCTGTACCTCATCTTCAGCTTGTCATTCCTTATGTCAACGGTAGCAAAAGTGATGCCCCTGTGAAGGAAGTCCATGAGTTCTGGACAATGCTTGTCACTCCTGCAACAGAAACAAATTAAAATGGAACAAATGTTACATACTGCTGCAATAAGGAAACATGTTTCACTACAACTAAAGAGAAAATTATCTTTAGGATTCAAATAGAACATATGCAATGGAACCTAGAGAGATCACTATAGCTATCCAATGGAACCTAGAGAGATCACTAGCTATATGCAATTTTCATGACTATGACATATCATATTGCTATCCAATGGAACCTAGAGAGATCACCAGCTATATGAAATTTGCATAACCTTGGATCAAAGAACACCGCATAAAATTGTATCACTACAACTATGATTTCAATGGAACATATTGAACCAATCAGATTTTTCAGATTGTGGAACACTATTCCAATCATACTGTGTTCCCTTCAACTAATCAAAATTGTTTCACTACAACTATTTGAAGCGAACCAACTATGATTCCAATGGAACATATTAAACACTAGTTGATTCTAATATGATTTTTCAGATTATGGAACACTATTCCAATCAGATTGTGTTCCCCTTCAACTAATCAAAATTGTTTCACTACAACTATTTGAAGGGAACCAACTATGATTCCAATGGAACATATTAAACACTAGTTGATTCTAATACGATTTTTCAGATTATGGAACACTATTCCAATTAGATTGTGTTCCCCTTCAACTAATCAAAATTTTTTCAGTATAACTATTTGAACGGAACCAACTATGATTAAAACAAATAAACTTACAATGTCATTATCTTGGATCAAAGAAAGCCTCAAAACTTACCTCGCCCATTGGAAGATCAAGACATGGCGTGCGAAGCATAGTTGGATGACGGCAACACCGCGTTGATCGGCCGTGTACTCCAGATCAAGCCCCAAGAACTTCTCATGATCCATTGCGTCGTCAATCCATTTTTCCTTCAACTGTTCAAGAAAAAACGACACCTCCCTGCTCTCGTTCGTGTACACGACATCGAGCATGGTCGTGCCATGTGCGAGAACCTTATGAAAGCGAGTTGGCATGGTGGAATAAGAGAAGGGAAGAAGAGAGGAGAAGAACAGAGAGGGAGAGCGAGAGAGAAGAAGAAACAGAGAAATGACGACTCTGCTTCGTTTCGTGCTTTTCATCGCCCGAAACGACGCGGGATGCAAACCGTTTGGGTCTTTAGTCCCGGGTTGAGCCACCAACCGGGACTAAAGAGGTATACCAATGGTTTCCACCACTACGGCGGGCCACGTGTTAGTCCTTTAGTGCCGGGTTGAGCCACCAACCGGGACTAAAGGGGGATACGAACGGTTGCCACCACCACTGCCCGCAGCGTAGCCCTCTAGTCCCGGTTTGGGACACGAATCGGGACTAAAGGCTCCTTACGGGCCGGGACTAAAGCCTCGAGGGAGGCATTGAGAATTGGGGCGACGTGGCCGGGCCTTTAGTCCCGGCACAGAGGCAGGCCGGGACTAAAGGGTCCCGGCCAAAGGCCCGTTTTCCACTAGTGACAATTTGCAGATTATCCATCACTACTATAAAGTCTACGTCTTGTCATTTTAACAAGATGACTACCTTCGAAGTGCTCTTCCAAATATTAATATTAGATATGACTACCTCAAGAAATCATAAGGTAATATTGGCATCTACTGCAAAATTTTGTAGACTATCCATTATTACTGCAAGGTCTACATCATGTCATTCTGACACATGACTACCTTCATAGTGATTTTCTTAAAAATAGATAACATAAGGTAATAGAATGATGAACATCTACTGACAATAGTCAGACTATGTTTTCTATTACTACGAGATCTACACCATATTGGTGATTATCTTCAAAGTGTTATCCTATATAAATTGAGCTCTACACATATGGCTATAAGGCATCAACTGTACTAGAATTTGCTCCTTCGAAACATTCGTTGTTGTTCACTAAATGATTTACTCTCATAGTAGATATTGTTTTGCACACTTGCTATATGCCAAAATGGTATTTTGTGCTAATATCAATTAATCAAGCCTCATTTTGCTTGAATATGTCATAGAAATTACGTAAATATTTGCATTTACTTGTGATTTCCTTCTATTACATTGGTAACATACATGGCAGTCGAGCCTATGTCACTATTTCTAATTATAGTGTCGTCCGTCCATCAAGATGGATACTATAATTTATAGCAAGTGTTCCTAAGGACTTCTGCAATGTCAACATGACATTGTGATGATACTTTCATAGTGACAAACCAATGTTAAACATGCAAAGTCTATATGTTTTGGCAGTGACTCTAAAATCATACACTTCCTCAAGAATGAAGTCCAAAACATTAGCAACGATTTCATCGCATGCACTACATTGAAGGTTTACACCCCATGATTCACCGAGCATCACATTAGCGGATATTGCTCAACAAGATTATTTCATCCATATATTTTATTTTACTCCAAGAAGTTAATTAAATAATGCATGATCATTTCATGTAACACATGGCTATTCTATTGATGCACATATGCATTTTATATGTCACCAACTTCACTTGGTTCTCAAACTAAATACACAATGGATGAATATAGATTCACCTTGAATATTCGCTTAAGAGAAATATGCTCCCATGAGCACATCGCGAATGATCTCCCATTCATTTTTCAAAGACATCAAGTCCTATCACGGCTAACAATTTTGTCACCTTAATCAACTTCAAGTTGAGATCTCATAATCAAATATTTTCCTATGCAGATCCGGTTGAAAAGCCCTTGATACACTTTACATCTCCTTATGATGGTACTACCATTTTGCATGGACCATGATGAATTCAAAGTAAAGTGGAGGCTAAAAGACAACCAAAGATAGAATTTACTCTTTACAGGGAATATGTCGTTTTCTAACGATTAAAAAGAAAACTCTCAAGTTTGTCAAATGTGTGGTTATATAAATATCGTACCTATGATTACAAAACCCTCAAATATATGGTCAAACCACATCACAAATTTATTCGAAAGGCTGATAAGTTCATTGGGATATTTGAAAATTTGCAAATATACAACCAGAAAATATTCTGGTAAATGATGTTTTCAAATTTTCATCAGAAGGAGAACCACAAATATAGTGCAATAAAAGAATGATCAATTCTTTGTCGCCTATGATATGTTTGTGTAACTAATTTTTTTAATAATAGAGGAGACCTCATGCAATATCGTGATTATTCCCAAAATATCGTTAGCCTATACTTGTACTATTACATGTAGTGCGATGTCCAATATCCTATTGCTTGGACATTATATTTAATAAATTTTGAATTTATGAATCAATTCATACACAATATTATTGCGTACACAATGATTTTCTAAATATTAATAAGTGACCAGGAACTCCGCATCTGTAACATGTTAGCTTCTCCTACTTACGACCCGCCTTATTGGCCCACGCCAGTTCTCTGTCCTCACCTGACTTACACGCTGTAGCCTCTGTAGTCAAACTAGGACCGGTGTTATTGACAACAACTCCATCAGCTGCCGTCGGTGTTATTTCTTTCCACTTGGGCATAGAATTATTCCGCCCAAAAGAACGACCTCCGCCACCGCTACGCGGTCTATAATTAGAACCCCCTGGCACCTTCGACAAAATTACCTTCCGGAGGCTGAAAGCGTCGGTGCCACTGATTAGCAACTCCCCCCTGGACCTCCTCCGGCGTTCCATAACCGTCGTTCCAATTGTGCCCAAAGTTCCTGTATCCCTAGTACCCACCGCCTCCGCGAGTTGGACCATAACCGGAACCTGCTCGGCCAGTACCACCACCAGAGCCACCACGTGTCTGCGGCTGTGCTCCGGTCGAACCAAACCCACCGCCGGCAGGACGGTTTGTTGGAGCTTGGTTCCCCCCCATTGGATTAGCAGCAGCAAAAGGATCCGGCACAGGAGGATGGCCCGAATCATGTGCAGCCATCGAGGAGAGCGCAAGAACGTGTCGCGCTCGCCCCAATCGAGATGGGAAACCAGGATGCGAGGAGCCGAGTGCAGGAACGCGCCGCTCTCGCCCCGATCGAGATGGGAAACCAGGATGCGATCCTGTCCTGTCGCAGCCTGTTGCTTTTTGCTCGTCAGCAACCCTATCGCCCTGATCGAGATGGTAAACAACGTTAGAAGGAGTCCCACAATCAGACTTCCGTAACGAAGCTGTATACGACCCGCCTGGGCAAAGTTTTGGGTTATGTGTCGTGATCAGCTGGGCCATATACCCAGTTGACACGGGCCCAGGATTTGCAGGTACCGACCCGTCGCGACCGAGTAGCAAATTCAAACGTATGTCTCGTGTATCTCGGATCCCGAGATCCGATTCTACCGGTAATGTCGCCGGCGACCTTGTACTCACCACGTTGGAATGTTCTTCCTTTTTAATGGAACTCGTTTCCAGTTATCTATGTAATCCGCAAGAGTTATTGCCGGGAGACGTACCTTAGGAATCAGACCCTTCCATGGCCTCAGCGCGGACGACGAGGTTCGCCGGTGAACTACTCGTCGGAGCACCTCAAGCCTGTCGTCTTCGTGATCTCCCAAACCATCCGACGCAGGGTCTGAGGGAGGGACGAACCCATCGATCGAATTTGCCACCTGTTGTTCCGAGTAGCCTGCTAAAACTGATTCACAAACCAAATCCGATGGCGATGGAGATGGGGCCTCCGGCTGTGTCCTGTCGTCATCTTCTTCATCCTCGTCGGAAACCAACGCCCAGAACCGGCCGCCAACTGTAGGGCCGGCGGCGGCGACGGCCATCAGAGTTAACCCCGTGCCCCCCCGCGCCTGTCGCCTGTCGCCCCGCGTCTGTCACCTGTCCTGGAAAAGCAGATCGCTAGAGGTGTTGTTCGCTCCGTCAAAGTCCTCTTTGTATACTCGGAGTTGTACTCGTGTGATGTGTTAATTAACTATTCCAATATTGTTGTTGTTGCTGTTGTTGTTGTTGTTGCTGTTGTTGTTGTTGTTGCTGCTGTTGTTGTTGTTGTTGTTGTTGTTGTTGTTGTTGTCGTCGTCGTCGTCGTCAAACAGTGAGTGGCATTTGAGCTAGTTCTGTCGTTGTGCATTATTCCAATGTGTTTTGACTTGTGGTTCTCTTCCAAGCATGTGCTAACTGTTCATGTTGGATATTTGTACTTGTTAGCGTACCGGTTGCATTTGGACTTGTGAACGTGAGTTGCTACTTGGACTTAATTGGTCCCCCGTTGACAATTATTCATGTTGTCCAACAACTTATCTACCTCCAATGTTGCCTCCGGATCTGATGACACCTCGCGCTGGGATGAAGCTGCGATGGGGAAGCGGATGGCTGAGGGTGGGGTCTGGGTTCCCAAGAGCCATGGATCTTCCGGATCTGCGGGTGAGGGAACGGATCGCCAGATCTACACCCCTCTGTGTCGTAATCAAGGGTCCAAAGCAAATCAGGTGAATCCTTCCAATGTTCATGACCCATGCCTTATCTGCAAATATCGCGAGCATGTTCCGGCGTTCTGTGCACAAGCTTTTTGTGAAAGATGTGGTCGTTTAGGTCACCTTGCTTCTGTTTGCTGTGAATTCTTACCTTGGAGTTGTGCTGCATCTATGTGTGCGTTCCAATCAAGGGGACATGGTTTTTACTACATACATGATTCATGCTCGGCTAATCTGATGAAGGAAAGATCAAATAATATAGTTGTGAGCATAGTTGAGGGGGAGACGTCTACTAGGCAGATGGAACTCGATCTAAATGATTATTTAGCCACAGGATGGCGATGCTCGGCTCATGCTATTGCCCGGGTGTCTTTGTAGTGAGATTTCCTAACCCTAGGGCTATTGCTCAAATCTGTTATGTGAGTCGCATTATGCTCAAGACTAGTGGTGCTGTTGTGAATGTGACTAAATGGTCTTCTGCTGTTGGGTCTAAGGGGGTGATGGAAGTGGCCTGAGTTAGGGTTAGTAATGTTCCTCTGGATAAAAGAAGTGAGAGAAACATGGCTTATGTTGCTTCCTTGGTGGGTGTTCCCTTGGAGATTGATAGTGCTACTTTACATCGTCCTGCTTCTGCTAGAGTGAAGGTTGGATGCAGAGATGTGGATGAGATCCCTTCTATAGCTGAGGCTGTTCTAGGGGAGCACTTTTATGATTTTTTACTTTGAGGTGGATCAGATCCTGGTGAGAGATCCTAACCATGGTGAATCCCTTCTTAGTTCTGGTAAAAACATGGATAAGGAAAAGAATGATGATGTGGATACTAATAAAAATAATAAACCTAGAATTTATGCAAGTCCCAAGGGGGCTGTGGAGGAAAAAAATTGATAATGAGCAGATTGGGGAAAAAAAGAACAAATCCAGGAATCTCAAGAGAGCATAGAATCTGATGTTTCCTTGCATACCTCTTTGCTGATGTGGTGAGAGTTACTCCTCAGGTGGTATTTGTGGATGCTGAGAGGGGGGAATCTGATGCTGGAAAGGTGGAATATATGGTGGAATCTCCTGACAATGCTGTGGAAGTGGAGGTGATTCCTGCTCCTCCCTTGGCTATTGAGGAAAATTTGAGATTTAGTCTCCGTAATGTGCAGAGCAAGATGGATGATGTGCAGTTGAAGGTTGCTGCTTTTGTCAAGAAAAGGAATGCGGAAGGTACATTACATTCTCATAACTCTTTTGATGCTTTGTCTAATCAAAACATGATGTTAGTTGCTTCTAAGATGGGGGTTATTATTCCTGATAATGATTTTGTTAATATTGATATTATTAGGGAGGTTGAGAAATTTAGGAATAATAATTCTAGGGTGGAGAGAGAGGATGTAGTGGAGGTTGAGGAGAATATAAGTAATATATCTCTGATTAATGCTAATGGTGTAGCTACTCCATTAGATTTGGGTTGGATGGAAGAAGGTAATATTGAAGAGGATGATTTTACACTTGTGAGCTCTAGGAAAAAGAATAGAAATAAAAAACATGTTGTGATAGCTAGACCTGTTACTAGAAGTCATAAAAATGGATCATCCTTGGATAAGAAAGTGGGTGCCCCTACTGTGATTCCTAATAGGGGCCCCAAAGAGAGGAAAAATTCAAAAGGAACTATATGAAAGGGGTCTTTTGGAATTGTAGGGGGGCAGGTAGGAAAGGGATGGCCTCCTGTTTTACAGACATTATTAAAGATCATTCTCTTGATTTTGTTGGTATTCAAGAGACCAAGAAAAAGGAGTTTCCTGCAAAATACTTAAGTAGAATGGATCCTGGTGGTTTCTTTGTGTGGAATTTTCTACCTTCGGTGGGGAGATCGGGGGGTATCCTTTGTGGGATTAAGAAAGAGAGCCTGGAGTTGATTTCTTGGAAGATGGGGAACTTTATGGTGCAGGCTTGTGTGTTTGATGTGAAGAACAAATGTGTATGGGTGTTAATTGTGGTTTATGGTGCGGCGCATGATGACCGCAAAGAGGATTTCCTGGAGGAAATGCTTGTCACATGTAGTAGTTTTGATGTTCCTTACATTATTGGGGGGACTTTAATATCATTAGAGGGATGTAGGAAAAAAATAAGAGACATGGTAATCTCAAATTTGCTGCGAAGTTTAATGATGTTATTCATTCCCTAGGCCTGAGAGAGGTTGATATGGGAGGGGGGAAGTATACGTGGACTAATAAACAACGTCATCCTACTTTGGAGAAATTGGACAGGGTTTTAATGAGCTTTGGCTGGGAAGATCTATATCCTTTAGTTTCCGTTCGCAAGCTGGTTAGGGAGGTGTCTGATCATAACCCCTTGTTGTTGTCAACGGGGATGGATGAGAGGAGTGCTCCTATAAATAGGGAATTTAGATTTGAACTTTCCTGGCTTAAGAATGAAGAATTTTTCCTAAGGCCAAGAGCATCTGGGAGCAAGATGTGAGGGCAGATGATCCTATTGATATTCTTAATATAAAATTGAAGCGTATTAAGAAGTATTTTAAAGGGTGGGGATCAAACAAGTTTGGTCATAGTAGGAAGAGGAAGGATGATATTAAGAAAGAATTAGAAGAGATTGAGAAGTTGGAGGAGATGGGACCTTTGGATCCTGGAATTTATGAAAAAAGAACTTTGTTGTGTGCTGAATATAATGAGATCCTTAATAATGATGAATTATTTTGGCTCCAGCAATCTAATGAGAGATGGCTGTTAAAAGGAGATCGAAACACAACCATTTTTCATAGAGTGGCTAATGGTAGAAAGAGGAAAAATACAATCCATTCTCTTGTTAATGGAGATGTGGTAATTGAGGGGACTGAAAACCTATTGAGACATGCAACTGACTTTTATAAGGAGTTGTTTGGTCCTGCTAATGGGAACATGTTCCACCTGGATCCTAATACTTGGTCCATAAGGGAAAATCAGTATGGAGGATAATGATTTTATTACTAGTAGTTTTACGAAGGAGGAGGTGAAGAAGGCCTTATTTTCTATGGAAAGCAATAAAGCCCCAGGCCCAGATAATATCCTTGTTGAATTTTAAAAACATTGTTGGGAGTTTGTTAAAAATGATCTGATGAGATTGTTTGATGCTTTCCATAATAATTCTTTGGATGTGGCTCGTTTGAATTATGGGGTGATCACTTTGCTTCCTAAGCTAGATGGAGCTAAGAAGATTCAACAATACAGACCTATCTGTTTGCTTCGGTGCCCTTATAAGTTGATCACCAAAGTCTTAAATGACAGGGTGGCTCTGTACTCTGATGTGCTCATTAGTAGACATCAAAATGCTTTCGTCAAACATAGAAATATAATGGATGGTATCCTGACTTTACATGAGGTTTTACATCTTACTCAACGTTAGAAAAGATGTGGAGTAGTGCTAAAATTGGATTTTGAAAAAGCCTACGATAAGATCAATTGGGAGTTCCTTCTGGAGTGCCAGGAACAGGGGCTTTGGAGAAACTTGGTGTGGATGGATTGGAAAGATATTGTATGATGGCACGGTGTGTATTAAGTTGAATAATGAAAAAGGCCCGTATTTCCAAAGTCATAAGGGAGTTAGACAGGGTGATCCTTTCTCTCCCTTCTTATTCAATATTGCTGTGGAGGCCCTGTCTAAGATGGTGAGAAATGCCCAGAAGGAGAAATTGTTTACAGGTTTGGCTCCTGATCTCATTGAGGATGGTGTTGCTATTCTGCAGTATGCAGATGATACAGTAATCTGTTTTGAACATGATGTAGCTGCAGCTGTTAATATGAAACTCTTATTGTATATATTTGAGTTGATGTCAGGGTTAAAGATTAATTTTGAGAAGAGTGAGGTGTTCTGTGTGGGTGGTGATGATAATATCCTAAATACTTATGCTGACATGTTTAACTGTCAGATTGGGGATTTTCCTATGAAATATCTAGGAGTCCCAGTAAGTGGTACTGGTCTCAGGAATATTGATTGGCTGTTTTTGGATGAGAAGTTTCTTAAATGTTGTGAATCCTCGATTGGTAATGCCGCATCTTCGGGGGGTAGGCTGATCCTGATGAATTCATCCCTAACTAGTATAGTATATTACTATATGGCTATGTTTCTGCTCCCTAAGATGGTCATATACAAATTAACTAGATAAGCACAGGAAGAAATTCTTTTGGAGAGAATTCGAAGGTAATAAGAGGTATCACCTTGTTAAGTGGGATCGTATCTGTAGGTCCAAGAAGAAAGGGGGCCTGGGGGTGAAAAACTTACATAGGCAGAATGTGAGCTTGCTAGCTAAACGGTGGTGGAAGTTGGAAACACAACAAGGGTTGTGGCAAGATGTGATTAGGGCTAAGTACTTTAGGAGAGTTGATGTGACATCTATCTCTAGTAAGTTCTCGAATTCTCCCATCTGGAAAGCTATTATGAAAGTTAAGCCACACTATATGGCTGGTAGAGAGGTGATTTTGTGGTCTGGTAATGTTACTAGACTGTGGCATGACTCGGTGAATGCTGCCCCACCTTTGAAAAATTCTTATGCTGAGCTTTTCTACATCTGTAATAACCAGGATATTACCGTGAGGGATTTTAATTCCTGGGAGGGGGTGACTTTTTTAGGAGGCAGTTGACGCCTATGCTGGCGGGCCAATGGGCAGAGTTGAATGCAGTTGTTGGCCAATGGGCCTTGTCTGATGATCCAGACCAAATTAGATGGAAGTTTGGGGGTGGAAAAAGGTTTTCTACTAAATCTGTATATGAACATCTGGAGAATAATATTGCTGGATGTGATTTTCGATGGATCTGAAGTGCAAAGTTGCCTCTTAAGATTCAAATTTTCTTATGGCAGCTTTTTCAAGATGCTATTCTAACACGAGATGTGATGAGTAGGAGGAAATGGAAAGGTAACCCTAGATGTTCCTTTTGTTCAGAAAGGGAGACTTCACAACATTTGTGCTTTTCTTGCCCTATTGCTGGAGTGGTATGGAGAACAGTGGGATGTATGCTTGGGACCAGTAATGGTCCTGATAATCTTTGGCAATTTTATGCTTGCTGCTTTGCCTATATGCCTAATGGAGTTAGGTTCTATACTTGTGGTCTGGCTGCTATTTGTTGGGCATTGTGGAATTGCCGCAGTCGCGCGACGTTTGAAAAGAAGAAGTTGGGATCCCCTTTTGATGTGGTTTATTCTGCTTGTGGATTCCTGACATATTGGGCAGGGCTCCTAACAGGGGAAGACAAACTGGCGATGGAGCGGGGGGCGAAGATGCTGAAGAGGAACGCGTCGAACATGCTGAGGATCTGTGCGGCCCCGGAGGAGGGTTGTTGATGGGTGTAGCTGGTGGCACTTAGTGGTTTGCTGGTGGCCTCCCTGCGTGGAGTGATTTCAGGCGATGACCTGTGTTTTTCTGCTTACAGTTCTCCTAAAACTATTTAGATGGTTTGTGCGTGATATGGGTGTTCTTGGGTTTTTGCCCTGCGATAGGCTGCTCGATGACGAGTGTCTATGTGTAGGTTTTCCAAGAATGCTCTGAACTCGCACCCCTTTTCTGCTTTCCTTTGACGACTTTGAACTTTGTATTTCCGTTATGTAAGTAATGGAAAGGGGTTGCCCGGTTCAAAAAAATTATTCATGTTGTCAACTTGAACTACTTGAACAATCATTCATGTTGGATGATTGTCAAGCATGTGTTTTGACTGGTACTTGGACTTGTCAACGTGAGTTGATACTTGGACTGGTCAACCTGCATAGTATTTGAACTAGTCAACTTGACCTATAAGCTAGCAGGCTTGTATTTCGTGTTTTTTTCTTTCTTTAGGAAGTATAACGGGGAGTTTGGATCTGTCATCTGTGACCAGAAATATCTCGAGCATGTGAGGCCCTATTGCCCTCCCGTTCCTCCCTACCTCTAGCAGACTCCGTAAAAGGAACGAACCAGCAAAATAACCGTTAAAATACAGATCGGGGTAAAAAATGCTGCCAGACCAGACCCCACAAACGCGTCCGATCCGTATTTTTTTATGGGGCACAGCAAAATGCCCACCCCAACCCGCAAAAACGCAGGTTCTTCCCCTGCCCCATCGGTGCCCTGTATATATATCTAGAAGCGGTTGGTTGGTGAAACATTTCACCCGTGCTTTTCCCCCACCCACTGCGCGAGGCGTCGCCTTCGATTCTGGCCATACCAGCCGCCGGGATCAATACCGGGGGCTGCCGCAGGCCCTATATCAACCTCCCCCACGCCCTCGTGCCTCGGTTGGCCGAAAAACTGCAGATCGGCGGCTGTTTTGTCGCGGCCACCGGATTTGGCTTTTCCGGCCACCGGCAGCTGCGCCAAAGCCATGGATTGATCGGGGAGCACCCGCACAGCCCCGGCAAAGCGACATCGCCGCATGCAGGTACTGATTCATCCTCTAGTCGCCGGCGTCAGTTTGCCGGCAAGAACTCTTTCGACTATAGTCCGGACTCGGTGGTCGCGCACCGGTTGGCCGGCTTGCTGATGCCGCTCATACAGTGCGAGGACTGCCTAGAAAAAGTGATGCGGCTCACATCCAACACACGGGAGCACCTCGGATGGGTATTCTTCAAATACAAAAATGACGGGCTACGGTCTTCATCCTCTTCGGCTCTGTGAACTTATTTGGTTAAATTACGGTAGCTTATTGAGGTGTTCATCAGTGTAGGAAGGTGGATGCTCTTTTTAGTATTGAGAAGAAGAATACATCGATCTATTGATAGAAAGAAACTTAATAGATGTTAGTGTACTCCTTAGTATAATTGAGCCTAATGATGCAGCTGCATGTGGAATTAGAAAAGAAATTAGAGGGGAAGCAATGTCAACTTCTTTAGAATCAAAGCCAAAGAATGAAGAATGCAAGATGAAGACCCCCTAGATCAACAATGAATGCATGGAGAAGTTGTTGATCTATCTAGTGGGAGCAGTTATGGAAGTTGGATATCGTCTAAAATGTCTAATTCTGGTTCTTGTTTTCTTTGATCTTGCTGTTTTAGCATAGTTTGATGAATTACAATGTATTCAATGCCTTTGAAGAAAATAAAGAAGCAACTAAATGTGTTTTCATGCCTGGAAATATAATGTAAATAACAGATTTTGCGGGCCGGCGTGGGCGGCGGCCAAACAGACCCCGCAAAACGGAGCCGTATAAAAGGATATTCTGCATATCCTTTTATACGGGTCCGTTTTGTGGTGTCTGCTCGGCCGTCGCCCACGGCGGCCCGCAAAAGCGTTTTTTTCATGAAGTGCAAACGACTTCTGCGGGTCGGCTTTATACAGGTCTGTAAGAGATGCTCTTAGTCATTTTTCATGTTCACCATGTGTTAGAAATTAGATAAAAGGGGTCGTGATATTTTCTTTTTGAAAACATCAGGACTCCATTGCGTAATTTTATTAATTTTTAGATAAATAGTAAAAAAAGGAGTTCAAGAAAAGAAAAGGAGGCCATACATCAAAAACTGAAAAAAGCAAACAAAACATACAACAAATACAACATATACATTTCGGGGGGACTCAATAGCCAGATCCCAAGAGCTCATCTAAAAACGGCCACCCATGCTGCCACCCCACTGTACTGCTGCCTCTTGGCCCTTTAGGTAAGCCATTTCATCTCTTCTGTGAACTTACGCCTGGAAGCATACAAGCTTGGTGGTACCTTGTTAAAGATGAAGTCATTTCTTGTGGTCCGAATGGCCCAACATACAAGAATTATAACTCCATGATAGTATATTTCTTGATAGTATCTATGCGCCTGCCTCATTCTATTCGACACTCATTACCAGAATTTGGAAATTCCTGATTGTTCGACCCATGCTAGTATATTTCATTTTAGGCCGTCATTTAAGATAGCCCATAGCAATTGTGGACGAAGGAGTGCTAGTTTTTGTTCGCCCAAAGAACATGCTTGGTTTTATGTTCGGCGGGTGACTAGTTTGGTTAGCGTGGGCTGAAATTTTGGCTCAATCCATCAGAACATTTCCAACGCTAGGTGCATCCTAGCTCACCCTAGGCGTTTGGGTATTCTAATCCGCTATCCAAACCCGAACCGAACCGAATTATTCGAATTGTCGAGTAATTCAAGTATAGGGTTAGGGTTCGGCTTCCAGTCTGAAAAACCCGAAATACCCATACTATCCGAATTATTTATACTAACCAAATTATTCATGCTATTATCACGTTGTCATGTTACCCATACTAACTAAAATATCCGTACTATTCAAAAATACCTATGCTATCCTAATTATTCATACCAAAGCTGATGTGTGCTCCTAATATTTTGGGGTTTTAGGTTGCCCGAATTACCTGAACCGAAATTTCTGGTAATTTTGGTTTGGATATTTTTTGGCTCAGACAATTCCGGTTCCCATTTTTGACTAACCGGTTTAACCATAAACCGAACTATCCGAACCAAAATAATCATAATACCCAAACGCCGAGGGTGAATCCTTCCTACCGACCTAATTAAAATTTCCTATCCTGAAGCTAACGGAAAATGAAGCCTTCGTTCCGATGGAGCACGCTGCCGTCTTGCCACCTGCAGCATCGACTATCACGGTCATTGTCCGCTAACCTGACGGCGACCATCTCGACAAAATAACCAGTGTTAATCACCAGTGCTGCCCGTTTTAACAACATCCTCCCAAACAACAACCGGAAGAAGCTACACCTTTCTGTAACGGACATTGTACATGGCCTAAGAAATGCTGATCCTAACTTTGCTTTTGGATTCTCGACATTGTGCAGCATGCGGATCGACATTTATAGTACAGATGGGTGGTTGGCTGAAGCATCAAGAGCATATATACAACCATAGTGCCCAGCCACTTTAGTATCTAAGATGCACACAGACAACACAGACACACAAAGCACGCCGACGAACAAATAGTAAAGTCATATTACACCGAAGCTATGTGGTAGGCAAGATAGATGCGATGAGATATTCGATCGTCAAACTACAACAATGATTATATCCGTATCAATCATCTCATGACACCGCACAGACGACAAGGTTATTGAACAACAACTTCAGCTGTCGAACATTAATTCTCGAGCAGATTATTACGACAAAGGGAAAAAAAATACATCTCGAACGCACAACATTAATTCTTTGATATATGTAATTAACTCGATGTCCTCGGAACGAGGCGAGCACGAAGCGGGTCCTTGAGGACGATGAGGGTATCCAAATCCTCAGTCATGTCGACCTTTTGTCCTTGAACCGCCGGCAGCCACTGGAACTCCTTGATGAGGGTGCCGACGAAGTACTCCAAGTGCAGGGTGGCGAGGGAGTAGCCGGGGCACAACCGGCGTCCGGCGCCGAAAGGCATCATCTTGACCTCCCTGCTCCCCGTGACGTCCACGCCGCAGCCCTCGCCGCCGTCCAGGAACCGCTCCGGCCGGAACTCGTGTGGCTCCGTCCACACCGACTCGTCGAGCCCGTAGTCGGCGACGAGGAAGTGGACCTGGGCGTCCTTGGGCACCGTGTAGTCGCCGATGTCCGTGTCTTCCATGGCCCTGTGGGTGAAAATCAGGTGCGCTCCGGGGTGCATCCGCATGCCCTCGAGCACGACGGCCTTGAGGTACCGCATCCCGCGGAGGTCGCCTTCCTTGAGCTCCCCCTCGCCCCTCACCTCGTCGTAGAGCTTGGCTTGCACGTCTGGGTGGTTCACCAGCTCCGCCATGATCCACTCGAACAAGGTGGCCGTGGTGTCCGTGCCGGCGACCATGACCTCCGCGGTGAGCGTGGTGATCTCCGCGTCGGTTAAGGCGCGGTCGCCTTCGTCCGGCAGGCGCATCGCGAGGAGGGTGTCCGCGTAGCACGGCGGATCATTGTCCTCCTCGACGGTGGTGGAGTTGCTGGTGGGCGAGGGCGAGGGCGATGGCGATGGCGAGGGCAAGGCTCGCCTCGCCTGGAGCAGCGGGAGGAAGATCTCTTGGCGTGTTTTCGCCAAGTCCTCGTAGTACGCCCACCGCTTCCAGAATATCTTTTTGGTGATTGCCGGGAGGAAGGAGAAGACGGGGAAGCTCATGACGGCGTTGAACATCTTGATCTGCAGGGCGAAGAGGTGGTCCAGCACCGGCGTGCTGACCCCGGACCCGAGGCTCATGTACGTGAGCAGGTCGAACATGGTGCGGCGGAATATCATCCTCACCTTGACGGGCTCGCCGTCGCCGGTGGCGGAGGCAAGCCGGGCGAGAAGCGAGTCGCGGGTGCGCCGCCTGGCCTTCTCGAAGCGGGCGACCCGTGCCGGGTTGAGCGCCTCGGCGAGGTTGCGGCGCACGCGGCGCCAGTAGGGCCCGTAGGTCGCGGTGATGATGGAGCGGGTGAAGAAGACGGGCCACGGGTCGTAGAACGTGGCGGGGCGGTCGGCGAAGGTGGCGCCGCCCTGGACGAGCATGCGGTGCGCGATGGCGCGGTCCTGGACGAAGACGAGCGTCTTGAAGAGGCGGACGGAGATGATGCCGCCGTAGCGCGCGTGCAGCTCGCGGAGGATGGGGCCGACGTGGAAGACGGAGCGTCGGAGCTTGAAGAACATGGCCAGGAATTCCAGAGTCGACGGGCCTGGGGGCAGCTCTCCTTTTCCGGCGGTCTTCCTCCCTCTGCCGAGCAGGTAGAGGACTGCCCCGACGAGAGTGATGGCGCCCATGAGGAGAGGCGACGAGGCCGCCGTCAGACCCTCCATTCCCATTGTTAACGCAGCGGGGATGGTCAACTCAGCTCTGCTTTTCTCATGGGCTGCAACATATATATGATATCCGTAGTTATAAGAGACCTGATAAATACTAGCAAAACCGGAAGTAGAAACATTCCATTCCATTAGAGGAGCAAGAAGCACCCATCAGATTCAGATCACATATATTAATTATATACCTGCAGACGCACTGCTTGTTCCAGAGTGCAAAAACCGAGACTGCTCCATCGATGCCCCACAATGCTTCAACCCTGCGATTGATAAGGATGAAGAAGGATTCAGAGAACGCATCACATTTCCCATGTCCAGACACATATATATATTTGCTTGTTTGTATTCCTCCAAGTTATCAAATGAACTAGTGTAGTTAATTACCATGTGGCCGGCGTCCAGCAAGCTGTAGGTGCATGGAAGGTTGTCGCCATGGCGCGGCTGTGGGCCGGACCTGGGGAGCATGGAAGAGTGACGCCTGCATCGCTGCTCGTCCCTCTTCTTCTTCTTCTTCTTCTTCTTCTTCTTCTTCTTCTTCTTCTTCTTCTTCCTTGCCTTTCTACTCCTGCACAATTGGGTATGTAATAGTACTGCCTCAGCAACTCCGCTGATCCTTCAGCACTATCTACCCCTATGCTATTTATAAGACAAGGCTACGAACCATGGGCTCCTCACTACTACAGAAATGCATATTTGTTTTGGGCATACGAGTCGTTCGCCGTGGAACAGTGGCTAGATATTGACGTCCTAGTATAATAGTATTCAGTTTCCTCTAAGACTATTCCATCTTCTATATATGTATCATCTTGCCTCCTCTTTTGACTACCTCTCTTCTTACCTGATGTGTCCCCATCATGTTCGTCTCTCTCTCTTTTCTTGCTTTCTCCACCTCATGTTCCAACACGTGAGGAGACTTGCATGAAAGATCAAAGAAGAACTAAAAAAAATACATGATTTTTTGTGTGTGCTAAACATCTGAATTTGGCACGAACGTATTTGGTACACCAGGGAGTTTCGATCATGTAGTAGAAGTCCGGTTGTGAGTAAAGGTTCTATGATTGCAGAGTTGGTATGTCGAAAACTGTTAGAAACTAATTAGTAGGTTAGTGTATTAGCAAAGGAATGTGTCCAACCCCGAACAGTCGTGTCTCTTCTCTCTCTATTGCCAACATGCACCTGTTCTGGAGGGATGCCTCCGAACAAACACCTCTTCTTCGCACCTCTTCCATATGTGTATATACTTGAGAATCAATAGAAACAGGACTAATGGTCCATTCACTTTTATTCAATCTCGTTCTATTGTAACACGTTATCAATACAGAGTCTCTACCGCGAAAAAAAACCGTGTGCGAGATGGTTGTTATGCACAGGCGCTGGAAACTGAAGAACCAAGATCTCGGAATGGACGATGGGAGCAATGGATACGTTTCCGGAGACGAATACTGCTGTCTTGGGCCGCAGCGTTGACATGCG
The DNA here is from genome assembly GCF_904849725.1 of Hordeum vulgare subsp. vulgare. Taxonomy (NCBI): domain Eukaryota; kingdom Viridiplantae; phylum Streptophyta; class Magnoliopsida; order Poales; family Poaceae; genus Hordeum; species Hordeum vulgare. The sequence continues at coordinate 9,889,468 of NC_058519.1, forward strand.
CTCCACTGCGTTCACAGCTTGCAGGTCGTAGAACGTGGTCCATTCACGTTCACACAGGACTAATGGTCCATTCACACAAAAGCATCCGTTTGCTTCAAACAAAGGTTCCTCAAGATTCGACTATTACCGAGTAATGTGCATCTTTCCTTTGTCTAATAGGAAGCAACATCGTCCACACGCCTCTATAATCATATATCTTGCCACATCAAACATATGACATCAATGGACTGTTTTTATCTTTTTAGACTTAAAATTGTTTTATTTTTTAAGTAAAAAATCCAACAAACAATCCATTTTCATCATTAAGTCCTCTCGACGAGATCTGTAAAACTAGATCCCAAATTGATATGTTGCGACGATTTTTTTTAGGGGGGGGGGGGGGGGGCTACAAGTTGCCACATGTTTACCCTAAAGTTGCCATAACCTTTACAATAAAGTTGCCCTGACATATTTCATCTAGTTTTTTCTTCTAGATTTAAACTACCATTGTATTTCAACTACTTTTCATGGTAATTTTTATTAATTGACCATGACAAATTTTAGTAATTAACCACGACAAATTTAATTCGTGAATCATGGCAATTTTTGGTAATTCATCACGGCAAATTGAGTTTATAGATCATGGTAAATTTTATTATTTTGACCATAACAATTCTAGTATTTTGAAATGAAAATTATTTGTTGTGTGAGAACCATAGCAAATTTAAGTAATTCAACATGACAATTTTAGTTTATGGTTCATGGAAAATTTGAGGCAGTGACCATGCATTTTGAAAACAACTAACGACATATTTCTATTTTTACTTATGAACCATGTCAAAATTATTTCATGGATCATGGCAAGTTTAGTTTATTAATTTCTGTTTTTATAACATGCCAAAGTTTATTTGAAACGTAGGTGAAAAAATAGTTGAAATATATCATGGCAACTTCCGTGCAATCATGATGGCAATTTCTATGCAATAGACATAACAACTTTTAACCAAAAAAGAAATTCGCCGAAACATATTAATATGAGATATAATTTCGAAAATCTCGCCGCAACGATTTATTGGTTAAAACGGTTTTTTAGTCGCATTTTTTATCTAAAAGATCAAACAATTTAAGAACTAAAAAGATAAAAGATTTTGTTGACATGTTATTTAAAAGATCAAACTTCAGTCACTAGCTTCGACAAGTTGACTTATCTCAGCTAGAGGTCCAGGCATGTTAGTTACGCAACTGAAATAGACGTGAGCTTTAGTCGTGGACATGTGCCTTGACATACTATTACACTATATCATGTGTGAGACCACAAATTAGCTCTGTTCTCTCAATGCGAACGTTACTTTGTCCTTCTCATGGTGAGAATCAAAGACCTCCCGAAATTCAGTAATAGGGGGTTGTACAAAATATTTTACCGAACATCACTAAATTATTAAGAGCGAGTGATAGTTCACTATAATATTCACTTTCCTCTAATAAGACTATTCCATCTTCCATATACCATCTTGCCTCCTCACCACCTCTTCTTATGTTTTTTCTTATCTGTCCACATCATTTTCCACTCTATTTCCATGTTTTCTCCACCTCGTGTTCCAACCCATGACGAGATTTACATAAAAGAACAATGAAGAATAGAAAAAAAAATGTTATCTGTTTGTGGTGCTAAACATGTCAATTTGTCCAACGTATTTGGCACTCCAGGGACTTTTCATCCTGCAGTAGAAGTCCTGTGGTGAGTAAAGATTATGTGATTGTAGAGTTGGTATGTCGAGAACCACATGGCATGGCAAATCGTACAAAGTTTGACATGGTGAGCACACATGTTGCACTGCAGAATTGAACACAGTTTTTTAGTATACACGCTGAAAATTAAAAGAATAAAGTTTATTGGAAGAAATTTGCAGGACTACGTTTATTGGAACAAAATTTTCTATTATCCTGGATGAGCAGACTGCTGCTCCAATTGGCTAAAATATCACTTTGTCTTTGCTCATCCTGTCCAATGATATGGGTTTGGAACTTTCCCTTAGCTACATCACTAGTAGAAAACAGGGCTATCGTTCGGTCCTGGCCAGCCCATTAGTCCCGATTCTTCAAGAACCGAGACCAATGGGGCACTAGTGGGGACAGGGCCTATAGCCCCGGCCCATAAGGGGCTTTAGTCCCGGTTCACCAACCGGGACTAAAGGGGCGGGACTAAAGACCTAACCTTTAGACCCGGCCCTGTTACAAGCCGGGACTAAAGGTGCTCCACGTGGGCGCCTCGTAGCTGATGGGGAGCGTCGCATGGGAAACAAAAATTTTCCTACGCGCACGAAGACCTATCATAGTGATGTCCATCTACGAGAGGGGATGAGTGATCTACGTACCCTTGTAGATCGTACAGCAGAAGCGATAAGAGATCGCGGTTGATGTAGTGGAACGTCCTCACGTCCCTCGATCCGCCCCGCGAACAATCCCGCGATCAGTCTCACGATCTAGTACCGAACGGACGGCACCTCCGCGTTCAGCACACGTACAGCTCGACGATGATCTCGGCCTTCTTGATCCAGCAAGAGAGACGGAGAGGTAGAAGAGTTCTCCGGCAGCGTGACGGCGCTCCGGAGGTTGGTGACGATCTTGTCTCAGCAGGGCTCCGCCCGAGCTCCGCAGAAACGCGATCTAGAGGAAAAACTATGGAGGTATGTGGTCGGGCAGCCGTGAGAAAGTCGTCTCAAATCTGCCCTAAAAGCCCCATATATATAGGAGGAGGGAGGGGGACCTTGCCTTGGAGTCCAAGGGACCCCAAGGGGGTCGGCCGAGCCAGGGGGGAGGACTCTCCGCCCCCAAACCGAGTCCTACTTGGTTTGGTGGGAGGGAGTCCTTCCCCCTTCCCACTTCTTCCTTTTTTTTTCTTTCTTCCTTTGATTTTTATTCCTTGGCGCATAGGACTTGGTGGGCTGTCCCACCAGCCCACTAAGGGCTGGTGTGACCCCCCCCAAATACCTATGGCCTTCCCCGGAGTGGGTTGCCCCCCTCCGGTGAACCCCCGGAACCCATTCGTCATTCCCGGTACATTCCCGGTAACTCCGAAAACCTTCCGGTAATCAAATGAGGTCATCCTATATATCAATCTTCGTTTCCGGACCATTCCGGAAACCCTCGTGACGTCCGTGATCTCATCCGGGACTCCGAACAACATTCGGTAACCAACCATATAACTCAAATACGCATAAAACAACGTCGAACCTTAAGTGTGCAGACCCTGCGGGTTCGAGAACTATGTAGACATGACCCGAGAGACTCCTCGGTCAATATCCAATAGCGGGACCTGGATGCCCATATTGGATCCTACATATTCTACGAAGATCTTATCGTTTGAACCTCAGTGCCAAGGATTCGTATAATCCCGTATGTCATTCCCTTTGTCCATCGGTATGTTACTTGCCCGAGATTCGATCGTCAGTATCCGCATACCTATTTCAATCTCGTTTACCGGCAAGTCTCTTTACTCGTTCCGTAATACAAGATCCCGCAACTTACACTAAGTTACATTGCTTGCAAGGCTTGTGTGTGATGTTGTATTACCGAGTGGGCCCCGAGATACCTCTCCGTCACACGGAGTGACAAATCCCAGTCTTGATCCATACTAACTCAACTAACACCTTCGGAGATACTTGTAGAGCATCTTTATAGTCACCCAGTTACGTTGCGACGTTTGATACACACAAAGCATTCCTCCGGTGTCAGTGAGTTATATGATCTCATGGTCATAGGAATAAATACTTGACACGCATAAAACAGTAGCAACAAAATGACACGATCAACATGCTACGTCTATTAGTTTGGGTCTAGTCCATCACGTGTTTCTCCTAATGACGTGATCCAGTTATCAAGCAACAACACCTTGTTCATAATCAGAAGACACTGACTATCATCAATCAACTGGCTAGCCAACTAGAGGCATGCTAGGGACGGTGTTTTGTCTATGTATCCACACATGCAAATGAGTCTTCATTCAATACAATTATAGCATGGATAATAAACTATTATCTTGATACAGGAATTATAATAATAACTATACATTTATTATTGCCTCTAGGGCATAATTCCAACAGTCTCCCACTTGCACTAGAGTCAATAATCTAGCCCTCACATCACCATGTGAATTACATTGTAATGAATCTAACACCCATACAGTTCTGGTGTCGATCATGTTTTGGCCGTGGAAGAGGTTTAGTCAGCGGGTCTGCTACATTCAGATCCGTGTGCACTTTGCATATATTTATGTCCTCCTCCTCGACGTAGTCGCGGATGAGGTTGAAGCATCGTTTGATGTGTCTGGTCTTCTTGTGAAACCTTGGTTCCTTTGCTAAGGCAATGGCACCAGTGTTGTCACAGAACAAGGTTATAGGATCCAGTGCACTCGGCACCACTCCAAGATCCGTCATGAACTGCTTCATCCAGACACCCTCCTTAGCCGCCTCCGAGGCAGCCATGTACTCTGCTTCACATGTAGAATCTGCCACGACGCTTTGCTTGGAACTGCACCAGCTTACTGCACCCCCATTAAGAATAAATACGTATCCGGTTTGCGACTTAGAGTCGTCCGGATCTGTGTCAAAGCTTGCATCGACGTAACCTTTTACGGCGAGCTCTTCGTCACCTCCATACACGAGAAACATCTCCTTAGTCCTTTTCAAGTACTTAGGATATTCTTGACCGCCGTCCAGTGATCCACTCCTGGATTACTCTGGAACCTGCCTGCCATACTTATGGCCAGGCTAACATCCGGTCTAGTGCACAGCATCGCATACATGATAGAGCCTATGGCTGAAGCATAGGGGACGGAGCGCATATGCTCTCTATCTTCATCAGTTGCTGGGCACTGAGTCTTACTCAATCTCGTACCTTGTAACACTGGCAAGAACCCTTTCTTGGACTGTTCCATTTTGAACCTCTTCAAAACTTTATCAAGGTATGTGCTTTGTGAAAGTCCTATCAGGCGTTTTGATCTATCCCTATAGATCTTAATGCCTAGAATGTAAGCAGCTTCTCCTAGGTCCTTCATAGAGAAACTTTTATTCAAGTAACCTTTTATGCTCTCCAAAAGCTCTACGTTGTTTCCAATCAGCAATATGTCATCCACATATAATATTAGAAACGCCACAGAGCTCCCACTCACTTTCTTGTAAATACAAGATTCTCCAACCACTTGTATAAACCCAAATGCTTTGATCACTTCATCAAAGCGTTTGTTCCAACTCCGAGATGCTTGCACCAGTCCATAAATGGATCGCTGGAGCTTGCACACCTTGTCAGCATTTTTAGGATCGACAAAACCTTCGGGTTGCATCATATACAACTCTTCCTTAAGGAAACCGTTAAGGAACGCCGTTTTGACATCCATCTGCCAGATTTCATAATCGAAAAATGCAGCTATTGCTAACATGATTCTGACGGACTTAAGCATCGCTACGGGAGAGAAAGTCTCATCGTAGTCAATTCCTGGAACTTGTGAAAAACCCTTTGCCACAAGTCGAGCTTTATAAACGGTCACATTACCGTCAGCGTCCGTCTTCTTCTTAAATATCCATTTGTTCTGAATAGCCTTGCGGCCCTCAGGCAGTATCTCCAAAGTCCACACTTTGTTCTCATACATGGATCCTATCTCGGATTTCATGGCTTCTAGCCATTTGTTGGAATCTGGGCCCACCATTGCTTCTTCATAATTTGCAGGTTCATTGTTGTCTAACAACATGATTGATAAGACGGGATTACCGTACCACTCTGGAGCAGCACGTGATCTCGTCGACCTGCGTGGTTCAACAGAAACTTGAATTGGAGTTTCATGATCATCATCATTAACTTCCTCCTCAACCGGCGTCGCAATGACAGAGGTTTCCCCTTGCCCTGCGCCACCATCCAGAGGGATGAGAGGTTCGACAACCTCGTCAAGTTCTATCTTCCTCCCACTCAATTCTCTCGAGAGAAACTCCTTCTCGAGAAAAGTTCCGTTCTTAGCAACAAACACTTTGCCCTCGGATTTGAGATAGAAGGTGTACCCAACTGTCTCTTTTGGGTAACCTATGAAGACGCACTTTTCCGCTTTGGGTTCCAGCTTTTCAGGCTGAAGCTTTTTGACATAAGCATCACATCCCCAAACTTTAAGGAACGACAACTTTGGCCTTTTGCCATACCACAGTTCATATGGTGTCGTCTCAACGGATTTCGATGGTGCCCTATTTAAAGTGAATGCAGCTGTTTCTAATGCATAACCCCAAAATGATAACGGCAAATCAGTAAGAGACATCATAGATCGCACCATTTCTAACAAAGTACGATTACGACGTTCGGACACACCATTACGCTGTGGTGTTCCAGGCGGTGTTAACTGCGAAACAATTCCACATTGTCTTAAGTGAGTACCAAACTCGAAACTCAGATACTCACCCCCACGATCAGACCGCAGGAACTTGATCTTCTTGTTACGATGATTTTCCACTTCACTCTGAAATTGTTTGAACTTTTCAAATGTTTCAGACTTGTGCTTCATCAAGTAGACATAACCATATCTACTTAAATCGTCAGTGAAGGTGAGAAAATAACGATATCCGCCGCGTGCCTCCACGCTCATTGGACCACACACATCGGTATGTATGATTTCCAACAAGTCACTTGCACGCTCCATTGTTCCGGAGAACGGAGTCTTAGTCATCTTGCCCATGAGGCATGGTTCGCACGTGTCAAGTGAATCAAAGTCAAGTGACTCCAAAAGTCCATCAGCATGGAGTTTCTTCATGCGCTTTATACCAATATGACCCAAGCGGCAGTGCCATAAAAATATGATGCTATCATTGTTTACTCTAACTCTTTTGGTCTCAATGTTATGTATATGCGTATCTCTATCAAGATTCAATATGAACAATCCTCTCACATTCGGTGCATGACCATAAAAGATGTTACTCATAGAAATAGAACAACCATTATTCTCAGACTTAAAAGAGTAACCGTCTCGCAATAAACAAGATCCAGATATAATGTTCATGCTCAACGCAGGCACTAAATAACAATGATTTAAGTTCATCACTAATCCCGATGGTAGTTGAAGTGACACGGTGCCGACGGCGATTGCATCAACCTTGGAACCGTTTCCTACGCGCATCGTCACTTCGTCTTTCGCCAGCCTCCGTCTATTCCGCAGTTCCTGTTTCGAGTTGCAAATGTGAGCAACAGAACCGGTATTGAATACCCAGGCACTACTACGAGAGCCGGTTAAGTACACATCAATAACATGTATATCAAATATACCTGATTTTTCTTTGCCCGCCTTCTTATCTGCCAGATACTTGGGGCAATTGCGCTTCCAGTGACCCATACCCTTGCAATAGAAGCACTCTGTTTCAGGCTTAGGTCCAGCCTTGGGTTTCTTCGGCGGATTGGCAACAGGCTTGCCGCTCTTCTTCGAATTGCCCTTCTTGCCTTTGCCGTTTCTCTTGAAACTAGTGGTCTTGCTCACCATCAACACTTGATGCTCTTTACGGAGTTCAGACTCTGCGACTTTCAGCATCGCAAACAACTCGCCGGGAGACTTGTTCATCCCTTGCATGTTGTAGTTCAACACAAAGCCTTTATAGCTTGGCGGCAGTGATTGGAGGATTCTGTCAGTGATAGCTTCTTGCGGGAGTTCAATCCCCAGTTCAGCTAGACGGTTTGAGTACCCAGACATTTTGAGCACATGTTCACTGACAGACGAGTTTTCCTCCATCTTGCAAGCATAGAATTTATCGGAGGTCTCATACCTCTCGATCCGGGCGTTCTTCTGAAAGATAAACTTCAACTCCTGGAACATCTCAAATGCTCCATGACGCTCAAAGCGACGTTGAAGTCCCGGTTCTAAGCCATACAAGACTGCACATTGAACTATTGAGTAGTCCTCCTTACGCGCTAACCAAGCGTTCTTAACATCCTAATCAGCCGTAGCGGGTGGTTCATCTCCTAGCGCAGCATTAAGGACATAATCCTTCTTTCCAGCTTGTAAGATTAGCTTAAGATTACGAGCCCAGTCTACAAAGTTGCTTCCATCATCTTTCAACTTAGCTTTCTCTAGGAACGTATTAAAATTCAGGATGACACTTGCGTGAGCCATGATCTACAACACAAATATATTCAAAGTGGACTTAGACTATGTTCAAGATAATTAGAGTTCAACTTAATCAAATTATATGCTAAACTCCCACTCAAAAAGTACATCTCTCTAGTCATTTGAGTGGTTCATGATCCACTTACACTATCCCAAGTCCGATCATCACGTGAGTCGAGAGTAGTTTCAGTGGTAAGCATCCCTATGCTAATCATATCAACTATATGATTCATGATCGACCTTTCGGTCTCATGTGTTCCGAGGCCATGTCTGCACATGCTAGGCTCGTCAAGCTTAACCCGAGTGTATGTGAACGTTGAGTCTATCACACCCGATCATCACGTGGTGTCTCGAAACGACGAACTGTAGCAACGGTGCACAGTCGGGGAGAACACAATTTCGTCTTGAAATTTTAGTGAGAGATCACCTCATAATGCTACCGTCGTTCTAAGCAAAATAAGGTGCATAAAAGGATTAACATCACATGCAATTCATAAGTGACATGATATGGCCATCATCACGTGCTTCTTGATCTCCATCACCAAAGCACCGGCACGATCTTCTTGTCACCGGCGCCACACCATGATCTCCATCATCATGATCTCCATCAACGTGTCGCCATCGGGGTTGTCGTGCTACTTATGCTATCACTACTAAAGCTACATCCTAGCTAAATAGTAAACGCATCTGCAAGCACATATGTTAGTATAAAGACAACCCTATGGCTCCTGCCGGTTGCCGTACCATCGACGTGCAAGTCGATATTTCTATTACAACATGATCATCTCATACATCCAATATATCACATCACATCATTGGCCATATCACATCACAATCATGCCCTGCAAAAACAAGTTAGACGTCCTCTAATTTTGTTGTTGCATGTTTTACGTGGTGACCAAGGGTATCTAGTAGGATCGCATCTTACTTACGCAAACACCACAACGGAGATATATGAGTTGCTATTTAATCCTCATCCAAGGACCTCCTCGGTCAAATCCGATTCAACTAAAGTTGGAGAAACCGTCACTTGCCAGTCATCTTTGAGCAAAGGGGGTTACTCGTAACGATGAAACCAGTCTCTCGTAAGCGTACGAGTAATGTCGGTCCAAGCCGCTTCAATCCAACAATACCGCGGAATCAAGAAAAGACTAAGGAGGGCAGCAAAACGCACATCACCGCCCACAAAACCTTTTGTGTTCTACTCGAGAAGACATCTACGCATGAACCTAGCTCATGATGCCACTGATGGTGAACGTCGCAAGGGAAACAAAAATTTTCCTACGCGCACGAAGACCTATCATAGTGATGTCCATCTACGAGAGGGGATGAGTGATCTACGTACCCTTGTAGATCGTACAGCAGAAGCGATAAGAGATCGCGGTTGATGTAGTGGAACGTCCTCACGTCCCTCGATCCGCCCCGCGAACAATCCCGCGATCAGTCCCACGATCTAGTACCGAACGGACGGCACCTCCGCGTTCAGCACACGTACAGCTCGACGATGATCTCGGCCTTCTTGATCCAGCAAGAGAGACGGAGAGGTAGAAGAGTTCTCCGGCAGCGTGATGGCGCTCCGGAGGTTGGTGATGATCTTGTCTCAGCAGGGCTCCGCCCGAGCTCCGCAGAAACGCGATCTAGAGGAAAAACTATGGAGGTATGTGGTCGGGCAGCCGTGAGAAAGTCGTCTCAAATCTGCCCTAAAAGCCCCGTATATATAGGAGGAGGGAGGGGGACCTTGCCTTGGAGTCCAAGGGACCCCAAGGGGGTCGGCCGAGCCAGGGGGGAGGACTCTCCCCCCCCCCAAACCGAGTCCTACTTGGTTTGGTGGGAGGGAGTCCTTCCCCCTTCCCACTTCTTCCTTTTTTTTTTCTTTCTTCCTTTGATTTTTATTCCTTGGCGCATAGGACTTGGTGGGCTGTCCCACCAGCCCACTAAGGGCTGGTGTGACCCCCGCAAATACCTATGGCCTTCCCCGGAGTGGGTTGCCCCCCTCCGGTGAACCCCCGGAACCCATTCGTCATTCCCGGTACATTCCCGGTAACTCCGAAAACCTTCCGGTAATCAAATGAGGTCATCCTATATATCAATCTTCGTTTCCGGACCATTCCGGAAACCCTCGTGACGTCCGTGATCTCATCCGGGACTCCGAACAACATTCGGTAACCAACCATATAACTCAAATACGCATAAAACAACGTCGAACCTTAAGTGTGCAGACCCTGCGGGTTCGAGAACTATGTAGACATGACCCGAGAGACTCCTCGGTCAATATCCAATAGCGGGACCTGGATGCCCATATTGGATCCTACATATTCTACGAAGATCTTATCGTTTGAACCTCAGTGCCAAGGATTCGTATAATCCCGTATGTCATTCCCTTTGTCCTTCGGTATGTTACTTGCCCGAGATTCGATCGTCAGTATCCGCATACCTATTTCAATCTCGTTTACCGGCAAGTCTCTTTACTCGTTCCGTAATACAAGATCCCGCAACTTACACTAAGTTACATTGCTTGCAAGGCTTGTGTGTGATGTTGTATTACCGAGTGGGCCCCGAGATACCTCTCCGTCACACGGAGTGACAAATCCCAGTCTTGATCCATACTAACTCAACTAACACCTTCGGAGATACTTGTAGAGCATCTTTATAGTCACCCAGTTACGTTGCGACGTTTGATACACACAAAGCATTCCTCCGGTGTCAGTGAGTTATATGATCTCATGGTCATAGGAATAAATACTTGACACGCATAAAACAGTAGCAACAAAATGACACGATCAACATGCTACGTCTATTAGTTTGGGTCTAGTCCATCACGTGTTTCTCCTAATGACGTGATCCAGTTATCAAGCAACAACACCTTGTTCATAATCAGAAGACACTGACTATCATCAATCAACTGGCTAGCCAACTAGAGGCATGCTAGGGACGGTGTTTTTTCTATGTATCCACACATGCAAATGAGTCTTCATTCAATACAATTATAGCATGGATAATAAACTATTATCTTGATACAGGAATTATAATAATAACTATACATTTATTATTGCCTCTAGGGCATAATTCCAACAGTCTCCCACTTGCACTAGAGTCAATAATCTAGCCCTCACATCACCATGTGAATTACATTGTAATGAATCTAACACCCATATAGTTCTGGTGTCGATCATGTTTTGGCCGTGGAAGAGGTTTAGTCAGCGGGTCTGCTACATTCAGATCCGTGTGCACTTTGCATATATTTATGTCCTCCTCCTCGACGTAGTCGCGGATGAGGTTGAAGCGTCGTTTGATGTGTCTGAATTATCGGGACTAGAGCCCGTCTATTCGATTACATGGACGAACATTAGTAATGGCCCCTATTTACACTAAATCGTCCATTGTCATCTATAGCTTCCGTCCTCAGAAATCTCGCAAGCTCCTCTGCAACAGCAATCGCGCGTTGCTCTGGTAGGACCTTCATCCTCATGGTCGTGTGCTATATAAGAAGAGGAGATGAATATGAATATCAATCTTGATAACAAAGAATGACGGGTAAAAATAGAGGTGTGAATGTTCATTGCTTACGTCGAATCTGTGATCCTTGAGCTCAAAGGTAAACGTGCGAATGGTCTCGCAAACATAGTATCCGCATAGATGCGTTCCCCGTGGCTGCTGGTCGCACTTTACGAGAATAGAATATATATAATCAAAATAATAATATAGCATCATAAATGTATTGGCAATTAATAGAAGTATATCATACTACTACTTACCTGAGCCGCTCTAAAGGTCAGCTTCTCAGGAAATTTACCGGGAGTCACGCACTTGAACCGCTTTCAAACCCTGCCCGATAAGGATAATGATTTGCTAAGTTTTTCATTAATTGATATATCAGAAAATCATCGAAAGAGACCGATAGAGCGCAAGAATGATTAAAATTACCCTTGGAGCATGTCCTGCAGGCTTTGGAACTGTTCCAAGGGTCTCGATAATGGGTCGAAGGCATCAATTCTTCCCTTATCAATTTGAATGTCCAACAGAATCCAATGGAAGCTGCACATGTATATATGTATATGTGTCAGTAACTTATCAATTACACTTATAAGTGAATGGACACAACAGAGTAAAGACCCTCACTTGAAGTTGTATGGAAACAGTATGTGGTCACAGAAATTTTGATCTGTTAAAAACCTTAGAAGGTTTTCCTCCGTCTCCTTAGGATAACTAGTTAGCGTCGCTATATGTATTTTATCTGGGTCAATAAACCCAATATTTTTGATGCTCTTACTTTTACACTCCAGAATCTTCATTCTGCATAATAGAGTACAAGTTATATATAGACAATGAATTGAAATAACTAAACAAGTTATATGTAGACAACGAATTGAAAAACTTACAGACAATAGCAACTCATAAGCGAATTTGTCGAGGGCGTCGCCATTGTACATCTGGAAGAGTTCATCAAAGTCAATATGGATTTCTTCGGGGCGGCCGTAGTACTCCTGTGGGACACTCAGCACGATCATCGTTCTCCCATTCTTTGATTCACTTAAGTACCATTTATGCAAGTAACGCATATTTGTTGGGAGATCATCTTTGCTGCCCAAAGGCTCACCCATGACAAACTTTGGCTTAGGGGCTACCACAGCCTTGGGTATCTTGTCGTCTTGGGAAGACAAAAATTCTTCAACCGAGATACCACATGCAGCCGCCAACTCCTTTGCTCTTTCTAAAGCTAGCCCCTGCACCGGAGGGGGAAAATTCTCGGTTAACACCTTGAGGGGTGGGATCGACTGTTTGGCCTGTTGTCCAAGCTGAGGAACGTCTGATTTTTTCTTGCTTGTAGTTGAACATCTCTTTTTCACTTCCTTCTGCAATGTGCGTGTATAGTCATCAGGCTTATGGTGTAAGTCCTAAGGTCTGATAGGAAGATTAGCATGACGTACCTTTGGGAGGGGCGACCGTTTGCGCTTTGGGGTGCTCTGTGGCTTAGGAATCGTCGGCGGAGCGTTCTTGGTGGCACGCTCCCGCTTAGTATCCGGAGCGGGCGGCGGCGGAGACGGACGACCCAAGTCCGGCGGCGGTGATCGAGATCTGCTCTTTTTCACTTCCTTCTGGAATGTGCGTGTATAGTCATCAGGCTTATGGTGTAAGTCATACTGTGATCGAAGGGTCGTGAAGTATTTTGCAAATGCTATTTGCTTCTAGGTGTATTCCTTCTTTTTCATCTGTGCATCATGATGTTCCTTTGCTATCCTGGCGTTTTCCTCGAGGGTACGATCATAAGGTCCGATAGGAAGATTAGCATGACGTACCTTTGGGAGGGGCGACCGTTTGCGCTTTGGGGTGCTCTGTGGCTTAGGAATCGTCGGCGGATCGTTCTTGGTGGCACGCTCCCGCTTTGTATCCGTGGCAGGCTCAGGCTTTGTATCCGGAGCGGGCGGCGGCGTTGCGTTCTTGGTGGCACGCTCCCGCTTTGTATCCGTGGCAAGCTCAGGCTTTGTATCCTGAGCGGGCGGCGGCGGAGCGTTCTTGGTTGCACGCTCCCGCTTTTTATCCTTGGCAGGCTCAGGCTTTGTATCCGGAGCGGGCGGCGGCGGAGCGTTCTTGGTGGCACGCTCCCGCTTTGTATCCGTGGCAGGCTCAGGGATTGTATCCGGAGCGGGCGGCGGCGGAGCGTTCTTGGTGGCACGCTCCCGCTTTGTATCCGTGGCAGGCTCAGGGTTTGTATTATGAGCGGGCAGCGGCGGAGCGTTCTTGGTGGCACGCTCCCGCTTTGTATCCGTGGCAGGCTCAGGGTTTGTATCCGGAGCGGGCAGCGGCGGAGCGTTCTTGGTGGCACGCTCCCTCTTTGTATCCGTGGCAGGCTCAGGGTTTGTATCCGGAGCGGGCGGCGGCGGAGTGTTCTTGGTGGCACGCTCCCTCTTTGTATCCGTGGCAGGCTCAGGGTTTGTATCCGGAGCGGGCAGCGGCGGAGACCGACGACCCAAGTCCGGCGGCGGTGATCGAGATGGACTCGTGTTGTGCTGGCCGACGTCATGTGGAGGGCTTGGAGGTAATGGAGGTGTAGGTGACCTGCACGACTCGGAGGCGGTGTTGTCCTTGGGGCCAAGCCTGGAAGCTTGATGTAGTTCTTGTCCATAGGATGACTCCACCCAGTACTTGTCCGAGTGTCCTCTCATCTTCGGGTCCAGCTATGTCGAGCTCCATATCATTAAACCCCGTCATGATTTCATCCACCCTGACTTTAGCAAAGCCAGCTGGAATCTCACGGCCATGCCAGCGTGCATTAGGGCGAGAAGGTAAAGCTTGTCCGACGGCCACCTTCATGGATATGTTCTTGAATTTCTGATGAAGTTCACATGATGTTGAATCCTTGATTCCATCCACGGGGTAGCCGGGACCGCCCTCTATCATTCTTCGTTCATCGTCGGGCAGGGCCTCAGATTCAGCCACGCTGCCTTTTCCGCTTAGATGGGGCGCCGGTAATATCAAGTGCAGGATCTTCCTGGCGCGGTACTCCTCTAAGCTCATCAATCTGCTTCTGTTGCTCGTTAATCCTGGCAAGCAACTGGTTGAACTTGTCATTCTCCTCATCCTGTTGCCGCTTCTTTGCTCTCTCTTGGCTTCTGTAAGTGTCTTGGTCTCTGGCAAACCCAAGCCACCACGGGTAAGATGGACCGAAGCCTCGTGTTCGTCCTCCATGTTCGTCATTGCCGAGGACCAGTGTGAGCAAATCTTTATCTCTATCTGCAGTGATCTTTCTTTGTCCCTCCTTAATTTCTTTCACTATCCTTTTCCAATTCTCCCTAGGTATCCTAAGATTGTCATTGGAGATGAGGTCCCCTGTTTTTTCGTCGTACGACCCACCATGCGCAAGGAACCAATTTCTTGCTCTCAATTCCCTCTCATCACGGAGTGGTTCAGGTACGATGCCTTTATCTATCAGATCTTGCTATTTCTTTTCCCACTTTGGGATGGCAGTCTCATAGCCCCCTGGCCCCAGCTTGTGGTGATATTTCTTCTTGTCGGCATTTATCTTGTTCTTTTCTGATAATGCCTGGGCATCTTCTGAGTCCTTGTACTCTTGAAATTCCTTCCAGTGATTCGCCTGCTTGGCTAGATACCCCTCGAATACTGGCACTTTCTTTGTCTTCAGATAGTTTTTCCATAGCTTCTTCTTCCAGCTACGGAACAGTTCGGCCATCTTCTTTAGAGTCCACTGCTTGACTTTGGCCCTCAGTTTGTCTGCGGCGTCTTCATTCTCACATTCTGGCAGGTTGAAATGTGACATGAGATCATTCCAAAGATTATGTTTGTACCTTTCGGCGACATAGTCACTATCGGCTGCCCCTTTGCGCTTGTTCCACTCCCGAACACTTAAGCATATACAATAGAAAAATTAAACTATTAACACTTAAGCATATACAATAGCAAAATTAAGCAATAATCTAAGAAACACTATTAACACTTAAGCATATACACTTTACAATAGCAAAATTAAATGACAAAAAAAATATTTCTTCTTCTTGTAACCCTTATCTAATTTTTCCTCTTCTTCTATTTCTCCTCTTCTTCTACTTCTTCTTCTACTTCTACTTCTCCTCATCTTCTACTACTTCTCCTCTCATCTTCTTCTATTTTTCCTCTTCTTCTCCTCTCCTCCTCTTCTTATTCTCATTTTTCTTCTTTTCTTCTCCTCCTCTTCTTATTCTCCTTTTTCTTCCTTTCTTCTCCTTTTTCTTCCTTTCTTCCCTTTTCTTCTTTTCTTCTCCTTTTCTTCTTTTCTTCTCCTTTTTCTTCTTTTCTTCTCCTTTTTCTTCTTTTCTTCTCCTTCCCTTTTTCTTCCTTTCTTCTCCTTTTCCTTCCTTTCTTCTCCTTTTTTCCTTTCTTCTCCTTTTTCTTCCTTTCTTCTATTTTTCTTCCTTTCTTCTCCTTTTCCTTCCTTTCTTCTCATTTTTCTTCTTTTCTTCTCCTTTTTCTTCCTTTCTTCTCCTTTTTCTTCTTTTCTTCTCCTTTTTCTTCCTTTCTTCTCCTTTTTCTTCTTTTCTTCTCTTTTTTCTTCCTTTCTTCTCCTTTTTCTTCCTTTCTTCTCCTTTTTCTTCTTTGCTTGTGCTGGCCGGAGTGTTGGGGAGGAGGGGGCGTGGGGCTTACCGGCCGGAGGTGTCGACGACGCGCGGCGAGGAGGAGGGCGGCGCGCGTCGAGGAGGAGGGCGGCGCGCGGCGAGGAGGACGGCGGCGGCGAGCAGGACGACGACGACGGCGAGGAGGACGGCAGGCGGCGGCGAGCAGGACGGCGGGCAACCTGATGGCGTCGTCGAGTTCGTCGCTTGCCGCGCCGGGCAGGAGAACGAGAGGAAGAAGAAGAGAAAATGGACGATTTGGGTTCGAAATTTTCTAACTCCCGCTTATACATGTGAATCTTTAGTCCTGGTTCGTGGCTCGATCCGGGACTAAAGCCCCTTTAGTCCAGGGTGGAGCCACGACCCGGGACTAAAGACCCTTTTTCGGCTGACCAGAAGGCGGGAAGCAGGGGCCTTTAGTCCCGGGGCGTGGCTCGACCCGGGACTAAAGACCCCCTTTAGTCCCGGGTGGAGCCACGACCCGGGACTAAAGGCCCTTTTTCGGCTGACCAGAAGGCGGGAAGCAGGGGCCTTTAGTCCCGGGGCGTGGAAAGAACCGGGACTAAAGTTTTGCCTATGTAAACCCTCGCCCCTGCCCACCATATCCCCTGTTTTTTGGTTGTTGAAGTGTGACCATGCCATGCTCTTGCCACTCTAGTTCATGCACATGACGTGTTCGATGAAATGCCCGAGCCACTCTACTTAAGCTTTCTCCTCTGCAATCTCGACCTCCAAGCTCCATTTTCCTTAATATTTGTCTAGGTTTGGTCGTGCACCAACTGCGAGCACCACCGTGGTGAGCCTCTTGTTCTTATCTTCTTTTTAATATCAAAAAAATCTTACTTGTATGATTTAGATACATACTTGTATAAATTACTCACTTTCATTATTTTTTGTTATTATATAGTGCGATGGTTTTGGTATCCGCCTCCGTCGGCCCTCGTCCTGTCTATGATTCGGATGTGGTATATATTATCTTTTATAACTATTTGTTTTATTTAGTGTTTATGACAATTATGACGACCAATGTGACATATATTTTTTTAATCTAGGAGGTATGTGAACCGGAAATTCCAACCCACATAAAAATTCTTGTCGAGAAGTTAAATTTGGTTGAAAAAGAAAACAAATACTTGAAGAAAAAATTGAAAATAATTGAGGATAAGAATATGGAACTGGAGTTGCATGTCGCCGATGTCATCGATGATCGCAAGATGAAGATCGATGCGATGCGGTTGAAGATGGATGCAATGCGCTTGAAGATGGATGAAATGCGCTCGAAGATTAGGAATATTAGAAAATATGCCATTGATAAAGAGGCTTGGTATCATTATGCTGTTGGGTCAATTGTTACCTTAGTTGCGATTTTGATCGCGTTTGTTGTTGCATTTAAATGTTTTACATAGTTGTATGTTGTTTTATGAGAGAATTTCATGTATTTATTTTTTGCAATAATAACATTTGATCACTACTGTTCTTTGGCTTTAATGTGATGATGAACTTGTATTAATTTGGTCATATGTTCTGCAATGGTTTTTTGATATATTTGATTTCATAATAGAGATGAATCGCCAATGATAATATTTAATTTCATAATATGGTTTTTTGAACTCCATACTTTTTGACTGCATTTGGTATATTTCGTGGATTTACTTTTTTTTTGAGCTAGTTCACCCTGAAATTGAAAAGCAATACAAATGAACTCTGAAAATTTTGAAAGTTGGCATGCTATTATCATTTCACGCACATAGCATGTGTTAAAAAGTTGAGAGGGCTACGACAAAAACTGGATGCACTTCGTGTACAAAACGGACAATCTCTCTCGAAGTATCAGGGTTTCGAACGAGAACTCATCTCTTACAAAGGGATTTCATTTTTGTGAACTTATTTGAACTCCATACTTTTCGTGTGTTCAAAATGCACCATTCAAAGGCACGGCACACAATTTCAACAATTTCTCACTTCATTTGGTATATTTCGTGGATTTACTTATTTTTTTTGAGCTAGTTGACCTTGAAATTGGAAAGCACTACAAATGAACTCTGAAAATGTTGAAAGTTGGCATGCTATCATCATTTCACCCACATAGCATGTGTTAAAAAGTTGAGAGGGCTACGACAAAAACTGGATGCACTTCGTGTACAAAACGGACAATCTCTCTCGAAGTATCAGGGTTTCGAACGAGAACTCATCTCTTACAAACGGATTTCATTTTTGTGAACTTATTTGAACTCCATACTTTTTGTGTGTTCAAAATGCACCATTCAAAGGCACAACACAAAATTTCAACAATTTCTGACTTCATTTGGTATATTTCGTGGATTTACTTATTTTTTTTTGAGCTAGTTGACCCAGTAATTGAAAAGCACTAAAAATGAACTCTGAAAATGTTGAAAGTTGGCATGCTATCATCATTTCACCCACATAGCATGTGTTAAAAAGTTGAGAGGGCTACGACGAAAACTGGATGCACTTCGTGTACAAAACGGACAATCTCTCTCGAAGTATCAGGGTTTCGAACGAGAACTCATCTCTTACAAAGGGATTTCACATAGAAAACCTGAGCGACATCATTGGCTAGGACAAATGGTTCGTCCATGTACGCAAGATTGTTAAGATCCACTGTTGTCATGCTGTACTTTTGGTCTACAACTACTTTGCCTCCTGTCAGCTTCACCCATTTGCACCGAAATAAACGGATCGTAAAAGTAGGTCCATAGTCAAGTTCCCATATCTCCTCTATGTACCCGTAATATGTTTCCAAACAGTGCCCATTCTCGTCTGTTGCATCAAAGCGGACACCACTATTTTGGTTGGTGCTCTTTTTATCTTGGGCAACCGTGTAAAATCTATTCCCATTTATCTCATACCCTTGGAAAGTACATATAGTCTAAGATGGTGGCCTGGCCAAACAGTACAGCTCATCTCCAACGGTGTCGTCATTCATGAGATGTGTCTGCAACCAACTGCCGAAAGTCTTCTCGTGTTCCCATTTAATCCAAGAGTCAGCCTTCCCCGCGTTTTCGGAGCGTAGAATATTCTTGTGTCTCACGATATACGGAGCCACCACGGTGGAATTGTGTAGAACTGTGTAGTGTGCTTGAGAGAGAGAATGCCTGTCCATACATACTTTTGCTTTCCTTCCTAGTGTGCCTTTTCTTGTCAGCCTACCCTCATACCGAGATTCAGGAACACCAATCGGCTTAAGGTCAGGAAGAAAGTCCACACAAAACTCAATGACCTCCTCTGTTCCATAGCCCTTGGAGATGCTTCCTTCTGGCCTAGCACGGTTACGAACATATTTCTTTAAGACTCCCATGAACCTCTCGAAGGGGAACATATTGTGTAGAAACACAGGACCGAGAATTCTAATCTCTTCGACTAGGTGAACTAGGAGGTGTGTCATTATATTGAAGAAGGATGGCGGGAACAACAACTCAAAGCTGACCAGACATTGGACCACATCAATCTGTAACCCTGATAGACTTTCTCGATCGATTACCTTCTGAGAAATTGCATTGAGGAATGCACATACATTCACAATTGCCAGGCGAACATTTTCCGGTAGAATTCCCCTCAATGCAACCGGAAGCAATTGCGCCATAAGCACGTGGCAGTCATGAGACTTTAGGTTTTGGAATTTTTTGTCTTTCATATTTACGATTCCCTTTATATTCACGAGAAGCTAGTCGGGACCTTGATACTGAAAAGGACTTCAAAGAAGATTTCCTTCTCTTCCTTAGTAAGAGCGTAGCTGGCACGCCCTTGAAACTGCCCTGGATGCATGCCATCTCTTCCTTTATGACGTTCCTGGTCCTCCCGTGCTTCCGGTGTATCTTTTGACTTCCCATACAAGCCCAGGAAGCCTAGAATATTCACGCAGGGATTCTTCGTCAGGTGCATCATGTCGATTGCCGAGCGGACCTCATAGACTTCCCAGTAGGGTAGCTCCCAAAATATAGATTTCTTCTTCCACATGGGTACGCGCTTATCAGGGCCGTTAGGAATAGGTTGGCTGCCAGGACCCTTTCCAAAGATTACTTTTAAATCTTTGACCATATCAAATACTTCAGCACCAGTACGGATGACAGGCTTCCCCCGGGGTTCTGCCTTTCATGGGGTCATAGTCCTAGGGTAGGGCCATAGGCCTGCCCTACACGTCCCTATCCAAGGACCACCCCACGCAAAGGACAGGACCCTAGGTCTGCTCCGATTGAATTAAGGAGTCCCGATCATCCAGTTGGTAACAGGCCATGAACCATCCAGTCGGAGACTAGCATTCGGAGGGCATCAAGCTAACAGACTGGATACACTCGGTACGCCGTAACCTCTCTCGAGGGAAACTGTCGTATGTTTCCGGGTGCATTTATTAGCATTTAGAGCCTACGTTACCTGTAACGTACGCATTCAATCACCACTACTCCACCCTTGAATCAGAACTGTTGTGGAGGGCCGCGCACTCTATATAAGCCGCCCTCCCCCACTGGTAAAAGGATTACCAAATCATTGTACTCCATATTACACTCGGTAACAAGCTCCGAGAGCACCGAGACGTAGGGCTGTTACCTCCACCATAGAGGGGCCTGAACTCATACAACCTCGCCGTAGCTAGGACTCTGCCCATCTCATTTGTACCGTACACATCTACTGTCAGGCTTATACCCACGACAGTTGGCGCCCACCGTGGGGCAGGCGTCTAAGCGACTTCCGGCGAGTTTGCGACTACCTCTTTTCGTCATGCCGACTGGTGGAGATTCGAGCATGGGTCACCAGATCCTCTACGGTGCTCTCTCCTTCATCGTCGACGATTCGGCGTGGCTTCGGGAGGCGCCTCTCGATGTCAAGGCGCTTCCCCGTCGCGGGGCCACGCACTTCCGTGCCGGCGCTCGCGACGTTCTTCTTCTTCAACAATCGACTCCATTGTCGGTTTGCACCTCCGTCATGCGCGGCAGCAAGCGATCCCGCAGTCCACGTCTCCAACGTTGGGTGCAGCATGCCCGAGCGCGTCAGGTCGCATCCTCTCAAGTGGCGGTTTTGGAGTCAGTTGTGGTAGCCCCGCGTTCCCAGTGCTCGGGCTCGGTTCCGACTGAGCTCCCTTCCGAGTACGCGGGTCACGGGCCTGCAGCAGAAGTACACATGGCCAACACCCATGAAGATCCCCGTCAAGCCGACCGGGGCGAGCACGAAGTTGGTGAAGCATCCGGTGCACGCCGTCCTCCTCGTCGTTCTGCCAGTCGGCAAACTCGGCGGAGCAACATAGAGTTGTTCCGCACACCTCTCCTCAACGTGGCTGCGGCTGCCCAGATCGCCGATTCCCTCCAGCCGACTGATTCAGAGGCAGGGAGGGGAATCGAGCAGATCCGAGCTCTGTTGCGCACGGCGCAACAACAGAATTCGGCAGTCTCCGAGTCACACAATCAGATCTACAATAGTTCCATCGATGCAAACACGCATCGATCGGTTCACAACCCTGGTTCCCATCAACACCACAGGGGAAGCAGCCATTCCGTGATCCGTGAAGATCGCCGCCGCTCACGCACCCCTCCGCGGGGTGGGCCTTACGGGTCCCGACATCATGATGATCGGCGTTCAGTCGGCGACACTTACGACCCAAGACCCGACGCAAGAGGGCGAATCGCCCAGCGAAGAGTCGACAGGGGTCGAGCCCACCGTGATGGGCACGATATGGACCTTCCAAGTGGCAGCAGGACCATCGTGTCCGGCCCCGAGTGTTTTAGTCGAGCCATCCGCTCGGCTGACATCCCGCCCAACTTCCGATTGGCAGCGGGAATCGGTAAATTTACGGGAGAATCCAAGCCTGAAACATGGCTAGACGACTACCGAGTGGCAGTCCAGATCGGAGGAGGGGACGACCATGTCGCCATGAAGCACCTCCCTCTGATGCTCGATGGCTCGGCTCGAGCTTGGCTGAACCAGTTGGCCCCCTCAAGCATTTACAGTTGGGCAGATCTGGCCCGAGTGTTCATCAGGACCTTCGAAGGGACGTGCAAACGCCCTGCAGGCCTTGTGGAGCTTCAGCAATGCGTCCAGAAGCCGAATGAGCCCTTGCGCGACTTCATCCAGCGATGGACAACTCTCTACCACACGGTGGAGAACGTCACCGAGCATCAAGCAGTCTGCGCCTTCAAGGCAGGCGTGCAGTACAGAGAGCTGTACTTGAAGTTCGGTCGAACGGGCGACATCTCCATGAGTAAGATGATGGAGATAGCGGCTCGCTACGCAAATGGCGAAGAAGAGGACCGCATCCGGAGCGGCAAACACAAGACAGTCGGCGATGTCGACGGAGGTAACACTCGGAAGCAGAAACAAAAAGTTCCTCCCACACCGCAAGCAGAAGCTGCAGCTGTAACCAGCGCCAAGTTCAAGGGCAAAGGGAAAGCGCAGTTTACCCCGAAGAAAAAGCCTTTCAACAATCCCATCCTGGACCAGCCTTGTCCGGTTCACACGAAGATGGACGAAGAAGGCAACCCCATATACGCGAAGCACACCACTCGGCAGTGCCGTCTCCTGATCCAGGGGTTCAGCGAAGGGCGACCGAGTGAGAAGAATCCTGAACAAGATGAGGAGGATAAGGAGGATCCTTTCCCCCAAGTCCATGCAACCCTCATGATTTTTGCTGACGTCGAAAGCAAGAGTCGTCTGAAGCTGGTGAACAGAGAAGTCAACATGGCCGTTCCGACTGCCCCCAAGTTTCTTAAATGGTCTCAGACTGCGATCACCTTTGACCAGTCGGACCGACGCATGTCCCCACCGCAGGAAGACAGGCTCTGGTCGTCGACCCGGTGGTGGAAGGAGTCCGACTGCGCAAAGTCCTCATGGACGGAGGTAGCGGACTGAACATCATGTACGCTGACACTCTCAAGGGAATGGGCATTCCGATGTCCAGACTCAGCGAGAGCAGTATGCAATTCCACGGAGTCTTCCCTAGACGGAAGGCCAAGTCACTAGGCCAGATCGCGTTGGACGTCATCTTCGGCTCCGACAAAAACTTTCGAAAGGAAAAGCTTACATTTGAGGTGGTGGATTTCCAGAGCGCTTACCACGCAATTCTGGGCCGCCCGGCATACGTGAGCTTCATGGCACGTCCATGCTATGTGTACTTGAAGTTGAAGATGCCGGGCACAAAAGGCGTTATCACCATCACGGGCAACCGCCAGCGAGCCGAGGAATGTCTCCAGGAGGGATCAAGAATCGCCGACCAGCAGATGGCGGTACTCGAGCTCGACGAATACAAGAAGACAGTCGACCCTGCCGACGTGATGCGCTCGAAGAAACCAGCTTATGAGTCCGCGTTCCAGTCGGCGGGGGAGACGAAGAAGGTCAACATCCACCCGACGGACGACTCTGCTGCCCCGACGAACATCTCCACCACCCTCGATCCTAAATAGGAAGCCGAGGTCACCCAATTCCTCCGTGAGAACTGGGACATCTTTGCATGGAAACCGTCTGACATGCCGGGTGTATCCAGGGAGTTGGCTGAGCATCGACTGCATGTGGATCACGCCGCTCGGCCTGTCCGAGAGCGCCTGCGCCGGTCCGCCGCGCACAAGAGGAAAGCAATCGGAGAAGAGGTGGCCAAGCTGTTGGCGGCCAACTTCATTCGCGAGGTTCACCACTCCGAGTGGCTCGCCAATGTCGTCATGGTGCCCAAGAAGGACAAGTCACTCCGAATGTGCATTGACTTCAAGCATCTCAATAAGGTCTGCCCGAAAGACCATTTTCCGTTCCCCCGCATAGATCAAATTGTCGATTCGACTGCGGGATGCGAGCGGTTGTCATTTCTTGATGCCTATTCGGGCTATCATCAGATCCGTCTGTATGGTCCCGATGAGTCAAAAACAGCCTTCATCACCCCGTTTGGGTGCTTCTGCTACATCACTATGCCTTTCGGTTTGAAGAATGCAGGAGCTACCTTTATGCGCATGATCCAAAAATGTCTCCTCGACCAGATCGGTCGCAATGTGGAGGCATACATGGATGATATCGTAGTCAAGTCGCGCAAAGGTTCCGACCTGCTGACTGACTTGGCAGAAACATTCGCCAACCTTCGTAGGTATGATATCAAGCTCAACCCAGCCAAGTGTTCATTCGGTGTTCCCAGCGGAAAGTTACTCGGTTTCTTTGTTTCCGAACGAGGGATCGACGTTAACCCCGAAAAGATCGGAACCATCGTCCGAATGGAGAGGCCAGTTAGAATACATGATGTTCAACAGCTCACAGGTTGCCTAGCGGCTTTGAGCAGGTTCATCAGTCGACTCGGCGAAAAAGCACTTCCTCTGTACCGACTCATGAAGAAGCCAGATACCTTCGAGTGGACAGACGAAGCCCAAGTCGCATTCGACGACCTCAAAGTCCTACTTTCCACCCAACCGGTTCTTACTGCTCCGCTCAGTAAAGAGCCCCTTCTTCTGTATATCGCGGCTACAAATCAAGTCGTCAGTACTGTTCTTACAGTCGAGCGAGAAGAAGAAGGTAAAGCATACAAAGTTCAGCGGCCAGTGTACTACGTCTTTGAAGTCCTGACCCCTTCCAAGCAGAGGTATCCCCATTATCGGAAACTTATTTATGGGATCTATATGACTGCGAAGAAGGTGGCCCATTATTTCCAAGACCACTCGGTATCTGTCGTTTCTGATGCTCCGTTGTCGGAAATTCTCCACAATCGAGACGCGTCAGGCCGAGTGGCAAAGTGGGCAATGGAGATGCTGTACTGTGACATCAAGTTCGAGGCCAAGAAAGCTATCAAGTCTCAAGCTCTGGCTGACTTTATAGCAGAGTGGGTAGAACAACAGCAACCGACCCACATCTACTCGGCTGATCGGACAATGTTCTTCGATGGGTCTAAGATGTTGAATGGATCCGGTGGTGGTGTTGTGATCATATCACCAAAGGGTGAGAAGCTCAAGTACGTGCTTTAGATACACTTTGATTCCTCCAACAATGAGGCGGAGTATGAAGCCCTCCTCTACGGATTGCGCATGGCCACCTCACTCGGCGTCCGTCGCTTGATGGTCTACGGCGATTCGGATTTGGTGGTCAATCAAGTAATGAAAGAGTGGGATGTAAGGAACCCCACCATGACAACATACTGCAATGCAGTGAGGAAGCTGGAGAAGAAGTTTGAAGGTTTAGAGCTCCATCATGTTCCGAGACTGAAGAACCAAGCAGCTGACGAGTTGGCAAAACTCGGATCCACTCAGAGACCAGTCCCGAGTGATGTCTGCCTCGAGCACCTTCATCTTCCCTCAGTCAAAGAAGATCCCTTCACAGAAGAACCGGTACAACCCAAGAGCGCAACAGATCCGACTGAAGTCGATGTACCTGCTGTGGTTGATCAGATCACAGAGATTCTGGCCGTCATTCCCGACTGGACTGTGCCGATCATTGCATATATCCTAAGGCAAGAACTTCCAGAAGATGAAGTCCAAGCCAGGCAAATAGTCCGCAGGTCGAAGGCATTCACTGTCATTGATGGTCAATTATACAAGGAGAGTGTTTCAGGCGTTCTTCAACGTTGCATTTCCCCAGAGGAGGGGCAGTTGATCCTAGAGGATATTCACTCGGGAACCTGCGGTCATCACGCTTCTTCAAGAGCAATTGTCGCCAAGGCATTCAGAGCCGGTTTCTTTTGGCTGCAGGCAAACGAGATGGCTAAAGATATGGTCGAACGATGTGAAGGCTGTCAGTTCTACTCCAACAAGTCCCACAAGCCAGCATCTGCATTAAAGACGATCCCACTTGTGTGGCCATTTGCAGTTTGGGGATTAGATACAGTCGGACCATTCAAGACAGGCCAAGGAGGCTACACACATCTGTTGGTGGCAGTCGACAAGTTTACGAAATGGATAGAAGCCAAGCCCATCAAGAAACTCGATGCCTCAACAGCTGTCAAGTTTGTCAGAGACATCATTTCCAGATTCGGGGTACCTCACAACATAATCACGGACAACGGGACAAACTTCGACTCGGACAGATTCAAAGGCTTCTGTGCGAGTCAGGGCATCCGAGTGGATTTTTCTTCCGTAGCACATCCTCAATCCAACGGGCAAGCTGAGCGGGCGAATGGGCTTATTCTTCAAGGGCTGAAGCCCCGACTCCTGCGAGAGGTAGGACACACTGCTGGTGCATGGGTCACCGAGTTACCTTCAGTGCTTTGGGGCCTCCGCACCACTCCGAACAGATCAACGGGGCGATCACCGTTCTTCCTCGTTTATGGAGCAGAAGCGGTCCTCCCGAGTGACCTGCTTCACAATGCCCCATGAGTCGAACTCTTCTCCGAAGCTGAAGCAGAACAAGCAAGGCAAGAAGGAATCGATCTTCTAGAGGAGGAACGCGAGATGGCAGTTACTCGCTCAACAATTTACCAGCAAGATCTGCGATGCTTTCATGCGCGTCACGTCAGGAGTCGCACATTCCAAGCAGGCGACTTAGTGCTCCGAGTGGATCAACAAAGACCCCACAAGTTGGCTCCGGCCTGGGAAGGGCCTTTCATCGTCTCCAAGGTGCTGAACAACGGAGCATACAGACTCTACAATATTCAGAAGGAGACAGACGAGCCGCGCGCATGGAACGGAGATCTCCTCAAGCGCTTTTATACGTGATCGTCGACTGAAGCAGTGTAACGAACAAGTTGTGACGAAATAATATATACACCAGGTTCAGTTTTTTGCAGATGCAGAGTCCTCCCACGGTCGCAGACTCCGGTCACACACACAAAAAAAACTTAGCTGCGATCCCGAATCACCTAAGTACTAACTTCCTCCGAGTGTGCACTACACGTCGCACTCGGGGACTTAGCTGCGATCCTGAATCGCCTAAGTACTAACTTCCTCCGAGTGTGCACTACACGTCGCACTCGGGGACTTAGCTACGATCTCGAATCGCCTAAGTACTAACTTCCTCCGAGTGTGCACTACACGTCGCACTCGGGGACTTAGCTGTGATCAAGAATCACCTAAGTAATATCTTCCTACGAGTGCGCACTACACGTCGCACTCGGGGACTTAGCTGTGATCAAGAATCACCTAAGTAATAACTTCCTCCGAGTGTGCACTACACGTCGCACTCGGGGACTTAGCTGTGATCAAGAATCACCTAAGTAATATCTTCCTACGAGTGCGCACTACACGTCGCACTCGGGGACTTAGCTGTGATCAAGAATCACCTAAGTAATATCTTCCTATGAGTGTGCACTACACGTCGCACTCGGGAGCTTAGCTGTGATCAAGACTCACCTATGTAATATCTTGCTCCGAGTGTGCACTACACGCCGCACTCCGAGACTTAGCTATGGTCAAGAATCACCTAAGTAATATCTTCCTCCGAGTGTGCACTACACGTCCCACTCGGAGACTTAGTTGTGATCAAGAATCACCTAAGTACTAACTTCCTCCGAGTGTGCACTACACGTCGCACTCGGAGACTTAGCTGTGATCAAGAATCACCTAAGTACTAACTTCCTCCGACTGTGCACTAAACGTTCCACTCGAAACAGCATTCAAACAAAAGACTAAATGCTTTCATTCCGATTTCAAAAGTATAGAAAGGATAGCTAACTCGGTGCGGATCAAGCTTACCCACACCGATTTAAAAGTATCACAACCAACAGAAGTGGCAACAGTACCTTACAATTAAACACTCGGCATACCGAGGATAAAGTTTTATTCCGCGTCGGCTGGGCCGGCGCCAGGACTGGAGGGCTCCACGAAATTGTCCAAGTCGATTCCATCAGCGATGCGGGTAGCAGTCTCAAGGAACGTCTCCATGAAGTCTTCGAATCGAAGCTTCTTCGTGTTGGCGACCTTCAATGTCTTCAGCTTATCCTCCCGCACCTCCTTGCAATGGACTCGGACCAAGGACAGCGCAACATCAGCACCGCAACGCGCTGCCGATTTCTTCCACGATTGTAGTCGGCTCGGAATATCCTCGAGTCGCGCCATCTAAGATTCCATCTCTTTCCACGACTCGTCTTCCGGCCAAAGTTCCTTGTCAATTCGGCCAACGACTTCTCTCAGTCGACCGATGAAAGGACTAACTTTGCCTACGCGGATATGCGCCCGGAGCAGATCCCGGTTGGCCTCCTCGACGAGTGGCACGTTCTCTTTAATGGACCGCTCCACAGCCGCCGCTTCAGCTTTAGCGTCAATGCAAAAGTCTGCAACAAACGGACAAGCATACAATCAATACCGAGTGTAAAGCACACGGTACAAACACTCGGCAAAGCATAAGACTTACCAGCCAGACGAGTCATCATCTGCCCAGCCCAGTTCTTCACATACTTCTCTTGAGCTATACATCGTTTGTTTAAGATGGCCATCTGATTGTGTAGAGTAGACCTCTGCTTCTTCATTCTTTCCACCTCCGCCGTCAACACCTTGTTTGCCTCCAGTGCCTCCTCCAAGGACTTCTCTCGTACTTCCAGAGCATCCTTCATCCCGGCCATGGCGAGCATAGCAGCATCAAGTTCACGAGCGAACTGGTTCCTCTCCGCCCTCAGGGCCTCATAGGCCGTCCCCATTTCACATGTTTTCTGCCACCAAGAAACAAAGGACAATAAGCAAGTTTATTAGTTCACAGTCTATGTTCTTCAGACCCCTGCCGACGCAAGCAGTCGACAGCGGTCTCGGGGACTACACCTAGTGGGTTCACTAAGAGTGACCCCACTGGCATGCACCTCAAGCAGGCCTGCCCTATTGAGATGCATGTTTTCACCTACGCCTCAGAGGCCAATACTACCCGACCTGAGTGCAACTTACTCTCGGAGACTCTTACCGCAAGTGCACTCCGACTGCAACAAGTACTCGCACTCGGCAATATTATCTACGGACACTACCAAACTAAAGGCAAAATGTATAAAGACAACTGTCGGTGGAAGCACTCGAGAGAAGTCTCGGGGACTACACCCACTGGGTTCACTCGGAGTGAACCCATTGCAAACAACAACAACACCCAGTGGGTTACAGAAGAAAAGTAAGTACTTACTAGACTACTTACTCGGATGTCATCGCGCAGCTCCAAGCTCCGCTGGTACAAGGCCGCAACGGAGTCATAAGCCCTCTTGGCTTCTCCAGCCATCAGCTCCGCCTGAACCATGGCCCCCTTGGCCGCTCCCACCTGCTCCTCCGGAAGACGCCGGATGCTGAATTCAGCATTCGACGAACCAGGAATCATCGGAGGTTCCTGAGGCATCCCAAGGTCCGCCCCACTCGGTTCCTCCCCCACCAGCACCGGTTCAGTCGGTGGCAGCGCTTTAGTCGGCGGGGCGTCGGCGGCAGGGGTGGGAGCAGGAGGAGCAGCCTCTAGGACAGGCTCCAGGACAGGCTCCACGGCGGGGTCGGCTCCCCCTGGTCGTCCTCGTCCAGGCAGATCGCCCCTGACAAGCCGAGTGACATGACGTCTCAGAAAAAGAAAGAATGGCGTAGTCCGTGGAGATAAAACACCCGACTCTCCTACAACACACCTGGCTGGGACGAGACGACGTTGTCTGTGTCCATCGGGTCGTCTCCCTGGTGAGCCGGAGAGGTTGCAGAGGTAGCGACCCTGCCGAGTGAAATCCATTCAACGTGTAAACAGGGATTCACTCGGATAACAGAAAGAGCCGAAAGCTAGGTACACTTACGTGGAGGTGACGGGGATAGCGACCCTCATTCGTGGCAGAGCCTTCCGAGGCTTGAGACGACCTGGCTTGGGCGCCCTGGAAGACTGACCTGCAGGTTCAGCGGCGGCGTCCCTGGCCCTCTTGGTGCCTCGAACACTCGGAACCACCGGAGCAGTAGGCGGAGCACTCGACGACGCAGGAGGAGCAGAAGGGACGGCGGGCTCGTGTCGGCACTTGGTCCGATGCTCTGGTCGTGGAGGTGGCGAGTCTTGCTCTTCATCCTCTTCCTCTTCCTCGCTGCCCTCCTCCTCCGACTCCCCGCTGTCGGAGACGTATTCGGCGCTCTCCACGCTCCCCTCCTGGCTGCCTTCCTCCTCTTCCTCCTCCGGATTCCCATTCGAGACGGGGGAAACCAATTGGTCCACGCCTGCATGAAGTTCAGTCGGAAACGTTAGGCATCACACGGAGATATAAGTAAACGACCAGAAACAAGGCAATTCAACGCACTCGGCTAATGCCACTTACCTGATTCGGTGGAGGGTGGTCCGCGCTGTAAGGCTTCACTCGGCGAGCTCCTTTGGGGTTCTCACAGGGACCCGTGATTTGGAGCACCCACGAGGTCACCCTCTCCTCGGGTACGCCCACCACGTTGGTCCGAGTGGAATCCTCGGGCCCTGTGTAGTGCCACATAGCGTGGTCGCGAGCCTGCAGCGGATGGATCCGCCGACCAAGGAAGACTTCCAGCAGGTCTATGCCGGTGACCCCCCTCCTGACAACATCCACGAGTGCCTCAACCAAAGGCTGGATGTCTTTCTTCTCGGCCTTCGAGAGCGCGAGCTGCTTGGGCGGAGCGGGCCGGTCTAGACTAAACAGAGGCAGCCCACTCGATGCATTCGGACAGGCGATGTCCTGGCAGTAGAACCACGTCGATTGCCAGTTCCTAACCGACTCACTCAACTGGAGAGCAGGATAGCAGCTCCGACTCTTCTTCTGGAATCCTAAACCCCCGCAGAGCTAGAGGAGGTGCGTCTTATCGTCCGACTGACTAAGACGTTTGATGGTTTGGGAGCGGGCGGGGAAGATGTGTTTGAACAAACCCCAATGGGGGGGGCAACCGATGAAGCACTATCACAAAACGATGAAAGCAGAAAGATGGGCGATGGCATTTGGAGGAAAGTGATGGAGTTGAGCCCCGAAGTGATTCATGATGCCTTTAAAAAAGGGGTGCGGGGCACAGAAAAACCTCTGTGAACATGGCTGAGGAGCAGGACACGCTCCCCCTCCCGAGGCGCCGGCTCGACCTCGTCGTCCGCCGGCAACCTCCAGGACTTATGCACGAGATGCCATGCTCCACCAGCTCCAGCAGATCCCCCTCCGTCACCGTGGAGGGGAGGAAGTCTCCTTGGACCGTTGAGCAGCCGCCGCCTTGTTCTTCTTCTTCCTCGCCTCCATCTTGCTGGTCTGACCCTTGGTCATGGAGGCGACGGCGAGTCCTCGAGAAGGAGGAGGAGGAAGGAGTGTAGGAGTGCACGGGGTGGCGAGGAAGACGGAGCAGGCGAGAGCGAAAGATTCGGCGAGCGTAACCGAGGAGTCTCGCCGCCCAGAGTTAAATAGAGCGCCGACTGGGTCACTGGCGAATGGGCCCGAAATCTTATCCACCCGACCGGCCGCGGCAATATCAGTGGAGGAGTTGAAGGCGCGAGAATCGAGGCGTCAGGTGCTACTCGAGCGCGCTGGCGTCATCCCCGCTGAGCGCGCGGAACCCGAAATTTGAGATCCCGAAAAATCCGCCGCTGTCAGTTGACCGGTCGCGTCAAAAGATGCCGCGGAAGCACTCGGTTCCCGACAGTCTGTTTCGCAAACACTTCCACTCGGATTGCTGGTCAGGAAAGATAAAATGGATAGAGGCAAGCAACGCCCAAGCCGAACCTAGTCCAGTCGGATCTAAAACTCAAGCACCGCTTCGGCGTTTCAACCCCAATCCATTCGGGGACTAATGATGGGGTCATTGTCCTAGGGTAGGGCCATAGGCCTGCCCTACACGTCCCTATCCAAGGACCACCCCACGCAAAGGACAGGACCCTAGGTCTGCTCCGACTGAATTAAGGAGTCTCGATCATCCAGTCGGTAACAGGCCATGAACCATCCAGTCGGAGACTAGCATTCGGAGGGCATCAAGCTAACCGACTGGATACACTCGGTACGTCGTAACCTCTCTGGAGGGAAACGGTCGTACGTTTCCGGGTGCATTTATTAGCATTTAGAGCCTACGTTACCTGTAACGTACGCATTCAATAGCCACTACTCCACCCTTGAATCAGAACCGTTGTGGAGGGCCGCGCACTCTATATAAGCCGCCCTCCCCCACTGGTAAAAGGGTTAGCAAATCATTGTACTCCATATTACACTCGGTAACAAGATCCGAGAGCACTGAGACGTAGGGCTGTTACCTCCACCGTAGAGGGGCCTGAACTCATATAACCTCGCCGTAGCTAGGACTCTGCCCATCTCATTCGTACCCTACACATCTACTGTCAGGCTTATACCCACGACAGCCTTGCCATTGAAATGCTTGCCTTTTTTCTTTAAGGGATGCTTGGGCGGAAGAAAACAACGATTGTACGGATACACATTCTTCCTACAGTTGTCGAGATATATACTTTCTGTCTGATCCAAACAGTGCGTGCATGCATTGTATCCCTTGTTTGACTGTCCTGAAATGTTACTAAGAGCAGGCCAATCATTGATGGTTACGAAAAGCAACGCTCGAAGGTCAAATTCCTCTTGTTTCTGCTCGTCCCACACACGTACACCTGGTTCGGCCCACAGCTGTAAAAGTTCATCAACTAATGGCCTTAGGTACACATCAATATCGTTGCCGGGTTGCTTTGGACCTTGTATAAGCACTGACATCATAATGAACTTCCGCTTCATGAACAACCAAGGAGGAAGGTTGTAGATACATAGAGTAACGGGCCAGGTGCTGTGACTGCAACTCTGCTCCCCAAAAGGATTCGTGCCATCTGTACTCAGACCTAACCATAAGTTCCTTGCGTCAGCTGCAAATCTCGGGAACTCTCTCTCGATTTTTCTCCACTGCCGACCATCAGCGGTGTGCCACAACTTATCGTCTTTCATACGATCTTCCATGTGCCATCGCAACAACTTCGCATGATCTTTATTTCTGAACAGACGTATCAACCGTGGTATTATAGGAGCATACCACATCACCTTGGCAGGAACCCTCTTCCTGGGTGGCTCGCCCTCAATATCACCAGGGTCATCTTTTCTGATCTTATACCGCAATGGAGTGCAAACCGGGCATTTATCCATATTCTCGTACTTCTCACCGCGGTAGAGGATGCAGTCATTAGGGCATGCATGTATCTTCTGCACGTCTAATCCTAGAGGGCAGACAAGCTTCTTTGATTCGTACGTGCTGGCGGACAATTCGTTCTTTCTTGGAAGCATCTTCTTCATCAGTACCAGCAACTTTTCGAATGACGAGTCAGTCACACCGGTCTCTGCCTTCCACTTCAGCAATTCCAGTGTGCTACCCAGCTTCTTTTGGCCATCTTCACAAGTTGGGTACAACAATTTGTTGTGGTCCTGTAACATCTGCTCAAACTGAAACCTCTCCTTTTCTGTGTCGCAACCTCGCCGTGCATCAGAAATGACCCGACCAAGATCATCAGCGGGCTCATCTGGTTCCCGTTCTTCATCCTGATCTTCTTCTTCATTGTCTTCCATTGCGGTATCAGCATACTCAGGGAACATAGATCGATAGTTGTCATCATCGTTCTCTTCTTCTTCATCGTCGCCTTCCATCATAACCCCTCTTTCTCCGTGCTTGGTCCAAACATTATAGCCCGACATAAAACCGGACCGAAGCAGGTGGCTCTGAATGACTCTTGAGGAAGTGTAATCTTTCTCATCCCGACATTCAACACATGGACAAAACATATAGCCACCACCATGCTTGTTCGCATCGGCTGCATCTCGAAAAGAATGCACGCCTTCTCTGTAAGCGGCTGTGCGTCGATCACCGTACATCCATGGATGACTCATCTGTGTTATACGACAGTATATCAAATACAATCACGATCCTGAAAATTAGTACCGCACGGTCTAAACGAGGAAATATAGTTGCTAACCTTTTAGAATAAGTAGAAATGAAGAGGAAGAGGTTTAAGCGTGGCTCAGGCATCTCATATCGTAGTTGTGTTCGGTGAACTAAAGCGGCATCGCTCTAGCACACATTTCAACAAACACCTCTAGTGCATCAAAAAAAGTGGAGAGCAAGCACCCAGCCACAATCCTCCATCCAAGAAAAATGCAAGGAAGAGGGGAGAGGGGGGATGTGCTATATATAGGCAGAGGACTTTAGTCCCGGTTTGAGACACAAACCGGGACTAAAGGTGGCGCACATGCGGGCTGCCCACCGCGTAGCCCTTTAGTCCCGGTTTGGGACACGAACCGGGACTAAAGGCTCCTTACGGGCCGGGACTAAAGCCTCGAGGGAGGCATTGAGAATTGGGGCGACGTGGCCGGGCCTTTAGTCCCGGCCCAGAGGCAGGCCGGGACTAAAGGGTCCAGGCCAAAGGCCCGTTTTCCACTAGTAGGGGGTATTAGACCCGGTTCGTGAGCCCAGGGGGCCGGCCGGGGCCTCGTGGGCATTGGTCCCGCTTCGTGTAGAACTATTTGTCCCGGTTCGAGCCACGAACCGGGACCAATTGTCCTCGCTGCTAGCCCACAACCATTGGTCCCGGTTCGTGGCATTAACCGGGACAAAAGGGGTGGCTTTAGTCCCGGTTCATGCCACGAACGGTACAAATAAGTTGCCTATATATACCCAGCGCCGCGGCAGAGCATTCTGTTTTTTTGGCCGGCGAGGGGAGGGTATTTTGGTGCTCTAGCTCACCTCCTATGCACATGAGGTGTTCGATGAAATGCCCGAGCCACACTAGTTAAGCTTTCTCCTCTCGAAGCTCGATCTAGGAGCTTCATTTTTCCCGAGATTTGTCTAGATTTTGGGGTGCGTCACGCCCCGTCCCCGTTTTCACCGCCGTTGATCGCCCGTGCCAATCTCGTCGCCGGCACCACCGTGGTGAGCCTCTTGTTCTTATCTTCTTTATGATACTTGTCTGATCTTCTTACTTTAGATAGATATTTGTCTGATTTTCTTATTTTTGACACACATAATTATATGTAATGCACGCAGATGAACCGACAATGGATGTATGGTGACAGACACACCTCCGAGTACATTAAGGGCGTGCATATTTTTCTCCAAGTGGCTGAGGCAAACAAGCAGAATGGTTTTATGTGTTGTCCATGCAGTAAATGTGGGAATACGAAGTCTTACTCTGACCGGAAAATCCTTCACACCCACCTGCTTTACAAGGGTTTCATGCCACACTATAATGTTTGGATGAGGCACGGAGAAATAGGGGTTATGATTGAAGACGGCGAAGAAGAAGAGGACGATGACAACTATGTGCCCCCTGAATATGGTGATGCTGCAACGGGGGGAGCTGCTGAAGATCAAGAGGAACCAAACGATGTGCCCGATGATGCTGCAACGGGGGAAGCTGCTGAAGATCAAGAGAAACCAGACGATGTGCCCGATGATGATCTCCGCCGGGTCATTGTCGATGCAAGGACGCAATGCGAAAGTCAAAAGGAGAAGCTGAAGTTCGATCGCATGTTAGAGGATCACAAAAAAAAGATGTACCCCAATTGTGAAGATGGCAACACAAAGCTGGGTACCGTACTGGAATTGCTGCAGTGGAAGGCAGAGAATGCTGTGCCTGACAAAGGATTTGAGAAGCTACTGAAAATATTGAAGAAGAAGCTTCCAAAGGATAATGAATTGCCCGACAGTACGTACGCATCAAAGAAGGTCATATGCCCTCTAGGATTGGAGGTGCAGAAGATACATGCATGCCCTAATGACTGCATCCTCTACCGCGGTGCGTACGAGGATTTGAACGCATGCCCGGTATGCGGTGCATCGCGGTGTAAGATCAGACGAGATGACCCTAGTGATGTTGACGGCGAGCC
Source organism: Hordeum vulgare subsp. vulgare (assembly GCF_904849725.1). NCBI lineage: Eukaryota > Viridiplantae > Streptophyta > Magnoliopsida > Poales > Poaceae > Hordeum > Hordeum vulgare. The sequence continues at coordinate 9,925,361 of NC_058519.1, forward strand.
CCGCAAGAAGAGAGTTCCTGCGAAGGTGATGTGGTATGCTCCTATAATACCACGGTTGAAACGACTGTTCAGAAACAAAGAGCATGCCAAGGTGATGCGATGGCACAGTGAGGACCGTAAGAAAGACGGGAAGTTGAGAGCACCCGCTGACGGGTCGCAGTGGAGAAAAATCGAGAGAGGTACTAGGCTGAGTTTGCACGTGACCCAAGGAACATATGGTTTGGTTTAAGCGCGGATGGTATTAATCCATTCGGGGAGCAGAGCAGCAATCACAACACCTGGCCCGTGACTCTATGTATGTATAACCTTCCTCCTTGGATGTGCATGAAGCGGAAGTTCATTATGATGCCAGTTCTCACCGAAGGCCCTAAGCAACCCGGCAACGACATTGATGTCTACCTAAGGCCATTAGTTGAAGAGCTTTTACAGCTGTGGAATGGAAACGGTGTACGTGCGTGGGATGAGCACAAACAGGAGGAATTTAACCTGCACGCGTTGCTGTTTGTAACCATCAACGATTGGCCCGCTCTCAGTAACCTTTCAGGACAGACAAACAAGGGATAGCACGCATGCACAACTGTTTAGCTGACACCGAAAGTATATACCTGGGAAGCTGCAGGAAGAATGTGTACCTGGGCCATCGTCGATTTCTTCTGACCAACCATCAATGTCGAAAGAAAGGCAAGCATTTCAAAGGCGAGGCAGATCACGGGATGAAGCCCGCCATGCGTACCGGTGATCACGTACTTGCTATGGTCAATGATTTACACATAATCTTTGGAAAGGGTCCTGGCGGACTAGCTATTCCGAGTGACGCTAGGGGACACGCACCCATGTGGAAGAAGAAATCCATATTTTGGGACCTACCCTACTAGAAAGACCTAGAGGTTCGCTCTTCGATAGACGTGATGCACGTGACGAAGAACCTTTGCGTCAACCTGCTAGGCTTCTTGGGCATGTATGGGAAGACAAAAGATACAACTGAGGCACGGGAGGACCTGCAACGTTTGCACGAAAAAGACGACATGCCTCCAAAGCAGTATGAAGGTCCTGCCAGCTACACTCTTACCAAAGAAGAGAAGGAAATCTTCTTTGAATGCCTGCTTTGTATGAAGGTCCCGACTGGCTTCTCGTCGAATATAAAGGGAATAATAAATATGGCAGAGAAAAGTTTCAGAACCTAAAGTCTCATGACTGCCACGTGATTATGACGCAACTGCTTCCGGCTGCATTGAGGGGGCTTCTACCGGAAAACGTCGGATTAGCCATTGTGAAGCTATGTGCGTTCCTCAATGCAATCTCTCAGAAGGTGATCGATCCAGAAATCATACCAAGGCTAAGGAGTGATGTGGCGCAATGTCTTGTCAGTTTTGAGCTAGTGTTCCCACCATCCTTCTTCAATATCATGACGCACGTCGTAGTTCATCTAGTTGACGAGATTGTCATCCTGGGCCCCGTATTTCTACACAATATGTACCCCTTTGAGAGGTTCATGGGAGTTCTAAAGAAATATGTCCGTAACCGCGCTAGGCCAGAAGGAAGCATCTCCATGGGCCATCGCACAGAGGATGTCATTGGGTTTTGTGTTGACTTCATTCCTGACCTTAAGAAGATAGGTCTCCCTAAATCGCGGTACGAGGGGAGACTGACTGGAAAAGGCACGCTTGGAGGGGAGCCAATAATATGCAGGGACGGATATTCTTGGTCTGAAGCACACTGCACAGTTCTACCGAACTCTACCTTGGTGACCGCTTATGTCGATGAACACAAGAACAATATGCGCTCCAAACACCCGGAGCAGTGCGACGACTAGATTACATGTGAAGACATCATGACTTTCATAAGTTGGTTGGAAACACGTCTCAGAGATGAAAACACAATTTGTGATGAGCTGTACTCGTTGCCCAGGGGACCATCTTCGACTGGTATGATTTGGAAAGGATACGAGATAAATGAGAATACATTTTACACGATTGCCCAAGATCAAAAAAGCACCAACCAAAATAGCGGTGTCCGCTTTGATGCAGCCACCGAGAGGGGAAAGGACACATATTATGGTTACATAGTGGACATATGGGAACTTGACTATGGAGTAGATTTTAAGGTCCCTTTGTTTAAGTGCAAATGGGTCAATCTGTCAAGAGGCGGGGTACAGGTAGACCCACAGTACGGAATGACAACAGTGTATCTGAACAATCTTGGGTACACCGACGAACCGTTCGTCCTAGCTAATGATGTGGCACAGGTTATCTATGTGAAGGACATGTCTACCAAACCGAGAAAAAGAAAAAATAAGGAAGCGAATACATCATACGATGAGCCAAAGCGCCACATAGTTCTTTCAGGAGAAAGGGACATCGTGGGAGTGGAGGGCAAGACAGACATGTCCGAAGATTATGAAAAGTTTCATGAAATTCCTCCCTTCAAAGTCAAGGCTGAACCAAATGATGAAGATTATCCATGGTTACAGCGCAATACAGAAAGGACACAAGCGAAGAAAAAGTGAAGACTTTCTCCACAACTATTATGATGATACCATGCCAACTTTCAACCTTTTTGTAGTTTATTTGAAATGCATGTTGTAACAGACAGTTGGGCACTGCGCTTCTCCCTTCATCGTCTCTACACTCAGGGCTTATAAACCGCTGCGAGTGCCTCTCGCTTGGCGAGGTGGGACTAAAAAACAGCTGCAGAAATAATCAACTAAAAAACTCTTTTACCGGTTCATTCCACGAACCGGTACTAAAAGGTGCTCGTGGGGCCCAGCCTTAAAATTTGTACCAAATAAAATGCCTTTGTACTGAAATTATATAGAATTTTGTTCAAAACATTAAAAGAAAAAATAATTATCATAGAAGAAAATAAATAAGTAATTAGAATTTTGTTATAAACTTTAATAGCAAAAAGAATTATCGTAAAAGAAAATAAATAAGTAACTAGAAACAAAAAAGAAAGCAAAAAAAAAACTGGGGAAAAAATTAAAATAAAGGAATAAACTAAAAAGCTTTTATAAACCTCTAGTATTATTGAAACTAAAATTATATAGAATTTTGTTACAAACTTTAATAGCAAAAAAGAATTATCATAAAAGAAAATAAATAAGTAATTAGAAACAATATAAAATAAAAAAATAAGTATTTTGTTGTAAGTAGAAACAAAACAAAATAAGCTAACTAGCACTTTGAATTTAAGTAGAAACAAAGGAAAAAAACAAAACAAAAATAATGGAAAAAAATAAAAAAAAAATAGATTCGAATTTAGAGAGAAATTCAACCTAAATTCAAAGTGCTAGTTAGCCTAACTAGCTCTTTGAATTTAAAGTGCTAGTTAGCCTAACTAGCTGTTTGAATTTAGGCTGAATTTTGTCTCTAAATTCGTACCGCTCGACATTGCAGCCGCGGCGGAGCTTATAAACAGGTTCGGTAGCCCTTCGCTTGGCGAGGTGGGATTAAACATCCAACCGCACCGCGGCTGTGGCAGGCACATGCCTTTAGTCCCGGTTGGTGGCTCCAACCGAGACCAAAGGCCTCTCTTTAGTCCCGGTTGGTGGCATCAACCGGGACCAAAGGCCTCTGCTTCCTTTGGTACCGGTTGGTGCCACCAACCGGGACCAATGCAACCCTTTAGTCCCGGTTGGTGCCACGAACCGGGACCAATGCTTCTGCTATATAAGCCAACACTTTGGAAATTTTTAGATTTGACGGCACCGCGAGCTCATCCACGCCCGACGACGCCGCGAGCTCATCCACGGCGCCGCCAGGCTGCCCCGTCGTCGTCGCCCATCGCCCTCCGCCCCCAAGCCCACGCCGTCGCTCGTCGCCGTCGCCCTCCGCCCCCCGCTACCGTCACCGTCGCCCTCCGCCGCCCCCGAGCCGTCACCCATCGCCGTCGTCGTCGCCCTCCGCCCCCCGCCGCCATCGCCGTCGCCCTCGCCGCCCACGCCATCGCCCCGGCCGCCCCCAATGTGAGCCGCCACCGCCATGGCTAGTTTTTTTTTGATTTATTGTTTTTAATTTTTGATTTGTAACATTTGATTTCTATATACATATATAGTTGTAGAATGCTCATTTCATGCATGTATGTTTGCATTTTTTATATATGTATGTTTGCATAGACCGGGAGTCTTAACCTCCTTTTCAAACAAAAATATACCCATATGACCAATGTCTGATGGGTAGCGTGAGTCGTTGCCTTCTTTGTGCGCGATATTTGGCACAAATATGGCCTCAAATCAAAAAAGGTTCAACAAGAAAGTTGTTTGTATCACCCATATATATATATATATATATATATATATATATATATATATATATATATATATATATATATATATATTTGAAATTGGGCGCATGTCCATCCGAGATCATATGTGGACTGTGGTACCAAAAAATGAAATTGTTGTCTCAACCATACTTAAATCCGAGTTCGGTTAATTTTTAAAGAATGTTTAAAGGATTTGGAATACTTCCATTTTATGGGAAGTCCAGCAACATCATAAATAGATGTGAGGTCACGGTGCATTGAACAACACATAGCAAAATATTCAATCAACCACTTTTTACATTTACATACATTTTTATCTCTCCCTTGTTTATATGCTTTCACGTTCTTCATTGTTCGTCATTCTTGCTATGAATAGATTATCAGCATGTGTTTGTTATCCGATATACCCAACCACTTTGTGTAGTGGCCAATAATTCATATGGTGTTTCTAGATCGTTCAGTGAATATACTCTATCAACCATCCCTAGTTTTCTCATTCATGCATCTAATTACATGCAAAGGACTATTCAAACTAATATCCACTAGTCAACAACCCGTGCATTTGCACGGGCCAGTTTTAATGCATGGTTACTTAGCAATGGTCTCGTGAAAGTATATTGATTTTGGAAATAGTGGTTAGTCTTATACTTGTCAGATTTTTTTGTTATGTATGTAGTTCCTTCAAAACAAATGTGAAAACCAAAGTGCTAATTTTTGTGGGTATCTTAAAACGGAAATCAAATGCTTTATAATTTTAACATTTAAATGAAATATAATAAAGCATAGAATAGTTTCATTCAACGTATTGATTTTGTTATTTTTTTTAGTTCATTTTACGATGCCTATCCCGCATCCTCGTCGTCGACTCGGCGGAGGACACGTGCTTGATCAGAGGGGCCATGTCCGGGACTGGGCTCCGCGCGGCTGGTATTGGGAGGTGCTACCTTCCGGGGGACGTTGGTTGGTGAGGAGGCAGCCCGTTGTTGACCCGATCCTTGTTTGGTGGCGGTCGCGTGGGCCAGTGACGGTGCCGAGGCTTCCGGACACCGTAGAGGTGGTACGTCAACGTGTCAGCGAGGAGGACGAGCACGTCCATCGCTACATGGTTGCATTGGAGGGCAGGTTCGACAATACCTGGCAGGTTCTTCAGGGATCTCACTGGAGCTATGATCCTGTGATGGTTCCTTTTCTTTGGGTGTCCACCGCCCGCGACGATACCCGTCGGGCGCTTCGGTTCTAGCTGTATTAATGATGGTTTATGTATGATAATATTCGAGGAGTATTAATTAGTGATAATATTCGACGATGTATGGAGACAAGAGATCGATGATGTAGTCTTGCTTATAATTGAATGCATGCTAATTTGAATACTACTTTATTTTACGATTTGTTTTTGCTTATTGAATGTTCAATTTGGAAAAATACTCCTACTTTGAATGCTAAAATTAGAGAGCACTATCCAGAAATCTAGGAGCCCCCCTCCATCATCCGCGCCGTCGTCCCCGTCACCGACCCCCCTCCGACCTCGAGTCAGGGTCGATATTGTTTTATGCTATTTTACCTTAAATAGGGCATTTAGTTAGGTCCTCCCTAATACTAATGATCATGTTGTTGTAAATGTTGTATGACAATGTTGTAAAGGGTAGTAGTTGGTCTCTTCTGCTGCTTTTCAGAGATGGAGTTCTTCACGGTTATACTTGAGAAATATCCTCCAGGCTGGTGCTGCCGCACAATTTTGTGAAGATGTTGGACGGCCATCGGCCATAGAACATGAAGCTGAGGCAGGCCGGCAACGGGCTTCACAAGCTGTGGGACGTTGAGGTGGTGTTCGACGCCGATGGCCGCATGTACCTAGATCGTGGATGGAAGAAATTCATACGTGCCTACGACCTGGGGATCGGGTACTTCCTTGTCTTCAGGTACGATGGCAATGCCACGTTCGCCGTGGAGGTGTTCGACAAAACTATGTGTCGGAGGCGCTACCAGGACGACGACGATGCTGGTACGCTCTGTCTCTTCTTCCTCTCCATTAGGCTATCTCTCACACCCATTTTTCAAAAACACTTTTTTGCATTTGGCAAGGCAATGGGAGCAGGAACAGCGAGTACTACGACAGGTGCTATGTCTACGGCAGCAGCGACTCTGGCAGCAAAAGTAGCAACGACTCTGGCGACAGCAAAAGTAGCAGCGACGATGGCCTCGTGATGGATGTCCCAGAGCCGGGCGACATGGCCATGCCAATTGTGGTAGAGGAGTACATCCCACAGCCTGGCCTGGGGCTTCGCTGCTCTAAGCGCATCAAGATGAAGAAGGAGAAGGTGGTGTGCCTGATGAAATTTTGTGCATGCTCATGGATGCTCCTTGTTATTATGATGTATGATGATGCATGATTAGTAGGACTTGTTATTATATATGATGATGTATGATGCGAGCATGAAGAGTTATTATATATCAGCGGGTGAAATGAACATAGCAGTAGCGTTGGTAAACCAAGCACGAAGATAAGAGAGGACACTTCTCTCTATTAGCTAGCTAATAACAACCTAAATTAACCCCCAAAACCCCTAAACCAGCCACTTTAAAAAAAACTTAGCTGCAGCGAGTTTCTGACGCATGGATGCCTTTTGGTCTGGATTTATGTCACCAACCGGGATCAAAGGCCCCCCTGTCTGGTCTGCCCGCAGCGGCCACGTGGATGCCATCTGTCCAGGTTTGTGTAAGGACCGGGACTAAAGGGGGAGGCATTAGTAACGACCTATTAGTCCCGGTTCAAGAACCGGGACTAATGGCCCTTACGAACCGGAACAAATGCCCTGTTTTCCACTAGTGCATCGACGCTAATATGTTTTTCTTTTTTGAAAAGGAGGATATAGTCCTGGCCTCTGCATCTGCGCGATGCATGCAGTCATTTCATTAACTATTCATAAAGACTGTACAAAGTATTACATGAGTAAAACCTGAAGCCATTATTTTGACAACACATGTCGCTACTCCTCTCCCCTTGTTGAAGGGGTTACGAATGTCCAAGCCTAATATTAAACAGACATCGCATCAAAACCTAACATCTAAAGCCGGAGGCTCTAGCCAAGCCATAATGCTGGAACTGGATCACACACCAGTCTAGCACACTCTCATATGCCGCTGGCACCGTCTTTCACTGATCCATCTCCTGTGTAGGTACCGACACCCCAACCTTCCCAGACCTGCCATCGACACCACCAAGACGTCAGACAACATCATCATGGTGTCAGGTAGCACCACCATCCTGCAAGTATCCATCAATGTGCACCCATCGCCGAAACTCTCCAACGCCATGTTGTCGGCATCCACCGTCGACCTTGCAGTAGATGTAACACCGCTTATCCTCTTGTCCCCTTCAGCCATTGACGAACCACAAGTGTAGGGGATCTATGTTAGTCCTTTCGATAAGTAAGAGTGTCGAACCCACCGAGGAGCACAAGGATCTGACAAGTGGTCTTCAGCAAGGTATTCTCTGCAAGCACTGAAATTATCGGTAACCGATAGTTGTGATAAGAAGATTTGTAGCAAGTAGCAAGTAACAATAGTAACAAAGGTGCAGCAAAATGGCCCAATCCCTTTTGTAGCAAGGGACAAGCCTGGACAAACTCTTATAGGAGGTAAAGGGCTCCCGAGGACACATGGGAATTTCTGTCAAGCTAGTTTTCATCATGTTCATATGATTCATGTTCGCTACTTTGATAGTTTGATATGTGGGTGGACCGGTGCTTGGGTGCTTCCCTTACTTGGACAAACATCCCACTTATGATTAACCCCTCTCACAAGCATCCGCAACTACGAAAGAAGAATTAAGACAAAGTCTAACCATAGCATTAAACTAGTGGATCCAAATCAGTCCCTTACGAAGCAACACATAAACTAGGGTTTAAGCTTCTGTCACTCTAGCAACCCATCATCTACTTACTACTTCCCAATGCCTTCTTCTAGGCCCAAATAATGGTGAAGTGTTATGTATTCGACGTTCACATAACACCACTAGAGGAGAAACAACATAAAACGCATCAAAATATCGAACGAATACCAAATTCACATGACTACTTATAGCATGACTTATCCCATGTCCTTAGGAACAAAAGTGACTACTCACAAAGCATAATTATATTCATGACCAGAGAGGTATTGCATAGCATCAAGGATCTGAACAAATAATCTTCCACCCAGTAATCCAACTAGCATCAACTACAAAGAGTAATTAACACTACTAGCAACCTTACAAGTATCAATCGGAGTCGCGAGATGGAGATTGGTTAAAAGAGATGAACTAGGGTTTGGAGATGAGATGGTGCTGATGAAGATGTTGATGGTGATAAGTCCCCTCCGATGAGAGGAGTGTTGGTGATGACAATGACGACAATTTCCCCCTCCGAGGGAAGTTTCCCCGGCAGGACGACCTTGCCGGAGCTATAGATTGGTTCTGCTCAAGTTCCGCCTCGTGGCAGCGGCGATTCCTCCCAAAAGCCTCCTCTTGATTTTTTCTGGAACGAAACCCTCCTTATAGCAAAAGAGGGGAGCCAAAGGGCCAACAGGGAGCCCACAAGCCCCCTAGGCGCGGCCAGGGGGGTAGGCCGCGCCTAGCAGGCTTGTGGCCTCCTGGTGGCTCCCCTCTGGTACTTCTTCCGCCAATTATTTTTTATAAATTCCAAAATAATTCCTCGTTTATTTCACGGCTTTTGGAGTTGCGCAGAATAAGTATCTCAAACTTGCTCCTTTTTCAGCCCAGAATTCCAGCTGCCGGCATTCTCCCTCTTCATGTAAACCTTGCAAAATAAGATAGAAAATGCATAAGTATTGTACCGTGAAGTGTAATAACAGCCCATAAAGCAATAAATATCAACATAAAAGCATGATGCAAAATGGACATTATCAACTCCCCCAAGCTTAGACCTCGCTTGTCCTCAAGCGGAAGCCGAGATCAATAAATATGCCCACATGTTTAGAGATAGAGGTGTCGACAAAATAAAATACGGACATGCAGGCATCCTGACCAAAATTAGAACAACAATATCATCATATCATATTTTGTGCTAAACTGATAATTCCTTCACAAAGTAAAGTATGGATCAAGAACCTTATTGAGAATTAACAACCAATAGCCTTTAGTCATTGAAGCAATCGCAATTTATTATAACATCGGAAATAGTCAAATAAGAGCTTGTAAAGCAAATCCACATACTCAATCATCCTTTCGTCTTCTACAATTGCTACAACTCACGTGGTACTCATGAGATCAAAGTTTCAGTCGGACACAGAGAAAGATAGGGGCTTATAGTTTCGCCTCCCAACTATTTACCTCAAGGGTAATGTCAATAATAATAATACATGAATACTTACTTCCAAGTTGACATATGAATATAGATCTTTCCCTAGCATATGACGTTAGCCAAGATAAAGGCGAAATAAGGAATTGGTGTAGATCACCATGACTCTTTCAAGGGGAAAAAGTAAAGGTACAAGATAGGCCCTTCGCAGAGGGAAGCAGAGGTTGTCATGCGCTTTTGAGGTTTGGATGTGTGTCCTCTTAATGTGAAGGAACGTCACTTTATATTGCCTCCTGTGATAAAGAACTTTATTATGCAGTCTATCGCTTTTATGTCTTCCTCATCACAGGTTCGTACAGAGCTTATTTTCCACACACTAATAGATCATACATGTTTAGGAAGCAATTTTTATTGCTTGCACCGATGACAACTTACTCGAGGGATCTTATTCAATCCATAGGTAGGTATGGTGGACTCTCATGGCAAAACTGGGTTGAAAGTTTATGGATGCACAAGTAGTATCTCTACTTGGTGCGGAAGTTTTGGCTAATAAGGGGTGGAAGTAGGCGTCACATGCTAAGGGATCTCTAGACATATAACATTGTTTAGAACCAAGCAAACATAATTCATTATGTTGTCTTTCTTGTCCAACATCTACTTCTAAGCATGCAATAGTTTAGTGAGTGTTCACAATCATAGAGGGTGTCAAAGATGATATATTTATATGTGAACCTCTCCTTCTTTATCACTTCCTATTAATTACAACAATGACCAAGGTCTACGTTTGTCCACCCACAACAAGTTTCAATCAACATTCTTTCTATATGTGAAGCCATCACTTCCCATAAGATCACTACATGATCTTTCATGCTTTTGTTCTTTTATCATTCTTTTCCTTGGGTCACGGCATGAAGCAAGACCCTTAACTAAAACACTCTTTATATTATGACTCACGAACTCGAATACAACGGGGGTGACACAAAGCAAAACTCAAGACTAAAACACTAAGAACTTTGATCTACTAGAGAAAGATAAAACCAAAAAGGACGAACTAAGAAAAAGGTAAAGGAAAAAGATGTGATGGCGATACGATACCGGGGCAACTCCCCCAAGCTTGGAACAAGCCAAGGGGATTGACCGTACCCGTGCTTAGTTGTCTTCCTTGTTGAGAACAGATTGCCCTTCGTCCAACGCCGGATTCTTCTCCTTACTTTTGCCCTTAGTTTCTGCTGGTAGCCTTTCCTTGGCCTCCATGACATTCATTCTTTTCATATTAGCATTTACTTCTTCATAGACTTGAGGGAGATCGTTCTCCCCTACAGATTCCTAAGACGACATCTTGCTCTAAATCTGCGGTGGAAACATGCTCGAAACGAAAACAGAGGAAAATTGTGTGATACGAGGGTCAGACCTTTCGGGAGAGTATATAATGATTTTTTCCGACCAAAAGGAGTACTCCGCAAGAAAACGGAGTCCGGGAGGCACACGAGGTGCCCACAAGCCCCCTAGGCGCGGTTAGGGGGTAGGCCGTGCCTAGCAGGCTTGTCGCCTCCTCGTGCGCTTTCCGGACTACTTTAAATTTTTCTAATTTTTTAAAAATTCCAAAACGGAGAAAAATTCCTACTAGAAAAGTTTTGGAGTCGGTATACTTACCGAATCACATACCTCTTTGTTTTCGGAGTTTGAAACAGGCTGATAAATATCCCTTATGTACTCCTCCGGAGTTATGGTATTGATAATATTGCGTTCAACATTTATGGGAGTACCTGAGATATAATGCTTGATTCTTTTCCCATTTACCACTCTCGGGAAATTACCTTCCGTGTTGTTGATCTTGATGGCACCGGAACGATATACTTCCTCAACAATGTAAGGACCTTCCCATTTAGAGAGAAGCTTGCCTGCAAAAAATCTTAAACGAGAATTGTATAGCAAGACATAATCACCTACATTGAACTCACGTTTTTGTATCTTTTTATCATGCCACCTCTTAACCTTTTCTTTAAACAACTTGGCATTTTCGTATGCCTTAGCTCTCCATTCATCAAGCGAGCTAATATCAAATAACCTCTTCTCACCAGTAAGTTTGAAATCAAAGTTGAGCTCTTTGATTTCCTAATAAGCCTTATGCTCTAGATCAAGAGGTAAATGACATGCTTTACCGTAAACCATTTTGTACGGCGACATGCCCATGGGATTCTTATAGGCAGTTCTATAAGCCCATAGTGCATCATCGAGCTTCTTAGACCAATTCTTTCTAGACCTATTGACAATCTTTTGTAGAATTAGTTTAATCTCTCTATTGCTTAGCTCTACTTGACCACTTGACACAGGGTGATAGGGAGATGCAACTCTATGGTTGAGATCATACTTAGCAAGCGTTTTACGAAAAACACCATGAATAAATTCGAACCACCATCAGTCATTAGATATCTAGGGACTCAAAATATAGGGAAAATAACTTCTTTAAGCATCCTGATAGAGGTGTTGTGATCAGCACTACTAGTTGGGATAGCTTCTACCCACTTAGTAACGTAATCAACAGCAACTAGGATATGAGTATACCCGTTGGATTTTGGAAAAGGTCCCATATAATCAAAGCCCCAAACATCAAATGGTTCAATGACAAGTGAATAATTCATAGGCATTTCCTAACGTTTACTGATATTACCTATTCTTTGACATTCGTCAAAAGATAGGACAAACTTACGGGCATCCTTAAAGAGAGTGGGCCAATAGAAACCTGATTGCAATACCTTGTGTGCAGTTCTATCTCCCGCATGGTGTCCTTCGTAAGCCTTGGAGTGACACTTCTGTAGGATCTGTCCATGTTCATGTTTAGGTACACAACGTCTAATAACACCATCTGTTCCTTCCTTATAAAGGTGAGGATCATCCCAAAAGTAATGTCTCAAATCAAAGGAGAATTTCTTCTTTTGCTGGTATGTGAAATTAGGTGGTATATATTTGGCAACGATATAATTTGCATAATCAGCATACCACGGTGTACTACGTGAAGTATTGATGACATTCAATTGCTCAACAGGAAAGCTATCATGAATAGGTTGTGGGTCATCAAGAATATTCTCCAACCTAGACAAGTTATCTGCTACGGGGTTCTTAGCACCGTTCCTATCGACAACATGCAAATCAAATTCTTGTAGCAAGAGAACCCATCTGATAAGTCTATGTTTAGCATCTTTATTTTCCATGTGATACTTAATGGCAGAGTGATCAGTGTGAATAGTGACTTTGGAATCAACTATGTAAGATCTGAACTTTTCACATGCAAACACGACTGCTAGAAATTCCTTTTCAGTAGTAGCATAGTTTCTTTGGGCACTGTCTAGAGTTTTACTAGCATAGTGAATAACATTCAACTTCTTATCAACTCTTTGTCCTAGAACATCACTAACAACATAATCACTAGCATCACACATAATTTCAAAAGGTAAGTTCCAATCAGGTGGTTGAAAAATAGGTGCAGTTATCAAGGCCTTCTTAAGTATTTCGAAGCCTTCCTCACAATCATCGTCAAAAACAAAAGGAGTATCCTTTTGCAAGAGATTGGTAAGAGGCCTAGAAATCTTAGAAAATTCCTTAATGAACATTCTATAGAAACCAACATGACCAAGGAAACTTCTTATACCTTCGATATCTGTAGTGATGGGGAACGTCCCATCGGAAACAAAATTTGGCCTACGCGCACGAAGACCTATCATGGTGATTTCCATCTACGAGAGGAGATTTGGATCTACATACCCTTGTAGATCGCATAGCAGGAAGCGTTAAGAAAAGCGGTTGATGTAGTGGAACGTCCTCGCGTCCCTCGATCCGCCCCGCGAACCGTCCCACGAACTGTCCCGCGATCCGTCCACGATCCGCTCCGATCTAGTGCCGAACGGATGGCACCTCCGCGTTCAGCACACGTACACCTCGACCATGATCTCGTCCTTCTTGATCCAGCAAGCAAGACGGAGAAGTAGATGAGTTCTCCGACAACATGACGGCGCTTCGGTGGTGGTGAAGGATCTACTCCTGCAGGGCTCCGCCCAAGCTCCGCAGAAATACGATCTAGAGGAAAACTGTGGTGTTTGTGGTCGGGCTGCCGTGGCAAAAGTTGTCTCAAATCAGCCCTCGAACTCCACTATATATAGGAGGAGGGGAGGGGAGGCTTGCCTTGGGGTCCAAGACCCCAAGGGTCCGCCGGCTGATACGTCTCCGTCGTATCTACTTTTCCAAACTCTTTCGCCCTTGTCTTGGACTCTAATTTGCATGATTTGAATGGAACTAACCCGAACTAACGCTGTTTTCAGCAGAATTGCCATGGTGTTGTTTTTGCGCAGAAATAAAAGTTCTCGGAATGACCTGGAAATTTATGGGGATTTTTTGTGGAATATATAAAAAATACTTGCACAAGAATCAACCGGAGGGGTTGAGCTGAGAGTCCACAAGCCCACCAGGCGCGGGCCCCTGGCCGCGCCTGGCAGGCTTGTGGGGCCCAGGTTGCTCCACCGCCTCCAATCTCAGCTCTATTTAGTCCCTTTCGTCTGGAAAAAAATCAGGGAGAAGAGTTCATCGTGTTTTACGATACGGAGGCGCCGCCACCTCATGTTCTTCCTCTAGAGGGCAGATCTGGAGTCCGTTCTGGGCTCCGGAGAGGGGAGATCGTTGCCATCGTCATCACCAACCTTCATTCATCGCCAATTCCATGATGTTCTTCAACGTTCGCGAGTAATCTCATCGTAGGCTTGTTGGACGGTGATGGGTTGGATGAGATCTATCATGTAATCGAGTTATTTTTGACGGGGATTGATCCCTAGTATCCACTATGTTCTGAGATTGATGTTGCTACTACTTTGCCATGCTTAATGCTTGTCACTAGGGCCCGAGTGCCATAATTTCAGATCTGAACCTATTATGTTGTCGCCAATATATGTGTGTTCTTGATCCTATCTTGCAAGTTGTAGTCACCTACTATGTGTTATGACCCGGCAACCCCGGAGTGACAATAGCCGGAACCACTCCCGTAGATGACCATAGTATGAGGAGTTCATGTATTCACCAAGTGTTAATGCGTTGGTCCGGTTCTTTATTAAAAGGAGAACCTTAATATCCCGTAGTTTCCATTAGGACTCCGCTGCCACGGGAGGGATGGACAATAGTTGTCATGTAAGTTCTTTTATCTAAGCACGTGTGACTACATACGGAACACATGGCTACATTACATTGACGAACTGGAGCTAGTTACATATCTCTCCGTGTTATAACTGTTGCATGATGAATAACATCCGGCATAATCATCCATCACCGATCCAATGTCTACGAGTCTTTCCTACTGGTCCTTGCTATGTTACTTTGCTGCTACTGCTGTCACTGCTGCTACTGTTACTCTGTTGCTACTCCTGTTATTTGCTGCTACCGTTGTCACTTTGCTGCTACTGGTTACAGTCGCTACTGCTGCTATCATACTACTCTGCTACTTATACTTTGTTGCAGATACTAAATCTTTCAGGTGCGGTTGAATTGACAACTCAACTGCTAATACTTGAGAATATTCTTTGGCTTCCCCTTGTGTCAAATCAATAAATTTGGGTTGAATAGTCTACCCTCGAAAACTATTGCGATCCCCTATACTTGTGGGTTATCAAGACTATTTTCTGGCGCCGTTGCCGGGGAAGCACAACTATATTCTCCGAGTCACTTGGGATTTACGTCTGCTAATCACTATGAGAAATCCGAAGGATCCAAGAACTAAAGTCTTGCCCTCAACTACGAGGACAGGTAAGGAACTGCCATCTAGCTCTGCACTTGATTCACCTTCAGTTATGAGTAAGTTTGCGACACCACCTCCTGCTAGAAATCTTGATATGTCGGCTGTGCTTGATGACGCTACT
The DNA here is from genome assembly GCF_904849725.1 of Hordeum vulgare subsp. vulgare. Classification (NCBI taxonomy): domain Eukaryota; kingdom Viridiplantae; phylum Streptophyta; class Magnoliopsida; order Poales; family Poaceae; genus Hordeum; species Hordeum vulgare. The sequence goes on from NC_058519.1 coordinate 9,940,818, forward strand.
TCTGCTGCCCATGATGCTTATGATGATGCTATGCTTGATATTGCTTTGCCACTAGGTGCATTCCTTGATGCACAAATTGCTAGAGTTCCTGCTAGATGTGATGATACTTCTGAAACTGCTGATACTATTGACGTAGAACCTGCTATTTTGCCTGTTAGAACTAGCTCTCCTAGATATGAATTGCCTGATATGCCCGAGTGTTATGTTATGGAGAGAGAGATAGCTGAGGACTTTCTTGCTTGTAAGGATAGCTATGGTGTTGAGAAATTACTGCGCAAGTGGAAAGAAAAATCTGTGAACGCTAGGATGAAATACGACACGAAGTTTGCTACTTCTCCTATCTTTGTGACCGATAAGGATTATGAATTCTCTGTCGACCCTGAGTTAATCACTATGGTCGAATCTGATCCTTTTCACGGTTATGAGTCTGAAACGGTTGTAGCCCATCTTACCAAACTGCACGATATAGCCAGCCTATTCACGAGTGAGGAAAAGATCCGCCACTACTATATCCTCAAGTTGTTTCCTTTCTCGCTAAAGGATGATGCTAAGACTTGGTTCACTTCTCCTGCTCTTGGTTGTGTGCACAGCCCCCAGGATATGATCTAGTACTTCTCTGAGAAATATTTCCCTGCCTGTAAGAAGCAAGCTGCCTTGCAGGAAATATACAACTTTGCGCAAGTTGAACAAGAGAGTCTCCCACAAGCTTGGGGGAGGTTCGTCCAGCTATTGCATGCTTTCCCTGATCACCCTCTTGAGAAGAATGAAATACTTGATATCTTCTATAATGGACTTACCGATGCTTCTAGAGACCACCTAGATAGTTGTGCCGGTTGTGTTTTTAGGGAAGGAACCGTAGAACAAGCTAAGATCCTATTGAATAATATCTTGTGCAAGGAGAATGCTTGGACAATTCTCGAACCACCTCCGAAGCCAACTCCGAAGAAAAGAGGTATCCTATTCCTTGGTCCTGAAGATATGCAAGAAGCTAAGAAATCTATGAAAGAGAAAGGCATTAAATCTAAAGATGTCAAAAATCTACCACCTATCGAAGAGATCCTTGGACTTGATAACCCGATATAGGTAGTAGAAGTAAATTCTCTTCGTAGGTTCGATGATAGTGATATTCCTTTTGATAAACCCGCTAGCTTATGCGTGGATGAATTTGATAACTTTGTTGCCAAACAGCAAAGTTTCAATGATTATGTTAGCACAAATTTGGAACAGAATGCCCGTATGCTTAGTAATTTAAGTGCTTGTGTGGATAGAAACGTCAATGGTCTTAAGCTCCTGAGTAAACATGCCTCTATGGTTACTACTCAGGTAGAACAAGTACTTAAGTCTCAGAATGACTTGCTCAATGAGTTGAATGACAATTCTGTCAGAGTCGTCACTAGAGGCAGTAGAATGACCCAGTAACCTTTGTATCCTGAGGGTGATCCTAAGAGAATCAAGATTCTCAAGGAGTTAGCACTGACACACCTAGTCATCCTAGGAAGAAGAAGAGAGATGATAGGAACTTGCGAGCTAGTAACCCTGACGCTGTTACACCTGAGAGTCCAAACGATGTCTCTGCCTCTAATGCCGAAACACAATCTCGTGATGAACATGAGCCTAATGATAATATCAATAGTGATGTTCATGAAGATGCCCAACCTAGCAATGATAAGGATGTGGAGATTGAACCTGTTGATCTTGATAACCCACAACCTAAGAATAGGAGATACGATAAGAACGACTTCGCTGCTAGGAAGCATGGTAAAGAAAGGGAACCATGGATTCAGAAACCCATGCCCTTTCCTCCCAAACCGTCGAAGAAAAAGGATGATGAGGATTTTGAGCGCTTTGTTGAAATGATTAGACCTGTCTTTCTGCAAATGCGTTTGACAGATATGCTCAAAATGTCTCCGTATGCTAAGTACATGAAGGATATTGTGACTAATAAAAGGAGGATACCTGAGGTTGATATTTCCACCATGCTTGCTAATTATACCTTCAAGGGTGGAACTCCTAAGAAACTAGGTGATCCCGGAGTGCTCACTATACCTTGCTCCATTAAAGGAAACTACGTTAGAACTGCTTTATGCGACCTTGGAGCCAGTGTTAGTGTTATGCCTCTCTCTCTTTAACGTAGACTTGAATTAGATAAGTTGACACCCACTGAAATCTCTCTGCAAATTGCCGACAAATCCACTACTTTCCCTATCGGCATTTGCGAGCATGTGCCTGTTGTGGTTGCGAATGTCACTATCTTCACAGACTTTGTTACCCTGGATATTCCCGAGGATGATGCCATGGCGGTCATCCTTGGAAGACCCTTTTTAAACACTGTAAGGGCTGTTATTGATTGCAAGAAAGGCAATGTCACCTTCCATGTCAATGATAAGGAGCATATGGTGCACTTTCCAAAGAAACAATATCAAGTACATTGCATCAATGTTATCGAAGAAACTTCATCGATTCTTATTGGGAGCTTTGAATGCCCTATTCTTCCTGTCTGGATGAAGTATGATTTGCTTGTTGGGGAGATACACATCCCCATTGAGGTGACCTAGTGACTATTCGAAAATTGTCCTTCTTCTTTTGCGATTCGAAAAGGTTTGTCGAGAAGACTTGATCAACCGCATTGACGGATTTCTTTCGATGACCATGAGATGGATGAATCGAGGAGTCACAAACGTGTGTTCCAAGCTTTCACCTTCGGTTGCTTAGAAGAAAAATGACAAATTTAGTTTAGTTTTCCCTGTTTTCTGCTTTTAGCGTCCCGTAGAAAAGTACCCCGAAAATAAAAGTTCTCCGAATGCCATGAAAATCAAGTACGATTTTTTCTGGATTTTTTAAAAAATACTGAGACGAAGAGCTAGTCAGGGGGCTGCACAAGTGGGCCACATGCCCTGGAGGCGCGGGCACACCCTGGTCACACCACCCAGGCTTGTGGGGCCCACGTGCACGCCCTCCACTCATTCTAGCTCCCATCTGTTTCTCCTTCCTCTAGAAAAAATCGTTTCGCAGCTCAAACCCGTGTTCTTGCTCTTCTTGCTGCGATTTTCGATCTCGTTGTGCAAAGCACCATTCACCAAACTGTTATGGGGAAATTGCTCCTTGGTAAGTGACTCCTCCATTGGTTCAATTAGTTTTTGCTCTAGTGCCTTATACATCGCGTATTTTTGCTGCCTTGGTGACCCTGTTCTTGAGCTTTGTATGCTAATTTTAGCTGGTCCCAAGTAGTTTTGATGCGTGATATGGCCTCTAGGCTCTTGTTGGAGTAGTTGCTATGAGTTTTGTTGGGCCTTGTTCACTTTTCCTTTGAGTCACTAAAATTTTAGAAATTTTCAGAGATAGAAAAGGGAAAAGATGAGGAGGTTATTAAGAGGCTCTTCAAGCCGTGACCCCAAGGATGATGGGATGAGAAGAAGAAACCCAAGTATCTGGTCCCCCGAGTTGCAGATGTTCGAGCGTGCGAGTGGCCAAGCGTTGTGTTCTTACGCGCCGCCGGACTTTATGAGGACTTTTACTACTTGGTGGACAACGCAGGCCTTACCGCCTTCGTTGAAGATAAGTGTCCGCAATACCTCCTCCTCACTAATATTTTCGTGCAAAGCTTTAACTTCTATCCAAGGAAGAATCCTCCTATGGTTGATTCAAGTTATATGATATCCCCCAGCGCATGTCACTCCAGGATTTTTGCAATGTTTGCAAATTGCCTTTTGTTGGGGATATTCATGAACCTCGTCCACGGGACTTGGAGGCTTTCATATATACTATTGATGTAGGAGAGGAGAGAGGAGTGTCTTGCGCTAGAGCTGCTAGCATACATTTTCCCGTGCTTCGGTACGTCTCATTATTCGTGGGAAAATGTTTGATTGGTCGTGGGAAAGCTGGGTCCCTTAGTTCCCCAGATCTGGCGGTCTTGCGCGAAATCCTATATAATGACAAAACTTATAGCTTGGGCGCTATAGTAGCTCAACGGTTGAACACGAACCGTTCTAAAGGCGAGGCGTTGTCTATCGAGGTATCTATGCTACTCCTCTTGCTAGACATTTTGAGATACCTATTAGACTGGACGAGGAAGAAGAGATTCTTCTTCCCGAGAGATATCTAGATTATGGTAGCATGGTTCGCCATGATTTTCTCGATAGAGATATAAATAGAAGGATGATTTATAACGTGGTATTTAGTCAGGGTATTTAGCTTTGTTGTGAGAGAAACATGTTTGCAATGACAACTTAGAGATCATAGTTTTTGATGCCATGCTTAATTAGCTAGGAGCTTATAATGGTTTGTCTTGGATGCCAACATGAATTTTGAGATGACTATGATGTAGTATGATAGGATGGTATCCTCCTTTGAATTATTCAAGTGGCTTGACTTGGCGCATGTTCACGCATGTAGTTCAAACAAAATCAACATAGCCTCTATGATTTTCATGTTCATGGTGATTTATGTCCTACTCATGCTTGCTCTCAATGTTGGTTAATCTCAATGCATTTTGATGACTGTTGTCGCTCTCTAGTTGGTCGCTTCCCAGTCTTTTGCTAGCCTTCACTTGTACAAAGCGGGAATACTGATTGTGCATCCACTTCCATAAACCCAAAGTTGTTCCATATGAGTCCACCATACCTACCTATATGATGTATCTACCTACCGTTCCAAGTAAATTTGCATGTGCCACTCTCTAAACCTTCAAGTAATAATCTGTTTTGCATGCCCGAACCGCTCATGTGGTGACAGGGGGTGCCACGGCAACAAAAGACCTTCCCCGACAACGGCGTTAGAGGTCCTTCTGCTGCTGGTTACGCATACACGGACTTCCTTGGAAAATATGCAAAGGATTCCCCCGCGGCCTTGGAGCCTTGTGTTGGTGTTCCGTTGAAGAGGAAAGGGTGATGCAGCAAAGAAGCAGTAAGTATTTCCCTGAGTTTGAGAACCAAGGTATCGATCCAGTAGGAGGATCGCGTCAAGTCACAAGTACCTGCACAAACACAAAGAGCTTGCACCCAACGCTATGAAGGGGTTGTCAGTCCCTTATAGATTGTGTGCAAAGTGAGAACTGAAAGCAAAAAGTAAACAAAGCAAAGTAAAAGTGAGAGTGGAGCCGATAGTTGTGAATAGACCCGGGGGGCGTAGTGTTCACTAGTGGCTTCTCTCATGAAAGCAAGTAGACGGTGGGTGAACGAATTACTGTCGACCAATTGATAGAACCGCGCAAAGTCATGACGTTATCCATGGCAATGATCATATCTATAGGCATCACGACCAAAACAAGTAGACCGATACTTTCTGCATATACTACTATTACTCCACACGTTGGCCGCTATCCAGCATGCATCTAGTGTATTAAGTTCATAAGAACAGAGTAACGCCTTAAGCAAGATGACATGATGTAGATAGACAATCTCAAATCTATGATGAAATCCCATCTTGTTACCCTTGATGGCAACAACATGATGCGTGCTTTGCCGCCCCTTCTGTCACTAGGAAAGGTCATCGCACGGTATGAACCCAAAACCAAGCACTTCTCCCATTGCAAGAATCATAGATCTAGTTGGCCAAACAAAACCCAAGACTCGGAGATCCTTACAAGGATATCAAATCATTCATATAAGAAATCAGCAAAGACTCAAATATAAATCATAGATAATCTGATCACAAATCCATAATTCATCGGATCTCGAAAAACACACCGCCAAAGAGGATTACGTCGGATAGATCTCCATGAAGATCATGGAGAACTTTGTATTGAAGATCCAAGAGAGAGAAGAAGCCATCTAGCTACTAACTACGAACCCGTAGGTCTGAAGTGGATTACTCACGGGTCATTGGAGAGGCGATGATGTTGATGTAGAAGCCCTCCAACTCCACAGACCATCCGGCAGGGCAGCGGGAAGGGTCTCTAGATGAGATCTCGCGGAAACGGAAGCTTGCGGTGGCGGAAAAGTGTTTCCGTGGATGCCCTGATTTTTTCTGGGATTTTAGGGAATTTATAGGCCAAAGAGCTAGGGCAGGGGAGCGCCAGGGAGGCCACAAGCTTGGTCGCCGCAGGCCCCCTGGCCGCGGCGTCAGGGCTTGTGGGCTCCGTGTGGGCCCCCTACCTTGGCCCTCAAGTCCCCCGATCTTCTTCTGTTCTGGAAAAATTTATTTCGGGGATTTTATTCCGTTTGGACTCTGTTCCAAAATCAGATCTGAAAAGAATCAAAAACAGAGAAAAAACAGGAACTGACACTTGGCGCTGAATTAATAAGTTAGTCCCAAAAAAGATAAAAAATGTATATTAAACATCCAAAGCTGACAAGATAACAACATCAAACCATCAAAATTTATATATACGTTTGAGACGTATCAGGGGGCTATCAGTATCTTCCATGCTAGGCGTGTTATCCTCGATATGTGTTTATTCACTATCATTCATGAGAAAGGGGCCGGTAATTGGAATGCCCAGTTCCATGCTCAAATCGAAAAGATAATTGCAAACAAAACTCCCCATGGATTGATGGTGGTATGGACGGCACCCAAGTATTCGGCTAGTCGTGGAGTGTGATTGATCGGTGGTGGGGGAGTCAAAACTTTACTTTTCTGTTTGGGAACCGCCTATAGCATGTGTAGCATGCAAGATGGTAAAAACTCTTAGTCATTGCGTTGACAATGAGAGCATGCCACCCAAAATTATTATCTCTGTTTTCAAAGCTTGAGCTCTGGCACCTCTGCAAATCAATGCTTCCCTCTGCGAAGGGCCTATCTATTTATGTTCCCGTTGAGTCATCCTCTTCTTATAAAAGCACCAATTAGAGAGCACCTCTGTCATTTTTATGCTTTGCCTTTGACTGATGTTGAGTATGACTATGACAGGATCTTCTTTGCCATGAATTACAATGTTTAGTCAGCCCTTGGTCTTTGAAGGTGCTCTGCATTTATGTTTTGCGGTCTCAGAAAGAGCTAGCGAGATACCATATGTGCGTACTACTTCATGATTGTTTTGATTGAAGTGTTGACGTTTGAAACTTATTATTATTTGCTCGCTAGTTGATTATGTCATTGATATGACTTTACCGTGAGACCTAGATGCCATTTGCTTATGTGGTTTTCTTGTGATCTTGCTGAAATTATGGATACGAGTTAGACATAGTTGCAACAACAAGATCCAACAGAGTTTGTAAAAGTTTTTCTTTTGTCTCTTTCAGTTTGTCAACTGAATTGCTTGACGACAAGCAAGGTTTTAAGCTTGGGGGAGTTGATACGTCTCTGTCGTATCTACTTTTCCAAACTCTTTTGCCCTTGTCTTGGACTCTAATTTGCATGATTTGAATGGAACTAACCCAGACAAACGATGTTTTCAGCAGAATTGCCATGGTGTTATTTTTGCGCAGAAATAAAAGTGCTTGCAATGACCTGGAAATTTACGAGGATTTTTTGTGGAATATATAAAAACTACTGGCGCAAGAATCAACCAGAGGGGTGGAGCTGAGAGCCCACAAGCCCACTGATAACCCACAAGTATAGGGGATCACAACAGTTTTCGAGGGTAGAGTATTCAACCCAAATTTATTGATTCGACTCAAGGGGCAGCGAAATAATATTCTCAAGTATTAGTACTTGAGTTGTCAATTCAATCACACCTGAAAGATTTAGTATCTACAACAAAGTATCAGTAGGAAGGTAGTATGATAGCAGTAGTAGCAACAATAACCAGTAGCACCAAAGTGACAACAGTAGCAACAAAGTAACAGCAGCAGCAGTGACAGCCGTAGCAGCAAATTAACGTAGCAAGGACCAGTAGGAAAAACTCGTAGGCATTGGATCGGTAATGGATGATTATGCCGGATGTTATTCATCATGTAACAGTTATAACATGGAGAGATATGTAACTAGCTCCAGTTCGTCAATCTAATGTATGCATGTATTCCGTATGTAGTCATACGTGCTTAGGGAAAATAACTTGCATGACATCTATTGTCCATCCCTCCCGTGGCAGCGGGGTCCTAATGGAAACTACGGGATATTAAGGTTCTCCTTTTATTAAAGAACCGGAACAACGCATTAACACTTGGTGAATACATGAACTCCTCATACTATGGTCATCTCCGGGAGTGGTTCCGACTATTGTCCCTCCGGGGTTGCCGGGTCATAACACATAGTAGGTGACTACAACTTGCAAGATAGGATCAAGAACACACATATATTGGCGACAACATAATAAGTTCAGATCTGAAATCATGGCACTCGGGCCCTAGTGACAAGCATTAAGCATGGCAAAGTAGTACCAACATCAATCTCAGAACATAGTGGATACTAGGGATCAATCCCCGTCAAAACTAACTCGATTACATGATAGATCTCATCCAACCCATCACCGTCCAGCAAGCCTACGATGATATTACTCAAGAACGGTGAAGAGCATCATGGAATTGGCGATGAACGAAGGTTGATGATGACAATGGCGACAATCTCCCCTCTCCGGAGCCCAGAACGAGCTCCAGATCTGCCCTCCAGATGAAGAACAGGAGGTGGCGGCGCCTCCGTATCATAAAACGCGATGAACTCTTCTCCTTGATGTTTTTCCAGATGGAATGGACTAAATAGAGCTGGATTTGGAGGTTGTGGAGCGCTGTGGGCCGCACAAGCCTGCCAGGCGCGGCCAGGGGGGGGGGGGCGCCTGGTGGGCTTGTGGGCTCACAGCTCCACTTCCTCCGCTGATTCTTGCGTGAGTATTTCATAAATTCCAGAAAAATTCTCCGTAAATTTTCATGTCATTCCGAGAACTTTTATTTCTGCGCAAAAACAACACGATGGCAATTCTGCTGAAAACAGCGTTAGTCCGGGTTAGTTCCATTCAAATCATGCAAATGATAGTCCAAAACAAGGGCAAAATAGTTTGGAAAAGTAGATACCACGGAGACGTATCAACTCCCCCAAGCTTAAATCTCTGCTTGTCCTCAAGCAATTCAGTTGACAAACTAAAAGAGACAAAAGAAAAACTTTGACGAACTCTATTTGATCTTGTTGTTGCAACTATGTCTAACTCATAACCAGAATTTCAGGAAGATCACAAGCAAACCACATAAGCAAATGACATCCAGGTCTCACGGTAAACTCATATCAATGGCATAATCAACCAGCGAGAAAATAATATTAAGTCTCGAACGTCAACACTTCAATCAAAACAATCATGAAGCAGTACGAATAGATGGTATCTCGCTAGCTCTTTCTGACACCGCAAAACATAAATGCAGAGCACCTTCAAAGACCAAGGGCTGACTAAACATTGTAGTTCATGGCAAAGAAGATCTAGTCACAGTCATACTCAACACAGTTAAAAGCAAAGCACAAAAACGACAGAGGTGCTCTCTAATTGGTGCTTTTATCAGAGTAGGATGACTCAACAGGAACATAAATAGACAGGCCCTTCGTAGAGGGAAGCATTGATTTGCAGAGGTGCCAGAGCTCAAGCTTTCAAAACAGAGATAATAATTTTGGGTGGCATGCTTTCATTGTCAACACAATGACTAAGAGTTCTCAACATCTTCCATGCTACACATGCTATAGGCGGTTCCCAAACAGAAAAGTAAAGTTTTGACTCCCCCACCACCAATCAATCACACTCCACGGCTAGCCGAATCCTTGGGTACCGTCCATACCAATATCAATCCTGGGGGAGTTTTGTTTGCAATTATCTTTTCGATTTGAGCATGGAACTGGGAATTCCAATTACCGGCCCCTTTCTCGTGAATGATAGTGAATAAACACATATCGAGGATAACACACCTAGCATGGAAGATACTGATAGCCGCCTGTCACCACATGAGCGGTTCGGGCACGCAAAACAGATTATTTCTTCAAGGTTTAGAGAGTTGCACATGAAAATTTACTTGGAACGGCAAGTAGATACCGCATATAGGTAGGTATGGTGGACTCATATGGAACAAATTTGGGTTTGTGGAAGTGGATGCACAAGCAGTATTCCCGCTTAGTACAAGTGAAGGCTAGCAAAAGACTAGGAAGCGACCAACTAGAGAGCGACAACAGTCATCAAAATGCATTGAGATTAACTAACATTGAGTGCAAGATTGAGTAAGACATAAATCACCATGAACATGAATATCATAGAGGCTATGTTGATTTTGTTTCAACTACATGCGTGAACATGCGCCAAGTCATGCCACTTGAAACATTCAAAGGAGGATACCATCCTATCACACTACATCATAGTCATCTCAAAATTCATGTGGGTATCCAAGACAAACCATTATAGCTCCTAGCTAAGTAAGCATGGCATAAGCAACTATGATCTCTAAGTTGTCATTGCAAACATGTTTCTCTCACAAGAAAGCTGAATTAGGCATGATGAGCTAGTCATATTTTCAAAAACAAAATAGATTGAGTTCATACCAGCTTTTCCAGGCTCAGTCACTTCATCATATATCGTCATTATTGCCTTTCACTTGCACGACCGAATGATGTGAACAATAATAAGAGTGCTCGTGCATTGGACTAAAGCTGGAATCTGCAGGCAGACACAAAGGAGAAGACAAAGTAATTTGGCTCTTTAACATCTAAACAGGTATGCATGCGAGAGCCACTATACATTGTAACCATGGTCTTCTACCTTGACCCAAAGAAAAAGAAAACTATTTACACGGGAAAGCTCCCAACAAGCAAAAGAAGAACAAGGAAATCTTTTTTTGTTTTGTCAAACTAGACAGACACACGAAAAAGAAAACAAGCAAAAGAAAATAAACTAGCATGGATGATACAGTGGCAAAGTGTGAACACCGACGAACAAAGTGAAAGCATAAGCAAGAATGTAAAGTCGGTGAGAAACACGTATTCCCCCAAGCTTAGGCTTTTGGCCTAAGTTGGTCAACTCCCAAGGATGGTCCTGGCGACACCCAAAATCATAATGGGGGTTATACGGGAGCGCTGCAGCCACTGCCTGAATAGCTGCCTCACGGAGACGAGCAACCTTTGCCTCCCTCTCATACTCCTCTGCCTCTCCTCTGGTTATGTAATATCTTTGTTTTACCTGAAAGTCAAAGAAGGCAGGAGCAGGAAGGGTAATATGGAAAACACACTGCCGGTTAAATATCAGACGATATAGGAGGGATTCATCATTCCTCTCAAGGAACTGGTTGCGCTTTAGAGCGACGCGGTCAAGGAAAGCTGTATGGAGCGGGGGATCTCCTTCGCGGATGGGCACTCCAAGAAAATTTGCTATGCGGGTGGCATAGATCCCACCAAAGAAATCCCCTTCATTAACATTCTTATTCTGCCTCCTTGCTATTATAGCTCCCATGTTGAAAGTCTTGTCACCCGTCACTGCGCTCTTAAGGATACTAAGGTCTGGTGCACAGAGGTGACAATGCTCAATCTTGCCATTAATGCATCTACCTATGTAGAGGGAAAAGTAATGCAAGGCAGGAAAATGAATACTCCCCATGGTAGCTTGCGTAATGTCTCTAGTTTCTCCAATAGTAATACCAGAGAAAAAATCTCTAACCGAAGATTTAGGAGGATCACTGAGGCTACCCCAAGTAGGTATTTTGCAAATTCTATTGAAATCCTCTAAATCCATGGTATACGATTTATCATAGAGATCAAACAGTACCGATGTGTCACAGCTAATTGGAAATTTGAAACTACGAACAAAAGAGGCAGTGAGAGCAACATACTGTTCACATTTATCGGAGATGAATTCTTCGAATCTGACGTTGCGAAGTGCATCAAACTCGTCTTTGAATCCTGCCTGAACCATAAATTCATCAGAAGGCCATTCACATGGTTGTACCTGCGCGTCCCTTGGTTGGTAAGGATCGGGCTCCCGAATCGCAAGACGGGGACCTCTCTTGCTTGAGGAACCACCATGATAGGTTCTCCTGAACATCTACCTTTTCTGAAATTTTCAGCGATTCTAAGGAAAGGTGAACAAGGCTCAACTAAACTCATAGCAACTACTCCCACAAGTGCCTAGAGGCCATATTACGCATCAAAACTACTTGGGACCAGCTAAAATTAGCATGCAAAGCTCAAGAACATGGTCACGAAGGTAGCAAAAATACGTGAAGTATAAGGCACTAGAGCAAAAACTAATTGGACCAATGGAGGAGTCAATTACCAAGGAGTAATTTCCCTAAAAGAGTTCAGAGAATGGTGTTTTGAGCAAAGAGATTGAAAATCCCAGCAAGAGGAGCAGGAACAGGGGTTTGAGCTGCGAAACGATTTTTTCTGGAGGAAGGAGACCCAGATGAGAGCAAGAATGAGTGGAGGGGGTGCCTGTGGGCCCCACAAGCCTGGGTAGCGCGGCCAGGGGGGTGCCCGTGCCTTCAGGTCTTGTGGCCCACTAGTGCAGCCCCCGGACAAGCTCTTCGTCTTAGTATTTTGCAAAAAATCCAGAAAAAATAATACTTGATTTTCACGGCGTTCGGAGAACTTTTATTTTCGGGGTACTTTACCACGAGACGCTAAAACAGAAAAACAGGGAAAACTAAACTAAATCCGAAGGTGAAAGCTTGGAACAGAGGTTTGTGACTCCTCGATTCATCCATCTCATGGTCATCGAAAGAAATCCATCAATGGGGTTGATCAAGTCTTGTCGACAAACCTTTTCGAATCGCAAAAGAAGAAGGAGAATTTTCGAATAGTCACTAGGTCACTTCAATGGGGATGTGTATTTCCCCAACAAGCAAATCATACTTCATCTTGACAGGGGGATTAGGGCATTCAAAGCTCCCAATAAGAATCGATGAACTTTTTTCGATAGCATTGATGCAATGTACCAGATATTGTTTCTTCAGAAAGTGCATTGTATGCTCATTACCGTTGACATGGAAAGTGACATTGCCTTTGTTGCAATCTATAACAGCCCCTGCAGTGTTTAAAAAGGGTCTTCCGAGGATGACCGCCATGGCATCGTCCTCGGGAATATCCAAGATAACAATGTCTGTTAAGATAGTGACATTGGCAACCATAACAGGCACATCCTCGCAAATGCCAATAGGGAAAGCAGTTGATTTGTCGGCCATTTGCAGAGATATTTCATCGGGTGTCAACTTATCCAGTTCAAGTCTACGATAAAGAGAGAGAGGCATAATACTAACACCGGCTCCAAGGTCGCATAAAGCAGTTCTAACGTAGTTGCCTTTAATGGAGCAAGGTATAGTGGGCACTCCGGGATCACCTAGTTTCTTAGGAGTTCCACCCTTGAAGGTATAATTAGCGAGCATGGTGGAAATCTCAACCTCACGTATCCTGCTCTTATTAGTCACAATATCTTTCATGTACTTAGCATACAGAGACATTTTGAGCATATCTGTCAAACGCATTTGCAGAAAGATAGGTCTAATCTTTTCAACAATCGCTAAAAATCCTCATCATCCTTTTTCTTGGATGGTTTGGGAGGAAAGGGCATGGGTTTCTGAACCCATGGTTCCCTTTCTTTACCATCCTTCCTAGCAGCGAAGTCATTCTTATTGTATCTTCTATTCTTAGGCTGTGGGTTATCAAGATTAACACCAGGTTCAATCTCCACATGCTTATCATTTCTAGGTTGAGCATCTTCATGAACATCACTATGATATTATCATTAGGCTCACGTTCATCACCAGATTGTGTTTCGGCATCAGAAACAAAGGCATCGTTAGGACTCTCAGGGGTAACAGCAGCGGGGTTGCTAGCGTGCAGGTTCCTATCATCTTTCTTCTTCTTTCTAGGATGACTAGGTGCATCAGTGCTAACTCCTTGAGAATCTTGTTCAATTCTCATAGGATGACCCTCAGTATACAGAGGTTCCCGAGTCATTCTACCGCCTCTAGTGACGACTCTGACAGAATTGTCATTCAACTCATTGAGCAAGTCATTTTGAGCCTTAAGTACTTGTTCTACTTGAGTAGTCACCATAGAGGCATGTTTACTCAAGAGCTTAAGATCATTGACGTTTCTGTGCACACAAGCACTTAAATGACTAAGCATACAAGCATTCTGTTCCAATTGTCTGCTAACATAATCATTGAAACTCTCTTGTTTGGCAACAAAGTTATCAAATTCATCCAGGCATAGGCTAGCAGGTTTATCAAAAGGAATATCACTCTCATCAAACCTACGCAGATAATTTACTTCTACTACCTGTATCGGGTTATCAAGACCATGGATCACTTCGATAGGTGGTAGATTTTTGACATCTTTAGATTTAATGCCTTTCTCTCACATAGATTTCTTAGCTTCTTGCATATCTTCAGGACTGAGGAATAGAATACCTCTTTTCTTCAGAGTTGGCTTAGGAGGTGGTTCGGGAATAGTCCAAGCATTCTCATTGCACAAGATGTTATTCAATATGATCTCAGCTTGTTCTACGGTTCGTTCCCTAAAAACACAACCGGCACAACTATCTAGGTGGTCTCTCGAAGCATTGGTAAGTCCATTATAGAAGATATCAAGTATTTCATTTTTCTCAAGAGGGTGATGAGGCAAAGCATTCAGTAGCTGGACGAGCCTCCCCCAAGCTTGTGGGAGACTCTCTTCCTTAGCTTGAGCAAAGTTGTATATTTCCTGCAAGTCAGCTTGCTTCTTATGGACAGGGAAATATTTTTCGGAGAAGTAGTAGACCATATCCTGGGGGCTACAGACACAACCAGGAGCAAGAGAAGTGAACCAAGTCTTAGCATCATCCTTTAGCGAGAAAGGAAACAACTTGAGGATATAGTAGTGGCCGATCTTTTCCTCACTAGTGAATAGGGTGGCTATATCGTGCAGTTTGGTAAGATGGGCTACAACCGTTTCAGACTCATAACCGTGAAAAGGATCAGATTCGACCAGAGTGATTAACTCAGGGTCGACAAAGAATTCATAATCCTTATCGGTCACAAAGATAGGCGAAGTAGCAAACTTCGGGTCGTATTTCATCCTAGCGTTCAAAGACTTTTGTTTCCACTTCAGAGGTGATACGTCTCAAACGTATCTATAATTTTTGATGGTTTCATGATGTTATCTTGTCTTCTTTGGATGTTTTATGTACCTTTATATATTTTTTGGGACTAACTTATTTAGTGCCAAGTGCCAGTTCGTTTTTTTTCCGTGTTTTTGACTCTTTTCAGATCTGATTTTGGAACGGAGTCCAAACGGCAGAAAAACCCAGAAAAGATTTTTTCCCAAACGGAAGAAGACCAGGGGTTTTGTGCCAAGCCAGGTGGGCTCCAGCGAGCCCACAAGCTCCCACCGCGCCACACCAGTCTGTCATAGCAGTCTGTAGCAATCTGTATATTTCGTATATCTCTCGTACTTCAAAAATTATGAACAATTACGACAGTCTGAAGAATTTGCGTAGCTATCAGAAGCATAAAGAATCAACTCAAAAGCTCTTACAGAAAAAAAAATGGAAATTCTTTTCGTGAGCAGAAAGTTTCTGTCTTTTCCAGCATGACCAAACGATCATCCCCAAGACTAATCATAACGGTTTTGCTTGGCACAAACGCAAAAAAGAAACACAAAAACACAATCATAACAGAATTATGGAAGTGTGGAAAACACAAAACAGAAATAAAAAGAATAGATTCGTTGGGTTGCCTCCCAGTGACAGTAGGGGCAGCAAGGCACACATCAAGTAGTTGCCATCAAGGGTAAAAAGATGGGGGTTTTATCATTGGTTTGAGATTATCCCTCTGCATCATGTCATCTTGCTTAAGGTGTTACTCTGTTCTTATGGACTTAATACACTAGATGCATGCCGGATAGCGGTCGACGTGTGGAGTAATAGTAGTAGATGCAGACAGTATCGGTCTACTTGTTTTGGACGTGATGCCTATAGAAATAATCATTACATAGATATCGTCACGACTTAGCGCGGTTCTATCAATTGCTCGATAGTAATTTATTCACCCACCGTCTACTTGCTTTCATGAGAGAAGCCACTAGTAAACACTATGGCCCCCGGGTCTATTCACATCCATCGTTTACATCTCCGCTTTTACTTTGCTTTGTTACTTTGTTGCTTTCAGTTCTCACTTGGCAAATAATCTATAAGGGATTGAGAACCCCTTCATAGCGTTGGGAGCAAGCTTTTGTGTTTGTGTAGGATATTGTGATACTCCTCCACTGGATTGATACCTTGGTTCCCAAACTGAGGGAAATACTTACCACTGCTGTGCTACATCACCCTTTCCGCTTCGAGGGAACTCCAACCCAAGGCTCCAAGGCCACGGGGGAAATCCTTTGCATACTTGCCTAGGGAGTCCCTTAAGGCGTAGCCGCAGCTGAAGGATTCCTGGTGCCGTTAACACGACAATTTCTGGTGCCGTTGCAAGGGAAGCACAACTGACATCAAGAAGTAATTTCTCAACATCATAGCTATCCTTGCATGCAAGAAAGTCCTCAGCTATCTCTCCCTCCATAACATAGCGCTCGTGCATATCAGGCAATTCATTTCTAGGAGAGCTATTTATAGCAGGAAAAATAGCAGGTTCTACATCAATAGTATCAGCAGTTTCAGAAGTATCATCACATCTAGCAGCAACTCTAGCAATTTGTGCATCAAGGAATGCACCTAGTGGAAAAGCAGTATCGAGCATAGCATCATCAGGCAAAGCAGTATCAAGCATAGCATCATTATAAGCATCATGGGTAGCAGAAGTAGCATCATCAAGCACAAGCGACATATCAAGATTTCTAGCAGGAGGTGGTGTTGCAAACTTACTCATAACTGAAGGTGAATCAACTGCAGAGCTAGATGGCAGTTCCTTACCTGTCCTCTTAGTTGAGGGCAATACTTTAGTTCTTGGATCTATCGGATTCCTCATAGTGACCAGCAAACGTAAATCCCAAGTGACTCATAGAATATAGTTGTGCTTCCCCGGCAACGGCGCCAGAAAAAGGTCTTGATAACCCACAAGTATAGGGGATGTCAACAGTTTTCAAGGGTAGAGTATTCAACCCAAATTTATTGATTCGACTCAAGGCGAAGCGAAAGAATATTCTCAAGTATTAGCAGTTGAGTTGTCAATTCAACCACACCTAAAAAATTTAGTATCTGCAGCAAAGTATCAGTAGCAAGGTAGTATGATAGCAGCAGTAGCAATAGTAACAAGTAGCAGCAAAGTGATAGTAGTAGCAACAAAGTAACAGTAGCAGCAGTGACAGCAGTAGCAGCAAAGTAACGTAGGAAGGACCAGTAGGAAAAACTCATAGGGACTGGATCGGTGATGGATGATTATGTCGGATGCTATTCATCATGTAACAGTTATAACATGGAGAGATATGTAACTAGCTCCAGTTCGTCAATTTAATGTAGGCATGTATTCCGTATGTAGTCATACGTGCTTAGGGAAAAGAACTTGCATGACATCTATTGTCCATCCCTCCTGTGGTAGCGGGGTCCTAATGGAAACTACGGGATATTAAGGTTCTCCTTTCAATAAAGAACCGTACCAACACATTAACACTTGGTGAATACATGAACTCCTCATACTATGGTCATCTCCGGGAGTGGTTCCGGCTATTGTCACTCCGGGGTTGCGGGGTCATAACACATTGTAGGTGACTGATACGTCTCCGTCGTATCTATAATTTTTGATTGTTTCATGCCAATATTCTAGAACTTTCATATACTTTTGGCAACTTTTATACTATTTTTGGGACTAACATATTGATCCAGTGCCGAGTGCCAGTTCCTGTTTGTTGCATGTTTTTTGTTTCGCAGAATATCCATACCAAACGAAGTTCAAACGTAATAGAACTTACGGGGATTTTTTTTGGAATATTTGTGATATTTGGGAAGAAGAATCAATGCGAGGTGATGCACGGTGGGCCCACAAGCCCTGTAGCCGCCACCAGGAGGTACGGTGGCGGCTGGCAGTATTGGGTCCACACCTTAACGAGGTTGGAGTCCTTCTTTCGCTGCAAGATAGATAATATTTGAAAGAAAATCGTGTTAAAATTTCAGCCCAATCGGATTTATGGAACTCCGGGAATTTAAGAAACGGTGAAACGCAAAATCTGGGAATGCAGAAACAGAAGGACACAGAGAGAGATATCTAATCTCGGAGAGGCTCTCGACCCTCCGCCGCTATGGACACCATCGACGAGAGGGGAAACCCTTCTCCCATCTAGGGAGGATGTCAAGGAAGAAGAAGAAGGAGGGGGGCTCTCTCCCCCTCTCTCCCGGCGGCGCCGGAATGCTGCCCGGGACATCATCGTGTGACGGCGATCTACACCAACACATCCGTCATTTTCACCAACATCTCCATCATCTTCCCCCATCTATATTCAGCGGTTCACTCTCCCGCAATCCGCTGTACCCTCTACTTGAACATTGTGCTTTATGCTACATATTATTAACCAATGATGTGTTGCTATCCTATGATGTCTGAGTAGATTATCGTTGTCCTATCGGTGATTGATGAATTGCTATGATTGGTTTAATTTGCTTGTGGTTATGTTGTTGTCCTTTGGTACCCATCATATGATAGCACGCGTGGATCACACCATAGGGTAAGTTGTATGTTGATAGGACTATGTATTGGTAGCCTAGAGTGACAGAAGCTTCAAACCTAGCATAGAACTTGATGCATATGGGATTGAAGTGGGACCAATATATCTTATTGCTATGGTTGGGTTTTACCTTAATGAACGTTAGTAGTTGCGGATGCTTGCTAATAGTTCCAATCATAAGTGCATAGAATTCCAAGTAAGGGATGACATGCTAGCAGAGGTCTCTCCCACATAATACTTGCTATCGATCTAGTAACGTAGTCAATTGCTTAGGGACAATTCCGCAACTCCTACCACCACTTTTCCACACTCGTTAGACACTCGTAGTTGTTTGTTTATCTAACCAGCCCCTAGTTTTATTTACGTGTTCTTTACTTGCTTGCAAGCCTATCCTATCACTCCTACAAAGTACTTCTAGTTTCATACTTGTTCTAGGTAAAGCGAACGTAAAGTGTGCGTAGAGTTGTATCGGTGGTCGATAGAACTTGAGGGAATATTTTTCCTACCTTTAGCTTTTCGTTGGGTTCGACACTCTTACTTATCGAGAAAGGCTACAATTGATCCCCTATACTTGTGGGTTATCAAGTCCTTTATCTGGCGCCGTTGCCGGGGAGCAATAGCGTGGGGTGAATATCCTCGTGTGTGCTTGCTTGCTTTATCACTAAGTAGATTTATTTGCTCTTCTATGTTGTTCTCTATATTTAGTTATGGATATGGAACACGAAATACCAAAATAATTAGGTGTACTTGCTACTCATGGAGATGGGGAACCTCCTAAAACCCTCGATGCTCGTTACGTGGAAAGTATTATATACTTCTTTGATAATCCTGAGAAAGCCCCATTCAATTATATAATGGGATACACGTTGGATCAATGTGAATACTTTAGGGATTATCGCTTGACTCAAAAAGGTAAACTTTTATGGGATCAAATCCATTTGTCGAAATGGTATGCTTGGGAACTATGCAAGAGACATAGTGTTACTTGTTGCTCTAGGATGAAGGCTCCACACCTTCCCTTTTCTTGTGAGTTTAATGATCATAGAACCTTGGCTTCTTATGCTAATGGTGTATATGATTACTATGATGTGGATCAAATAGAAGAGTTTGTTTCTTTTATGGGTGCTTATGAAATTGAGGCTCTGTTTAAAAGGTGTGATGATAATGATGATGCTCCTTAGCGATCTGAAAATCTGGCTATGCTTCGTTATTGTTATACTAATTATGAATATAATGCCCATATTGAACGATTTAAGGAGAAATCCTATGCTATCCAAGAAGAGACTATTATTTTGGAGAAAACTATGGAAGAAGAAAATGCTGAAATTGTGAGCTCATTAGATGAAAAAATGATGAGGAGAGCGAACAACAAAAGGAGGAAGAACGGACTAGCTACCCGTGTCCACCTTCTAATGAGAGTAACTCTTCTACTTATACATTATTTAATTTCCCTTTGTTCTTACCGAAGGATGAATGCTATGATCCCTTGGATTCGTTTGAAATATCCCTTTTTGATGAACTTGATGCTTGCTATGCTTGTGGCCATGATGCCAATATGAATGATGCTTATGAAGATGAGCTAGCTATAGTTCCTTATGTTACACATGATGATTTTGATGAATATAATATGCATGTGCTTGCTGCTCCTACTTGCAATTATTATGAGAGAGGGACTACATCTCCACCTCTCTATGTTTCCAATACAATAAAATTGCAAGTAACTGCTTATGCTATGTATTGGCCTTTACTTGGTGTGCATGAATTGTTCTTTTATGACATGCCAATGCATAGGAAGAGAGTTAGACTTCGTCATTGCATGATATATGTTAGCTTGTGCTCACTACTAAATTTCAAATCATTGCTAATTAAAATTGGCTTTGATATACCATGGGATCCGGGTGGATCCATTACTTGAGCACTTTATGCCTAGCTTAATGGCTTTAAAGAAAGCACTGCCTGGGAGACAACCCGGAAGTTTTAGAGAGTCATTTATTTCTGTTGAGTGATTTTATTTAGTTTAAAAACAAAAAAAATATAGAGGGGAACTTAAAACTTTTTCAAAAAGAGAAGTGATTGAAAGGTGATGCATTGCGGAAGTGAGGGTCGACCTTGAACACTTGTGTTCATGCTCATGGAAACAATGTATAATTTTTCATGGAAGTTTCTCACAAAAATAATTATCCCCTTGTACAATTCCTTTGTGTTTTAAAAAAAATGTGCCAAGTAAAGCCTTTACGATTAGTTTGGGTCATAGTTGTTTGATCACGCTCAGAAAAGACAGAAAGTTACTGCTCACGAAATTAATTTTCATTTTTATTCTGGTAGAGCTTTTGAGTTGATTCTTTTTTCTGCTGATTTATATGCAAATTTTCCAGACGTAATTTTTCAGATTTTTTGAGATTTCAGAAGTATGCGGAATATACATATTGCTACAGACAGTTCTGTTTTGACAGATTTTGTTTTCTATGCATTGTTCTCTTATTTTGATGAATCTATGGGTAGTATCGGGGGGTATGAACCATGGTGAAGTTGGATTACAGTAGATATAATGCTAATATGGATTTAGAATGAGTTCACAACAGTACTTGAAGTGGTGATATATTTTATTATACTAACGTATCTCACGAAGTTTTGTTGAGTTTTGTGTGATTGAAGTTTTCAAGTTTTGGGTGATAGCATGATGGATGAAGGAATAAGGAGAGGCAAGAGCCTAAGCTTGGGGATGCCCAAGGCACCCCAAGGTAATATTCAAGGAAGACTCAAGCGTCTAAGCTTGGGGACGCCCCGGAAGGCATCCCCTCTTTCGTCTACAATCTATCTGTAATTTTACTCAGAGCTATATTTTAATTCGTCACATGATATGTGCAAATGCTTGGAGCGTCTTTTGTGTTTATTTTTCCTTTTTCTTTTATGCACTATGCTGGTATGAGATAGTCCTTGGTTGGCTTTATAGAATGCTTCTTGTGCTTCACTTATATCTTTTGAAGTTTTGATTGTCTGTTTCCCTACACATAGAAAACCGCCATTTGTAGAATGCTCTTTTGCTTCACTTATATTTGTTAGAGCAGGGCATATCTTTTATAGAAAGAATTAAACTCTCATGCTTCACTTATACCTATTTAGAGAGTTAACAGGAGTTGGCCATTCACATGGTTAGTCATAAAACCCTACATAAAACTTGTAGATCACTGAATATGATATGTTTGATTCCTTGCAATTGTTTTGCGACATAATTATGTTATATTAGAGTCATGCTAGTGAGTAATTGTGTATTCGTAGAAATTCTTGTGTTAAGGTTTGTGATTCCCGTAGCATGCACGTATGGTGAACCGTTATGTGATGAAGTCGGAGCATGATTTATTTATTGATTGTCATCCTTTGTGTGGAGGTCGGGATCGCGGATGGTTAACTCCTACCAACACTACTGGAAAACAGTTTTTTGCCATCTGCCTAGTCTTTGCCGTCTGCTAGCTGATGGCAAAGAGTGTCTTTGTCGTCAGCTTCAGCAAAACAGACGGCAAAGCACTGGCTGATGGCATAAAGCCTTATTGCCATCTGTCACTTCTTTGTCGTCTGCTAGCGGACGGCAAAAAGTCCAGAGGCAGATGGTAAAGATATAGATAGGCCCACCTGACCGCGAGGTGGCTAGGTCAAACTGGAGTCGGACCTTTGCCGTCTGCTAGCGGACAGCAAAGAGTCCGAAGGCAGACGGCAAAGAGTCTGGACTCTTTGCCATCCGCCGACAGACGACAATGCTCTAACACACTTAACTGCTCCTTCCCCCCCACCCCGCCCCTCTCTCTCTGTAACGGTCACCCCGCGCGCCCCTCTCTCTCTCCCCACCCCGCGCGCACCTCTCTCTCTCTCTGTAACGGGCGCCGCCACCACCGTCGCGCCCCCTCCCCCGTCGCGTCGCCGCCCCTGTCGCCCCCGCCGCGGCCTGTCGCCCCCACTGCCGACCCTGTCGCCCCCGCTGCCGCCCCTCTCCCTCTCTCCCCACCTCGCCCCCGCTGCCGCTGCCACCACCGTTGCGCCGCCGCCCCTGTTGCGTCCACAGCCGCCCCGCCGCCGCACTGCCCCCGGCGACGCCCCACTGCCCCGTCGCACCCGTCCTCCTCGCAGCCCCGACGCCCCAGCCGCCCCCGCCGGTGAGTCCCCCCATTTTTTTGTTTTTCCTTATTTTTATTTATGTTAATATAGTTAGGTTAGTTTTTTAGTTTATTAGGTTAGTTAGGCTAGTTAATTAGGTTGTTAAATTAGTTTAGTTTAGGTTAAGTTTTAGTTTAGGTTTAGTTAGGTTAGTTTCCTGTTTAGTAAAGGAGAAAAGGAGAAGAAGAAGAAGGAGAAAGGAGAATAAGAAGAAGGAGAAAGGAGAAGAAGAAGAAGGAGAAAGGAGAAGAAGAAGAAGGAGAAAGGAGAAGAAAAAAATAAGAAGAAGAAGGAAAAGAAGAAGGGGAGAATTGATTATCACCCCCCCTGTTCGTGCGCCACCACAACATAAGCCCCCCTGTTTGCCTGGCTCCCTTTTAACCCCCCCCCCCCCCAATTTTCACCACGCTGTAGCTGATGCCCCCCTTTGCAATGTTTAACAGATTTGTCAATGGATAAATAACAAATGGGTACATCAATAGACAAAACTAGTTCACAGTTCACTTAATTTCTTCTTCTTTGGAGTCATCTTCTTCTTCTTCCCTTTTGCTGGAGACTCTGTTGGTGTAGAAGCAGCAAAAGTAGTTCATGGCAGCACAAACGAGTTCACAGTTCACTTAATTTCTTCTTCTTTGGAGTCATCTTCTTCTTCTTTCCTTTTGCTGGAGACTTTGTTGGTGTAGCAGCAATGGGGCGGCCAGGGAAGGGAAGAGGCTTGCCTTACCTTGGAGCAGCAATGGAGATGGGGCGGCTGGGGCAGATGCGGCGGCTGGGGCAGCTGCGGCGGAGGCGAGGCGCAGGAGCGCTTGGGGCGGCTAGGTCAGGGAGGGGAACGAGCAGAGAACGGGAGCAGCTTCTGCCCAGCTCGTGTGACTTATACTAGATGAGGGAGGGTAGTTTTGTCATTTCAGAAAATAATTAGACTAGTCGGTGCTATTATTTGCTTAATGTAGAGCTAATCAACTAAAATGGGGCCATTAGCAACATCGTTAGCACAACTAGGGGGTTAAAAGGGAGCCAGGCAAACAGGGGGGCTTATGTTGTGGTGGCGCACGAACAGGGGGGGTTAAAAGGAAAAGGAAGGGAAGGAGAAGAAAGAGGAAGAAGAAGAAGAAGAAAAGGAAGGGAAGGAGAAGAAGAAGAAGAAGAAGAAGAAGAAGAAGAAGAAGAAAAAGAAGAATGAAAAGGAAGGGAAGGAGAAGAAAGAAGAAGGAGAAGAAGAAGAAGGAGAAAGAAGAAGAAGAGGAAGGAGAAAGGACAAGAAAAAAAATAAGAAGAAGAAGGAAAAGAAGAGAAGAGAAGACGGAGAAGGAGGAGGGGGACGAGAAGGCCAAGGACCTTCTAGTCCTTCTCCTCCTCCTCCTTCTCCTCCTTCTCCTCCTTCTTCTTGATTTCTTCTTCTTCTCCTCCTCCTCCTCTTTCTTCTCCTCTTTCATATTATCCTTGCTTTAATTAACCCAACAATGACATAATTAGCCCATTTAGCAACAAAATACCATAATAAGCTCAAAATGGCATAAGAACCTTGGTTAGCTCATGAATATTATATACTTAGCTTGTTTTCCTCTAAAATGGGATAATTAGCTCATTTAGCTCAAAAAAGACACAATTAGGTAATTTAGCTCCAACAAGAGGAGAAGAGGAGAAGAAATAGGCAAAATGAAAAGAAAGAAGAAGAAGAAGAAGAAGAAGAAGAGAAGAAGGAGAAGGATGAGGAGGAGGAGGAGAAGGCCAAGGACCTTCTAGTCCTTCTCCTCCTCCTCCTTCTCCTCCTTCTCCTGCTTCTTCTTGATTTCTTCTTCTCCTCCTCCTCCTCCTCTTTCTTCTCCTCTTTTATATTATCCTTGCTTTAATTAACCCAATAATGACATAATTAGCCCATTTAGCTCCAAAATAACGTAATAAGTACAAAATGGCATAAGAACCTTGGTTAGCTCATGAATATTATATACTTAGCTTGTTTTCCTCTAAAATGGGATAATTAGCCCATTTAGCTCAAAAAAGACACAATTAGGTAATTTAGCTCCAACAAGAGGAGAAGAGGAGAAGAAATAGGCAAAATGAAAAGAAAGAAGAAGAAGTAGAAGAAGAAGAAGAAGAGAAGAAGGAGAAGGATGAGGAGGAGGAGGAGAAGGCCAAGGACCTTCTAGTCCTTATCCTCCTCCTCCTTCTCCTCCTTCTCCTGCTTCTTCTTGATTTCTTCTTCTTCTCCTCCTCCTCCTCTTTCTTCTCCTCTTTCATATTATCCTTGCTTTAATTAAACCAACAATGACATAATTAGCACTTTTAGCTCCAAAATACCATAATAAGCTGAAAATGGCATAAGAACCTTGGTTAGCTCATGAATATTATATACTTAGCTTGTTTTCCTCTAAAATGGGATAATTAGCCCATTTAGCTCAAAAAAGACATAATTAGGTAATTTAGCTCCAACAAGAGGAGAAGAGGAGAAGAAATAGGCAAAATGAAAAGAAAGAAGAAGAAGAAGAAGAAGAGAAGAAGGAGGAGGAGGAGGAGGAGGAGGATTAGGAGGAGAAGGCCAAGGACCTTCTAGTCCTTCTCCTCCTCCTCCTCCTTCTCCTCCTTCTCCTCCTTTTTCTTGATTTCTTCTTCTTCTCCTCCTCCTCCTCTTTCTTCTCCTCTTTCATATTATCCTGGCTTTAATTAACCCAATAATGACATAATTAGCCCATTTAGCTCCAAAATACCATAATAAGCTCAAAATGGCATAAGAACCTTGGTTATCTCATGAATATTATATACTTAGCTTGTTTTCCTCTAAAATGGGATAATTAGCCCATTTATCTCCAAAAAGACATAATTAGGTAATTTAGCTCCAACAAGAGGAGAAGAGGAGAAGAAATAGGAAAAATGAAAAGAAAGAAGAAGAAGAAGAAGAAGAAGAAGAAGAAGAGAAGAAGGAGAAGGAGGAGGAGGAGGAGGAGAAGGAGAAGACCAAGGACCTTCTAGTCCTTCTCCTCCTCCTCCTTCTCCTCCTTCTCCTCCTTCTTCTTGATTTCTCCTTCTTCTCCTCCTCCTCCTCTTTCTTCTCCTCTTTCATATTATCTTTGCTTTAATTTCCCCAACAATGACATAATTGGCCCATTTAGCTTCAAAATACCATAATAAGCTCAAAATGGCATAAGAACCTTGGTTAGCTCATGAATATTATAAACTTCGCTTGTTTTCCTCTAAAATGGGATAATTAACCCATTTAGCTACAAAAATACATAATTTGGTAATTTAGCTCCAAAAAGAGGAGAAGAGGAGAAGAAATAGGCAAAATGAAAAGAAAGAAGAATAAGAAGAAGTAGAAGAGAAGAAGGAGAAGGAGGAGGAGGAGGAGGAGAAGGCCAAGGACCTTCTAGTCCTTCTCCTCCTCCTCCTTCTCCTCCTTCTCCTCCTTCTTCTTGATTTCTTCTTCTTCTCCTCCTCCTCCTCTTTCTTCTCCTCTTTCATATTATCCTTGCTTTAATTAACCCATTTAGCTCCAAAATACCATAATAAGCTAAAAATGGCATAAGAACCTTGGTTAGCTCATGAATATTATATTCTTAGCTTGTTTTCCGCTAAAAATGACATAATTAGCTGAAAAACATCATATTTTGTTCTTCTTCTGACTTTTTTACTCACATTTTTGCAGATTGGATATAATACATGCATGGAAGCTGGCATTCATGGAGTTGAACAATGTCGATGGATGAACTTTATATGTATATCATCTAGTTTTCATTTGAGTTGATGAACAATGTCGAACTATATGTATATGTATATATGGATAAACAGTGCAATACTTTGTATGTTGGTTCTTTGGATATATGGGGATGTACATTGATTTATATGTATATCATATATGTGTGGTGAATTATATATATGTGTTGGCAAGTATATGTGTGGTGAACTATATATCATATATGTGTGGTGAATTATATAAATGTGCTGTCAAATATATATATATATATATATATATATATATATATATATATATATATATGTGCTGTGAAATAATATCAAACAGAAAAACAGGTACTATATGGGCTCTTTGCCGTCTACCAGCTGATGGCAAAGACCTGTGTCATCCTGGGGTGTCTATATAGTCTCTTTGCCGTCAGCCTCCAGGGTGGGCAGACGGCAAAGAAGAGGGCACGGAGGAGGGGGGGAGGAGGAGGCAGACGACAAAGAGTGGAGGGGGAGAGGCAGACGACAAAGAGTGGAGGGGGGAGGGGAGGAGTAGGGAGACGACAAAGATGGAGGTGGGGGGAGGCATACGGCAAAGATGGAGGGGGGAGGGGAGGAGTAGGCAGACGGCAAAGATGGAGGGGGAGGCAGACGACAAAGGCTCCGTTAACCCCTAACGGAGGCAACGCCTGTCGGCTGCCGTCTCAAGCACTTTGCCGACTTCTCCTAAGGAAAGCTGACGACAAAGAGCTTTGTCGTCCTCTTTGGTGGGGCAGACGGCAAAGAAGGTCCTATGTCGTCGTAGGCTGACGCAGAAATTTTGCCGGCCGTGAGAATCTTTGCCGTCTGTGATTTTGTCTTTGCCGTCCGGGATTTTGTCTTTGTCGTCTGTGATGGCAGACGGCAAAGAAGCTGATTCCTGTAGTGCAACCTTTCCCCTAGGAGCATGCGTGTAGTACCTTGCTTCGATGACTAATAGACTTTTGCAATTAGTATGCGAGTTCTTTATGACTAATGTTG
This sequence comes from Hordeum vulgare subsp. vulgare, assembly GCF_904849725.1. Taxonomy (NCBI): domain Eukaryota; kingdom Viridiplantae; phylum Streptophyta; class Magnoliopsida; order Poales; family Poaceae; genus Hordeum; species Hordeum vulgare. The sequence continues at coordinate 9,968,133 of NC_058519.1, forward strand.
AGTCCATGGATTATACGCACTCTCACCCTTCCACCATTGCTGGCCTCTCTAGTACCGCACAACTTTCACCGGTGTATTACACCCACCATATAGCCTCCCTCAAAACAGCCACAATACCTACCTATTATGGCATTTTCATAGCCATTCCGAGATATATTGCCATGCAACTACCACCGTTCCGTCTCATGACATGTGCCACCACTTCCATATTGCCATTGCATGATCGTAAGATAGCTAGCATGATGTGTCCATGGCTTGTCCGTTTTTTGATGTCATTGCTATGCTAGATCATTGTCACGGTACACTACCGAAGGCATTTCATATAGAGTCATCATTGCTCTAAGTATTGAGTTGTAAGTGTGATGATCATCATTAATAGACCATTGTCCCATGTGAGGTAATTAAAGAGGCCAAATATGCCCACCAAAACATAAAATAAAAAAAAAGAGGCCAAAGAGCCCACAAAAAATGAGAGAAAAGAGAGAAGGGACAATTGCTACTATCCTCTTTCCACACTTGTGCTTCAAATAGCACAATGATCTTCATGACAGAGAGTCTCCTATGTTGTCACTTCCATATACTAGTGGGAAAATTTTCATTATATAACTTGGCTTGTATATTCCAATGATGGGTGACATCACCTGTGCTTCCATGGCAATGGCTCCAAAAAAGGGCTAATCCTGCAATCTTTGGCGTTAGCTAGACGAATGCTTATAACAACTAACCTTCTCCTGCAACAGCACCAGAAGAATGCTGATAGCACTCCCCGGCAATGAAACTGGAAGAATGTTATTGATGGCCCACCAGCGCGTGGGTTCGCGGCAGTTTTCGAGGGTAGAGTATTCGATCCAAATTTGTAGGTAAGCCAGTCAGGAGGTGAGAGTATACTCTGAAGTATTAGCAGCTGAATTTGTCAGCTTCAACCACACCTGAAAGATTAGTATCTGCAAGCACAATAGTAAAAGCAAAGTAGTATGATAACAACGGTGTCAGAAACGATCTGTTGACGGCAGACTATTCCTAACGATTGTATCAATGGCGCTTCCGTTGCCGCGTTGACGGAAGTTGTCAATTCCCATCAACGGCGAGCGAACCAACAGTGTACCAGGTAGCAGCAGTGTAACGAGCAATAGCAATTGCAAGGAACAGAAGTAGTGACAGCAGTAGCAAGTAGCAACAGTAGCAAGCGACAGTAGTAGCAACAGTAGCAGGAGAGCAAGACAAGTAACAACAGTAGCAACAGTAGTAGCAACAGCAGAGCAAGACAAGTAACATCAATAGGAACAGTAGTAGCAGCAGAGCAAGACAAGTAACAATAGTAGCAACAGTAGTAGCAGCAGCAGAGCAAGACAAACTCGTAGGCAATGGGTTGGTGATTTGTTTAGTGCAACAATAGGACAAACTCGTAGGCAATGGGTCGGTTTTTTGTTTGGATGATATTCATCATGCAACAGCTATAACACGGAGAGATATGTGGCTAGCTCCCGTTCGTCAATGTGATGTAGGCACGCATTCCGTGTGTTATCATACGTGCTTAGGGAAAAGAACTTGCATGACATATATTGTCCATCCCTCCCGTGGCAGCGGGGTCCAAAAGGAACTACGGGATATTAAGGTTCTCCTTTTAATAAAGAACCGAACCAACGCATTAGCACTTGGCGAACACATGAACTCCTCAAATTATGGTCATCACCGGGAGTGGTTCCGGTTATTGTCACTCCGAGGTTGCCGGATCATAACACATAGTAGGTAACTACAACTTGCAAGAACGGATCTAAAACACACATATATTGGTGGCAACATAATAATTTCAGATCTGAAATCATGGCACTCGGGCCCTAGTGACAAGCATTAAGGATGGCAAAGTAGTAGCAACATCAAATCTCAGAAGATAGTGGATACTAGGGATCAATCCCCATCAAAACTAACTACATTACATGATAGATCTCATCCTACTCATCACCGCCCAGCGAGCCTACGAATAGATTACTCACGAACGACGAAGAGCTTCATGGAATTGGAGAGGGAAGAAGGTTGATGATGACGATGGCGACGATTTCCCCTCTCCGGAGCCCAAGACGGACTCCAGATCTGCCCTCCAGATGAAGAACAGGAGGTGGTGGCGCCTCCATATCGGAAACGCGACGAAAACTTCTCTTTTTTATTTTTTCTGGGACGAAAGACAACTTATAGAGCTGGAGTTGGGGGCGGCAGGTGCCTGTGGGCCCCACAAGCCTGCCCATCGCCACCAGGGGGTGGTGGCGGAGCAGGGGCTTGTGGCCCACTCGCCCTCCCCCTGAGGTGGATCCTGGCGCAGGTATTTTTGATATTTTCCAAAACTGCTCCCCATAAATTTTCAGGACGTTTGGAGAACTTTGATTTCTGCACAAAAATAAGCCCAAGGCAATTCTGCTGAAAACAGCGTCAGTCGAGGTTAGTTCCATTCAAATCCTGCAAATTATAGTCCAAAACAAGGGCAAAAGAGTTTGGAAAAGTAGATACGTTGGAGACGTATCAACTCCCCCAAGCTTAAAACCTTGCTTGTCCTCAAGCAACTCAGTTGACAAACTGAGAGAGAAAGAAAAACTTTGACAAACTCTGTTTGATCTTGTTGTTGCAACTATGTCTAACTCATAACCATAGTTTCAGCAATATCACAAGTTAACCACATGAGCAAATGACACAAAGGTCTCACGGTAAACTAATATCAATGGCATAATCAGCTAACGAGCAAATAATAATGAGTTTCAAATACCAACACTTCAATCAAAACAAGCATGAAGCAATATGAATAGGTGGTATCTCGCTAGCTTTTACCGAGACCGCAAACCATAAATGCAGAGCACTTTCAAAGATCAAGGGCTGACTAAACATTGTAATTCATAGCAACGAAGATCCAGTCATAGTCATACTCAATATCAATCAAAAGCAAAGCATAAAAATGATAGAGGTGCTCTCTAATTGGTGCTTATATAATAGGAGGATGACTCAACAGGAAAAATAAATAGACAGTCCCTTTGCAGAGGGAAGCATTGATTTGCAGAGGTGCCAGAGCTCAACCTTTTGAAAGCAGAGATAATAATTAAGGGTGGCATACTTCCATTGTCAACGCAATGACCAAGAGTTCTCAATATCTTCCATGCTACTCATGCTATAGGTGGTTCCCAAACAGAAAAGTAAAGTTTTAACTCTCCCAACCACTAATCAATCACACTCCACGTCCATACTAACATCAATCCGGGGGAGTCTTGTTTTCCAATTATGTTTTCGATTTAAGCATGGAACTGGGCATCCCAAATACCGGCCCCTTTCTCGTGTAGGACTGTGAATAAACACATGTCGAGGATAACACTCCTAGCATGGAAGATACCAATAGCCCTCTGTCACCACATGAGCAGTTCGAGCATGCAAAACAGATTTATTTCTTGAAGGTTTAGAGAATGGCACATGCAAATTTACTTGGAACGGCAGGTAGATACCGCAAATAGGTAGGTATGGTGGAATCTCATGGAAAAACTTTTGGGTTTATGGAAGTGGATGCACAAGCAGTATTCCCGCTTAGTACAAGTGAAGGCTAGCAAAAGACTGGGAAGCGACCAACTAGAGAGTGACAACAGTCATCAAGATCCAATGAGTTTGACTAACATTGAATGCAAGTATGAACAGGATATAAATCACCATGAATACGAACATCATAGAGGCTATGTTGATTTTGTTTCAACTACATGCATGAACATGCGCCAAGTCAAGCCACTTGAAACATTCAAAGGAGAATACCATTCTATCATACTACATCACAGTCATCTCAAAATCTATGTTGGCAATCAAGACAAACCATTATAAGCTCTCAGCTAAATAAGCATGGCATCAGAAAACTATGATCTCTAAGTTGTCATTGCAAACGTTGTTCTCTCACAACAAAGCTAAATCTGGGTCGACAAGCTAGTCATATTTACAAAAAAAAGATAGAGTTCATACCATCTTTTCAGTCTCAGTCACTTCATCATATACCATCATTGTTGCCTTTCATTTGCACGATTGAACAATGAAAACGATAATAAGCGCATTGGACTAAGCTGAATCTGCAGGCAAACACAAAGGAGAAGACAAAATAATATGGCTCTTTGAAAGCTAAACAGGTAAGCAAGTAAGAACCACTAAGCATTGTAACCAATATCTTCTACCTTGACATAAAGAAAAAGAAAACTATTTACACGGGAAAGCTCCCAACAAGCAAAAGAAGAAAGAAAAATCTTTTTGGGTTTTCTCAAAAGGACACAAAACAAGAAAACAATAAAACAAAAAGAAACTAGCATGGATAATACAATGGCGAAGTGTAAACACCGGCTAACAAAGTGAAAGCATAAGCATGAATATAAAGTCGGTGAGAACACGTACTCCCCCAAGCTTAGGATTTTGGCCTAGCTTGGTCCACTCCCAAGGTGGGTCCTGGCGATACCCAAAGTCATAATGGGTGTTATACGGGAGTGCTGTAGCCACTGCTTGAATAGCTGCCTCACGAAGTCGAGCAGCCGTCGCCTCCCTCTCATACTCCTCAGCCTCTCCTATGGTAATGTAGTATCTTCGTTTAACCTGAAAGTCAAAGAAAGAAGGAGCAGCAAGGGTAATATGGAAAACACGCTGCCCGTTAAATATCAAGCGGTATAGAAGAGATCCATGATCTCTCTCAAGGAACTGGTAGCGTGTTAGAGCGACACGACCAAGGTAGGTTGTACGGAGAGGAGGGTCTTCTGGACAGATGGATACCCCAAGAAAATTTGCTAAGCGTGTAGCATAAACTCCACCAAAGAAATCCCCCTCACTCGCATTTTTATTCAGCCTCCTTGCTATAATAGCTCCCATATTGAAGCTCTTGTCACCTGTTACTGCGCTCTTAGGGATACTAAGGTCGGAAGCGCATAGGTGACAATGTGCACCCTTGCCGTTAACGCACCTACCTATGAAGAGGGCAAGGTAGTGCAAGGCAGGGAAATGGATGCTTCCTATGGTGGCTTGTGTGATATCTCTGGTTTCTCCCACAGTTATACTGGAGACAAAGTCTTTGACCGAAGACTTAGGAGGATCATTAACACTACCCCCATCAGGTATCTTGCAAATCCTATTGAAATCCTCCAGACCCACGGTATAGGATTTATCGTACAGATAAAAAAGTATGGATGATTCATGCCCAGCTAAAAATTTAAATCTACGCACAAAAGAGGCAGTGAGCATAGCATACTGTTCACATTTGTCTGAGAGGAATTCTTCTAACCCGGAATTGCGGACAAGTGCATCAAACTCATCCTTGAAGCCTGCTTCGATCATGAACTCATCGGAAGGCCATTCACATGGTTGCACCGGCGTGTCCCTTAGTTGAAAAGGTTCGGGCTCCCGAAAAGAGAGACGGGGACCCTTCTTACTTGAGGAACCACCATGAAACTTCCTCCTCAACATAATTTCCTTTTGCTGAATTTTTTGAAGTTCAAGAGAAAAGTGAATAAAGACCCACCACACCTTGTAGCAACTACTCCTACTAGTGCCTAGAGTCACGCGCTAAAACTAATTGGGACCAGCTAAAATCAACCTTTCAAGCTCAGGAACAGGGTCACCAAGGTAGCAAGAATTCACGAAGGATAAAGCACTAGAGCAAAAACTAATTGGACCAATGGAGGAGTCACTTACCAAGGAGTAATTTCCCAAAACAGTTCGGAGAATGGTGCTTTGAGCAAGGAGATCGAAAATCACAGCCAAATGAGCAAGAACACGGGTTTGAGCTGCGAAACAATTTTTTGTGGACGTGGAAGAAGAGATTGAGAGCTAGAGTGAGTGGAGGGGGTGCCTGTGGGCCCCAGAAGCTTGCACCCCGCCACCAGGGGGTAGGTGGCGGTGGGGGGGCTTGTGGCCCACTGGTCAGGCCCCCTGACCAGCTATCAGGCCCAGAAATTTTCAAAAATTCCAGAAAAAATCATACTAAATTTTCAGGACCATCGCAGAACTTTTATTTTCGAGGTATTTTTCTCCGGGATGCTAAAACAGAAAACAGGAAAAGCTAAACTAATTCTATAATTTTTCTTCTAAGCAACAGAAAAGGAAAACTCAAAACAGAGGTATGTGACTCTTTGATTCATCCGTCTCATGGTCATCGAAAGAAATATTTCAATGGGGTTGATCAAGTCCTTATGACTAAACTTTCTCGAATCGCAAGAGAGAATGGAGAATTTTTGAATAGCCACTAAGTCACCTCAATGGGGATATGAATCTCCCCAACAAGCAAATCATACTTCATCTTGACACGAGGTATAGGGCATTCAAAGCTCCCAATGAGAATCGATGAAGTCTTTTCGATAGCATTGATGCAATGTACTTGATATCGTTTCTTCGGAAAGTGCACTGTGTGCTCATTACCATTTACATGGAAAGTGACATTGACTTTGTTGCAATCTATAACAGCCACTGCAGTGTTTAAAAAGGGTCTTTCGACGATAGTAGCCATGGCATCGTCCTCAGGAATATCCAAGATAACAAAGTCTGTTAAGATAGTGGTATTAGCAACCACAACAGGCACATCCTCGCAAATGCCGATAGGGAAAGTAGTTGATTTGTCGGCCATTTGCAGAGAAATTTCAGTGGGTGTCAACTTATCCAACTCAAGTCTATGATAAAGAGAGAGCGGCATAACACTAACACCGGCTCCAAGGTCACATAAGGCAGTTCTTACGTAGTTTCCTTTAATGGACAAGGTACAGTGGGCACTCCAGGATCACCCAGTTTCTTAGGAGTTCCACCTTTAAAAGTGTAGTTGGCAAGCATGGTGGAGATCTCAAGATCTGGTATCTTCCGTTTATTAGTCACGATATCTTTCATATACTTGGCATATGGAGACATCTTGAGCATATCAGTTAACCGCATATGCAGGAAGACGGGTCTTATCATCTCAACGAAGCGCTCAAAATCCTCATCATCTTTTTTCTTGGATGGCTTAGGAGGAAAGGGCATAGGTCTCTGAACCCATGGCTCTCTTTCTTTACCATGCTTCCTAGCAGTGAAGTCATTCTTGTCATATTTCTTAGGTTGTGGATTATCAGGATTAACCGTAGGTTCAATCTCCACATCCTCATCATTGATAGTTTGAGCATTATTATGAACATCACTGTCCATATTGTCACCAGGTTCATGTTCATCACCAGATTGTGTTTCTGCATCAACGCAGAAATATCATTAGGTTCTTCAGGTGTGATAGTATTTGGTGAACTGGCGTGCAGGTTTCTATCATCCTTCTTCTTTTCCTTAGGATGACTAGGTGTATCAGCATTGATTCCTTGAGAATCTTGATCAATTCTCTTGGGATGACCTTCACGATACAAAGGTTCCTGAGTCATTTTGCCTCCTCTAGTAATGTCTCTGACAGAGTTGTCATTTAATTCATTGAGCAGGTCATTCTGAGCCTTAAGTACTTGTTCTACCTGAGTAGTAATCATAGAGGCATGTTTACTCAGAAGCTTCAGAGCATTGACATTTCTGTCTACACAAGCACTTAAATGGCTAAGCATACGAGCACTTTGTTCCAAATGTCTGCTAACATAATCATTGAAACTCTGTTGTTTGGCAACAAAGTTGTCAAATTCATCAAAGCATAGGCTAGCTGGTTTATCAAAAGGAATATCACTCTCATCAAACCTACGCAGAGAATTCACTTACACTACCTGTATCGGGTTATCGAGACCGTGGATCTCTTCGATAGGTGGTAGATTCTTGACATCTTCAGATCTAATGCCTTTCTCTTGCATAGATTTCTTGGCTTCTTGCTTATCTTCGGGACTGAGGAATAGAATACCTCGTTTCTTAGGAGTTGGCTTAGGAGGTGGTTCGGGAATATTCCAAGCATTAACGTTGATCAAGAGGTTATTCAGTAGGGTCTCAGCTTGTTCTACAGTTCATTCCCTAAAAACACAACCGACACTACTATCTAGGTGGTCTCTAGAGGCATCGGTAAGTCTGTTATAGAGGATATCAAGTATCTCGTTCTTCTTAAGAGGGTGATCAGGCAAAGCATTTTGTAGCTGGACAAGCCTCCCCCAAGCTTGTGGAAGACTCTCTACTTGGAGTTGAGTAAAGTTGTATATTTCCTGCAAGGCACCTTGCTTCTTATGGGCAGGGAAATATTTCTCATAGAAGTAATAGACCATCTCCTGGGACTACGCACACATCCAGGAGCAAGAGAGGTGAACCAGGCTTTAGCATCATCCTTAAGAGAGAAAGGAAACAACTTAAGGATATAGTAGTGGCGGATCTTCTCCTCATTAGTGAAAAGGTTGGCTATTTTGGATAGTTTGGCAAGATGGGCTATGACCGTCTCAGATTCATAACCGTGAAAAGGATCAGATTCGACTAGAGAGATTATCTCACAGTCGACAGAGAATTGATAATCCTTATCGGTGACAAAGATAGGCGAAGTGGCAAACTTCGGATCATTTCTCATCCTAACTTCCCGAGATTTTTCCTTCCACTTGAGAACTAATTTCTCAGCGTCATAGGCATCCTTACACGCAAGAAAATCCTCACCTATCTCTCCCTCCAGAACGTAACCCTCAAGTATATCAGACAATTCATATCTAGGAGAGCTAGATCTAGCAGGGGCAAAAGCAGGTTCTATCTCAATAGCATCGGCAATTTCAGAAGCATAACGAGCATTGGCAGTAACTCTAGCAATATGAGCATCAAGGAACACTCCTAGTGGAACATCAGACAAAGGAGTATCTCTAGTAGTATCAAGCATAGCATCATCAGGCATAGTAGCATCTCTAGCATCATCAGGCAAAGCAGTATCAAGCATAGCATCTCTAGCAGTATCAAGCATAGCATCTCTAGCAGTAGTATCAAGCATAGCATCATCAGGCATAGTATCAAGCATAGCATCATCAGGCATAGTATCAAGCATAGCATCTCTAGCAGTAGTATCAAGCATAGCATCATCAGGCATAGTATCAAGCATAGCATCATCAGGCATAGTATCAAGCATAGCATCTCTAGCAGTAGTATCAAGCATAGCATCTCTAGCAGTAGTATCACAAGCATCATCAAGCCCAGGCGACATATCAAGATTTCTAGAAGGAGGTGATGTCGCAAACTAACTCATAACTGAAGGTGAATCCAGTGCAGAGCTAGATGGCAATTCCTTACCTCCCCTCGTAGTTGAGGGCAAGACTTTGGTCTTCGGATCATTCAGATTCTTCATAGTGATCAACAGATATAAATCCCAAGTGACCCAGAGAATATAGCAATACCTCCCCGGCAACGGCGCCAAAAAAATGCTGACGTCAACTGTGCTTCCCTGGCAATGGCTCCAGAAAAGGGCTGATCATGCAATCTCTGGCGTTAGCTAGACGAATGCTTATAACAACTAACCTTCTCCTGCAACGGCACCAGAAGAATGCTGATAGCAATCCCCGGCAATGAAACTGGAAGAATGTTGTTGGTGGCCCACCAGCGCGTGGGTTCGCAGCAATTTTCGAGGGTAGAGTATTCGACCCAAATTTGTAGGTAAGCCAGTCATGAGGTGAGAATATACTCTCAAGTATTAGCAGCTGAATTTGTCAGCTTCAACCACACCTGAAAGATTAGTATCTGCAAGCACAATAGTAAAAGCAAAGTAGTATGATAACAAGGGTGTCAGAAACGATCTGTTGACGGCAGACTATTCCTAACGATTGTATCAATGGCGCTTCCGTTGCCGCGTTGACGGAAGTTGTCAATTCCCATCAACGGCCAGCGAACCAACAGTGTACCAGGTAGCAGCAGTGTAATGAGCAATAGCAATTGCAAGGAACAGTAGTAGTGACAGCAGTAGCAAGTAGAAACAGTAGCAAGCGACAGTAGTAGCAACAGTAGCAGCAGAGTAAGACAAGTAACAACAGTAGCAACAGCAGAGCAAGACAAGTAACATCAGTAGCAACAGTAGTAGCAGCTGAGCAAGACAAGTAACAGCAGTAGCAACAGTAGTAGCATCAGAGCAAGACAAGTAACAGTAGTAGCAATAGTAGTAGCAGGAGCAGAGCAAGACAAACTCGTAGGCAATGGGTGGGTGATTTGTTTGGTGCAAGAGTAGGACAAACTCGTAGGCAATGGGTCGGTGATTTGTTTGGATGATATTCATCATGCAATAGCTATAACAGGGAGAGATATGTGACTAGCTCCCGTTCGTCAATGTGATGTAGGCATGCATTCCGTGTGTCGTCATACGTGCTTAGGGAAAAGAACTTGCATGACATCTATTGTCCGTCCCTCCCGTGGCAGCGGGGTCCAAAAGGAAACTATGGGATATTAAGGTTCTCCTTTTAATAAAGAATCGAACCAACGCATTAGCACTTGGTGAACACATGAACTCCTCAAACTATGGTCATCACCGGGAGTGGTTCCAGTTATTGTCACTCCGGGGTTGCCGGATCATAACACATAGTAGGTAACTACAACTTGCAAGATCGGATTTAAAACACACATATATTGGTGGCAACATAATAATTTCAGATCTGAAATCATGGCACTCGAGCCCTAGTGACAAGCATTAAGCATGGCAAAGTAGTAGCAACATCAAATCTCACAACATAGTGGATACTAGGGATCAATCCCCATCAAAACTAACTTGATTACATGATAGATCTCATCCTACTCATCACCGCCCAGCGAGCCTATGAATAGATTACTCACGAACGACGAAGAGCTTCATGGAATTGGAGAGGGAAGAAGGTTGATGATGACGATGGCGACGATTTCCCCTCTGCGAAGCCCAAGACGGACTCCAAATCTGCCCTCCAGATGAAGAACAGGAGGTGGCGGCTCCTCCGTATCGAAAACGTGACGAAAACTTCTCTTTTTTTATTTTTTCTGGGACGAAAGACAACTTATAGAGCTGGAGTTGGGGGCGGCAGGTGCGTGTGGGCCCCACAAGCCTTCCCACCACCACCAGGGGGGTGGTGGCGTAGCAGGGGATTGTGGCCCACTGGCCCACCCACTGAGGTGGATCCTGGCGCAGGTATTTTTGATATTTTCCAAAACTGCTCCCCGTAAATTTTCAGGACATTTGGAGAACTTTGATTTCTGCACAAAAATAACACCAAGGCAATTCTACTGAAAACATCGTCAGTGCAGGTTAGTTCCATTCAAATCATGCGAATTATAGTCCAAAACAAGGGCAAAAGAGTTTGAAAAAGTAGATACGTTGGAGACGTATCAATGGGCTTCCTCAAAATTGCCCTAGGTCTTCGTGAGCAAGCAAGTTGGGTGCACACCCACTAGTTTCTTTTGTGAGCTTTCATACATTTATAAGCTCTAGTGCATCTGTTGCGTGGCAATCCCTACTCAGTCACATTGATATCTATTGATGGGCATCTCCATAGCCCGTTGATACACCTACTTGATGTGAGACTATCTCCTCCTTTTTGTCTTCTCCACAACCACCATATTCTATTCCACCTATAGTGCTATGTCCATGGCTCACGCTCATGTATTGCGTGAAAGTTGAAAAAGTTTGAGAACACTAAAGTATGAAACAATTGCTTGGATAAAACCGGGGTTGTGCATGATTTAAATAGGTTGTGTGGGGAAGATGGAGCATAGCCAGACTATATGATTTTGTAGAGATAACTTTCTTTGGCCATGATATTTTGAGAAGACATGATTGCTTTGTTTGTGTGCTTGAAATATTATTGTCTTTATGTCAAATGATAGACTATTGCTTCGAATCACTCGTGTTTTAGTATTCATGCCATGATTACATTATATGATCAAGATTAAGCTAGGTAGCATTCCACATCAAAAATTATCTTTTTTATCATTTACCTACTCGAGGACGAGCAGGAATTAAGCTTGGGGATGATGATACGTCTCCGTTGTATCTATAATTTTTGATTGTTTCATCCCAATATTCTACAACTTTCATATACTTTTGGCAACTTTTCATACTATTTTTTGGACTAACATATTGATCCAGTGCCCAGTGCCAGTTCCTGTTTGTTGCATGTTTTTTGTTTCGCAAAATATCTATACCAAACGAAGTCCAAACGTAATAAAAACTTACGGGGATTTTTTTTGGAATATTTATGATTTTTGGGAAGAAGAATCAACGCGAGGCGATGCACGAGGGCCCACAAGCCCTGTAGCCGCCACCAGGAGGTACGGTGGCGGCTGGCAGGCTTGTGGCCACTCCTTAAGGCGGTTGGAGCCCTTCTTTCGCCGCAATAAAGATAATATTCGGAAGAAAATCGTGTTAACATTTCAGCCCAATCGGAGTTATGGATCTCCGGGAATTTAAGAAACGGTGAAACGCAGAATCTCGTAGCGCAGAAACAGAAGGACACAGAGAGAGCGATCCAATCTCGGAGGGGCTCTCGCCCCTCCGCCACCATGGAGACCATGGACCAGAGGGGAAACCCTTCTCCCATCTAGGGAGGAGGTCAAGGAAGAAGAAGAAGGAGGGGGGCTCTCTCCCCCTCTCTCCCGGCGGCGCCGGAACGCCGCCCGGGACATCATCGTGTGACGGCGATCTACACCAACACCTCCGTCATCTTCACCAACATCTCCATCATCTTCCCCCATCAATATTCAGCGGTTCACTCTCTCGCAACACGATGTACCCTCTACTTGAACATGGTGCTTTATGCTACATATTATTATCCAATGATGTGTTGCTATCCTATGATGTCTGAGTAGATTATCGTTGTCCTATTGGTGATTGATGAATTGCTATGATTGGTTTCATTTGCTTGTGGTTATGTTGTTGTCCTTTGGTGCCCATCATATGATAGCGCGCGTGGATCACACCATAGGGTAAGTTGTATGTTGATAGGACTATGTATTGGCAGGCAAGAGTGACAGAAGCTTCAAACCTAGCATAGAAATTGATGCATATGGGATTGAAGGGGGACCAATATATCTTATTGCTATGGTTGGGTTTTACCTTAATGAACGTTAGTAGTTGCGGATGCTTGCTAATAGTTCCAATCATAAGTGCATAGAATTCCAAGTAAGGGATGACATGCTAGCAGAGGCCACTCCCACATAATACTTGCTATCGATCTAGTAACGTAGTCAATTGCTTACGGACAATTCTACAACTCCTACCACCACTTTTCCAGACTCGTTAGACACTCGTAGTTATTTCTTTATCTAACCAGCCCCTAGTTTTATTTACGTGTTCTTTACTTTCTTGCAAGCATATCCTATCACACCTACAAAGTACTTCTAGTTTCATACTTGTTCTACGTAAAGCGAACATAAAGTGTGCGTAGAGTTGTATCGGTGCTCGATAGAACTTGAGGGAATATTTGTCCTACCTTTAGCTCCTCGTTGGGTTTGACACTCTTACTTATCGAGAAAGGCTAGAATTGATCCCCTATACTTGTGGGTTATCAAGAGTGACTACAACTTGCAAGATAGGATCAAGAACACACATATATTGGCGACAACATAATAGTTTCAGATCTGAAATCATGGCACTCGGGCCCTAGTGACAAGCATTAAGCATGGCACAGTAGTAGCAACATCAATCTCGGAAGATAGTGGATACTAGGGATCAATCCCCGTCAAAACTACATCGATTACGTGATAGATCTCATCCAACCCATCACCGTCCAACAAGCCTACGATGAGATTACTCACGAACGGTGAAGAGCATCATGGAATTGGCGATGAAGGAAGGTTGATGATGACGATGGCGACAATCTCCCCTCTCCGGAGCCCTGAACAGACTCCAGATCTTCCCTCCAGAGGAAGAACAGGAGGTGGCGGCGCCTCCGTGCGTAAAACGCGATGAACTCTTCTCCTTGATTTTTTTTTCCGGACGGAACGGACTAAATAGAGCTGGATTTGGAGGCGGTGGAGCGTTGTGGGCCCCACAAGCCTGCCTGGCGAAGCCAGGGGGGCCGTGCGTGGTGGGCTTGTGGGCTCACAATTCCACTTCCTCCGCTGATTCGTGCGCCAGTATTTTTCATAAATTCCACAAAAATTCTCCGTAAATTTTCAGGTCATTCCGAGAACTTTTATTTCTCTGCAAAAACAACACCATGGCAATTCTGCTAAAAACAGCGTTAGTCCGGGTTAGTTCCAATCAAATGATGCAAATTAGAGTCCAAAACAAGGGCAAATGAGTTCGGAAAAGTAGATACGACGGAGACGTATCACCCACGAGGCGCCCCCCGACCGCGCCTGGCAGGCTTGTGGGGCCCACGTTGCACCACCGCCTCCAATCTCAGCTCTATTTAGTCCCTTTCGTCCGGAAAAAAAATCAGGGAGAAGAGTTCATCGAGTTTTACGATACGGAGGCGCCGCCACCTCCTGTTCTTCCTCTGGAAGGCAGATCTGGAGTCCGTTCTGGGCTCCGGAGAGGGGAGATCGTCGCTATCGTCATCACCAACCTTCCTTCATAGCCAATTCCATGATGCTCTTCACCGTTCGTGAGTAATCTCATCGTAGGCTTGCTGTACGGTGATGGGTTGGATGAGATCTATCATGTAATCGAGTTAGTTTTGACGGGGATTGATCCCTAGTATCCACTATGTTCTGAGATTGATCTTGCTACTACTTTTCCATGCTTAATGCTTGTCACTAGGGCCCGAGTGCCATGATTTCAGATATGAACCTATTATATTGTCGCCAATATATCTGTGTTCTTGATCCTATCTTGCAAGTTGTAGTCACCTACTATGTGTTATGACCCAGCAACCCCGGAGTGACAATAGCCGGAACCACTCCCGGAGATGTGCATAGTTTGAGGAGTTCATGTATTCACCAAGTGTTAATGCATTGGACCGGTTCTTTATTAAAAGTAGAACCTTAATATCTCGTAGTTTCCATTAGGACCCCGCTGCGACGGGAGGGATGGACAATAGATGTCATGCAAGTTCTTTTCCCTAAGCACGTATGACTACATACATGCCTACATTACATTGATGAACTCGAGCTAGTTACATATCTCTAAGTGTTATAACTGTTGCATGATGAATAACATCCGGCATAATCATCCATCACCGATCCAATGCCTACGAGTCTTTCCTACTGGTCCTTGCTACGTAACTTTGCTGCTACTGCTATCACGACTGCTACTATTACTCTGTTGCTACTGTTGTTACATTGCTACTACTGCTGTCACTTTGCTGCTACTAGTTACTGTCGCTACTGCCGCTATCATACTACTCTACTACTGATACTTTGCTGCAGATACTAAATCTTTCACGTGTGGTTGAATTGACAAGTCGACTGCTAATACTTGAGAATATTCTTTGGCTTCCCCTTGTGTCAAATCAGTAAATTTGGGTTGAATACTCTACCCTCGAAAACTGTTGCGATCCCCTATACTTGTGGGTTATCACCGGCCAAGGAGGTGGAGGAGTCCACCTCCAATCCTAGTACAACTAGGATTGGAAGGTGGAGTCCTTCCCTTCCTTCCCACCTTTTTTCTCTTTTCTCTTTGATTTACTATCTCCTGCGCATAGGGCCCTTTTGGGCCGTGCCACCATCCCACCAAAGGCTGGTGCGGCACCCCTAAGGCCTATGGGATTCCCCGGGTGGGCTTTCCACTGTCGGTGAACATCCAGAACCCATTCGTCACTCCCAGTACATTCCCAGTAATGCTCAAAAACTTTCCGGTAACCAAATGAGGTCATCCTATATATCAATCTTCGTCTTCGGACCATTTCGGAAACCCTCGTGATGTCCGTGATCTCATCCGGGACTCCGAACTACATTTGGTAATCATGCATATAACTCATCTATACTAAAACATCGCGAACCTTAAGTGTGCAGACCCTGCGGGTTCAAGAACTATGTAGACATGCCCCGAGGTACTCCTCGGTCAATATCCAATAGCGGGACCTGGATACCCTTATTGGAACCTACATATTCTCCGAAGATCTAATCGGTTGAACCTCAGTGTCAAGGATTCATATAATCCCGTATGTCATTCCCTTTGTCCTTCGGTATGTTACTTGCCCGAGATTCGATCGTCGGTATCCACATATCTATTTCAATCTCGTTACAGCAAGTCTCTTTACTCGTTCCGTAATACAAGATCCCGTGACTTACACTAAGTCACATTGCTTGCAAGGCTTGTGTGTGATGTTGTATTACCGAGTGGGCCCCGAGATACCTCTCCGTCACACGGAGTGACAAATCCCAGTCTTGATCCATACCAACTCAACGGACACCTTCGGAGATACCTGTAGAGAACCTTTATAGTCACCCAGTTACATTGTGACGTTTGATACACAAAAGGCATTCCTCCGGTGCCAGTGAGTTATATGATCTCATGGTCATAGGAACAAATACTTGACACGCAGAAAACAATAGCAATGAAAGGACACGATCAATATGCTAGGTATATAATTTGGGTCTTGTCCATGACATGATTCTCCTAATGATGTGATCCCGTTATCAAGTGACAACACTTGCCTATGATCAGGAAACCTTGACCATCTTTTATCGACGAACTAGTCCACTAGAGGCTTACTAGGGACAGTGTCTTGTCTATGTATCCACACATGTATTTGAGTTTCCAATCAATACAATTCTAGCATGGATAATAAACGATTATTATGAACAAGGAAATATAATAATAACTAATTTATTATTGCCTCTAGGGCATATTTCCAATAGTCTCCCACTTGCACTAGAGTCAATAATCTAGTTCACATCACCATGTGATTTCAACGAATCGAACAGCCATATAGTTCTGGGGTCTGATCTCTCTTGCTCGTGAGAGAGGTTTTTAGTCAATGATTCTGAAACATTCAGATCCGTGTGTGCTTTACAAATCTTTATGTCATCTAACAGATGTTGTTACTACGTGCTATTCGGAAATACTCCAAATATCTACTCTACTATGCGAATCCATTTTACTACTCATAGTCATTCGGATTAGTGTCAAAGCCTTCATCGACGTAACCATTTATGACGAACTCTTTAACCACCTCCATAATCGAGAAAAATTCCTTATTCCATTAGTTACTAAGGATAACTTTGACCGCTGTTCAATGATTCAAACATGGATCACTCTCTGTACCTCTTAACAGACTTGTGGCAAGGCACGCATTAGGTGTGGTACACAACATGGCATACTGTAGAGTCTATGGCTAACGCATAGGGGACGACCTTCGTCCTTTCTCTTTCTTCTGTCGTGGTCGGGCTTTTGAGCCTTACTCATATTCACACCTTACAACACAGCCAAGAACTCTTTCTTTGTTGATCTATTTTTTGAACTCCTTCAAAAACTTGTCAAGGCATGCATTTCATTTGAAAGTTATGTTTAGCATTTTGATCTATCTCCATCGATCTTGATGCTCAATGTTCAAGTAGCTCTATCCAGGTCTTCCTTTGAAAAACCCCTTTCAAACAACCTTTATGCTTTAGAGAAATTCTACATTACTTCCGATCGACAATATGTCAACCACATATACTTATCAGAAATTCTATAGTGCTCCCACTCACTAGTAGAAAAAGGGGCTTCCGTCCCAGCTCAATTTACACATTAGTCCCGGTTCCATTACGAACCGGGACTAATGTTAGCATTAGTCCCGGTTCGAAGGACAAGGGCGCCGGCCGGTCATTAGTCCCGGTTCAAAAGGGACCTTTAGTCCCGGTTCATGTCTCGAACCGGGACTAAAGGTTTGGAGGCTTTAGTCCTGGTTCGTGTCTTGAACCGGGACTAAAGGGTGGACCTTTAGTCCCGGTTCGAGACACGAACCGGGACTAAAGGGGTTTTGTATTTTTATTTGTTCCTGTTTTTAAATTTTATTTCTGTTTGTAGTTTCTGTTTTAAATTGCTTATATCTTTTAGGATATTTAATTTTTTGTAGTGATTCTTTTTGCATTAGATTCAACATTTTGTCTAGTTTCGGTTTGTGCAATTAGTTTTTAAATTTGAATGGTTTAAATTTGAATTTGTTCAAATTTGCTTCAAACCCAAATTGTGAATAACTTGAGTTTACAAATAGTTTTTAATTTAATTCTTTTTTCTCCTAGTCATCTGTTAGATTGTTATCATAGTAAGATTTATTTGGTTATTTTTAGAATAATTTAAATTTGGATTTTAATTAAAACAATATTGTTTTGCTTATATAGTTGTTTTAGTCATTTAATTGTTGTTTTTTATTATTTTTAGTTAGTACTTTCTGTAGATTTTAAAATGTTATGGTATGGTGCATATTGAATGCATAAAAAGTCTGGAATTAAAATCATTTTTATAAAATGCCTTTGTAGCAGATGGGTTTTCGTCTGAAACCTTGATACTTCGAAGGATGATCCAGTTTGTACACGAAGTGCATCCAGTTTTTATCGTAACTCTCTCAACTTTTTAGCACATGCCATGTGGGTGAAACTACGATACCATGCCAACTTTCAACCTTTATAGAGTTCATTTGTAGTGCTTTTCAATTTCAGGGTCAATTAGCTCAAAAAAGTAAGTAAATGCATGAAAAATACCAAATGAAGTCAGAAAATATTGAAAATTTATGATGTGGCTTTAAATGGTGTATTTTAAACACACAAAAAGTATGGAGTTCAAATAAGTTCAAAAAAATAAAATCCCTTTGCAATAGATGAGTTTTCGTTCGAAACCCTGATACTTCGAAAGAGATTATTCATTTTGTACACGAAGTGCATCCAGTTGTTGACGTAACCCTCAGAACTTTTTAGCACATGCTATGTGGGAGAAATGATGATACGATGCCAAGTTTCAACCTTTTCAGAGTTCATTTGTCGGGCTTTTCAATTTCAAGGTCATTTAGGTCAAAAAATCATTAAATGCATAAAAATAGCAAATGAAGTTATAAAGGGTCGAAAGTTAGGATGTGGTTTTGAATGAATGCACAAAATTCATAAAATGTCTCAAGTTGAAATAAGTAAAAAATAAAATATCTTTCTAGCAGATGGGTTTTCGTCCGAAACCGTGATACTTCGAAGGAGATGGTCCAGTTTGTACACGAAGTGCATCCAGTTTTTGTCGTAACCCTCTCAACTTTTTAGCACAAGCTATGTGGATGAAATGATGATACCATGCCAAGTTTCAACATTTTCAGAGTTCATTATAGTTCTTTTCAATTTCAGGGTCATTTAGCTCAACATAGCAAATAAAGTTAGAAAGTGTTAACTCTGGCTTTGTTATCCTTAGTTGTGATTCTGGCGGGGACGGTGCTAGCAAATGTAGTCGACGGGTATGATTGGACTCTTGGCTAAAGGGGAATTCTGAAATTTTCAAACTCCACCCTCCCTGGACCGTCTTTTTTTAGTTTTGTAGAAAATAAACAAAAATGCTAAAATCTTCAAAAAATAAAATCCTTTGAGATGTAATTAGGTTTTAGTGCCTAGTTGGTATACAAATTTTGAGATATGAATTTTGACCGTTTTTTCAAAAAAGGGAAAAATGTAAAACGACCATAACTTTTGCATACGACGTCAAAAAAGTTTAATATATCAAAAAGAACTAGAGAAAATTGGGAATCGATTTCACCGGGGCTTGCCCGGTGAAGTTTTCTCAGATGCTCAAAATTCCAAATGTAAAAAAAGTTATGGCAAAAAGAAGTTTTTTCCACAAAAATAAGAAATAATAATTTTATTTAAAATCTTTAGGTTGTTTTCATTGAAATTCACTATTATTATTACTTATTTTGTTTATTTTACTAATTGTTTGAATTCAAAAAATTAAATCATGTGACATGACATCAAACCCTAGGTTGTTTAGGATTGATAGCTTACTATTGTCAGGAGAACAACAAGTGCAGACTTGGCAACTAGGGGCGATAGAACCAGGAAGTTAAGCATGCTCGGGCTGAAGGAGTGAAAGGATGGGTGACCGGCCGAGAAGTTAGACGATTTCAAATGAGTAATCTACGCTAGAGCAGTGAGGATGGGTGATTAGAGATTAAATTGTCAAATAAGTCAAAGGTTTAAAAATTGAAATAAAACATAAAAAAAATCGAAGAATATTCAAAAAGAGGATTTGAAAAATAAATTAAAAAGGTACCTTTTTGGGTCAAACAAACAAAATAAACAGACGGATCCTTTAGTCCCGGTCCGTGTTAAGACCCGTGACTAAAGGGCCTGCCCCTAAGGGCGCTCCGAGGCGCCCACGTGGAGCACCTTTGGTCCCGGCTTGGAACAGGGCTGGGACTAAAGGTTAGGCCTTTAGTCCCGCCTCTTTGGTCCCGGTTGGTGAACCGGGACTAAAGCCCCTTACGGGCCGGGACTATAGGCCCTCTCCCCACTAGTGACTCACTTCTTTGGAAATACAAGTTTCTCATAAACCTTGCACAAACCGAAAAGCTTTGATCATCTCATCAAAGCGTATATTCCAACTCCGAGATGCTTGCACCAGTCCATAAAAGTATTGCTGGAGCTTGCATACTTGTTAGTATTCTTAGGACCGACAAAACCTTTTGATTGTATCACATACAATCTTTCCTCAAGGAAACCGTCGAGGAAACAATTTTTGTCTTCCTATGTGCAATATTTCAGAAATAATGGAGCAACTACTAACATAATTCCAACAGACTTTTAGCATCGCTACGAGTGAGAAAGTCACATCATAGTCAACTCTTTGATCTTGTCGAAAACATCTTTGCGACAAGTCGAGCTTTTCTTAATAGTGACTTATCACCATCATCGTCTGTCTTCCCTTTTAAAGATCCATCTTCACTCAATAGTCCTACGACCAGCAAGTAGTTCATCCAAGTCTACACTTTGTTTTCATACTTGGATCCTCTCTCGGATTTCATGACCTCCAGTCATTTGTCGGAATCCGGGCCCACCATCACTTCTTCATAGCTCGTAGGTTCATTGTTTTTCAACAAAATGACCTCCAAGACAGGTTTACAGTACCACTCTGCAGCAGTACGCGACCTTGTCGACCTACGAGGTTTGTAGTAACTTGATCCGAAACTCAATGATCACCATCATCAGTTTTCTATTTCAATTGGTGTAGGCCCCACAGGAACAACTTCCTGCGCCCTGCTACACACTGGTTGAAGTGACGATTCAGTAACCTCATCAAGTTCCACCACCCTCCCACTCAATTCTTTCGAGAGAAACCTTTCCTTGAGAAAGGACCCGTTTCTAGAAACAAACAATTTGCTTCCGGATCTTAGATAGGAGATGTATCCAACTGTTTTGGATATCCTATGAAGATGCATTTATTTGCTTTGGGTTCGAGCTTTATCAGACTGAAACTTTTTCACATAAGCATCACAGCCCCAAACTTTCAAGAAACGACAACTTATGCTTCTCCAAACCATAGTCTATATTGTGTCATCTCAACGGAAATACGCGGTGCCCTATTTAAAGTGAATGTGGTTGTCTCTAATGTATAACCCATAAACGATAGTGGTAATTCGATAAGAGACATCATAGTATGAACCATATCAAATAGGGCGTGGCTATGATGTTCAGACACATCATCACAATATGGTGTTTCAGGTGGCATGAACTGCGAAACAATTTTCACTTTGTCTTAACTGCGTACCAAAAACTCGTAACTCGGATATTCATCTCTATGATCATATCGTAGCCAGTTTATCTTCTTGTCACGACGATCTTCACTCTGAAATTGCTTTGAACTTTTCAATATTTCAGACTTTTGATTCATCAAGTAAATGCTCCTGTATCTACTCAAATCGTCAGTAAAGTAAGAACATAACGATATCCACTGCGTGCCTTAGCACTCATTGGACTGCACACATCAAAAATGCATTACTCCCAACCAATTACTCTCTTGTTTTATGTGGCATGTTTTGCATGTCTCAAGTGATTCAAAATCAAGTGAGTCCAAACGATCCATTTCTATGGAGTTTCTTCATGCATTTTATACCAACAGGTATGGTTTGCATGTCCCAAACGTTTAAAAAATGAGTGAGTACAAAGATCCATCGACATGGAGCTTTTTCATGCATTTTATACCAACATGACTCAAGTGGAAGTGCCACAACTAAGTGCTACTATCATTATTACTTTGTATCTTTTGGCACCAATATTATGAACATGTGTAACACTACGATCGAGATTCAATAAACCATCGAGGGTAATTATTCAAGCAAATAGAATAACTATTATTCTCTTTAAATGAATAATCGTATTACAATAAACACGATCCAATCATGTTCATGCTCAACACAAACATCAAATAACAATTATTTAGGTTTTACCACCAAGCCCGATGATAAAGGGAGCGTGCGATGTTTGATCACATCAACCTTGGAAACACTCCCAACACATATCGTCACCTTGCCTCTAGCTAATCTCCATTAATACCGTAGCATTCATTTCGAGTTACTAATCACTTAGCAACTGAACCGGTATACAATACCTTCGTGCTACTAGGAGTACCAGTAAAGCACACATCAATATCATGTATATCAAATATACTTCTGTCGACTTTGCCAGCCTTCTTACCTACCAAGTATCTAGGGTAGCTCTGCCTCAGTGACCTTTCCCCTCATAAAAAAAGCACTTAGTCTCGGGTTTGGGTTCAATCATGGGATTCTTCATTAGAGCAGCAGCTGGTTTGCCGTTCCATGAAGTATCCCTTCTAGCCCTTGCCCTTCTTGAAACTAGTGGTTTTACTAACCATCAAAAATTGATGCTCGTTCTTGATTTCTACTTTTGCAGTGTCAAACATTGCGAATCACTCAAGGATCATCATATCTATCCTTGATTTGTTTATAGTTCATCACGAAGCTCTAGCAGCTTAGTGGCAGTGATTTTGGAGAACCATCACTATCTCATCTGGAAGATTAACTTCCACTTGATTCAAGCGATTCTTGTACTCAGAGAATCTGAGAACATGCTCAATGATTTGAGCTTTTCTACTTTACTTTGTAGGCAAAGAATCTTGCCGGAGGTCTTGTACCTCTCAACGAGGGCACGAGCATGAAATCTCAATTTCATCCCTTTGAACATCTCCTATGTTCTGCGACATTTTCAAAACGTCTTCGGCGCCTTGCTTCTAAGCCATTAAATATTGCGCACTGAACTATCATGTATGCATCAAAGAAGTGTATGTTTAGATGTTCGAAACATCCACAGACGACGCCCGAGGTGCAACACATCGAGTGGTGCATTAAGGACATAAGCCTTCTGCGCAGTAATGAGGACAATCCTCAGTTTTACGGACTCAGTCCGCAAAGTTGCTACTATCAACTTTCAACTAAATTTTCTCTAGGAACATATAAAAACAGTAGAGCTATAGCGCAAGATACATCGTAATTCGCAAATACCATTAAACTATGTTCATGATAATTAGTTCAACTAATCATATTACTTAAGAACTCCCACTCAAAAAGTACATCTCTCTAGTCATTTGAGTGGTACATGATCCAAATCCATTATCTCAAGTCCGATCATCACGTGAGTCGAGAATAGTTTCAGTGGTAAGCATCTCTATGCTAATCATATCAACTATATGATTCATGCTCTACTTTTCGATCTCATGTGTTCCAAGGCAATGTTTGCACATGCTAGGCTCGTCAAGCTTAACCCGAGTGTTCCGCGTGTGCAACTGTTTTGCACCCGTTGTATGTGAACGTTGAGTCTATCACACCCGATCATCACGTGGTGTCTCGAAATGATGAACTGTCGCAACGGTGCACAGTCGGGGAGAACACAATTTCGTCTTGAAATTTTAGTGAGAGATCACCTCAGAATGCTATCGTCGTTCGAAGCAAAATAAGGTGCATAAAAGGATTAACATCACATGCAATTCATAAGTGACATGATATGGCCATCATCATGTGCTTCTTGATCTCCATCACCAAAGCACCAACACGATCTTCTTGTCACCGGCGCAACACCATGATCTCCATCAACGTGTCGCCATCGGGGTTGTTGTGCTACTCATGCTATTACTACTAAAGCTACGTCCTAGCAATATAGTAAACGCATCTGCAAACACAAACGTTAGTTTAAATACAACCCTATGGCTCCTGCCGGTTGCCGTACCATCGACGTGCAAGTCGATATTAACTATTACAACATGATCATCTCATACGTCCAATATATCATATCACGTCATTGGCCATATCATATCACAAGCATACCCTGCAAAACACAAGTTAGATGTCCCCTAATTGTTGTTGCATGTTTTACGTGGTTGCAATGGGTATCTAGTAGATCGCATCTTACTTATGCAAAGACCACAACGGAGATGTGCAAATTGCTATTTAACCTCTCCAAGGACCGCCTCGGTCAAAACCAATTCAACTAAAGTTGAAGAAACAGACACCCGCCAGTCATCTGTTGGGTAACGTAGCATAAATTAAAAAAAATTCCTACGCATATTCAGATCTTCCTATGGAGAGACCATCAACGAGAGAGGGATGAGTGCATCTTCATACCTTTGAAGATCGCTAAGAGGAAACGGCACCTCCGTGTTCAACACACGTGCAGCTCGGTGACGTCTCCCGCACCTTGATCCAGCAAGGAGGAGGCAGAGGTTGGGGAAGATCTCCGTCAGCACGAAGGCCTGGTGTCGATGGAGAGACGAGGTCTCCCGACAGGGCTTCGCCAAGCACCGGCACAGAGGAGGAGAAGGAAGAGCAGGGCTGCGCCGAGGGAGAGGAAGATTGGTGTCTCCAACAGCCCAAAGTGCCCAATATATATAGAGGGAGGGAGGGGTTGTGCCCCCTTGAGGGCTTCCCTCTCCTCGGAGGGGCGGCAACCCTAGATGGGGAGGAGGTGCGGCGGCCAGGAGGGGAGGAGGGGTGGCGCACCATTCTGGTGGGCCTTAGGCCCACCTGCGCTACGGTTTCCCCCCTCTCCCCTCTTCTTGCGCCATGGGCTGAGTGTGGGGGGCCGCACTAGCCCACCTAGGGGCTATTTCCCTCCCGCACTTGGCCCATCTAGCCTCCCGGGGTGGTGGCCCCCTTCTGGTGAACCCCTAGGGACACTTCCGATGGTCCCGGTGGTCCCGGTACGTTACCGGCGATGCCCGAAACACTTCCGGTGTCTAAAACCATCTGTCCTATATATCAATCTTTACCTCCGGACCATTCCGGAGCTCCTCGTGAGTTCCGATATCTCATCCGGGACTCCGAACAACTTTCGATAACCTCGTATAACAGTTCCCTATAACCCTAGCGTCATCGAACCATAAATGTGTAGACCCTATGTGTATTTTATCTATGAGACTTATGTGTATTTTATCTATGAGACATATTCCTATCTATTTCTATGCTCAGTTGGTTCATCGTGGATAACACATATACTACCAATAACTTGAGATTACAAACAAAGTAAGATTCCGGAGATACATAAAATAAGATACATGAAATAAGATACATAAAATAAGATACATTAAGATGTAGAGTTCATACAAGAACTACATAAAGTCGTCGTCATCCTTCGATGATGCAGAGCTCTGGCCCTTCGACGAAGCGGTACTCTTGGCACTCGTTGATGTTGCCCTCTTGTCCATGTTACTCGGCATGAAGATATTGTCTTCGTCCTCGCTATCGTCAATCCATAAAAAGGGATGTTTTACTCCACCTCCACCGCGTATGTGCTGGCCTTTCTTCTTCCACCTTTCATTCAACCGCAGAAGTTCCTTCCGAATTTCCTCTTATGTCCTTGTAGGACACCCTTCCTAGCTAATGCATGAGCAACCTCATTCACTAGCGTGTCCTTACTGATGAGTTTGTCCCATGAAACTATTCTATTGTCTATCTTGAAATTGCTAGCCAAGCGTAGAAGACACTTCGACGTACCACTGTGAAAACTACGATCGAAAGGATAATGAGACATTTTGAGCAAACTCCTTACCAACCTTGCTGTGGAGAGGGTCTTATAGGTGCCGAAGAGGAGGAAATAAATGGCGGGAAAGCGAGGCGGGAACAAAATGGCGGGAAAGCAAGGCGGGAACAAAAATGCTCAGTTGGTTCTCCGTGGATAACACATATACTACCAATAACTTGAGATTACAGGAAGAACTAAGATAGACCTTGCAGGAATTAAAATACAACTTGCTGAAATTAAGATACAACATGCTGACACAACTTGCTGAAATTAAGATACAACTTGCTGAAATTATAATAAATCTACTGAGTCCAGCATGGATATTTCCCTTTTCCATCACCGACTTCTTCTGCTGCTTTGGCCGCACGAGCCCTTTCTCTCTTTCTCTCCCTCTCAGCTTCACGGGCATGTTCCCGCTGTCTGTAAACCTCCTCCAACCGAAGTATCTCTTCTTGGTTCTTCCTTATCATCTCATCAATAAAAGCCCTCTGCTCCAGACAGTAATCTTCCCACTCTTTCTTCTGTTGTGCTTTCTCCTCTGCTTCAGCCTTCGGGCGGCGCTCTTCCAAGTCCAAGCTAGCCCATGCACGGCGACCTCTTTCACGAATCTCGGTCACCGCCCAGTCCGGCATTTCCGTGTCAATCCAACGATAGTACATGCAAGAGGAGGAGGAGACTACAAAATACATATATAAATATCAAGTAAACAATAATATCAACAACATATTTACTCTGGATAACTTGAGCATACCGGAGGCCTGAGGTACGCAGAAATAGATTCGGGCGGATCAGATTCATAATTGGCGCACATGAAAAACTTCATGCCCAACCAATCTGAAAAATCCGTCACCTCCTTCACCTTGGAGAGATCACCGCACCCACATCGAACTGCTTCCACACCCCGAGGCAAACTCGCACTCTGCATTTTCTTAGGCCTGATGCTCTGATCCGAGCAAGGCAAACTCATATTCACTGGATGATGGAGGATGGAAGGCAGTGCTAGTGTTCTCAAGTGAGGCTGGATGATGGAGGAAGGCAGTCCAATGCCTCCTTTTATAGACTTAGATGACCAGGAATATGGCGGGAAAACGAGGAGGGAAATGAGGCGGGAAATAAGAGGGTAAATAATTGGTGGGAAAGGTGCCGGGAAACGAAACGGGCAAAATTTAGCGGGAAAGGTGGTGCAAAAAATCGGCTTCCCCAAGGCCGAGTGGCAGTGGCCGACCACTAATCGGCCTCCACGTGGCCGAGAGCACCCTGTCGGCTTTGGTGAGGCCGACAGCCCCCTGTCGGCCGCAGCAACGCCGACAACCTCCAGTCGGCCACAAGGTCGCCGAGGCAGGTATATTTTTCGAATTTTTGTATTTGGGGCATTATTTTTCAAAAAGAATAAAAACAATGCAATATTTAAAAAAAATTAGCGACAAAGAATGCCAAGCATTCCTGGATAGGCTCATCAAAAAGTTCGATGGAGGAGGTAATTAAAATCACTACTATTACTTCTTGTACAACTAAGAACTAACATGATCGAATGCAAACTTAGGTGACTGGTTCCATGTAGTCTCCTCAATTGGTCAATAGCAAAAAGAATTTTACCAAGACAACATTGGTCAATACTAACATTGCAATTCATATAAATTTCCTTTCTTTTTCACTAGTGCCATGTAGCCACTCTATGGATACTTTTGAGCAAGTATGGGTGGTGGATCGGCTGATGCATCTCGGGATATCAAGGCACTTTACAAGTGAAATTGATCGGTTCTTAGAGTTTATTTACAGGTAACATACGCAACCTCCATCTAATTGGAAATATATTACGTCATAATATACTCCCTTCAGTACCAAATTTGAACAGAAAAAATTGTCTTATATTTTGGTACAGAGGTAGTATCTAAATATTAATTGTGTTTTTAAAATGGAATGCTACTAGAGTTGTGTTTTCCTTTAAGTGTGATAGAGTACTAGTTTGAGACCAGGGGTATATCTTCACTTTGAACAGGCGGTGGACTCAGAAGGGATTGGCTCATAACGTGCACTACCCAATCGCGGATATTGATGACACGGCCATGGGTTTCCGTCTCCTCCGTCAGCATGGATACGACGTCAATCCATGTAACTAATATTTTTAGTCAGATTTAGTCAGATATAAGCTAGATTCAAAGTTTGAGAAGCGCGTTGGCATGCATGCTGGATCGAGTTTTACTAATGCGCGTCCACAATGCAGCTGTGTTTAAGCAGTTTGAGAAGGATGGCAGGTTCGTCTGCTTCCCCATGGAGACCAACCACGCTTCTGTTACCCCAATGCACAACACTTACCGTGCATCTCAGTTCATGTTCCCTGGTGACAACGACGTCCTGGCAAGGGCTGGGCACTATTGTCGTGCATTCCTCCAAGAGAGACAAGCCTCCAACGATCTGTACGACAAGTGGATCATCACCAAGGACTTTCCTGGCGAGGTATGTGCCAACCCGGCTACTAGTTAGTTTCCATGGTTGAGAACAGAGTATTGAGCAGTTCTTCATGCAAAATCAGGTCGGGTACACACTGAACTTCCCGTGGAAAGCAAGTTTACCATGAATTAAAACAAGGATGTATCTGGATCAGTACGGTGGGAACACCGATGTCTGGATTGCCAAGGTCCTCTACAGGTAAAGAAAATTAGATAACCAAATTATCCTTCGTTAATTAGAATAACTCTCCAACATCTCTATATTATTCCCCATCAATAATATGTCATCCACATATAGTATGAGGAAAGCTACTGAGCTCCCACTCACTTTCTTATACAGACAGGCTTCTCCGTAAACCTGTATGAACCCAAACGCTTTAATCATATCATTAAAGCGCATGTTCCAACTCCGAGATGCTTGCACCAGCCCATAGATGGAGCATTGGAGATTGCACACTTTGTTAGCACCCTTAGGATCGACAAAACCTTCTGGTTGCATCATATACAACTCTTTCTTAAGATTTCCGTTAAGGAACGCTGTTTTGACGTCCATTTACCAAATTTCATAATCATAAAAGGCGGCAATTGCTAACATGATTCAGACTGATTTCAGCTTCGCTATGGGAGAGAAACTCTCCTCGTAGTAAATTCCTTGAATTTGTCAAAAACCCTTTGCGACAAGTCGAGCTTTATAAACTGTTACATTACCGTTTGCATCAGTCTTCTTCTTGAAGATCCATTTATTTTCTATGGCTCGCCGGTCATCGAGCAAGTCCACCAAAGTCCATACTTTGTTCTCATACATGGATCCTATCTTGGATTTCATAGCTTCAAGCCATTTGTTGGAATCCGGGCCCGCCATCGCTTCTTCATAGTTCGAAGGTTCACCGTTGTCTAACAACATGATTTCCATCACAGGGTTGCCATACCACTTTGGTGCGGAGCGTGCCCTTGTGGACCTTCGCGGTTCAGTAGTAACTTGATCTGAAGCTTTATGATCATTATCATTAACTTCCTCTTCAGTTGGTGCAGGCGCCACAGGAACAATTTCCCGCGCCGCGCTACTTTCCTGTTCGAGAGGGGGTGTAATTACCTCATCAAGTTCTACTTTCCTCCCACTTACTTCTTTCGAGAGAAATTCTTTCTCTAGAAAGGATCCCTTGTTGGCAACAAAGGTTTTACCTTCGGATCTAAGGTAGAAGGTATACCCAATAGTTTCCTTAGGGTATCCTATGAATACGCATTTCTCTACTTTGGGGTCGAGCTTTTCTGGTTGAAGTTTCTTCACATAAGCATCGCAGCCCCAAACTTGAAGAAACGACAACTTAGGTTTCTTGCCAAACCATAGTTCATACGGTGTCGTCTCAAGGGATTTAGACGGTGCCCTATTTAAAGTGAATGCTGCAGTTTCTAATGCGTATCCCCAAAATGATAGAGGTAAGTTGGTAAGAGACATCATAGATCGTACCATATCTAATAAAGTGCGATTACGACGTTTAGACACTCCGTTGCGTTGCGGTGTGCCAGGCGGCGTCAGTTGTGAAACGATTCCACACTTCCTTAGGTGTGTGCCAAACTCGTGACTCAAATATTCTCCTCCACGATCAGATCATAGACACTTAATTTTTCTGTCAAGTTGATTCTCGACCTCACTCTGAAATTCCTTGAACTTTTCAAACGTCTCAAATTTGTGCTTCATCAAGTAGATATACCCATACCTACTCAAATCATCGGTGAGAGTGAGAACATAATGATAGCCACCGCGAGCTCCAACGTTCATTGGACCACACACATCAGTATGTATTATTTCCAATAAGTCGGTTGCTCTCTCCATTATTCCTGAGAATGGAGTCTTAGTCATCTTGCCCATGAGGCACGGTTCGCATGTGTCAAATGATTCAAAGTCAAGAGACTCTAATAGTCCAACAGTATGGAGCTTCTTCATGCGCTTAACACCGATATGACCAAGGCGGCAGTGCCACAAGTATGTGGGACTATCATTATCAACTTTACATCTTTTGGTACTCACACTATGAATATGTGTAACATCACGATCGAGATTCATCAAGAATAAACCATTCACCAGTGGAGCATGACCATAAAACTTATCACTCATATAAATAGAACATCCATTATTCTCTGACTTAAATGAGTAGCCGTCTCGCATTAAGCAAGACACTGATACAATATTCATGCTCAAAGCTCGTACTAAATAACAATTATTAAGGTTTAAAACTAATCCCGACGGTAGATGTAGAGGTAGCATGCCGACGGCGATCACATCGACCTTGGAGCAATTCCCGACGCGCATCGTCACCTGTCCTTGGCCAGTCTCCGCTTATTCCGCAGTTTCTGCTTTGAGTTGCAAATGTGAGCAACAGCACCGGTATCAAATACCCAAGAGGTATTACGAGCGCTGGTAAGGTACACATCAATAACATGTATATCACATATACCTTTAACGTTGCCAGCCTTCTTGTCCACTAAGTATTTGGGGCAGTTCCGCTTCCAGTGACCCTTTCCCTTGCAATAGAAGCACTCAGTCTCAGGCTTGGGTCCATTCTTTTTCTTCTTCCGGGCATCTTGCTTACCGGGCGCGGCAACGCTTTGCAGTCTTTCTTGAAGTTCTTCTTACCCTTGCCCTTCTTGAAACTAGTTGTCTTGTTGACCATCAACACTTGATGCTCTTTCTTGATTTCTACTTCTGCAGACTTGAGCATCGAGTACAACTCGGGAATGGTCTTCTCCATCCCTTGTATGTTGTAGTTCAGCACAAAACCTTTGTAGCTTGGTGGGAGAGACTGGAGGATTCTGTCAATTATAGCATCATCTGGAAGTTCGACTCCAAGTGAAGTCAGACGACCGAGTAACCCACACATTTTGAGTATGTGCTCACTGACAGAACTGTTTTCCCTATTTTACAGCTAAAGAACTTGTCGGGGACTTCATATCTCTCGACACAGGCATGAGCTTGAAAAACTAGCTTCGGCTCTTGGAACATCTCATATGCACCGTGTTGCTCAAAACGCCTTTGGAGCCCCGTTTCCGAACTGTATAACATGCCACACCTAACCTGAGAGTAGTCATCACTCCGCGTTTGCGAGACGTTCAGAATATCCTGGCCTGTTGCGAGACGTTGCCATCTACAATATTTAGAAAGACAACTTTTAGACTAAGTTCATGACAATTAAGTTCATGACAATTAAGTTCATTTAATCAAATTAAGTATGAACTCCCACTTAAATCGACATCCCTCTAGTCATCTAAGTGATACATGATCCATGTTGACTAACCCGTATCCGATCATAATATGAGACGGACTAGTCACCATGGCCAGCAACTTCATGCTGATCGTATTCAACCATATGACTCATGTTCGACCTTTCGGTCTCTTGTATTCGAGGTCATGTCTGTACTGTTGGAAATATGCCCTAGAGGCAATAATAAATTAGTTATTATTATATTTCTTAGTTCATGATAATCGTTTATTATCCATGCTATAATTGTATTGATTGGAAACACAATACTTGTGTGGATACATAGACAAAACACTGTCCCTAGTAAGCCTCTAGTTGACTAGCTCGTTGATCAAAGATGGTCAAGGTTTCCTGGCCATAGGCAAGTGTTGTCACTTGATAACGGGATCACATCATTAGGAGAATCATGTGATGGACTAGACCCAAACTAATAGACGTAGCATGTTGATCGTGTCATTTTGTTGCTACTGTTTTCTGCGTGTCAAGTATTTGTTCCTATGACCATGAGATCATATAACTCACGGACACCGGAGGAATGCTTTGTGTGTATCAAACGTCGCAACATAACTGGGTGACTATAAAGATGCTCTACAGGTATCTCCGAAGGTGTTCGTTGAGTTAGTATGGATCAAGACTGGGATTTGTCACTCCGTGTGACGGAGAGGTATCTCGGGGCCCACTCGGTAATACAACATCACACACAAGCCTTGCAAGCAATGTGACTTAGTGTAAGTTGCGGGATCTTGTATTACTGAACGAGTAAAGAGACTTGCCGGTAAACGAGATTGAAATAGGTATGCGGATACTGACGATCGAATCTCGGGCAAGTAACATACCGAAGGACTAAGGGAATGACATACGGGATTATATGAATCCTTGGCACTGAGGTTCAAACGATAAGATCTTCGTAGAATATGTAGGATCCAATATGGGCATCCAGGTCCCGCTATTGGATATTGACCGAGGAGTCTCTCGGGTCATGTCTACATAGTTCTTGAACCCGCAGGGTCTACACACTTAAGGTTCGACGTTGTTTTATGCGTATTTGAGTTATATGGTTGGTTACCGAATGTTGTTCGGAGTCCCTGATGAGATCACGGACATCACGAGGGTTTACGGAATGGTCCAGAAACGAAGATTGATATATAGGATGACCTCATTTGATTACCGGAAGGTTTTCGGAATTACCGGGACTGTACCGGGAATGACGAATGGGTTCCGGGAGTTCACCGGGGGGGGCAACCCACCCCGGGGAAGCCCATAGGCATTGAGGGTGGCGCACCAGCCCTTAGTGGGCTGGTGGGACAGCCCAAAAGAGCCCTATGTGCATTGGAAGAAAAATCAAAGAGAAAAGAAAAAAAAGAGGAGGTGGGAAAGGGAAGAAGGACTCCACCTTCCAAACCAAGTAGGACTCGGTTTGGGAGGGGAGACCTTCCCCCTTAGGTTCGGCCGACCCCCTTGGGAGTCCTTGGACCCCAAGGCAAGGCTCCCCCCTCCTCCTCCTATATATAGTGGGGTTTTAGGGCTGATTGGAGACAACTTTGCCACGGCAGCCCGACCACATATCTCCACGGTTTTACCTCTAGATCGCTTTTCTGCGAAGCTCGGGCGGAGCCCTGCCGAGACAAGATCATCACCAACCTCCGGAGCACCGTCACACTGCCGGAGAACTCTTCTACCTCTCCGTCTCTCTTGTTGGATCAAGAAGGCCGAGATCATCGTCGAGCTGTACGTGTGCTGAAAGCGGAGGTGCCGTCCGTTCGGCACTAGATCGTGGGACTGATCGCGGGATAGTTCGCGGGGCGGATCGAGGGACGTGAGGACGTTCCACTACATCAACCGCGTTCACTAACGCTTCTGTTGTACAGTCTACAAGGGTACGTAGATCATGCATCCCCTCTCGTAGATGGACATCACCATGATAGGTCTTCGTGCGCGTAGGAAATTTTTTGTTTCCCATGCGACGTTCACCAACAGTGGCATCATGAGCTCGGTTCATGCGTAGATGTTTTCTCGAGTAGAACACAAAAGTTTTTGTGGGCGGTGATGTGCGTTTTGCTGCCCTCCTTAGTCTTTTCTTGATTCCGCGGTATTGTTGGATCGAAGCGGCTCGGACTGACATTACTCGTACGCTTACGAGAGACTGGTTTCATCGCTACGAGTAACTCCGTTGCTCAAAGGTGACTGGCCGGTGTTAGTTTCTCCAACTTTAGTTGAATCAGATTTGACCGAGGAGGTCCTTGGATGAGGTTAAATAGAAACTCATATATCTCCATTGTGGTGTTTGCGTAAGTAAGATGCGATCCTACTAGATACCCATGGTCACCACGTAAAACATGCAACAACAAAATTAGAGGACATCTAACTTGTTTTTGCAGGGTATGCTTGTGATGTGATATGGCCAACGATGTGATGTGATATATTGGATGTATGAGATGATCATGTTGTAATAGATAATATCGACTTGCAAGTCGATGGTACGGCAACCGGCAGAAGCCATAGGGTTGTCTTTAAACTAACGTTTGTGCTTGCAGATGCGTTTACTTTTTTGCTAGGATGTAGCTTTAGTAGTAATAGCATGAGTAGCACGACAACCCCGATGGCGACACGTTGATGGAGATCATGATGATGGAGATCCTGGTGTGACGCCGGTGACAAGAAGATCGTGCCCGTGCTTTGGTGATGGAGATCAAGAAGCACATGATGATGGCCATATCATGTCACTTATGAATTGCATGTGATGTTAATCCTTTATGCACCTTATCTTGCTTAGAACGACGGTAGCATTATGACGTGATCTCTCACTAAAATTTCAAGACGAAATTGTGTTCTCCCCGACTGTGCACCGTTGCAACAGTTCTTCGTTTCGAGACACCACGTGATGATCGGGTGTGATAGACTCAACGTTCACATACAACAGGTGCAAAAAAGTTGCACACGCGGAACACTCGGGTTAAGGTTGACGAGCCTAGCATGTGCAGACATGGCCTCGGAACACATGAGACCGAAAGATCAAGCATGAATCGTATAGTTGATATGATTAGCATAGAGATGCTTACCACTGAAACTATTCTCGATTCACGTGATGATCGGACTTGAGATAGTGGATTTGGATCATGTACCACTCAAATGACTAGAGAGATGTACTTTTTGAGTGGGATTTCTTAAGTAATACGATTAATTGAACTAATTGTCATGAACATAGTCTAATGGTCTTTGCGAATTACGATGTAGCTTGCGCTATAGCTCTACTGTTTTTATATGTTCCTAGAGAAAATTTAGTTGAAAGTTGATAGTAGCAAACTTTGCAGACTAAGTCTGTAAAACCGAGGATTGTCCTCGTTGCTGCACAGAAGGCTTATGTCCTTATTGCACCACTCGGTGTGCTGCACCTCGAGCGTCGTCTGTGGATGCTTTGAACATCCAACATACACGTTTCTGATGACTACACGATAGTTCAGTGCAAAATATTAATGGCTTAGAAGCAAGGCGCCGAAAACGTTTTGAAACGTCACGGAACATAAGTGATGTTCTAAAGAGATGAAAGTGTGATTTCATGCTTGTGCCCTTGTTAAGAGGTACGAGACCTCCAACAAGATTCTTTGTCCACAAAGTAAAGGAGAAAAGCTCAATCATTGAGCGTGTGCTCAGATTGTCTGAGTACGACAATCGCTTGAATCAAGTGGGAGTTAATCTTCCAGATGAGATAGTGATGGTTCTCCAAAGTCACTGCCACCAAGCGTGAGAGCTTCGTGATGAACTACAACATATCAAGGATAGATACAATGATCCTTGAGCGATTCGCGATGTTTGACACTGTGAAAGTAGAAATCAAGAAGGAGCATCAATAGTTGATGGTTTGTAAAACCACTAAGTTTCAAGAAAGGCAAGGGCTAGAAGGGATACTTCGTGAAATGGCAAAACAGTTGCTGCACTAATGAAGAGACCCAAGATTAAACCCAAAACCCGAGACTAAGTGCTTCTGTAATGAGGGGAACAGTCACTGAGGCGGAGCAACTCTAGATACCTGGTAGATAAGAAGGCTGGCAAAAGTCGAAAGAAGTATATTTGATATACATGATGTTGATGTGTACTTTACTAGTACTCCTAGTAGCATGAGGGTATTGGATACCGGTTCGGTTGCTAAGTGATTAGTAACACGAAATGAAAGCTACGGCATAAAAGGAGACTAGCTAAAGGCGAGGTGACGATACGTGTTGGAAGTGTTTCCAAGGTTGATATGATAAAACGTCGCACGCTCCCTCTACCATCGGGATTAGTGTTAAACCGGAATAACTGGTATTTGATGCTTGCGTTAAGCATGAACATGATTGGATCGTGTTTATTGCAATACGATTATTCATTTAAAGAGAATAATGGTTACTCTATTTTCTTCGAATAATCACCTTCAATGGTTTATTGAATCTCGATCGTAGTGTTACACATGTTCATGATATTGGTGCCAAAAGACACGAGGTAATGATGATAGTACCACTTACTTGTGGCACTGCCTCTTGAGTCATGTTGGTATAAATTGCATGAAGAGGCTCCATGCTGATGGATCTTTATACTCGCTTGTTTTTGAATCACTAGTGACATGCAAATCATACCACATGAGCAAGGCCTTGTTTTCATTGAGATGAAACAAGATAGTAACTTGTTGGAAGTGATACATTTTGATGTATGCAGTCCAATGGGTGCTGAGGCACGGAGTGGATATCATTATGTTCTTACTTCAATGACAATTTAAGTAGATGCAAGAGTAATTACTTAATGAATCACAAGTCTGAAATATTGAAAAGTTCAATTCTGTTTCAGAGTGAAGTTCGTCGTAACAAGAGGATAAACTATCTACGATATGATCATAGAAATGAATATCTGAGTTACGAGTTTTGGTACGCAGTTAAGTCAATGTGGAAATTGTTTCGCAGTTCATGCCACCTGGAACATCATAGTGTGATGATGTGTCTGAACGTTATAGCCACGCACTATTTGGTATGGTGCATGCTATGATGTCTCTTATCGAATTACCACTATCGTTTATGGGTTATGCATTAGAGACAACCGCAT
The DNA here is from genome assembly GCF_904849725.1 of Hordeum vulgare subsp. vulgare. NCBI lineage: Eukaryota > Viridiplantae > Streptophyta > Magnoliopsida > Poales > Poaceae > Hordeum > Hordeum vulgare. The sequence goes on from NC_058519.1 coordinate 10,004,674, forward strand.
TCACTTTAAATAGGGCACCACGTATTTCCATTGAGATGACACAGTATAGACTTAGGTTTAGAGAAATCTAAACCGTCGTTTCTTGAAAGTTTGGGGCTTCGACACTTATGTGAAAAAGTTTCAGTCTGATAAGCTCGAACCCAAAGTGGATAAATGCATCTTCATAGGATATCCAAAACAGTTGGGTACATCTCCTATCTTAGATCCGAAAGCAAAGTGTTTATTTCTAGAAACAGATCCTTTCTCGAACAAAGGTTTCTCTCGAAATAATTGAGTGGGAGGGTAGTAGAACTTGATGAGGTTATTGAACCATCACTTCAACCAGTGTGTAGCAGGGCGCAGGAAGTTGTTCCTGTGGCGCCTACACCAATTGAAGTGGAAGCTGATGATGGTGATCATCAAGCATCGGATCAAGTTACTACAAGCCTCGTAGGTTGACAAGGTCGCGTACTACTACAGAGTGGTATGGTAACCCTGTCTTGGAGGTCATGTTGTTGAGCAACAGTGAACCTACGAGTTATGGAGAAAGCGATGGTGGGCCCAGATTCCGACAAATGGCTGGAAGCAATGAAATCCGAGAGAGGATCCATGTATGAAAACAAAGTGTAGACTTTGGAAGAATTACTTGATGGTCATAGGACTATTGAGTAAAAATGGATCTTTAAAAGAAGACATGCGATGATGGTGATAAGTCACTATTAAGAAAAGCTCGACTTGTCGCAAAGATGTTTTCGACAAGATCAAACAGTTGACTATGATGAGATTTTCTCACTCGTAGCGATGCTAGAGGTCTGTTAGAATTATGTTAGTTGTTGATGCATTATTTATGAAATATTGCACGTAGCATGTCAAAACATTGTTTCCTCGACGGTTTCCTTGAGCAAACATTGTATGTGATACAACCAGAAGGTTTTGTCGATCCTAAAGATACTAGCAAGTATGCAAGCTCCAGTGATCCTTCAATGGACTGGTGCAAGCATCTCGGAGTTGGAATATACACTTTGATGAGATGATCAAAGATTTTGGGTTTGTACAAGGTTTATGAGAAACTTGTATTTCCAAAGAAGTGAGTGGGAGCACTATAGAATTTCTTATAAGTATATGTGGTTGACATATTGTGGATCAGAAGTAATGTAGAATTTCTGTAAAGCATACAAGGTTGTTTGAAAGGAGTTTTCAAAGGAGTACCTGGATTGCGCTACTTGAACGTTGAGCATCAAAGATCTATGGAGATAGATCGAAAGCGCTTAATGGAAGTTTCAACAAGATGCATGCCCTGACAAGTTTTTGAAGGAGTTCAAAATAGATCAGCAAAGAAAGAGTTCTTGGTTGTGTTGTGAGGTGTGAATTTGAGTAAGACTCAAAACCCGACCCAGGAAGAATAAAGAGAATAGACGAAGGTCGTCTTCTATGCCTTAGCCGTAGACTCTAAAGTATGGCATGCTGAGTACCACACCTGATGTGTGCCTTGCAGCAAGTCTGTTAAGAGGTACACAAAGTGATCCAGGATTGAATCACTGATCAGCGGTCAAAGTTATCCTTAGTAACTGAATAGACTAAGGAATTTTTCTCGATTATGGAGGTGGTTAAAGAGTTCGTCGTAAAGGGTTACGTCGATGCAAGCTTTGGCACTAATCCGAATAACTATGAGTAGTGAAACGTATTCGTATAGTAGAGTAGATATTTGGAGTATTTCCGAATAGCACATAGTAGCAACATCTATAAGATGACATAATGATTTGTAAAGAACACACGGATCTGAAAGTTAGAGAACCGTTGACTAAAAACCTCTCTCACGAGCAAGACGTGATCAGACCCCAGAACTATATGGGTGTTGGATTCGTTGGAATCACATGGTGATGGGAACTAGATTATTGACTCTAGTGCAAGTGGGAGACTGTTGGAAATATGCCCTAGAGGCAATAATAAATTAGTTATTATTATATTTCTTAGTTCATGATAATCGTTTATTATCCATGCTATAATTGTATTGATTCGAAACACAATACTTGTGTGGATACATAGACAAAACACTGTCCCTAGTAAGCCTCTAGTTGACTAGCTCGTTGATCAAAGATGGTCAAGGTTTCCTGGCCATAGGCAAGTGTTGTCACTTGATAACGGGATCACATCATTAGGAGAATCATGTGATGGACTAGACCCAAACTAATAGACGTAGCATGTTGATCGTGTCAATATGTTGCTACTGTTTTTTGCGTGTCAAGTATTTGTTCCTATGATCATGAGATCATATAACTCACGGACACCGGAGGAATGCTTTGTGTGTATCAAACGTCGCAACGTAACTGCGTGACTATAAAGATGCTCTACAGGTATCTCCGAAGGTGTTCGGTGAGTTAGTATGGATCAAGACTGGGATTTGTCACTCCGTGTGACGGAGAGGTATCTCGGGGCCTACTCGGTAATACAACATCACACACAAGCCTTGCAAGCAACGTGACTTAGTGTAAGTTGCGGGATCTTGTATTACGGAACGCGTAAAGAGACTTGCCGGTAAACGAGATTGAAATAGGTATGCAGATACTGACGATCGAATCTCGGGCAAGTAACATACCGAAGGACAAAGGGAATGACATACGGGATTATATGAATCCTTGGCACTGAGGTTCAAACGATAAGATCTTCGTAGAATATGTAGGATCCAATATGGGCATCCAGGTCCCGCTATTGGATATTGACCGAGGAGGTTCTCGGGTCATGTCTACATAGTTCTTGAACCCGCAGGGTCTGCACACTTAAGGTTCGACGTTGTTTTATGCGTATTTGAGTTATATGGTTGGTTACCGAATGTTGTTCGGAGTCCTGGATGAGATCACGGACATCACGAGGGTTTCCAGAATGGTCCGGAAACAAAGATTGATATATAGGATGACCTCATTTGATTACCGGAAGGTTTTCGGAATTACCGGGAATGTACCGGGAATGACGAATGGGTTCCGGTAGTTCACCGGGGGGGCAACCCACCCCGGGGAAGCCCATAGGCATTGAGGGTGGCGCACCAGCCCTTAGTGGGCTGGTGGGACAGCCCAAAAGAGCCCTATGCGCATTGGAAGAAAAATCAAAGAGAAAAGAAAAAAAAGAGGAGGTGGGAAAGGGAAGAAGGACTCCACCTTCCAAACCAAGTAGGACTCGGTTTGGGAGGGGAGACCTTCCCCCTTAGGTTCGGCCGACCCCCTTGGTAGTCCTTGGACCCCAAGGCAAGGCTCCCCCCTCCTCCTCCTATATATAGTGGAGTTTTAGTGCTGATTTGAGACAACTTTGCCACGACAGCCCGACCACATATCTCCACGGTTTTACCTCTAGATCGCGTTTTTGCGGAGCTCGGGCGGAGCCCTGCCGAGACAAGATCATCACCAACCTCCGGAGCACCGTCACGCTGCCGGAGAACTCTTCTACCTCTCCGTCTCTCTTGCTGGATCAAGAAGGCCGAGATCATCGTCGAGTTGTATGTGTGCTGAACGCGGAGGTGCCATCCGTTCGGCACTAGATCGTGGGACTGATCGCGGGATAGTTCGCGGGGCGGATCGAGGGACGTGAGGACGTTCCACTACATCAACCGCGTTCACTAACGCTTCAGCTGTACGGTCTACAAGGGTACATAGATCACTCATCCCCTCTCGTAGATGGACATCACCATGATAGGTCTTCGTGCGCGTAGGAAACTTTTTGTTTCCCATGCGACGTTCCCCTACATGTACATGCTAAGCTCGTCGAGTCAACCTAGGTGCTTCGCGTGTGTAAATCTGGCTTACACCCGTTGTATGCGAACGTTAGAATCTATCGCACCCGATCATCACGTGGTGCTTCGAGACAATGATCCTTCGCAAGGGTGCACACTGAGGGGAATACGATCACGAAATTTTAAAAGGGGTCATCTTATTATGCTACCGTCGTTCTAAGCAATAAGATGAAAAACATGATAAACATCACAATGCAATCATATAGTGACATGATATGGCCATTATCATCTTTGCTCTTTCGATCTCCATCTTCAGGCATCGCATGATCACCCTTGTCACCGGCGTGACACCATGATCTCCATCATCGTGTCTCCGTGAAGTCGTCACGCCAACTACTACTATCACTACTACTATGGCTAACCGTTAGCAATGAAGTAAAGTAGTAAGCACATGGCGTTGCATCTCATACAATAAATTAAGACAACTCCTATGGATCCTGCCGGTTGTCATACTCATCGACATGCAAGTCGTGAAACATATTACAATAACATGATCATCTCATACATCATACATGCAACATCACAACTTTGGCCATATCACATCACATGTCAAACCCTGCAAAAACAAGTTACACGTCCTCTAATTGTTGTTGCAAGTTTTACGTGGCTTATTTGGGTTTCTAGCAAGAACGCTTTCTTACCTACGTGACAACCACACGATGATATGCCAAAGCTATTTACCCTTCATAAGGACCCTTTTCATCAAATCCAATCCGACTAGAGTAGGAGAGACAAACACCCGCTAGCCACCTTTATGCACGGTGTGCATGTCTGTCGGTGGAACCAGTCTCAGGTAAGCGTACGTGTAATGTCCGTCTGGGCCGCTTCATCCCAAAATACCACCGGCAAAGAATAAGACTAGTAGCGGCAAGCAATTGACAAATCATCGCCCTCAACCTTTTGTGTTCTACTCGTGCATAGAATCTACGCATAGAAAACCTGGCTCTGATACCACTGTTGGGTAACGTAGCATAAATTCAAAAAATTTCCTACGCATATTCAGATCTTCCTATGGAGAGACCATCAACGAGAGAGGGATGAGTGCATCTTCATACCTTTGAAGATCGCTAAGCGGAAACGTTGCTAGAACACGGTTGATGGAGTCGTACTCGCGGCGATTCAAATCGCAGTGTGATTCCGATCTAGTGCCGAACCACGTCACCTCCGCGTTCAACACACGTGCAGCCCGGTGACGTCTCCCGCACCTTGATCCAGCAAGGAGGAGGGAGAGGTTGGGGAAGATCTCCGTCAGCACGAAGGCCTGGTGTCGATGGAGAGACGAGGTCTCCCGACAGGGCTTCGCCAAGCACCGGCACAGAGGAGGAGAAGGAAGAGCAGGGCTGCGCCGAGGGAGAGGAAGATTGGTGTCTCCAACAGCCCAAAGTGCCCAATATATATAGAGGGAGGGAGGGGCTGTGCCCCTTGAGGGTTTCCCTCTCCTGGGAGGGGCGGCAGCCCTAGATGGGGAGGAGGTGCGGCGGCTAGGAGGGGAGGAGGGGTGGCGCACCCTTCTGGTGGGCCTTAGGCCCACCTGCGCTAGGGTTTCCCCCCTATCCCCTCTTCTTGCGCCATGGGCTGAGTGTGTGGGGGGGCGCACTAGCCCACCTAGGGGCTGTTTCCCTCCCGTACTTGGCCCATCTAGCCTCCCGGGGTTGTGGCCCCCTTCTGGTGGACCCCCGGGGACACTTCCGGTGGTGCCGGTGGTCCCGGTACGTTACCGGCGACGCCCGAAACACTTCCGGTGTCCAAAACCATCTGTCCTATATATTAATCTTTACCTCCGGACCATTCCGGATCTCCCCGTGACGTCCGGGATCTCATCCGGGACTCCGAACAACTTTCGATAACCTCGTATAACAATTCCCTATAACCCTAGCGTCATCGAACCATAAATGTGTAGACCCTATGTGTATTTTATCTATGAGACTTATGTGTATTTTATCTATGAGACATATTCCTATCTATTTCTATGCTCAGTTGGTTCATCGTGGATAACACATATACTACCAATAACTTGAGATTACAAACAAAGTAAGATTCCGGAGATCCATAAAATAAGATACATGAAATAAGATACATAAAATAAGATACATTAAGATGCAGAGTTCATACAAGAACTACATAAAGTCGTCGTCATCCTTCGATGATGCAGAGCTCTGGCCTTCGACGAAGCGGTACTCTTGGCACTCGTTGATGTTGCCCTCTTGTGCTTGCTACTCGGCATGAAGATATTGTCTTCGTCCTCGCTATCGTCAATCCATAAAAAGGGATGTTTGACTCCACCTCCACCGCGTATGTGCTGGCCTTTCTTCTTCCACCTTTCATTCAACCGCAGAAGTTCCTTCCGAATTTCCTCATATGTCCTTCCAGCCCACCCCTTCCTAGCTAATGCATGAGCAACCTCATTCAGTAGCTTGTCCCTACTGATGAGTTCGTCCCATGAAACTATTTTATTGTCTATCTTGAAATTGCTAGCCAAGCGTAGAAGACACTCCGACATACCACTGTGAAAACTACGATCGAAAGGAGAATGAGACATTTTGAGCACACTCCTTACCAACCTTGCTGTGGAGAGGGTCTTATAGGTGCCGAAGAGCGGGAAATAAATGGCGGGAAAGCGAGGCAGGAACAAAATGGCGGGAAAGCAAGTCGGGAACAAAAATGCTCAGTTGGTTCTCCATGGATAACACACATACTACCAATAACTTGAGATTACAGGAAGAACTAAGATAGACCTTGCCGGAATTAAAATACAACTTGCTGAAATTAAGATACAACATGCTGACACAACTTGCTGAAATTAAGATACAACTTGCTGAAATTATAATAAATCTACTGAGTCCAGCATGGATATTTCCCTTTTCCATCACCGACTTCTTCTGCTGTTTTGGCCGAACGAGCCCTTTCTCTCTTTCTCTCCCTCTCAGCTTCACGGGCATGTTCCCGCTGTCTGTAAACCTCATCCAACCGAAGTTTCTCTTCTTGGTTCTTCCTTATCATCTCATCAATAAAAGCCCTCTGCTCCAGATAGTAATCTTCCCACTCTTTCTTCTTCTCTGCTTTCTCCTCTGCTTCAGCCTACGCGCGGCGCTCTTCCAAGTCCAAGCTAGCCCATGCACGGCGACCTCTTTCCCGAATCTCGGTCATCGCCCAGTCCGGCATTTCCGTGTCAATCCAACGATAGTACATGCAAGAGGAGGAGGAGACTACAAAATATATATATATATATATATATATATATATATATATATATATATATATATATATATATATCAAGTAAACAATAACATCAACAACATATTTACTCTGGATAACTTGAGCATACCGGAGGCCTGAGGTACGCAGAAATAGATTCGGACGGATCAGATTCATAATTGACGCACATGAAAAACTTCATGCCCAACCAATCTGAAAAATCCGTCACCTCCTTCACCTTGCAGAGATCACCGCACCAACATCGAACTGCTTCCACACCCCAAGGCAAACTCGCACTCTGCATTTTCTTAGGCCTGATGCTCTGATCCGAGCAAGGCAAACTCATATTCACTGGATGATGGAGGATGGAAGGCAGTGCTAGTGTTCTCAAGTGAGGCTGGATGATGGAGGAAGGCAGTCCAATGCCTCCTTTTATAGACTTAGATGACCAGGAATATGGCGGGAAAACGAGGAGGGAAATGAGGCGGGAAAGATTTGGTGGGAAATAAGAGGGTAAATAGTTGGTGGGAAAGGTGCCGGGAAACGAAACGGGCAAAATTTAGCGGGAAAGGTGGTGCAAAAAATCGGCTTCCCAAGGCCGAGTGGCAGTGGCCGGCCACTGATCGGCCTCCACGTGGCCGAGAGCACCCTGTCGGCTTTGGCGAGGCCGACAGCCCCCTGTCGGCCGCAACAACGCCGACAACCTCCAGTCGGCCACAAGGTGGCCGAGGCAGATATATTTTTCGAATTTTTGAATTTGGTGCATTATTTTTCAAAAAGAATAAAAACAATGCAATATTTAAAAAAAATTAGCAACAAAGAATGCCAAGCATTCCTGGATAGGCTCATCAAAAAGTTCGATGGAGGAGGTAATTAAAATCACTACAATTACTTCTTGTACAACTAAGAACTAACATGATCGAATGCAAACATAGGTGACTGGTCCCATGTAGTCTCCTCAATTGGTCAATAGCAAAAAGAATTTTACCAAGACAACATTGGTCAATACTAACATTGCAATTCATATAAATTTCCTTTCTTTTTCACTAGTGCCATGTAGCCACTCTATGGATACTTTTGAGCAAGTATGGGTGGTGGATCGGCTGATGCATCTCGGGATATCAAGGCACTTTACAAGTAAAATTGATCGGTTCTTAGAGTTTATTTACAGGTAACATACGCAACCTCCATCTAATTGGAAATATATTACGTCATAATATACTCCCTTCAGTACCAAATTTGAACAGAAAAAATTGTCTTATATTTTGGTACAGAGGTAGTATCTAAATATTAATTGTGTTTTAAAAATAGAATGCTACAAGAGTTGTGTTTTCCTTTAAGTGTGATAGAGTACTAATTTGAGACGAGGGGTATATCTTCACTTTGAACAGGCGGTGGACTCAGAAGGGATTGGCTCATAACGTGCACTGCCCAATCGCGGATATTGATGACACGGCCATGGGTTCCGTCTCCCCCGTCAGCATGGCTACGACGTCAATCCATGTAACTAATATTTTTAGTCAGATTTAGGCAGATATAAGCTAGGTTCAAAGTTTGAGAAGCGCGTTGGCATGCATGCTGGATCGAGTTTTACTAATGCGCGTCCACAATGCAGCTGTGTTTAAGCAGTTTGAGAAGAATGGCAGGTTCGTCTGCTTCCCCATGGAGACCAACCACGCTTCTGTTACCCCAATGCACAACACTTACCGTGCATCTCAGTTCATGTTCCCTGGTGACGACGACGTCCTGGCAAGGGCTGGGCACTATTGTCGTGCATTCCTCCAAGAGAGACAAGCCTCCAACAATCTGTACGACAAGTGGATCATCACCAAGAACTTTCCTGGCGAGGTATGTGCCAACCCGGCTACTAGTTAGTTTCCATGGTTGAGAACAGAGTATTGAGCAGTTCTTCATGCAAAATCAGGTCGGGTACACACTGAACTTCCCGTGGAAAGCAACTTTACCACGAATTAAAACAAGGATGTATCTGGATCAGTACGGTGGGAACACCGATGTCTGGATTGCCAAGGTCCTCTACAGGTAAAGAAAATTAGATAACCAAATTATCCTTCGTTAATTAGAATAACTCTCCATTATAGGAACCAAAGGAAAATATTTATCTTTTGGGATAATTTGAGACGCCACAATATTTTAAACCTAAACTTGATCCATGTATCAAGCAAAGTGAGATACATTGAGTGCATACAAAAATAACCATGAAATCAGTTTAAATTCAGGAAGTTATCATATACAAAATGAGGAATGGGGCTCTAGAGGTACTAACCAACCTATGTACTAGTATTCAACAAACATGTGACACTCGACCCATTCTAAATGCAGCTTATTTAATTTATGGTAGTCAAATATCTGTTACACTTTTGTTTCTGACACTAAATATTTCAGAATGAATCTTGTGAGCAACGACATGTACCTTAAAATGGCTAAGTCTGATTTCAGAGAATATCAGAGACTCTCCCGACTTGAGTGGAATGGCCTCAGAAAGTAAGTCACATATATTTTTGCTACGACTCTCTCTGTCCTCAAATGCAATCAACTAGCTAAAAAATCGGCAACTAGATTCTTACTCGAGACTTGAGAGTATGCGCAGGTGGTATTTCAGGAACCATGTTCAGAGGTATGGGGGGACTCCAAAGAGCGCACTCACGGCATACTTCCTAGCTTCAGCAAATATCTTCGAACCTGGCCGGGCATCAGAGCGTCTAGCATGGGCTCGCATGGCGGTGCTTGCTGAGGCGGTTACAACTCACTTCCGACACATTGGGTATGTATGCAGCCTCATAGTTCTCCCTTCCTGGAATCTGGGTTTAGTGATGATCGGTGCAAAACATGTGTGCAATTCATCGCAGGGGTCCATGCAATTCAACAGAGAATCTTGAAGACCTTATCGACCTTGTTTCGTTTGACGATGTTTCCGGCGGTCTTCGTGAAGGGGTAAATTTGAACAAACCACTACACTTAGCTATAGTTATTGATCTGAGATATTGAACTTTTACTAGATATAAAACGGCTGAACCTCTATTTTCTTTGAGAACTACAGTGGAAGCAGTGGCTCATGGCATGGACTGCAAAGGAGAGCCATGGATCCATTGATGGAGATACTGCACTGTTGTTCGTTCGGACCATCAAGATCGTCTCTGGAAGGAACGTTTCAGCTGAGAAGAAACTGAACCTTTGGGATTATTCACAACTCGAGCAGCTCACCTCTTCCATCTGCCACAAGCTCGCCACAATAGGTCTTGCTCAGGTGCGTGTGTACATGCATTGCATTCATATGTCCATGTACCTCGATTTGAGTTGTATGTGATTTGTCAAACTATAACCAATATATGTTCAATGCGGAAAAGCAGAATGAGGGGAGCATGGACAGAGCATGGAGAACACAGAGGACTTACAACGGCAAGTGGATTTGGAGATGCAAGAACTTTCTTGGCGTATTCATCAGGGTAGCCAGGCAATCAACAGAGAAACCAGAGAGAATATTTCTCAACGTGGTGAAAAGCTTCTATTACTCGGCTCATTGCTCACCTGAAACAGTTGATAGCCACATCGCAAAGGTCATATTTCAGGATGTGATTTAGGAAGAACCCTCTTCTGTACCTGTTAGTACTACTAGTAAGAACGTTTTGTGCTACCACGTGATACATGTGGTTCCGTCATGTTACATGTGTAAGTCTTTTTTGGAACCTGCAAAGATTGCAAGTTACTATATGTAGATAGAAAGGAAACAATGTTCCAAACGATATGGTACAGGTGAAAATGAGTACAGAAGTTGGCTGCTATAAATATGCATGTACACGCCCCTATGTACACGCCCCTGTAATCTACCGTGGGAGAATACAAAGCAAATAACAGGGACATTTCTCCAAAAACTTCCTTTTAACAGGGACGTTATGTGCTTGTGGCAACAGATCGATCTAGTCAGGGCGATGTCCCTGCGTGCGTGTTTCTTTACTCATTTCTTTTGGACACTGATCTGCGCCAGTGCACCCGGCCGAACAGCCTAGCGTCGGATCGCTTCGCCTGGGCCGTTAGATCGTGCCCTTCCATTGCACCCTTCCTCGCGCATCCCCCTCGTCCCCCCCCCCCCCCCCCCCCCCCGCAATGCTACACATACATAAGTTTACATAGGTTTTACAAAGAGGTGGATTTTGATTGGAGATTAAGAAGAATGAGGGCCCCACCCCCCTTGAAAATCAGGGAGAGTAGTCAGGGCCGGCTCTATGTTTTTCAGGGCCCTTGGCCAAGTTGAAAAAAGGGCCCTTGTACGTAATATATATGTACGCATATCCGACCATATTTTATTATTCTGACACGTATAATATATAAAAAATTGATAATCACACAGACTATGTCATATCATGAAAGAAAGACTAATAAAGTAGCAAAATATTAAATATGAGAAACAATATTCCCTGCTAGTTTGATTACCTTAAATAGATCCAAATTCTAATTCATAGACAATAATGCTTCAATTCTTCATGAAAAAACTTCTTCGTGCATTTCTAGAAGCAAAATCATTGATGACAATATCAAGATCAATGTTGTCCAAGATATCCTTCTCAATACAACACATAGCCAATCCATTCAATCTGTCTTGTAACATAGTCGATCTCAAACAATTCTTCAGTAGTTTCAATTTAGAGAAACTTCTTTCAGCCGAGGCTACAGTCACAGGTAGAGTCAAAAGGATCCGATAGGCAACTGACACATTTGGATAGCAATCTACAACTGTAAAAAATTGAAGAATCTCAGGTGTTGACATCAAATCATCTGGCAAAGTTACTTGCAACACTTTTAACTCGGAGAAAAATCATCAAGATCAACATCATGTAAACTTTTATGAGTAAAAGCTTTAGCAAAACTAGTGCAAAATTTCCGTAGGTTACTATCATCCAAAGACTTCAGATTATTTGAGTTGAATAAGAAACCAAACACCTTTTCAAATTCCTTCAGCTGCTCAAACCGACTAGTCAATGAAGCAATTGCGGTGTCAACAATGACAAGAAAGTAAGTAACTCTGAATGATTCAATAGCTGACAGTTGTAGATCATCATCTACATCATTGATTTCATCAAAATGCCTCTTCATTTTACTTTGACGTTTTGTTCGAAATTTTGGCTCCACGTCCATACTCGATGCAATAACTTTGGCACTCTCAATACTAGAATAGAAGCCTTCATCTCTGTACTTCTGAAAATATGAAATGACCCCTTCAATGTGTTTGAGAGTAGCATCGATGCACGCAATTTTCTCATGTAACTTTTTGCTAACCATGTTGACAAAAAATAGAATATCATGTCAAATAACCATACCAACTAAAGTCTCAAATTTCCCAAGTGCACTGAACAAAGATTGAGCATCACTTACTGCAGCTGGATCATCGGTAGAAGACTTCTCTAGTGCCTTCAAAGCTGATCTTACTTGTGCAGTTTGGAACCTTATAGGTTGCACACTCTTTATTCGACTCTCCCACCGAGTATTAGACAAAGGTTTTAGAGTCAGATTTGGAACATTATCAAGCAAAATCTTCCACCTTTTAGTAGAGCGTGCAAACAGTACATATATATGTTGTATAATACCAAAAAATGAAATAGCTTGTTCACAAGATTTCGCCATATCGCAAAGAGTGAGATTCAAACTATGACATGCACATGGCATATATAATGCTTTGGGGTTAACTTCAAGCAACCGAGACTGAACACCTTGATTTTTTCCTTCATGTTGGAGCCATTGTCATAACCTTGCCCTCTAACATCTGCGACATTCAAATCAAGAGAATCTAATGTATCCATCAATACTTTAAAAAGACCCAATCCTGATATGTCATCAACTTTAAGAATTCTAGGAAAAACTCCTCCACTCTCGGAATGTTACTTGACATGTTGACAGAACGCACAATTAGCGTCATTTGTTCTTCAGGGCTCACATCCGGGGTACTGTCCAATATAATAGAGAAATATTTGGCATCCTTGATGGTGCGTAAGATAACCTTTTTCACAGCATTAGCAAGGAGTGAAATCAACTCATTCTGAATATTGTGGCCAAGATAATGATGATGTATTTCTTTACTTTGAATACGCCTAATATGTTCTTGCATCACATGATCAAATTCAGCAATCATTTCAACCGTGCCTAGAAAATTACCATTATTATCTTGATACAGCTTCTCATTTGTTCCTTGGAAGGCCAAATTACGTTTTGCAAGAAACTTCACTGCAGAAATTATTCTTAGCAAAACCTGCCTCCACCTCTCTTTTTCCTTTGCAATCTGCCGCTGCATCTCATCATCAATTGTTTGATTTTTTCTTAACCTCAACCTTAGATCATTCCATGTGCTCATGTTTGTTAAATGCTCAAGACTTCTCTCATGTTCTTTGAGTCTTCCACTGATACGCCTCCAGTCGCTTAATCCATGAGACGCTAGCAAAGACCTGCACTGGTTTGATTTGAACAACTTGCAGGCAAAAAAACACTTTGTCCAACTCTTTACAGTAAACCAACCACTTTCTGTCAGTAACCTCTTTGTTAGCTAACTCTCTGGAGTAGTGGTCATATGAAAAATGTCTACCATCAGCATCTTCAGGAAACTCCAGTCCCAATTCTCGCACCGGCCCCTTTTCAATTAAAATATCCCTTTTGCTATTGTCAAGATTATCCCATATTTGAGGATCATATATAGATAAAAGAGAATCATCTTGTTCCTCACCATTGTGAGCATCAGGCGAAGGCTGCAAATTTTCCTCTCCTGTACTGTTCTCATTAAGATCAACATCAATATCTGCATTTAAATACAAAATTGTAGTTAGTTACTTACTTACAACTTTCTTCTACAAAAATCGACGCTAGTTAGTTACTTACTGTCATCCAAGGACTGATCGTTAACTTCATGATCATCGTTTGAATTATGATCATCATCTTGTCTGGGTTCAGATTCTCGTCTTTGATTATCAACAGTACTCACCACTGGAAAAAAACCTATTTAGAGCACCTTTTTGTGACTCAATGAATTGATTCTCTAGTTTTTTTGTTTCCTTTTCGCAGCACCGGACTTAGGTTTCGGCATTGTAACCAGGCATGGTTGTAACACCTAAATCCTAAAATTGCAAAAAACAATAGATCAATATGACTAGAAAGATGATGAAACTGAAAAGATAAATACGATTGCATATCTGATTGAAGCAGAATCAAGAAAATCAAGACCGGATCAGCAGTTCACCCACCTGATAACTGAATACGTGATAACTGATTGCAGGCTTGCAGCAGCCGGCGGTTCAGGGAATCAGGGTGTTGGGATCGTTGGGTTGATGAAACCCTGATTGCAGCCAGGGCTTAGGGCGGCAGCCAGCGGTCGGCCGGTCGGGCGTCCGTGCAGCCGAGAAAGCAGGCGCCAGGCGGAGGCGGACTGGCGGATTCGATCCAGCCGAGAAAGCTGCGATCGATCGAATCGATCCAGCCATCCAGGCGTCGTGCCTTTTCAGGCCTGCATGTGTGCGGCTGTGCCTTTTCCTCTCCTAGTCTTATACTTATACGTATTACCTATCTGGTGATGGCCCCCCCCCCCCCAAGACTGGGGCCCTTGGCCCAGGCCAAGGTGGCCTACCCCAGAGCTGGCCCTGATTAAGATCAACATCAATATCTGCATTTAAATACAAAATTATAGTTAGTTACTTACTTACAACTTTCTTCTACAAAAATCGACGCTAGTTAGTTACTTACTGTCATCCAAGGACTGATCGTTAACTTCATGATCATCGTTTGAATTATGATCATCATCTTGTCTGGGTTCAGATTCTCGTCTTTGATTATCAACAGTACTCACCACTGGAAAAAAACCTATTTAGAGCACCTTTTTGTGACTCAATGAATTGATTCTCTAGTTTTTTTGTTTCCTTTTCGCAGCACCGGACTTAGGTTTCGGCATTGTAACCAGGCATGGTTGTAACACCTAAATCCTAAAATTGCAAAAAACAATAGATCAATATGACTAGAAAGATGATGAAACTGAAAAGATAAATACGATTGCATATCTGATTGAAGCAGAATCAAGAAAATCAAGACCGGATCAGCAGTTCACCCACCTGATAACTGAATACGTGATAACTGATTGCAGGCTTGCAGCAGCCGGCGGTTCAGGGAATCAGGGTGTTGGGATCGTTGGGTTGATGAAACCCTGATTGCAGCCAGGGCTTAGGGCGGCAGCCAGCGGTCGGCCGGTCGGGCGTCCGTGCAGCCGAGAAAGCAGGCGCCAGGCGGAGGCGGACTGGCGGATTCGATCCAGCCGAGAAAGCTGCGATCGATTCGATCGATCCAGCCATCCAGGCGTCGTGCCTTTACAGGCCTGCCTGTGTGCGGCTGTGCCTTTTCCTCTCCTAGTCTTATACGTATACGTATTACCTATCTGGTGATGGGCCCCCCAAAGACCGGGCCCTTGGCCCACGCCAAGGTGGCCTACCCCCAAAGCCGTCCGTGATTAAGATCAACATCAATATCTGCATTTAAATACAAAATTGTAGTTAGTTACTTACTTACAACTTACTTGTCCAAAAATCAACGCTAGTTAGTTACTTACTGTCATCCAAGGACTGATCGTTAACTGCATGATCATCGATTGAATTATGATCATCATCTTGTTCGGGTTCAGATTCTCGTCTTTGATTATCAACAGTACTCACCACTGGAAAAAAAAACTATTTAGAGCACCGTTTTGTGACTCAATGAATTGATTCTCTAGTTTTTTATGTTTCCTTTTCGCAGCACCGGACTTAGGTTTCAGCATTGTAACCAGGCCTGATTGTAACACCTAAATCCTAAAGTTGCAAAAAATCAATAGATCAATATGACTAGAAAGATGATGAAACTCAAAAGATAAATACGATTGCATATCTGATTGAAGCAGAATCAAGAAAATGAAGACCGGATCAGCAGTCCAGCCACCTGATAACTGAATACGTCATAACTGATTGCAGGCTTGCAGCAGCCGGCGGTTCAGGGTATCAAGGTGTTGGGACCGTTGGGTTGATGAAACCCTGATTGCAGCCAGGGTTTAGGGCGGCAGCCAGCGGCCGGCCGGCAGGGCGTCCGTGCAGCCGAGAAAGCAGGCGCCGGGCAGAGGCGGACTGGCGGATTCGATCCAGCCGAGAAAGCAGCCGAGAAAGCCGAGAAAGCTCCGATCGATTCAATCGATCCAGCCATCCAGGCGTCGTGCCTTTTCAGGCCTGCCTGTGTGTGGTTATGCCTGTTCCTCTCCTAGTCTTATATGTATACGTATTACCTATCTGGTGATGCCCCCCACTCCCCAAGAACGGGGCCCTTGGCCTAGGCCAAGGTGGCCTACCCCCAGAGCCGGCCCTGGGAATAGTTAGTTAGAAAGAAAGAATCCTAGTCAGCATGTAACCTTATGTAACTCTTTGTATGTCTAGCATTTTTGCACCCCCCCCGGGCGCTATTCTCGCCCACGCACAAGTCGTCCCCCCCCCCCCCCCACGTGGGTCTTTGACGGCTTCTTCTTCCCTCTCAACGTCTTCCATCACCTATCCCCTCCCTCCCCATGTAGTTCCCATCGCCGCCCCTTGCAGCATCGGCTGCCACCTCATCGCAGGTTCTAGCTCATGGGGAGGCCCATTGCTGCAACCGATGACCAAAAAATCTACAACCGGCAACGAAAAATTCTTCAACCGGCAATGAAAAAAGTTTCAACCCGTATACAAGTAAAGCTATGGACGATAATGAAAAGTTGCAATGAGTGACGAAAAAAGCTTCATCTCGCGATGAAAAAAGCTTCATCCGGTGATGAAAAAAACTTTCGGCCGTAGAGACGAAAAGCAATGGACGACAACGAAAAGCTGCTACTGATGGCTGTAAAAGCTACAATCGGCGTTGAAAAAAGCTTCAAACTCCACCGCAATGACGATGGTGACGACGACGTTTTGCTGCGACCTTAGATGGTTCGTATGGAGAATCCTAATTCATCGGATGCGCTTCGAGAAAATCATTCGCTTGCAATGGTAAGTTATCACACACATTTGTTCAGAAGTAATCTTGTCTGATAAAACTTTTGCGTGCCAAGTTTCTCGAACTTTGCCAAAAAATTCGCCAACTGCCAAAATATCTACATCTTCCTCATCTTTGCACCACCAAGTGTGACATTTCCCAAGTTTCCTCTTTGCTTCCTAAGCACTCCAGTCACTTCCTCGCTTGCTTGCTCTCTCTCTCCCTCTCGCATACGACCTCTGCAGATGACATGATCTCCTGGAATGACCCCTCCAACGGTTCCTCCTCCGATGACAAATCTCTAACTAGTAAGTATTCCTCTCTCCTCTCTCCCGCTCACCTAGGCTTAGGATTATGGTTTGAATTTGAGGATTGTAATGTGGCTGCAGATTTGAGTCATTTCTTTGTCTTGTAGCTTCCTAAGACCATCAGTTTCAAGGAATGGAGTGGGGTAGCTAAAGACATGACTGCTCGTTGTTGTCAGCATCAATCTCCATACTGAAGTTAGTGTCTTTTGAATTTGTGGACAATACGAGGAAATATCTGGTATGTGCAGAGAAGGTCAGCCTCATTTTTTCTCTTGTAATTGTATTCATATTTAGTTTTAAATAATATAGGATGAACATACGTGTTCTTACCTGGAGTACGATATGAGCCCTTGGCTAAAAGTTTCTTGTCGTGTGTGTTTGTCTATTCTGATGTGATTGATCCATGTACGAGTTTCAACAAAACCGACATAAATACAACCTCCCATGATACATGAGGTGTTTTACTAGTACAAATGTGTTGCGTCTTGTCCATGTGCTGGCATAGAGAGGTCGCTAACTTAATTTCACAAATACAACTCCACTGTGAATTTATTTTTGTGTACAGAAAAGAAGAAGAGAAGCACATAGGTAATAGTATTTATCTGCTATCAAGCACCCTTATACGGGGTCACCACTAGATGCAGTTGGTTCTTCCTCCTCGCATTTGCCCCCACTTTTGTTTCCATGTCGAGCTCATGTGTTCCAGCAGGGAGGCTCCAATCAAAGTAGTAGAGGAGTCGTGCCACCATGAGCTGAAGCGTGGCCAGCCCAAAGGTATCGCCGGGGCACTTCCTCCTCCCAGCGCTGAACGGCAAGTACTCGAACCGTGAGGCCTTGTACGTGGCTGTGCCATCCTCGAACCTCTCCGGCATGAACTCCTCTGCGTTTTCCCAGTACTCGGAGCTCCTCCCCATCGCCCACGTATTGACTAAGACCCTGGTGCCCTCCTTGACCTCAAATCCGCCTACATCGCAGGTTTCCCGACAGAGACGAGGGACAAGCAACGGCACCACAGGGTTTAACCTCATGGTCTCCTTGATCACCATTTTGGTGTAGCGGAGCCCATCTATATGTTTTTCATGGTCTATTGGGCTCTTGTTGTCCAAGGCACGCCGAACTTCAGCCTGCGCCTCGGCCATCACCTTGGGGTTCCTCATGAGCTCGGACATGACCCATTCGGCCGCTGCCGACGTCGAGTCCGTCCCTGCCGTGAACATATCCTGAAGGGGCATGAACAAGAATGAAAATTATGTTCCCCGCAGAAAATAAAATTATATATGTTTTCTATACCATACCAATATGATCGCTTTGATGTCTGTCGTGTCGATGGGGAATTCAACGTTCCGCTCATCCCTGATCCTAAGCAGAACTCCAAGAAGGTGTTGGCCTTGTTCATCCTTGCTGCACTCATCAGCGATGATCTTGTCCAAGATGGCGTCCAGCTGCCGGTGCGCACGCCACAGGCGGCCTCTCAGCCCGGTGAGAGTGTCGACAAACCACAGCGATGGGAACAGGTCCCCGACGGTGTATCCGCCGGCATTCTTCATCGCCTGGCCGATCAGGGTCATAAACTGCTCCTGCAGCTCGCCGTCACACACCTGGCCGAACGTCGCTTTGCCGGTGATAGTGTTGGTGCAGGAAATGAGCAGCTTGCCAAGGTTAAACGGCCCGCCGCCCCGACCGGCGGCGCGGACGTTGTCGATGAGGGACATGGTCTGGCTGTCTCTGAAGGGCGCGAACTGCCGCACCTTCCGTTCGCTCAGCAGCTCCATCGTGCAGAGCTTGCGCGTCGTCCGCCAGTAGGGGCCGTAGGGCGCGAGGACGACGTCGCGACCTCCGTAGCAGAAGATCTCTGAGACCAGGATGTTGGGCCGTGACGCGAAGGCAAGGTCCTTGTCCCGGAGCACCTCCTGCGCCGCCGCCGGCGATGAGATGACGACGGTGTCGATCTGGCCGAACCGGAGGTACATGACCGGGCCGTGCTTCTTGGCCAGGTCCCGGAGGGCGACATGCGGCTGCGACGTGAGGACGTGGTGGAGGCTTCCGAGCAAGGGGAGGCGCCATGGGCCTGGAGGCCGCCTATGGTTTTTCCGTTTGCGGCTTAGTACGGACGCAAGGACGACGAGTGAGGCGAGAGTGAGGAGCAACACGAGGGTGGATGCGCTTGGCTCCGTCGCCATCACCATCAGGTTTGCTTGGAGCACAAATTGAAATGCCTTTTAGTGTGGGATAAGACTCACGAACACTTTTTCTATATATAGGCGCCACATCCTTAGTGTGGCATAAAATTTCACAACTCGTAGATCAGCCTGCACATCAGTTTTCCAGTCAAAGCTCCATAAGTCAAATATTGTACAATTGAATACATAAATTAGTGTGGTCATATGTCTCACAGCCACAGGCGCTCCCGTTAAGTACACCAATCGGCCACCTTGTAGATGTATCCATCTGTTTTCTTGTCTTTTTCATGGACAAGTCACAAAAATTGACTATAATTTAGATATATAATTGAAGAAATAAATACACGTAAGCATACTTTGTCGTGGACATGTCACATGTGCCTTGACTGTGCGCCCCACATGTTTTGACACTCAGATGTGGTCAGCAAAAATTGACAAGTCACAAAAATTGACTAGTTAACAAAAATTGACTAGTTTTCTAATGTTATTACTGCCACAAGTTTGATTATGTCAGAATAGCAGGGGTCAATCATGCACGTTAAGAGCAGGCATAAATGGGCTCAAGTAGTCTTGGGCATGTGTCTTCGGTTCAAATAATTGTATGTGTCTATATTGTAATCAATGAATCCTAACAATTAGTGATGGGCCTGTAGTTGTGCGAAATGTGCGGCCCGCATAGAGCCCGTAATTTGGGTGGACCATATTTTTTATATAGGTCTAGTACGAAATCATGAATTGAGGAGTACATTTTCTAAAGATTAATCTCGCCTTTTCAGATTGCGACAAGTGGTATATTGCATGCTTGTCATTTGTCGCAACGTAAACGTTTTCTCTATTTTCATGAAATGAGGTGAAAGTTTTGACGAACTTTTTCTTTCATGAAAAAGACCGAATCAAAAAAACCGTGTGTCCCGCGATAGAAAAAACAGAAAACACGATTTTAGCTTTTTTTTTCTTTCCTTTCCGAGAGGCACATAAAACGAAGGCAAAACCATGCCTCTCGTAAAAATCGTGTTTTTTCTTTGCGATAGGCACGGGCGCGACTCTCACGAAGGCAAAATCATGCCTCTCGTGGAAGCAAAACCGTGACTCTAATAAAAAAAAGCAGAAAACATTATTGATAAGTCACAAAAAACGACAAGTCACAAAAATTGACTAGTTAACAATCACTAGTGGGGACAGGGCCTATAGCCCCGGCCCGTAAGGGGCTTTAGTCCCGGTTCACCAATCGGGACTAAAGGGGCGGGACTAAAGGCCTAACCTTTAGTCCCGGCCCTGTTCCAAGACGGGACCAAAGGTGCTCCACGTGGGCGCCTCGGAGCGCCCTCAGGGGCAGGCCCTTTAGTCCCGGGTCTTAACACGGACCGGGACTAAAGAGTTTCTGCAGATTTTGTTTATTTTTGGGTTATAGGATTTTAAGGTTTAGGTGTTCGGGAGATTAACGTGATGCCTCGTTTGATGTTCGGGAATTAGTTTTCATATAATCTAAATAGAAATAATTATTCATATATATATAAGATTAACTTATCTTACAAGCGAGCATATATATATACAATTATATGGGGATCTGAATTATCGGGACTAGAGCCCGCCTATTCGATTACATGTACCAACATCAGTAATGGCCCCTAGCTACACTAAATCGTCCTTTATCATCTATAGCTTCCGTCCTCAGAAAGGTCACAAGCTCCTCTTCAACAGCAATCGCGCGTTGCTCTGGTAGGGACTTCTCCCTCATGGCCGTGTACTATATAAGAAGAGGAGATGAATATGAATATCAATCATGATAACAAAGAATGACGGGTAAAAATAGAGGTGTGAATGTTCATTGCTTACGTCGTATCTCTGATCCTTGTGCTCAGAGGTAAACGTGCGAATGGTCTTGCAAACATAGTATCCGCATAGATGCGTCCCCCGTGGCTGCTGTGTTGGAATTATGCCCTAGAGGCAATAATAAATATAGTTATTATTATAATTCCTGTATCAAGATAATCGTTTATTATCCATGCTATAATTGTATTGAATGAAGACTCATTTACATGTGTGGATACATAGATAAAACACCGTCCCTAGCAAGCCTCTAGTTGGCTAGCCAGTTGATCAAAGATAGTCAGTGTCTTCTGATTATGAACAAAGTATTGTTGCTTGATAACTGGATCACGTCATTAGAAGAATCACGTGATGGACTAGACCCAAACTAATAGACGTAGCATGTTGATCGTGTCATTTTATTGCTACTGTTTTCTGCGTGTCAAGTATTTATTCCTATGACCATGAGATCATATAACTCACTGACACCGGAGGAATGCTTTGTGTGTATCAAACGTCGCAACGTAACTGGGTGACTATAAGGATGCTCTACAGGTATCTCCGAAGGTGTTAGTTGAGTTAGTATGGATCAAGACTGGGATTTGTCACTCCGTGTGACGGAGAGGTATCTCGGGGCCCACTCGGTAATACAACATCACACACAAGCCTTGCAAGAAATTTAACTTAGTGTAAGTTGTGGGATCTTGTATTACGGAACGAGTAAAGAGACTTGCCGGTAAACGAGATTGAAATAGGTATACGGATACTGACGATCGAATCTCGGGCAAGTAACATACCGAAGGACAAAGGGAATGACATACGAGATTATATGAATCCTTGGCACTAAGGTTCAAACGATAAGATCTTCGTAGAATATGTATGATCCAATATGGGCATCCAGGTCCCGCTATTGGATATTGACCGAGGAGTCTCTCGGGTCATGTCTACATAGTTCTCGAACCCGCAGGGTCTGCACACTTAAGGTTCGACGTTGTTTTATGCGTATTTGAGTTATATGGTTGGTTACCAAATGTTGTTCGGAGTCCCGGATGAGATCACGGATGTCACGAGGGTTTCCGGAATGGTCCGGAAACGAAGATTGATATATAGGATGACCTCATTTGATTACCGGAAGGTTTTCGGAGTTACCGGGAATGTACCTGGAATGACGAATGGGTTCCGGGAGTTCACCGGGGGGGCAACCCACCCCGGGGAAGCCCATAGGCCATGAGGGTGGTGCACCAGCCCTTAGTGGGCTGGTGGGGCAGCCCAAAAGGGCCCTATGCGCCTAGGAAAGAAAATCAAAGAGAAAAAAAAGAGGAGGTGGGAAGGGAAGGAAGGACTCCCACCCACCAAACCAAGTCCAACTCGGTTTGGGGGGGAGCCTTCCCCCTTGGACTCGGCAGACCCCCTTGGGGTTCCTTGAGCCCCAAGGCAAGGTCCCCTCCCTCCCACCTATATATACGAAGGTTTTAGGGCTGATTTGGGACGACTTTTCCACGGCAGCCCGACTACATACCTCCACGGTTTTTCCTCTAGATCGCGTTTCTGCGGAGCTCGGGCGGAGCCCTGCTGAGACAAGGTCATCACCAACCTCCGGAGCGCCGTCACGCTGCCGGAGAACTCTTCTACCTCTCCGTCTCTCTTGCTGGATCAAGAAGGCCGAGATCATCGTCGAGCTGTACGTGTGCTGAACGCGGAGGTGCCGTCCGTTCGGTACTAGATCGTGGGACTGATCGCGGGATTGTTCGCGGGGCGGATCGGGGGACGTGAGGTCGTTCCACTACATCAACCGCGTTCACTAACGCTTCTGCTGTACGGTCTACAAGGGTACGTAGATCACTCATCCCCTCTCGTAGATGGACATCACCATGATAGTTCTTCGTGCGCGTAGGAAATTTTTTGTTTCCCATGCGACGTCCCCAACAGTGGCATCATGAGCTAGGTTCATGCGTAGATGTCTTCTCGAGTAGAACACAAATGTTTTTGTGGGCGGTGATGTGCATTTTGCTGCCCTCCTTAGTCTTTTCTTGATTCCGCGGTATTGTTGGATTGAAGCGGCTTGGACCGACATTACTCGTACGCTTACGAGAGACTGGTTTCATCGCTACGAGTAACCCCGTTGCTCAAAGATGACTGGCAAGTGTCGGTTTCTCCAACTTTAGTTGAATCGGATTTGACCGAGGAGGTCCTTGGATAAGGTTAAATAGCAACTCATATATCTCCGTTGTGGTGTTTGCGTAAGTAAGATGCGATCCTACTAGATACCCATGGTCACCACGTAAAACATGCAACAACAAAATTAGAGGACGTCTAACTTGTTTTTGCAGGGTATGCTTGTGATGTGATATGGCCAACGATGTGATGTGATATATTGGATGTATGAGATGATCATGTTGTAATAGAAAATATCGACTTGCACGTCGATGGTACGGCAACCGACAGGAGCCATAGGGTTGTCTTTATACTAACGTTTGTGCTTGCAGATGCGTTTACTATTTTGTTAGGATGTAGCTTTAGTAGTAATAGCATGAGTAGGACGACAACCCCGATGGCAACACGTTGATGGAGATCATGGTGTGGCGCCGGTGACAAGAATATCGTGCCGGTGCTTTGGTGATGGAGATCAAGAAGCACGTGATGATGGCCATATCATGTCACTTATGAATTGCATGTGATGTTAATCCTTTTATGCACCTTATTTTGCTTAGAACGACAGTAGCATTATGAGGTGATCTCTCACTAAAATTTCAAGACGAAATTGTGTTCTCCCCGACTGTGCACCGTTGCTACAGTTCGTCGTTTCGAGACACCACGTGATGATCGGGTGTGATAGACTCAACGTTCACATACAACGGGTGCAAAACAGTTGCGCACGCGGAACACTCGGGTTAAGCTTGACGAGCCTAGCATGTGCAGACATGGCCTCGGAACACATGAGACCGAAAGGTCGATCATGAATCATATAGATGATATGATTAGCATAGGGATGCTTACCACTGAAACTATACTCAACTCACGTGATGATCGGACTTGAGCTAGTGTAAGTGGATCATGAACCACTCAAATGACTAGAGAGATGTACTTTTTGAGTGGGAGTTTAGCAAATAATTTGATTAAGTTAAACTCTAATTATCTTGAACATAGTCTAAGTCCACTTTGAATATATTTGTGTTGTAGATCATGGCTCACGCGACAGTCACCCTGAATTTTAATACGTTCCTAGAGAAAGCTAAGTTGAAAGATGATGGAAGCAACTTTGTAGACTGGGCTCGTAATCTTAAGCTAATCTTACAAGCTGGGAAGAAGGATTATGTCCTTAATGCTGCGCTAGGAGATGAACCACCCGCTACGGCTGATCAGGATGTTAAGAACGCTTGGTTAGCACGTAAGGAGGACTACTCAGTAGTTCAATGTGCAGTATTGTATGGCTTAGAACCGGGACTTCAACGTCGCTTTGAGCGTCATGGAGCATTTGAGATGTTTCAGGAGTTGAATTTTATCTTTCAGAAGAACGCCCGGATCGAGAGGTATGAGACCTCTGATAAATTCTATGCTTGCAAGATGTAGGAGAACTCGTCTGTCAGTGAACATGTGCTCAAAATGTCTGGGTACTCAAACCGTCTAGCTGAGCTGGGGATTGAACTCCCGCAAGAGGCTATCACTGACAGAATCCTTCAATCACTGCCGCCAAGCTATAAAGGCTTTGTGTTGAACTACAACATGCAAGGGATGAACAAGTCACCCGGCGAGTTGTTTGCGATGCTGAATGTCGCAGAGTCTGAACTCCGTAAAGAACATCAAGTGTTGATGGTGAATAAGACCACTAGTTTCAAGAGAAACGGCAAAGGCAAGAAGGGTAATTCGAAGAAGAGCGGCAAGCCTGTTGCCAATCCGAGGAAGAAACCCAAAGCTGTACCTAAGCCTGAAACGAAGTGTTACTATTGCAAGGGTATGGGTCACTTGAAGTGCAATTGCCCCAAGTATCTGGCAGATAAGAAGGCGGCCAAAGAAAAATCAGGTATATTTGATATACATGTTATTGATGTGTACTTAACCGGCTCTCGTAGTAGTGCCTGGGTATTCGATACCGGTTCTGTTGCTCATATTTGCAACTCGAAACAGGAACTGCGGAATAGACGAAGGCTCGCGAAAGATGAAGTGACGATGCGCGTAGGAAATGGTTCCAAGGTTGATGCAATCGCCGTCGGCACAGTTTCACTTCAGTTACCATCAGGATTAGTGATGAACTTAAATCATTGTTATTTAGTGCCTGCGTTGAGCATGAACATTATATCTGGATCTTGTTTATTGCGAGACGGTTACTCTTTTAAGTCAGAGAATAATGGTTGTTCTATTTCTATGAGTAACATCTTTTATGGTCATGCACCTAATGTGAGAGGATTGTTCATATAGAATCTTGATAGCGATACGCATATACATAACATTGAGACCAAAAGAGTTAGAGTTAACCAGGATAGCGCCATATTTTTTTGGGACTACCGATTAGGTCATATTGGTGTAAAGCGCATGAAGAAACTCCATGCTGATGGACTTTTGGAGTCACTTGACTTTGATTCACTTGACACGTGCGAACCATGCCTCATGGGCAAGATGACTAAGACTCCGTTCTCCGGAACTATGGAGCGTGCAAGTGACTTGTTGGAAATCATACATACCGATGTGTGTGGTCCGATGAGCGTAGAGGCGCGCGGCGGATATCTTTATTTTCTCACCTTCACTGACCTTTTCAGTAGATATGGTTATGTCTACTTGATGAAGCACAAGTCTGAAACGTTTGAAAAGTTCAAGCAATTTCAGAGTGAAGTGGAAAATCATCGTAACAAGAAGATCAAGTTCCTACGGTCTGATCGTGGGGGTGAATATCTAAGTTTCGAGTTTGGTGCTCACTTAAGACAATGTGGAATTGTTTCACAGTTAACACCGCCTAGAACACCACAGCGTAATGGTGTGTCCGAATGTCGTAATCGTACTTTATTAGAGATGGTGCGATCTATGATGTCTTTTACCGATTTGCCGTTATCATTTTGGGGTTATGCATTAGAAACAGCTGCATTCACTTTAAATAGGGCACCATCAAAATCCGTTGAGACGACACCATACGAACTGTGGTATGGCAAAAGGCCAAAGTTGTCGTTTCTTAAAGTTTGGGGATGTGATGCTTATGTCAAAAAGCTTCAGCCTGAAAAGCTGGAACCCAAAGCGGAATGGTGCGTCTTCATAGGTTACCCAAAAGAGACAGTTGGGTACACCTTCTATCTCAAATCCGAGGGCAAAGTGTTTGTTGCTAAAAACGGAGCTTTTCTCGAGAAGGAGTTTCTCTCGAGAGAATTGAGTGGGAGGAAGATAGAACTTGACGAGGTTGTCGAACCTCTCATCCCTCTGGATGGTGGCGCAGGGCAAGGGGAAACCTCTGTCATTGCGATGCCGGTTGAGGAGGAAGTTAATGATGATGATCATGAAACTCCGGTTCAAGTTTCTATCGAACCACGCAGGTCGACGAGACCACGACTCCTCCAGAGTGGTACGGTAATCCCGTCTTATCAATCATGTTGTTAGACAACAATGAACCTGCAAATTATGAAGAAGCAATGGTGGGCCCAGATTCCAACAAATGGCTAGAAGCCATGAAGTCCGAGATAGGATCCATGTATGAGAACAAAGTGTGGACTTTGGAAGTACTACCTGAGGGCCGCAAGGCTATTCAGAACAAATGGATCTTTAAGAGAAAGACGGACGCTGACGGCAATGTGACCGTTTATAAAGCTCGACTTGTGGCAAAGGGTTTTTCACAAGTTCAAGGAGTTGACTACGATCAAACATTCTCACCCGTAGCGATGCTTAAGTCCGTCAGAATCATGTTAGCAATAGCTGCATTTTTCGATTATGAAATCTGGTAGATGGATGTCAAAACGGTGTTCCTTAACGGTTTCCTTAAGGAAGAGTTGTATATGATACAACCCGAAGGTTTTGTCGATCCTAAGAATGCTAACAAGGTGTGCAAGCTCCAGCGATCCATTTATGGACTGGTGCAAGCATCTCGGAGTTGGAACAAACGTTTCGATGAGGTGATCAAAGCATTTGGGTTTATACAAGTGGTTGGAGAATCTTGTATTTACAAGAAAGTGAGTGGGAGGTCTGTGGCGTTTCTAATATTATATGTGGATGACATATTGCTGATTGGAAACAACGTGGAGTTTTTGGAGAGCATAAAGGATTACTTGAATAAAAGTTTCTCTATGAAGGACCTAGGAGAAGCTGCTTACATTCTAGGCATTAATATCTATAGGGATAGATCAAAACGCCTGATAGGACTTTCACAAAGCACATACCTTGATAAAGTTTTGAAGAGGTTCAAAATGGAACAGTCCAAGAAAGGGTTCTTGCCAGTTTTACAAGGTACGAAATTGAGTAAGACTCAGTGCCCAGCAACTGATGAAGATAGAGAGCATATGCGCTCCGTCCCCTATGCTTCAGCCATAGGTTCTATCATGTATGCAATGCTGTGCACTAGACCGGATGTTAGCCTGGCCATAAGTATGGCGGGTAGGTTCCAGAGTAATCAAGGAGTGGATCACTGGACAGCGGTCAAGAATATCCTGAAGTACCTGAAAAGGACTAAGGAGATGTTTCTCGTGTATGGAGGTGACGAAGAGCTCGCCGTAAAAGGTTACGTCGATGCAAGCTTTGACACAGATCCGGACGACTCTAAGTCGCAAACAGGATACGTATTTATTCTTAATGGGGGTGCGGTAAGCTGGTCCAGTTCCAAGCAAAGCGTCGTAGCAGATTCTACATGTGAAGCGGAATACATGGCTGCCTCGGAGGCGGCTAAGGAGGGTGTCTGGATGAAGCAGTTCATGACGGATCTTGGAGTGGTGCCAAACGCACTGAATCCAATAACCTTGTTCTATGACAACACGGGTGCCATTGCCTTAGCAAAGGAACCACGGTTTCACAAGAAGACCAGACACATCAAACGACGCTTCAACCTCATCCGCGACTACGTCGAGGGAGAGGACGTAAATATATGCAAAGTGCACACGGATCTGAATGTAGCAGACCCGCTGACTAAACCTCTTCCACGGCCAAAGCATGATCAACACCAGAACTGTATGGGTGTTAGATTTATTACAATGTAATTCGCATGATGATGTGAGGGCTAGATTATTGACTCTACTGCAAGTGGGAGACTGTTGGAATTATGCCCTAGAGGAAATAATAAATATAGTTATTATTATAATTCCTGTATCAAGATAATCGTTTATTATCCATGCTATAATTGTATTGAATGAAGACTCATTTACATGTGTGGATACATAGACAAAACACCGTCCCTAGCAAGCCTCTAGTTGGCTAGCCAGTTGATCAAAGATAGTCGGTGTCTTCTGATTATGAACAAAGTGTTGTTGCTTGATAACTGGATCACGTCATTAGGAGAATCACGTGATGGACTAGACCCAAACTAATAGACGTAGCATGTTGATCGTGTCATTTTGTTGCTACTGTTTTCTGCGTGTCAAGTATTTATTCCTATGACCATGAGATCATATAACTCACTGACACCGGAGGAATGCTTTGTGTGTATCAAACGTCGCAACGTAACTGGGTGACTATAAAGATGCTCTACAGGTATCTCCGAAGGTGTTCGTTGAGTTAGTATGGATCAAGACTGGGATTTGTCACTCCGTATGACGGAGAGGTATCTCGGGGCCCACTCGGTAATACAACATCACACACAAGCCTTGCAAGCAATGTAACTTAGTGTAAGTTGCGGGATCTTGTATTACGGAACGAGTAAAGAGACTTGCCGGTAAACGAGATTGAAATAGGTATACGGATACTGACGATCGAATCTCGGGCAAGTAACATACCGAAGGACAAAGGGAATGACATACGGGATTATATGAATCCTTGGCACTAAGGTTCAAACGATAAGATCTTCGTAGAATATGTAGGATCCAATATGGGCATCCAGGTCCCGCTATTGGATATTGACCGAGGAGTCTCTCGGGTCATGTCTACATAGTTCTCGAACCCGCAGGGTCTGCACACTTAAGGTTCGACGTTGTTTTATGCGTATTTGAGTTATATGGTTGGTTACCGAATGTTGTTCGGAGTCCCGGATGAGATCACGGACATCACGAGGGTTTCTGGAATGGTCCAGAAACGAAGATTGATATATAGGATGACCTCATTTGATTACTGGAAGGTTTTCGGAGTTACCGTGAATGTACCGGGAATGACGAATGGGTTCCGGGAGTTCACCGGGGGGGCAACCCACCCCGGGGAAGCCCATAGGCCATGAGGGTGGCGCACCAGCCCTTAGTGGGCTGGTGGGTCAGCCCAAAAGGGCCCTATGCGCCTAGGAAAGAAAATCAAAGAGAAAAGAAAAAAAAAGAGGTGGGAAGGGAAGGAAGGACTCCCACCCACCAAACCAAGTCCAACTCGGTTTGGGGGGGGAGCCTTCCCCCTTGGACTCGGCCGACCCCCTTGGGGCTCCTTGAGCCCCAAGGCAAGGTCCCCTCCCTCCCACCTATATATACGGAGGTTTTAGGGCTGATTTGAGACGACTTTTCCACGGCAGCCCGACCACATACCTCCACGGTTTTTCCTCTAGATCGCGTTTCTGCAGAGCTCGGGCGGAGCCCTGCTGAGAAAAGGTCATCACCAACCTCCGGAGCGCCGTCACGCTGCCGGAGAAATCTTCTACCTCTCCGTCTCTCTTGCTGGATCAAGAAGGCCGAGAACATCGTCGAGCTGTACGTGTGCTGAACGCGGAGGTGCCGTCCGTTCGGTACTAGATCGTGGGACTGATCGCGGGATTGTTCGCGGGGCGGATCGAGGGACGTGAGGACGTTCCACTACATCAACCGCGTTCACTAACGCTTCTGCTGTACGGTCTACAAGGGTACGTAGATCACTCATCCCCTCTCGTAGAAGGACATCACCATGATAGGTCTTCGTGCGCGTCGGAAAATTTTTGTTTCCCATGCGACGTTCCCCAACATGCTGGTCGCACTTTACGAGAATAGAATATATATAATCAAAATAATAATCTAGCATCATAAATGTATTGAAAATAGAGGTATATCATACTACTACTTACCTGAGCCACTCTAAAGGTCAGCTTCTCAGGCTCGATACCGGGAGTCACGCACTTGAACTGCTTCCAAACCCTGCCCGACAAGGAAAATGATTTGCTAAGTTTTTCATTAATTGATATATCAGAAAATCATCGAAAGAGACCGATAGAGCGCAAGAATGATTGAAATTACCCTTGGAGCATGTCCTGCAGGCTTTGGAACTGTTTCAAGGGTCTCGATAATGGGTCGACGGCATCAACTCTTCCCTTATCAATTTGAATGTCCAACAGAATCCAATGGAAGATGCACACGTATATATATATATATATATGTGTGTGTGTGTGTGTGTCAGTAACTTATCAATTACACTTATAAGTGAATGGACACAACAGAGTAAAGACCCTCACCTGAAGTTGTATGGAAACAGTATGTGGTCACATAAATTTTGATCTGTTAGAAACCTTAGAAGGTTTTCCTCCGTCTCCTTGGGTTTATCAGTTAGCGTCGCTATATGTATTTTATCTGGGTCAATAAACCCAATATTTAGGATGTTCCTATTTTTACAATCCAGAATCTTCATTCTGCATAATAGAGTACAAGTTATATGTAGACAATGAATTGAAATAACTAGACAAGTTTTATGTAGACAACGAATTGAAAAACTTACAGACAATAGCAACTCATAAGCGATTTGTCGAGGGCGTCGGCATTGTACATATGGAAGAATTCATCAAAGTCGATATGGATTTCTTCGGGGCGGCCGTAGTACTCCCGTGGGACACTCACCACGATCATCGTTCCCCCATTCTTTGATTCACTTAAGTACCATGTATGCAAGAAACGCATATTTGTTGGGAGATCATCTTTGCTGACCAAAGGAGCTCCCATGACAAACTGTGGCTTAGGGGCTACCACAGCCTTGGGTAACCTGTCGTCTTGGGAAGCCAGAACGTCTTCAACCGGGATACCCCATTCATCCGCCCACTTCTTTGCTAATTCCAAATCTTGCCCCTGCACCAGAGGGGGGACATTCTCGGGTAACACCCTGAGGGGTGGGATCGACTGTTTGGCCTGTTGTCCAAGCTGAGGAACGTCTGATCTTTTTTGCTTGTAGTTGAACTTCATTTGCTCCCACTTGCACTTGCACGTGATCTGCTCTTTTTCCCTTCCTTCTGCAATGTGCGTGTATAGTCATCAGGCTTATGGTGTAAGTCATACCGTGATGGAAGGTTCGTGAAGTATTTTGCAAATGCTATTTGCTTATCGGTGTATTCCGGGCGGGGCTCGGGTTCCTTCTTTTTCATCTGCGCATCATGATGTTCCTTTGCTATCCTGGCGTTTTCCTCGGCAGTACGATCATAAGGTCTGATAGGAAGATTAGCATGAGGTACCTTTGGGAGGGGCGACAGTTTGCGCTTTGGGGAGCTCCGTCGCTTAGAAATCATCAGCGGAGCGTTCTTGCTGGCACGCTTCCGCTTAGTATCCGGAGCGGGCGGCGGCGGAGACGGACGACCCTAGTCCGGCGGCGGTGATCGAGATGGACTCGTGTTGTGCTGGCCGACGACATGTGGAGGGCTTGGAGGTGATGGTGTAGGTGACGTGCGATGACTCGGAGGCGGTGTTGTCCTTGGGGCCGAGCCTGGAAGCTTGATGTAGTTCTTGTCCCATAGGATGACTCCACCCAGTACTTCTCGGAGTGTCCTCTCAACTTCGGATCCAGCTATGTCGAGCTCCATATCATGAAACCCCGCCATGATTTCATCCACCCCGACTTTAGCAAAGCCAGCTGGAATCTCACGGCCATGCCAGCGTGCATCAGGGCCAGAAGGTAAAGCTTGTCCGACTGCCACCTTCATGGATATGTTCTTGAATTTCTGATGGAGTTCACATGATGTTGACTCCTTGATTCCATCCACGGGGTAGCCGGGACCGCCCTCTATCATTCTTCGTGCATCGTCGGGCGGGGCCTCAGATTCAGCCACGCAGCTTTTCCGCTTAGATGGGGCGCCGGTAATATCGAGTGCAGGATCTTCCTGGCATGCTACTCCTCTAAGCTCATTAATCTGCTTCTGTTGCTCGTTAATCCTGGCAAGCAACTGGTTGAACTTGTCATTCTCCTCATCCTGTTGTCGCTTCTTTGCTCTCGCTCGGCTTCTGTAAGTGTCTTGGTCTCTGGCAAACCCAAGCCACCACGGGTAAGAAGGACCGAAGCCTCGCGTTCGTCCTCCATGTTCGTCATTGCCGAGTACCAGTGTGAGCAAATCTTTCTCTCTATCTAAACTGAACTGTCTTTTTCCCTCCTTAATTTCTTTCACTATCTTTTTCCAATTCTCCTTGGGTATCCTAAGACCGTCACTGCAGATGAGTTCCCCTGTTTCTTCTTCGTACGAACCACCATGCGCAAGGAACCAATTTCTTTCTCTCAATTCCCACTCATCACGGATGGGTTCAGGTATGATGCCTTTAGCTAGCAGATCTTGCTCTTTCTTATCCCACTTTGGGAGGGCAGTCTCATAGCCCCCTGGCCCCAGCGTGTGTGATATTTCTTCTTGTCGGCATTTTTCTTGTTCTTTTCTGATAATGCATTGGCATCTTCTGACTCCTTGTACTCTTGAAATGCCTTCGTGTGATTCGCGTGCTTGGCTAGATACCCCTCGAATACTGGCACTTTCTTTGTCTTCCGATAGTTTTTCCATAGCTTCTTCTTCCAGCTACGGAACAGTTCGGCCATCTTCTTTAGAGTCCTCTGCTTGAGTTTGGCCCTCAGTTTTTTTTGCGGCGTCTTCATTCTCACATTCTGGCAGGTTGAAATGTGACATGAGATCATTCCAAAGATTATCTTTGTATCTTTCGGCGACATAGTCACTATCGGCTGCCCCTTTGCGCTTGTTCCACTCCCGAACGCTGATCGGGACGTGATCCCTAACGAGAACTCCGCATTGCTTTTTGAATGTGTCAGCAGCATTCTTAGGAAGCTTGGGTTCGCCCGTAGGCAATATCACCTCAAAGGTGTAATGCGTCCGTGCATCCAACTTTTTAGTCGGGCCTCGTTTCGTAGCTTTGCTCGATGTGGAGGCCTAAGAGGGAGAAACATTCGTCAAATGAATGTATATGTATACAATATAGAGCTATCTCCAATATTTTTCACATATTACAAGTGATTGTCAAACTTCATATGTATACCTCGCCGGACTTTATTATTTCTCCACCGGCTTGTCCACCGGCTTCTCCATCAGTGGAGCTATCACCTTCTTCGTCATTGGACCTATCTCCTGCCCCATCGGCTTCATCTTCATGTCGGTCGACCTCCATTCCATATAAGGAGGGGTTTAGATATGACGACGGAGATTCAGCTGGTTCAACGTCGGGGCCGTCTTTGATTATATGTTCGAGAAGTTCTTCCTCTTCGAGGTTCCTGATATGTGGATCCATAGTTCTGCAAAAAACGGACATTTGATTAACTAATAAACTAACAAACTATATAAGAGGGGTTGGAAACTTCGAAGTGTCGTTTTATATAGGAGGACCTTTAGTCCCGGGTCTTGGCTAGAACCTAAACTCTAAAATATGTCTAACTGATTCTCTTAACCTTTAAGGATTTAACAAAATGGCGACATTCTAGATGTGTAGAACATGATCCTATTTTTCCTGATCTCATCTACCCTTCTATATGTCACATTGTCTAGTGTCAAAGGACTTTGTTGAACTTTGTACCAAAAAAATAATTATTCTATCAGGAACTCCGTTCCAAAACAACTTTAGTCCCGGGTCGTGGCTCCACCCGGGACTCTTAGATTTCTGCATAGTATTCAAAGTAGGAGTACTTTTCCAATTTGAGCATTCAATAAGAAAAACCAAATCGTTAAATAAAGTAGTATTCAAATTAGCATGCATTCAATTATAAACAAAACTACATCATCTCTTGTGTTCGTACATCGTCGAATATTATCACTAATACTCCTCGAATACTATCATACATATAGCATCACTAATACAGCTAGAACCGTAGCGCCCGACGGGTATCGTTGCGGGCGGTGGACACCCAAAGAGAAGGAACCATCACAGGATCATAGCTCCAGTGAGATCCCTGAAGAACCTGCCAGGTATGGTCGAACCTGCCCTCCAACGCAACCATGTAGCGACGGGCGTGCTCATCCTCCTCGCTTACACGGTGACGTACCACCTCCACGGTGTCCGAAAGCCTCGGCACCATCACTGGCCCACGCGACCGCCACCAAACAAGGATCGGGTCAACAACGGGCTGGCTCCTCACCAACCTACGCCCCCCGGAAGGTAGCACCTCCCAATACCAGCCGGGCGGAGCCCAGTCCCGGACATGGCCCCTCTGATCAAGCAGGTGTCCTCCACCAAGTCGACGACGAGGATGCGGGATAGGCATCGTAAAATGAACTAAAAAAATAAACTAGTTCTATTAATTTTCTTGCTAAAAATAAACTAATTGTATATATAGTAAAATAAAGCAGTTTTATTAAATCAACTAGTTCAACTATATATTGACAAAAGTTTTAAGTGGGTGCAAAAAACGGACATTTGATTAACTAATGAACTAAAAAATTATATATCATGCAAAATAATTCTATTTCTATTTGCAAATAAATTCTAACTAAATAATTCTAAGTAAAATAATTCTATCTCTATTTGCAAATAAATTATAACTAAATAATTCAAACTAAAATAATTCTTTTTCTATTTGCAAATAAATTCTAACTAAATAATTCTAACTAAATAATTCTAACTAAAATAATTCTAACAAAATAAATACTAACTAAAATATTTCTGTATCTAACTATAACTATATCTACCTAAATACTAACTAAATTTTTTGAATTTAGACAACCTCTGTTTTTCGGCCTCCCTAGTCCCCACCACGGCTGCCGCCCGCCTGAGCAGCCCCCGCGGCCGCCGCCGGCCTCCCCAGTCCCCACCACCTCCCCTGCCCGAGCAGCCCCTGCCCCCGCGGCCGCCGCCCTCCTGAGCAGCCCCCACGGCCGCCGGCCTGCGCATCCCCCGCGGCCGCCCACCTGAGCAGCCCCCACGACCGCCCGCCTGAGCTCCCGCACGCGCTCAGGCGGCGCTGGCGCCGGCGCTCCCTCCCCTGTCCCCCTCTCTCTCTCTCTCTCCGAATCTGATGAAGAGAAGCCATACCTCAGCGACGGCGGCAAGCTCGGGCAGTGGCGGGCGTCCTCCTCCTGAGCAACGGCGGGCAGCCTGGCGGCGTCGAACTAATTCCCGAGAGCGAGAGGAAGAAGAAGAACGAAAAGGCGTTTGGATTTGGATTTTCGTCGGGGCCGTTTATATAGTAGGAGGTTTAGTCCCGGTTCGGGGCTCGAGCCGGGAATAAAGACACCCTTTAGCCCGGGTCTAGCCACGACCCGGGGCTAAAGACCCCTTTTCGGCAAGCGGCAGGCGAGGGACTTTAGTCCCGGTTCGTGCCACGAACCGGGACTAAAGGCTTGGGCTGGCGGCATTCCAAAGTTTAGTCCCACCTCGCTTGTCGAGAGGAGCCGCCACTGGTTTATAAGCCCCGTTGTCCCAACTGTGTCGAGCTCCTCTCTAAAGCAGGCTTACGGGCCTAAACAGACTGCAAATTTGAAAATTGAAACTATATTTGAAATTATGGAGAAAGTTCAACCCGAATTCAAAGTGAGATCACTTTGAATTTAGGTTGAATTTTTTATATAAATTCTCATATAGTTTTAATTTTTTCTATTTTCAAAATTAATTATTTTGACTATCCAAACTATTAACTATTTTGTTATTTTCAATTAAAAACTATGTTTATTAAAAATTCCTTTTGCATATTTGACAATTTAACAAAACTATGTAAATGAAAAGTGTTTGAAATTGAATAAATAATTCAAAACTATTTTATATTTTCAAAATTAATTATTTTGACTATCCAAACTATTAACTATTTTGTTACTTTCAATTAAAAACTATGGTTATTAAAATTCTTTTTGCATATTTGAGAATTTTACAAAACTATGAAAATGAAAATTGTTTGAAATTTAATAAATAATTCAAAACTATTTTCTATTTTCAAATTTAATTATTTTGACTATCCAAACTATTAAATATTTTGTTATTTTCAATTAAAAACTATGTTTATTAAAATTCTTTTTACATATTAGAGAATTTGACAAAACTATGAAAATGAAAAGTGTTTGAAATTGAAAAAATAATTCAAAACTATTTTCTATTTTCAAAATTAATTATTTTGACTATCCAAACTATTAACTATTTTGTTATTTTCAATTAAAAACTATTATTTGGTATATTTCGTGCATTCACTTATTTTTTTTGAGCTAGTTGACCCTAAAATTGAAAAGCACTACAAATGAACTCTGAAAATGTTGAAAGTTGGCATGCTATCATCATTTCACCCACATAGCATGTGTTAAAAAGTTGAGAGGGCTACGACAAAAACTGAATGCACTTCGTGTACAAAACGGACAATCTCTCTCGAAGTATCAGGGTTTCGAACGAGAACTCATCTCTTACAAAGGGATTTCATTTTTTTGAACTTATTTGAACTCCATACTTTTTGTGTGTTCAAAATGCACCATTCAAATGCACATCACGAAATTTCTACAATTTGTGACTTAATTTGGTATTTTTCGTGCATTTACTTTTTTTTTTGAGCTAGTTGTCCCTAAAATTGAAAAGCACTACAAATGAACTCTGAAAATGTTGAAAGTTGGCATTGTCGTGGTAACGATTCCGACAATAGAAAGGGGGTAGGATAACGGAGCATGATCTATCAAGATGCACATGGGTGACACGGTGGTTTTTGCGAGTTCGGGCCTCTCACAATGGAGATAACAACCCTATGTCTCGTGCTCCGGAGAGGCTTTGTTTTATATGTCATGGACATGAGTTACATGGTGTAGAGAGAGAGCCAGAGCTCCAGGGAAAGAATGAGCCCGAAGGAGGAGAAGGAGAAGATGTCCCTAGCTATGTGGAGGGGGTGGCTTATATAGAGCGCGCCAGCTCCTCACCTCTTATGTTACAAGATGGGGCATTGATGCCATAATGTCAGCCCACTACAGATGTCTTGCCGACTGTTGGTATTTGCGTGACCGAGTGAGTCATACGGCCGAGTGGTTGACTGTCATCCGAGTGGATGGAATGTACTTGTCTGAGTGGATCCGTACCGAGTGGATTAGATGTTGTCACGATCCAGTAGGAATTTCCCTTGTAACCCTTAAACTAATAATGAGGTGCCCTTGGGTACGACGTATTGGTCAGACCTATGACCCTACCCTAGGGCTATATCCCCGTCATTAGCCTCCGAATGGATCAGGGTATGAGTGGTGAAGGTGTCGATGGAAATCTTGTAGCAGCAGACCGAACTTTGAACGTGCTTCAGGGCCTTGCAAAATTATGCGTTGATTGAAGTCTTCATCATTTGCCCTGATCGATTCCGCTGAGTAGTACGTCCGAGTGAACTTTAAGAATTGAAGTAGATCCGAGTGACCAACAGGATCTTGAGACTCTGACTGACTGCAGGTAGTCGGTTGGAATCTGTTGAATCTGTTGAACTTGGATGTTGTTGGTGGACCTGACCAAGCAAAATGTTTCTTTTTTGTTTTTCTCTTCTAGTGGGGGCACGCTAAGTGCACCCACTGGGTGTAGCCCCCGAGCCTCTGTCGGACTAGATGAGTCCGGCAGAGGGTTTAAGTCATCCAATGCTCGTCATGTTGAATGTTTGTTCTATCTGCATTATATGATTTCTAGATCAAAGTCAAGTCTCTAAGAGTTGTTTTTAACTTAGGCAATACGGGGTCGCAGCTAAGTTCCCGAGTGTGGAGGGTGTCTGTACTCGGAGTAGTTTTTAACTTAGGCGATATGGAGCCGCGGCTAAGCCCCGAGTGTGGAGCGTGTCCGTACTCGGAGTTGTTTTAACTTAGGTGATACAGAGTCGCAGCTAAGCCTCCGAGTGCGGAGCATGTCTGCACTCAGAGTTGTTCTTAACTTAGGCGATACGGAGTCGCAACTAAGTCCTCATGTGTGGAGCATGTCCGCACTCGGAGTTGTTTTTAACTTAGGCGATACAGAGTCGCAGCTAAGTCCCCGAGTTTGGAGCATGTCCGCACTCGGAGTTGTTTTTAACTTAGGCGATACGGAGTCGCAGCTAAGCCCCCGAGTGTGGAGCATGTCCGCACTTGGAGTTGTTTTTAACATAGGCGATACGGAGTCGCAGCTAAGTCCCCGAGTGTGGAGCATGTCCGCACTCGGAGTTGTTTTTAACATAGGCGATACGGAGTCGCAACTAAGTCCCCGAGTGTGGACCATGTCCGCACTCGGAGTTGTTTTTAACTTAGACGATACAGAGTCGCAGCTAAGCCCCCGAGTGTGGAGCATGTCCGCACTCGGAGTTGTTTTTAACTTAGGCGACATGGAGTCGCAGCTAAGTCCCCGAGTGTGGAGCATGTCCTCACTCGGAGTTGTTTTTAACTTAGGCGACACGGAGTCGCAGCTAAGTCCCCGAGTGTGGAGCATGTCCGCACTCGGAGTTGTTTTTAACTTAGGCGATACGGAGTCGCAGCTAAGCCCCCGAGTGTGGAGCATGTCCGCACTCGGAGTTGTTTTTAACTTAGGCGATACGGAGTCGCAGCTAAGTCCCCGAGTGTGGAGCATGTCCGCACTCGGAGTTGTTTTTAACTTAGGCGATACGGAGTCGCAGCTAAGTCCCCGAGTGTGGAGCCTCTCCGCACTCAGTGTTGTTTTTAACTTAGGCGATATAGAATCACAGCTAAGCCCCCGAGTGTGGAGCATGTCCGCACTCAGAGTTGTTTTTAACTTAGGCGATACAGAATCACAGCTAAGCTGAGCGGTGGCGCGCGGGGCAGCCGAATGATGAAGACGTGCCATACGGAGTGGCGATGCGCACGACATCCGAGTGAGGTAGACGATTCTGGCTGAGTGGCAACGCGCGGGGCGGCCAAGTGATGTATGTCGAGGAGGTGTCCGACCCACTGACGGCCCGCGGGCGGCCGTGTCCACTACGTCATTGAAGGGGCTTCCGAACACGTGAAAATGCATGAATGATCGTTGCGGCGACTGAGCCTGAGTAGCGACGAGGATGGCGCACGGATGCGTCGAGTAACCTGTGTATGAAAAATAGCACAAGCCAGCATAAAAAATTATCAAAGTAATATGATCTTTTCTGAAATAGTTTGTGTAAATAACACCCATAGACACCCACTGGGTGTGCCAGGTGGTTCTACTCGTGCAGGATCCGACTGTACTTATGCAAGTGAAGGATTCGAGTGAACTCGTTTGAGTACTGGACCAAAACGAAGCGGAAGTGAAGTGTTCCCACACAAAAATAAACAACCGAGTGCAGAGGTACACTCAGTGGCGTGGCCTCCGAGTGAACGTCATGTGTGACTTCCTCGACACTCGGTAATGTAGAAAAGATTATTTAATAGAATGCAGTCTGTGAAAAAATGACTTAGC
Organism: Hordeum vulgare subsp. vulgare; assembly: GCF_904849725.1. Taxonomy (NCBI): domain Eukaryota; kingdom Viridiplantae; phylum Streptophyta; class Magnoliopsida; order Poales; family Poaceae; genus Hordeum; species Hordeum vulgare. The sequence continues at coordinate 10,044,527 of NC_058519.1, forward strand.
TGCCTGACGACGCGCGGGGCGGTCGAGCGAAGTAGACACGTCCGGCTGAGTGGCGACGTGTTGGGCGGTCAAGCGATGAAGACGCGTCTAGCTGAGTGGCGACACGCGGGGCGGCCGAGTGACGACGCGCAGAGCAACCAGGTGACGAAGGAGCCTCGAGCCGAGTGACGACACGCGAAGCTGCCGAGTGACGAAGGAGTGTCCAATCGAGTGGCGGCACGCGGAGCTGTCGAGTGACGAAGGAGTCTCCAGCCGAGTGAGGATGGCTTATCTTGCTGACTGACGATACGCGAAGCTACCGAGTGCTGACGACGGATCCGAGTGAGGGACGGCGCGCAGGGCGGACGAGCGCTGACGACGCGTCCGACTGAGTGACAGCATGCAGGGCGGCCGAGTGATGACGACGCGTCCGACTGAGTGACGACGCGTGGGGCGGCCGAGTGCGGACGATGCGTGTCCGACTGAGCGACGGTGCGCAGAGCGGCCGAGTGATGACAACGCGCCTGTTCGAGCGACGATATGTAGGGCCGCCGAGTGATGACCACGCGTCCGACTGAGTGACGGCGCACGAGGCGGTCGAGTGCTGACGACGCGTGTCCGACTGAGCGACGGTGCGCAGAGTGGCTGAGTGATGACGACGCGTCCGACTGAGCGACAACATGTAGGACGACCGAGTCACTGCATGTTGGTCCTGTGTATGCAAAATTCATCTCGACAAAGCGGTGTCATGTAAGTTAGTAGCAAGCATAGCTACAAATATTTTTGTTTCTGTTCGATTCTATTTTTGGGATTACGGACCGCACATAACCTGGTTATGCATGATGACGGATAATTAAAGCATACCCATGATGACGGGCGGTTTTGCATGCATGCATGCACAGTTAAACTGATGCGAAAAATGTTTAATTGATGGCACTTAATGAGGCGATTATACCTCGACAAAGCGGTGTCAGCGGAGTTTCCCATTAGTGGAGGCCATCCTCCGATTTCCTTATTTCCTGCAGGCAGTTATGGCTCGAGGAGGTGGCTCCCTGCTGGCGCGCGAAATCCTCGGCGCCGTGGAAGGTGAGGTAGGAGTGCGGGGACTTGTCCATGGCGCGGCGGGCGAGGGAGACGGGGTTGCGGATGGTGGAGACGCCGGAGAAGGCGCCGCAGCGGCGGCCGCGGCCGTCCATGATGCTGGCCTCCATCTCGACGGTTCCGGCGCAGGTGAGCGCGGAGCCGCGGCCCGAGTTGAAGCAGGGGTCAGTCTCCAGCTCCCGCACCACGGCCTCCACCACGTCCAGCGCGGTGGCGCCGGCGCGCAGCAGGTCGACGCCGACCTGCAGGCAGCGGGCAAGCACCCGCTTGGCCTCCTCCCACCAGTGCTCCGGTAGGTTCGGGTCCACGCCCGCGCCGCCGAGGATGGCAATGGCCCAGCGTGCCATGTGATGGTGGTGGTGTGATGTGCTAGGTGGCGGAAGGCGCTTCGATGGGTCTCGACTTCCGGTGTCGATGAGGGCTGACGCTACGTGAATGAATGGATGTTTGTTTCCCTGATGCTTTGTTTGTCTTGGAGATGAACAGTACAAAACAAAGGTGTTAAATCATGAAGATGAAACTGAATAGAGGGCACCAGCGGGAATCGATCTGCTGCTGGTGGCTGAAGAAATAACCATATGCATCATGGCTCGATAGTCGCCACGCCCCACGGTGGGCGCCAAATGTCTTGGTAACGATTCCGACAATAGAAATGGGGTAGGATAATGGAGCATGATCTATCAAGATGCACATGGGTGACACGGTGGTTTTAGCGAGTTCGGGCCTCTCACAGTGGAGATAACAACCCTACGTCTCGTGCTCCGGAGAGGCTTTGTTTTATCTGTCATGGACATGAGTTACATGGTGTATAGAGAGAGCCAGAGCTCCAGGGAAAGAATGAGCCCGAAGGAGGAGAAGGAGAAGATGTCCCTATCTATATGGAGGGGGGTGGCTTATATAGAGTGCGCCACCTCCTCACCTCTTATGTTACAAGATGGGGCATTGATGCCATGATGTCAGCCCACTACAGATGTCTTGCCGACTGTTGGTATTTGCATGACCGAGTGAGTCATACGGCCGAGTGGTTGACTGTCATCCGAGTGGATGGAATGTACTTGTCTGAGTGGATCCGTACCGAGTGGATTAGATGTTGTCACGATCCAGTAGGAATTTCCCTTGTAACCCTTAAACTAATAATGAGGTGCCCTTGGGTTGGACGTATTGGTCAGACCTATGACCCTACCCTAGGGCTATATCCCCGTCAGGCATGGTATCATCATTTCACCCACATAGCATGTGCTAAAAAGTGGAGAGGGTTACGACAAAAACTCGATGCACTTCGTGTACAAAACAGACAATCTCTCTCGAAGTATCAGGGTTTCGAACGAGAACTCATCTGTTACAAAGGGATTTCATTTTTTGAACTTATTTGAACTCCATACTTTTTGTGTGTTTAAAATGCACCATTCAAAGGCACATCACAAATTTTCAACAATTTGTGACTTAATTTGGTATTTTTCGTGCATTTACTTTTCTTTTTTTTTTGGGCTAGTTGACCCTAAAATTGAAAAGCACTACAAATGAACTCTGAAAATGTTGAAAGTTGACATGCTATCATCATTTCACCCACATAACATGTGTTAAAAAGTTGAGAGGGCTACGACAAAAACTGGATGCACTTCGTGTACAAAACGGACAATCTCTCTCGAAGTATCAGGGTTTCGAACGAGAACTCATCTCTTACAGAGGTTTATTAAAATTCTTTTTGCATATTTGAGAATTTGACAAAACTATGAAAATGAAAAGTGTTTGAAATTGAATAAATAATTCAAAACTAAAAGGTTTAGTACATTCCATACATGCATTACATAAAAGGTTTAATACATTATTACATTATTGCACCAATATTCCTATCTATTATTTCTGTTTTCTTCTGGGTCGTAGCCATGGAGAATCTTCATCATTCAGTAGGATGCTTGGGTCAGTTTTCACTTTGAAGAGCGGAATTTCATGGAACTTATTATAATCTACTCACATGTCTGTCTTGTCATCTACTCTCACGATGTTTCTTTTTCCTGAAAGAACTATGTGGCGTTTTGGCTCATCGGACGATATCTTCTTTTGCTGATTTCTTTTTCTCGTTTTTGTAGACATGTCCTTCACATAGAAAACCTGAGTGACATCATTGGCTAGGATAAATGGTTCGTTCATGTACGCAAGCTTGTTGAGATCCACTATTGTCATGCCATACTTTTGGTCTACAACTACCCCGCCTCCTGTCAGCTTCACCCATTTGCACCGAAACAAAGGGATCTTAAAAGTAGGTCCATAGTCAAGTTCCCATATCTCCTCTATGTACCCGTAATATGTTTCCAAACAATGCCCATTCTCGTCTGTTGCATCAAAGCGGAAACCACTATTTTGGTTGGTGCTCTTTTTATCTTGGGCAACCGTGTAAAATGTATTCCCATTTATCTCATACCCTTGGAAAATACATATAGTCGAAGATGGTGGCCTGGCCAAACAGTACAGCTGGTCTCCAACGGTGTCGTCATTCATGAGATGTGTCTGCAACCAACTGCCGAAAGTCATCTCGTGTTCCCCTTTAATCCAAGAGTCAGCCTTCCCCGGGTTTTTGGAGCGTAGAATATTCTTGTGTCTCATGATATACGGAGCCACCACGGTGGAATTGTGTAGAACTGTGTAGTGGGCTTGAGAGAAAGAATGGCCGTCCATACATACTTTTGCTTTCCTTCCTAGTGTGCCTTTTCCTGTCAGCCTACCCTCATACCGAGATTCCGAAACACCAATCGGCTTAAGGTCAGGAAGAAAGTCCACACAAAACTCAATGACCTCCTCTGTTCCATAGCCCTTGGAGATGCTTCCTTCTGGCCTAGCACGGTTATGAACATATTTCTCTAAGACTCCCATGAACCTCTCGAAGGGGAACATATTGTGTAGAAACACAGGACCGAGAATTCTAATCTCTTCGACTAGGTGAACTAGGAGGTGCGTCATTATATTGAAGAAGGATGGCGACAACAACAACTCAAAGCTGACCAGACATTGGACCACATCAATCCGTAACCCTGATAGACTTTCTCGATCGATTACCTTCTGAGAAATTGCATTGAGGAATGCACATACCTTCAGAATTGCTAGGCGAACATTTTCCGGTAGAATTCCCCTCAATGCAACCGGAAGCAATTGCGTCATAAGCACGTGGCAGTCATGAGACTTTAGGTTTTGGAATTTTTTGTCTTTCATATTTACGATTCCCTTTATATTCGACGAGAAGTCAGTCGGGACCTTGATACTGAAAAGGACTTCAAAGAAGATTTCCTTCTCTTCCTTAGTAAGAGCGTAGCTGGCACCCCCTTGAAACTGCCCTGGATGCATGCCATCTCTTCCTTTATGACGTTCCTGGTCCTTCCGTGCTTTCGGTGTATCTTTTGACTTCCCATACAAGCCCAGGAAGCCTAGAATATTCACGCAGAGATTCTTCGTCACGTGCATCACGTCGATTGCCGAGCGGACCTCATGGACTTCCCAGCAGGGTAGCTCCCAAAATATAGATTTCTTCTTCCACATGGGTACGCTTATCAGGGCCGTTAGGAACAGGTTGGTTGCCAGGACCCTTTCCAAAGATTACTTCTAAATCTTTGACCATGTCAAATACTTCAGCACCAGTACGGATGACAGGCTTCCCCCGGGGTTCTGCCTTGCCATTGAAATGCTTGCCTTTTTTCTTTAAGGGATGCTTGGGCGGAAGAAAACGACGATTGTACGGGTACACATTCTTCCTACATTTGTCCAGATATATACTTTCTGTCTGATCCAAACAGTGCGTGCATGCATTGTATCCCTTGTTTGACTGTCCTGAAATGTTACTAAGAGCAGGCCAATCATTGATGGTTACGAAAAGCAACGCTCGAAGGTCAAATTCCTCTTTTTTGTGCTCGTCCCACACACGTACACCTGGTTCGGCCCACAGCTGTAAAAGTTCATCAACTAACGGCCTTAGGTACACATCAATATGGTTGCCGGGTTGCTTTAGACCTTGGATAAGCACTGGCATCATAATGAACTTCCGCTTCATGCACAACCAAGGAGGAAGGTTGTATATACATAGAGTAACGGGCCAGGTGATGTGACTGCAACTCTGCTCCCCAAAAGGATTCATGCCATCTGTACTCAGACCAAACCATAAGTTTCTTGCGTCACCTGCAAATCTCGGGAACTCTCTCTCAATTTTTCTCCACTGCCGACCATCAGCGGTGTGCCTCAACTTATCGTCTTTCATACGATATTCCATGTGCCATCGCAACAACTTCGCATGATCTTTATTTCTGAACAGACGTTTCAACCGTGGTATTATAGGAGCATACCACATCACCTTGGTAGGAACCCTCTTCCTGGGTGGCTCGCCCTCAATATCACCAGGGTCATCTTTTCTGATCTTATACCGCAATGCAGTGCATACCGGGCATTTATCCATATTCTCGTACTTCTCACCGCGGTAGAGGATGCAGTCATTAGGGCATGCATGTATCTTCTGCACGTCTAATCCTAGAGGGCAGACAAGCTTCTTTGCTTCGTATGTGCTGGCGGGCAATTCGTTCTTTCTTGGAAGCATCTTCTTCATCAGTACCAGCAACTTTTCGAATGACGAGTCAGTCACACCGGTCTCTGCCTTCCACTTCAGCAATTCCAGTGTGCTACCCAGCTTCTTCTGGCCATCTTCACAAGTTGGATACAACAATTTGTTGTGGTCCTGTAACATCTGCTCGAACTGCAACCTCTCCTTTTCTGTGTCGCAACCTCGCCGTGCATCAGAAATGACCCGGCCAAGATCATCAGCTGGCTCATCTGGTTCCCATTCTTCATCCTGATCTTCTTCTTCATTGTCTTCCATTGCGGTATCAGCAGTCTCAGGGAACATAGATCGGCAGTTGTCATCATCGTTCTCTTCTTCTTCATCGTCGTCTTCCATCATAACCCCTCTTTCTCCGTGCTTGGTCCAAACATTATAGCCCGACATAAAACCGGACCGAAGCAGGTGGCTCTGAATGACTCTTGAGGAAGTGTAATCCTTCTCATTCCGACATTCAACACATGGACAAAACATGTAGCCACCACCATGCTTGTTCGCATCAGCTGCATCTCGAAAAGAATGCACGCCTTCTGTGTAAGCGGATGTGCATCGATCACCGTACATCCATGGATGGCTCATCTGCGTTATACGACAGTATATCAAATACAATCACGATCCTAAAAATTAGTACCGCACGGTCTAAACGAGGAAATATAGTTGCTAACCTTTTAGAATAAGTAGAAATAAAGAGAAGAGGTTTAAGCGTGGCTCGGGCATCTCATATCGTAGTTGTGTTCGGTGAACTGAAGCGGCATCGCTCTAACACACATTTCAACAAACACCTCTAGTGCATCCAAGAAAAATGGAGAGCTAGCACACACCCACACTCTTCCATCCAAGAAATATGCAAGGAAGAGGGGAGAGGGGGGCTGTGGCCAATATATATAGACAGAGGACTTTAGTCCCGGTTTAAGACACAAACCGGGACTAAAGGTGGCGCACATGCGGGCTGCACACCGCGTAGCCCTTTAGTCCCGGTTTGCGACACAAACCGGGACTAAAGGCTCCTTACAGGCCGGGACCAAAGCCTCGTGGGCGGCATTGCGATTTGGGACGACGTGGCCGGGCCTTTAGTCCCGGCCCAGAGGGAGGGCGGGACTAAAGGGTCCAGGCCAAAGGCCCGTTTTCCACTAGTGATCTGTCCAGGTCACCAATCAATAAAAGAAAATTCTCATTTCCATAGGACTTTCCATTGTTGCAAATGTGTACTGAGCTTAGCAAGGACGCAGTTCACATTTTTTCACTTGCGCCCCTGGAAGCAAAAATCGTTTCTCATTTCCATATACTCCACAAGGAGGCAGCAATAACCATATTAAGAACCGAGTTCTTCTTCTTGTAGTGCAAGAATGCAATAATATCATTAAAATTGGTAATAGGATCAATTCTGAAGCATTATGCCACAAAGGACCAAACATGATTAGCCACCACATAGTCAAACAATAAGTGTTGGATAGATTCATTTTCACCACAGAAAAGACAAGTTGCATCAGCCAATTCCCTTCTTTTATCCAGATTATCTCTAGTAAGAATTTTGTTATAGATGCAAAGCCAAAGAAAAACATGAATCCTTTGTGGACACAAAATTTGCCACAACTTAATACCCACAACAGGGACCACACCCCCAAAGTTAAGCTTGTTATAGAAAGACTTAACAGAGTACACCTCATTTGTTTCCAACGCCCAAATAGGAGTATCAAGTTCAGGTTTAATGAGATAAGCTTTAACCAAAAGGTTCGTTACCCAACTTCCATTTGTAAAAGGTTCTAGAAGCATTAACAACCCAGGATATACTTTTCCAAATGGTAGATCTCCTCTCACTCTTAGCCCACAAGATACTTGGGGATCCCACATCATATTTATTAGAGATAATTTTCTTCCAATCATCATTGATACCTGACATCCTTTCAGTGGTGGAGACAGGGGTGCCAGCCATAGCCCTGGGCCCCTTAACATTAGTGATTTAAGCCTAAAATGAATAGTAATATTTATTTTATATATGCTAAAATGGTGTTTTTTAATGAATTGACCCTCCCTAACAAGGATTAACTATAATTGGCCCCCTTGTCCTAATTTTCTGGCTCTGCCGCTGCGTCTTTCCCACCAAATATACCAACACACAACCATCGCAAGTTCCACTGCATATTCACCTGGGAATGGTACACGACCTGGTAGCTTCGAACATATAATCTCATCAAGTAGTAACGAACCTGATCTGTATTATGCCGACATTGATGTCACACTCGCCTCAAGACCAAGTTCTTTCCAAAACTCCTTTGATCTCGGACAAATGAACAACATATATGCTTGCGGTCTTCAGGATCCACCTTGCAGACTGGGCAAGTCACTGCCCACTGGAGTATATTAAGTATCGTTCACATAGTTGTTTCTTTCAAGAAGTCAAGCAGTTTACACTCTGAACAAGTTCATAGTGAAATAAATCAACATGTATAATAAAAAATAAATCTAATAACATGACAAAAATTAGAGAGCTACTATATAAAGTCCAACAAACAGATGAAACATCTGGCCCTCCATCCTGTGGCGAAAATACCAACGTGAACATGGTTTCCTGCGCACTCACGTGAATAGTAAATTAAAACATAAAAAAAATGAAATTTTGGTGTAGCAAACTTGGTATACCATTCTAATGACAAGTGAAATTTCATCAAGTACCTACTCCCGTGGTATTCTTAGTGAAGAAAATACATCTAAGACCTTCCTATTCACCAAAGAGTGCTTTTTAATATTGCTTAATTTTTGTCACTCTTGTCCAGATTATTGTTAGGAAAACAACTTATCTATATTGAAGGCCCAAGGAGCATATATATATATTACACATGACTTGAGGTGCAAGGAAAGTAAATATAGACTAATAAGGACTCCTAGACTAATACTAATAGACTAATAAGGACTCCTAGACTAATACTAATACTTCCTAACACCCCCCCTCAAATGCAAAGCTTATGCTATAGCATTGCATTTGAAGAAGTGTAATACTAAAAAACAATGGTAATCCAAATCCGTGTCTTCAGAGTGCCGTCGTAGCATGAAGAGTCTTCAAAACTTGTCGAGTCACCGAAGGAGAGAACGTAGAGATGACACATCAGAGGAAGACACCGCATCACTTAAAGATACAACATAAGTATCAAGAGAGGATGGGTTGTCAAAAGAAGATGGCACATCAAAAGAATAAAGCATTGTGCAGAAAATTATAGTCCACGACAACCATCGGCGAAAGAAGCTCGGGGGATAAGGCACGATGGACGTAGATCGACAATGCAAAAGAAGTCCAAACAATCCTATAGAAAACAACAAGGGTAAATAGGCCACAAAAGTTGCATAGAAAGGATCAGAACCAAAGAAAAGGCCGACGGACAAAGGTATGGTGGTCGCATGGCATGAGAAAACATAAAATATCAATGGATTTGATGGACGCAGCGGAAAACAACGAAGCTAAAAGCTAGGAAGCATACACGACACAAAGATGCAAAATCCATCGTGTATGCAGAAGACATTGTACTTTTTTAAGCTAAGCTGCGAAGTAGCAGCAGAAAGTAGCTAGCAACACCAGGTGGCAGCGCGTAGCAGCTAGCACCAGCAGGCAACATGGGATGCAGCGGGAACAGAGCATGCAGATGGAATGGACCAGCGGCCAGTAGCAGCAGAAGGCAGCAGCTGACTCGGTCTCAACACAGGTTTGACCAGATGGCGTCAAACCAAGCGAGCTCTTCGGCGGCAAGATGGGGGACGTCCTCGCCAGGAGGCTCAGGAACTCGGGCCGCATCATCCTCGTGCAGATCAGCGTCGGCTCTGCAATCCCCCTCGCCGGCGTCCTCCTGCTCGCGCTCCCGAACGAGCCCACGACTTTCGCACACCACGGGCCGCGCTGTTCGTCATGGGGTTCATGGCCTCCTGGAACACCTCGGCCACGAACAGCCCGATACTGGCTGAGATCGTGCCGCCGCGGTTGAGGACGAGCGTGTACGTGTTGGACCGGATGATCGAGGCCGTGCTTGCCTCGTTCGCTCGCCCGATGGTCGGCATGCTCGCCGAGCGCCTCGATCTGGCAGGCTGGAGTCGGCGGGCTCTGGCAGGCTGGAGTCCGCGGGATCCGGCGACTGGAGGCGGCGGGGAATCCAGCAGGGCGGCCACATGAGGATCCGGCAGCAGGGGCTGCAGCGGGTGTTTGACCTGGCGGCTTCGTGGTAGGTACCCACACAGCGTGGGAACGACGGGAGAAGACGAGATCGACCCAGAACAGATCGATCGAGAAGAAGAGAAGAAAAAAAGTTGGATCGTAAGGACGAGTTACAGCGTCCGGAGACCTAAACCTAGGCTCTAACACCATGTTAGGAAAGCAACTTATCTATATTGAAGGTCCAAGGGGCACATATATATTACACATGACTTGAGGTGCAAGGAAAGTAAACATAGACTAATAAAGACTTCTAGACTAATACTAATAGACTAATAAAGACTCCTAGACTAATACTAATACTTTCTAACAATTATCATGGATGTCATTTCTTTATGAAACTTGAAACGAGCGTATACTCGGAGACTATCTATGTTATTAAAAACCAATTTTTTTGTCTTTTGTTTTTCCTAGTATTTTTTCTTGATTTTATTGTTTGAAGGCGAGCGCTGGAACCATGTTCGGAAAGTATACAAGCTAGCTGAATAAGTACCCTAGCTAGCTACATCTAGCAAAAAAGAGGATAAACACCTCGACGTGCCCGGTGACTCCCCGACACGGATCACCTCCTTTTGTACCGTGCGCGCGCGCCCTACAACTAATCGTGAGAATGGTTATTAAAAAATCGGGTGTAACGATTCGATTCTTACTTTGGATTTGATTGGTTCAAGTTTTATTGAGTTGAGATTTTTTTAGTTTGGTTTTGGTTTGGGTATGTGGAGAAACCAGTTTGGGTATAGTTGGTTATGGGTTTAAACGGTTTGGTTATTAGCGGTTATAAACCATGGGTCCAAACCGATTTCTATGCATTGGTTATATGCAATAATCAACGACGACCGAGAACGAGTATCTTTGATCCGCGTGCATATGCTGTAAGGACTATGTAATTATGTATTATGGGGAAACAGCAGATGAAAATCGGAAGTGTTTTCTTGTGCTTTCGCTAAGCAATTTGGTTTTAGTACACTTGTTAGTGAGCTTTTCAACCATGGGCATGTTCTTTTTGCCTGTTACTATGTGTTGATTGTATCTTAAGGATTACTTTGTTTCTAAACCGTTATAGATGCACTTATGCCTTTCCTATCTCATTTGTTTCTTAATATGTCAATTTGTGTAATCATATGTACATTAAAGCAAACCCATGGTTATGTACTGGGTTTAAATCCACGATTATGTTTTGGGTTTAAATTGATTTGGGTGGAAAAAATAGTGGGTTTGGTTTTGGCTGGGCCAAAAATGACACTAAATGGGTATGGTTCAAGCATGGTTTTAAGAGATAAATGAATGGGTATGGTTCAAGTATGGTTCAAGTATGAAACCATTCTCAGGTTTACCTACAACATAGGGTACCGTCTGCGTGTCGGCGAGGATTGACATCGCAATTCCCGTGGTCGATGCCTCATCATTTGCGTCCTGCAGTGAACCATTTTTAGCGGCTTCGAGCTCCGATCAATTTTTACGTACCTACAAATCTATACTTCTATACTAATTAGAGACTCCTAACAAAATTCCACCTTAATTAGATTTTACCGGCCGTTTATTTGGTGGAACCGATTTATAACGGTGTAGATTAACTATAATAGCCTCCGCAAAAAAAAAAGTCCAAAACCCCCATATTTCTTTCACCGTCATAAAATAGAAGTACAAACCTCTAAACTCAACTTATCCTTAACTGCACGTCTATTTTTCAAAATAGAAACTCCTAATTGAATCTATCTTTAACCCCAAGGCCTCTTCCAACCTTTTGCCGCATGGAAACTCTTTCTCTTCCTTCTTCAATGGAGTCCATCTTATCTTTCTTCTCCCATAGAAAAAATTCCATCGTCTCTCTTTACCCGAAGCAAGCAGGTTGGTGCATGGATCGGGTGTGCACGTGCCCAAAGATCTTATTCCTCGAAACTGCTATTCTCATTACAATCATGTTATTTCTCCTGTGCATCTGTCCAGGTCACCAATCAATAAAAGAAAATTCAAGCTAGGTCTACCATTGCCAATGGATTTTCCACCCAGAGTTGTCGTGCAGGCGTACGACCAAATATGGGCCCTATACATCCACCTCCTCTACAAGCTTGATAATATAAACCGGTTACTAATGTTTTTGTGCTCAAATACGTAATCCAGTGTTGGAGCAGGCCCAACCTTGACGATACAAACATACACGGTTAGCTCGATTACTTTACATCCTATTGGTGTTGCGAGGATACAAAAATATATGGCCGAACTCGTGCATGTGTAGAAGTGCAGGCTGCTGCATCAATCCCACAGGAAGACACGTATATATGAAGCTAAACTCTTTGGTCCGCTATGTAAAGTACACGCACACGAGGTGACAATTTTATTGGCCATAGAGTTGGACGTGCTTGGTTCAGTCAAACTAGCCTGTACGTATAGTCTACAAGTACAACTAAAGAGAGCTCAGGTTTGTATCTTTGGTTACCACTTGAAGGAGTTGTCAAGATAGGCCATGCAAAAAAAAAAAATAGTTTTAAGGCATGTATATTTATTGTGTCCAAACACCAACTTAATCAATCACGCTTGAGTTATCCCAAGGATAAAGCTGTATATGCATCTACTTTTATATCATTTATTGGTTTATGTCGCCTGCGTCTATGACTGCTTTGATTGCTCAAGTTCTTTGCATCCTATATGCACGGCGGTTATATTTCGAAATTTGGAAGCTTGTTGTGATCGGTGTCATGGTACCTCGATCATGGATTGCTAGGGCAACCGGAGGTTTGTTTTATTGCACCAGTATTTTGATATTTTCAATGAAAACAAAATGTTTGCATTACTTCTTCTGATTTATTTGCTTCTAGTCTGGAGTTTTATTTGCTTTTGCCTTCTATATGCATACCCCCCGCAAAAAATGCATGTAAAATAGATGGCTGGATGGGTAATGTCTCATAGGGATGTGTATTGACTAATTGCCGCTTCATTAGGAGATGGTTCTAAACTTGTGACAATACTATTCTCAACCTACTTCGACTCCTGTAAAATAATCGCTAGAAAATCACATTGGTTGCATTTCCTTTGTTTTTCTCGGATGTGAGTGAGGAGCTCACCCAAAATATGCAAGTAGTTCCATTTAGGTAGCACACAAATCATGTTGTGTGGCTACTGATTCTGAGATTTCTAAATACCTCCCTGTCTTCTTGGCTCGATGATATATTTTCCACAAAAAACCATAATTTAGTTATGTAACTTCGAAGGCACTATTATGATGTTTATTTTAAAAATGTAGACGTATAGTTCCAAAAAAATTAAACTATGATATTATTTCGCTTCCATCCTCAAATGATTTATTACAATTTAGAGGGAGTCCATTTGTTGATTGTGTTTATAGGGTTTGTCAATCATGTAAATCATATTTCTGCCTACTTCTGACTGGTCCAATTTGTATTATCTTCATCATCATCATAGTGTGTTTTTACTAAGTTCTTATTAGTCATTCATTTTGTGTATTCAAATTTTTATCAAGGCCTATATCTTCTACTCTTTTGGATACTATTTAACAGTCTTATTACTTACTATTTCTTATTCTTTTGAAACGTAAAGGTATATTAAATATTTTCCATGGAAATAGAAGCACAAATAAAGTTGTAAAATCTATACAAATGTGAATTTTGTCAAAAATCCAATTAGTTACCACGGGCTGAAAAAATATTATCTTTGAAGTACGCACAATCAACAATAGTTTACTTTGATGCTTGATATTAAAAAAATGTTGAAAAACCATTGTACCATTACGACATTAAAAAAATCTTCAGGAAAAATTTACAATACACTGGACCATTTTGAAAACTTCTCCATTTATAAATAGTGAATGTTTTGGAGAAGTTTACATGCACGTGTTTTATACGTGCGAACCATTAATTACAAGATGTTGCATGGAAACTATATTGTTGAATAGTTCAAGAGTTAAAATTGCATTAAGTATCATTCAAGATATATTAACATACACACCGAAAATTTAGAGAAATGAAACCAAATTGCTCCACAATTCCGAATTTGTGTTGTTTAAGCATATTTTAAATAGTTACATGTATAAAAGGTTGCACCCTACGCATAAGAAAATTAGCAGTGTATGAGGCGGCTCGACATCGTTCCTGAATAAGACCAACAAACATATGATTAGGGTAATTTTTCACACATGATTCATCTTCATTTAGTAACTTTATTAAATAATGTGATACTATGTTCTCAAAAAATATTAGTGTGGTGGCATTAGATGATGATTTCATCTAACTTATATTCATAACTTCTATGTAAATCTTTGTGTTTCTGAAGGTATACCCTTCATAAAAAATAGAAGTATAGTGATTCATTTCAGAAAACGATATTTTTCATAACATAGATAGAAAAAATATATTAGATAACTAGCCCGTGCGAATGCACGGGTTGACGACTAGTTCATTTAATACCTCAAATATAGAAGACTAACCCAAAACGTGTGAGATTTCGAACTTGCAATGTTGTATTTTTTAATGTTATACCTCAATTATCACATTATCTAGCAAACGGGGGAAACCAGCGCCGCCGCCCAAGTTTACCTCTGCCATCATCGCTCCCTGCAGCGCCGCTGTTGGAGGGCCGGCCGACAAAGCCGCGCCGCGCCTAGGGATGGCGGCGGCGGGGCGGCTCCTCCCTCACGCGAGAACCCCCTCCCCGCCATTCCTGGATCTGGCCGGGAGCCTGCTACTGCAACAAAAGATCTTCCAATGGCACCAGAAATAGACACGTCGAGCGGAGAATACTTGGCTTGATCCTTCTGCTGCGGCTACGCCTTAAGGGTCTTCCTAGGCAAGTATGCAAAGGATTTCCCCCATGGCCTTGGAGCCTTGCGTTGTTGTTCCCTCGAAGCGGAAAGGGTGATGTAGCGTAGCGGTGGTAAGTATTTCCCTCAGTTTGAGAACCAAGGTATCAATCCAGTGGAGGAGTATCTCAAGATCCTGCACAAACACAAAAGCTTGCTCCCAACGCTATGAAGGGGTTGTTAATCCCTTATAGATTGTTTGCCAAGTGAGAACTGAAAGCAACAAAGTAACAAAGCAAAGTAAAAGCGGAGGTGTAAACGATGGATGTGAATAGACCCAGGGGCCATAGTGTTTACTAGTGGCTTCTCTCATGAAAGCAAGTAGACGGTGGGTGAACAAATTACTGTCGAGCAATTGATAGAACCGCGCAAAATCATGACGATATCTAAGGCAATGATTATATCTATAGGCATCACGTCCAAAACAAGTAGACCGATACTTTCTGCATCTACTACTATTACTCCACACGTCAACCGCTATCCAGCATGCATCTAGTGTATTAAGTCCATAAGAACAGAGTAATGCCTTAAGCAAGATGACATGATGTAGAGGGATAATCTCAAACCAATAATAAAAAACCCCATCTTTTTACCCTTGATGGCAACTACTTGATGTGTGCCTTGCTGCCCCTACTGTCACTGCGAGAGGTCACCACATGGTAGAACCCAAAACTAAGCACTTCTCCCATTGCAAGAATCATAGATCTAGTTGGCCAAACAAAACCCAAGACTCGGAGAGACTTACGAGGATATCAAATCATGCATATAAGAAATCAGCAAAGACTCAAATATATATCATAGATAATCTGATCACAAATCCACAATTCATCGGATCTCAACAAACACACCGCCAAAGAAGATTACATCGGATAGATCTCCATGCAGATCATGGAGAACTTTGTATTGAAGATCCAAGAGAGAGAAGAAGCCATCTAGCTACTAACTACGGACCCGTAGGTCTGAAGTCAACTACTCACGAGTCATTGGAGGGGCGATGATGATGATGAAGAAGCCCTCCAACTCCAAAGTCCCCTCCGGCAGGGTGCCGGGAAGGGTCTCCAGATGATATCTCGCGGTAACGGAAGCTTGCGGCGGCGGAAAAGTATTTTCGAGGCTCCCCTGGATTTTTGCTGAATATTTGGGAATATATAGGCCAAGGATCTAGGTCAGGGGATGGCTAGGGAGGCCACAAGCCCTGACACCGCCGCCTCCCCCCTGGTGGCGTGGTGGGAGCTTGTGGGCTCCCTGGAGCCCATCTGGCTTGGCCCAGAGGCCCCCCTGATCTTCTTCCGTTCAAGAAAAAATCATTTCGGGGTTTTTATTCCGTTTGGACTCCGTTCCAAAATCAGATCTGGAATGAGTCAAAAACACAGAAAAAACAGGAACTGACACTTGGCACTGAATTAATAAGTTAGTCCCAAAAAAGATATAAAAGGTACATAAAACATCCAAAGATGACAAGATAACAGCATGAAACCATAAAAAATTATAGATACGTTTGAGACGTATCAAGCATCCCAAGCTTAACTCCTGCTCGTCCTCGAGTAGGAAATTGATAAAGAATGAATTTTTTATGCTTTCATGCTACCTAGCATAGGTGTCCTTTGTAATTCTTCTTATGTGACGTGAATGTTCAGATCCATTAGATTCAAAACAATAGTTTGCTATTGACGTGGAAACAATAATCATTCAAGAAAACTAGCAAGGTAATCATGAACTTTCAAAATAATAAGGCCAAAAGAAAGTTATCCGTACAAAAGCATATAGTTTGGCTATGCTCTATCATCATTGCACATCGAATTTAAATCATGCACAACCTCGGTATTGACCAAGTAATTGTTTCACACCTTTACTTTCTCAAACCTTTTCAACTCTCACGCAATACATGAGCGTGAGCCATGGTTATAGCACTATAGATGGTGTGGAATGTGGTGGAGGTTGCAAGACAAAAAGGAGAAGATAGTCACATTAACTAGGCATAAAAATGAGCTGTGGAGATGCTCATCAATAGATATCAATGTGAATGAGTAGGGATTGTCATACAAATGATGCACTAGAGCTACGAGTAAGTGAAAGCTCTTAAAGAAAACCAGTGGGTGTGCATCCAACTTGCTTGCTCACGAAGACCTAAGGCAATTTTGAGGAAGCCTATCATTGGAATATACAAGCCAAGTTATATAATAAAAAAATTCCACTAGCTATATGGTGGTGACAAAACGAGAGACTCTCAATCATGAAGATCATGGTGCATAATATGCACAAGTGTGAAAAAGTGGTAGCATTGTCCCTTCTCTCTTTTTCTCTCTTTTTTTTTGGTGGCCTCTTTGGCCTCTTTTTTTTGGTGGGCATCTTTGTCATCTTTTATTTCCTCACATGGGACAATGCTCCATTAATGATGATCATCACACTTTCAACTCAAAACTTAGAGCAGCTATGACTCTATATGAAATGCCTTCGGTAGTGTACCGTGTGTTATTTATCAAAGAAAATATGAGCAGATTACTAGAACGGGAACAAGACTGGGATGCCATGCGGCTTCGAGATTAACTTCCCAACACTCCGAGAGAAAGCCAAGGACCTGGACTTGGACATCCCTTATGATCACCCTGTCTTGGAAGAGATATATGCCAAGAGGAATCTGAAGCTCTCTAAGTATGTATACCTAGCTACATGCGTGTGATAAACATTGTTATATAAATTGAGTTGAATAGGCTATGTATAATTAATTAAGCAGTAATTAATCTTACTCTGAAATTTTAGGATACCTCTGAATGTGTTGCACGCCATACCAACGACCCTACTCTTCAGCCTTGAGGGAATGGTAGACTTACCATTGGACTGGGAAAAGCTACTCAGATTGCGGTGTACCGATGGGTTCTTCCATTCCTCGCCTGCTGCCACAGCTGCTGCCCTCAGTCGCACTGGCGACAAAGAATGCCAAGCATTCCTGGATAGGCTCATCAAAAAGTTCGATGGAGGAGGTAATTAAAATCACTACTATTACTTCTTGTACAACTAAGAACTAACATGATCGAATGCAAATTTAGGTGACTGGTTCCATGTAGTCTCCTCAATTGGTCAATAGCAAAAAGAATTTTACCAAGACAACATTGGTCAATACTAACATTGCAATTCATATAAATTCCCTTTCTTTTTCACTAGTGCCATGTAGCCACTCTATGGATACTTTTGAGCAAGTATGGGTGGTGGATCGGCTGATGCATCTCGGGATATCAAGGCACTTTGCAAGTGGAATTGATCGGTTCTTAGAGTTTATTTACAGGTAACATACGCAACCTCCATCTAATTGGAAATATATTACGTCATAATATACTCCCTTCAGTACCAAATTTGAACAGAAAAAATTGTCTTATATTTTGGTACAGAGGTAGTATCTAAATATTAATTGTGTTTTTAAAATGGAATGCTACTAGAGTTGTGTTTTCCTTTAAGTGTGATGGAGTACTAATTTGAGACGAGGGGTATATCTTCACTTTGAACAGGCGGTGGACTTAGAAGGGATTGGCTCATAACGTGCACTGCCCAATCGCGGATATTGATGACACGGCCATGGGTTTCCGTCTCCTCCGTCAGCATGGCTACGACGTCAATCCATGTAACTAATATTTTTAGTCAGATTTAGTCAGATATAAGCTAGATTCAAAGTTTGAGAAGCGCGTTGGCATGTATGCTGGATCGAGTTTTACTAATGCGCGTCCACAATGCAGCTGTGTTTAAGCAGTTTGAGAAGGATGGCAGGTTCGTCTGCTTCCCATGGAGACCAACCACGCTTCTGTTACCCCAATGCACAACACTTACCGTGCATCTCAGTTCATGTTCCCTGGTGACGACGACGTCCTGGCAAGGGCTGGGCACTATTGTCGTGCACTCCTCTGTAACGACCAAGATGCGGTCCTTTCCGATCTGAGGGTCGAGGCCCCCGAATAGAAAAGAAGCGCATCTAAGTGTTTCGCAAGCAAGTAAACATAGCACAAAATAATAATTACAGTAGACAATCTGGGATTCAACTGTCTTCTTATTAATAATGCAGAGTACAACGCAGATACAAACAAGGTAGTTCCGGAACGGACTACAAAACAAGGAAAATGCTATGCTACCCGCTGCAGGCCCACGATCACGACCACGGCTCAGTCCTCTGGATAGTTCACGTAAAGGCGATCTGTCTCCTCGTCGTACTGCCATGCCAGCTGGGTGCCGTCGGGATCATCTGACTCTGGGGTACCTGTACCTGCTGGAAGTTTCGGAGGAATCCGTGAGCCAGGAGGACTCAGCAATCTAAGACCTTGGTGCCAGAACTAGTCATGTTATTGGGTAAGGAAGGGGTGAAGTGTTTCAGGCTGCTGCAACCTAAGACTGAATAAGTGGCTAACTTACGCGAGAAGGTAGTGAAAGTAGTCTACGCTAACGATCGAGAATACTTGATCAGAAAGTGATCCTGAACACCTACATACGGCATTCATAACCCGACCGTGTTCCGGATCGAAGAGAGGTCTTCGAGGGGACAGTCACGGTTACGCACACAGTTGGCATTTTTATTAGATTATGTTTAAGTTCTCTAATACCGGATGTTAACAAAATATTCCAAGTTGCCACATAACCGCGGGCACGGCTTTCCGAAAGATTAAACCCTGCAGGGGTGCTCCAATAGTCCATCACAAACGAACACAGGCCGCAAAGGCATCCTCTATCACGAATCTCGTGATCTCGCCGGATTCCTTAGAGGAAAACCTCAACTCTGGGGAAAACCAAAGCTTCACCGGGATTCCTATACGCAAGATATACCGCTAAGGCAAGACAAGGCTAGCAGGACCTCCCGTCGTGTCGACGACCCTGATAAGAGCCGCGTATCTCGGTCTCAGGACATGACACATGAGCTAGATGTCGGGATGGCTAAACCTCTGGGTGACCAGTGGGGCCCCGGACATCGCTCAGGTGGGACCAACACTCATGGGGAGCACTGGCCCGGGTTGTTGATTAAATTCCTCGGGGTAGTTATTCCCTATGCAGATTATTATGTGATTAGCAGTTTAAAACCAAAGTTGGGTCCTGCCGGACGAGCCTTAACGCTACGCGATTTATCAAGGGGGTCCCCATAACAACCCCGAACGTGTTAGGAGCGATTATTATGGAACCAAACACCGGTAACCGGTAACTAAGGCGGCAATAACGGAACAAGACACCCGGCAAAAGGCTAGGCCTCCCGTCATTTACCAAGTATATAGATACATTAATTAAATAACAGAAAAAATAATATAATGATATCAATCTCATGTCATCACATGAGTTTAAATCACCTGCAACTAACAACGCTAACATTAGTAGCTGAGCAAGCCTACCTAGCCATGCAAGTTTGCTAGGAAAGAGTAAGGTGTTTAGGCTCATGGCATATGAAGAGGCAATATATTTTCAGTGGTAGGCAGCGAGCAAAATGACGTGGAATCGAAACTATCAAAACAAGTCTAGATATGGGATCAAGGTCATGTCATCTTGCCTGTGATATCCTCAGCTTGGAATGGTTCTGGATCGTCCTGCACGTACTCTCCTGACTCCACGTATTCGTACTCCGCTCCCGGTGCTACCCAACACAAGAATAACAGCCAATGAACAGAAGCACCACAAAATGCAACAATCACATGATGCATGAGATGAAAGTTGAGCATGCACTACTATTTCCATCACTAGCACAAGCACAATAAACTACAACAAGTTCCTGGGCAGAACTTTGCACTAACTTATCTGGACATGCATTGGAATGATATGAACAGATGCATCTCGTAAAACTGGTGCAAAACCATATAAAGAACTTTGCAAACGAAGCTACGGATCAACGGGAATCAATGAAACACGATATGAAGCTCTACGTGAAAGATTCAACACCTCACACACATTTGGCACAAATCTGGTGTTCCCAGGTTGCCAAGACATATATTAACCCAACATGAATGAAATGGAGCAAGTTAGAACACCCCAACAACAATTAAACACAAACTTTGAACAAAATGACAAAACTACGCAATCTGCCAGTTTCTGCATCTTAGCTGTTTGTGAGCAACATGCAACATAGCTACAGGTCTTCAAATATGACAAATAATATATGTGGCTGTTGCCAACCAAGAACACTACAAGCTCCAGCAAGAATCACAGCAAAAGGAATTAAACTCTAGAAGATACAAGGCCACAAACTTTCCCAAAACCATCAGTTCTCAGGGACTTAGTGAAAATTCCTGCACCTGAGATTCTGTTTCTGTTCTGAAGCTTTTTGTCAGCAAACAAAACACAAGCTACTGGACTCCAAATGACTTGAAAATTGATAGGAAGCTTCACAAACATACCAGGTTCAAAACACCAGCACTGAACTAAGTCCAGTTCTCAACAGAATGACCAGCACATCCTTATCTACAGGGGAAGAAAATGTCTCCAACATTCCAGACTTGTGAAATTTTCAGAGTTCAAAAATCTGGAATTTTCCAGCCACATGCCCACTTTGTCTAGGCATAGTTTGCACACACATGTCCCCAAGAGGTGATTGACACCACTATGGTGTTGAGCACAAACCCCTACCACTAACACACAAAGATCCATGCCCTTGGGCTCCATTTATACCATGGAAACAAAGCCCAAACTTTCATAAAATGGAAATGCAACTCCATAAGGTATGCTTATAAGATGACAATTACGTAGGAGAGTTTCATGTGCACAATGACAAAGTGACATGGGGGTTTGAACCCCATGTTTGTGTCATGCACATCAACAACACCAACACACACAATACCTCACTAGCACTAGCATCAAGCCCAACACAAAAGAAACTCTAAGCTAACAAGAGAGTATGCACACCCTCACATATGGACATGTGATGGTGCACACTCTCACAAGCATCACTAGGATCTTCCTAATATTCATGTCATCCTCGATATGCAACCACCACAACAATCCACACCCTCACATGCTAACATAGATAGCTATCTAGTGCAACTCATCACCTCAAGACATGTGGTGAGGGGGAGGCATCCACACCCCACTAAATCCATGCAAACAAAAGAAACTACAAGATCAACTTAGACCACCTAAAACTCCCAAAGATAGGCTCCACAAGAGTAGCTAGTGCATCTTATCTCCTTAAGGCACAACACACACAATAAAAACACATCACTAGCACAACTCCTACCAAGTGTTCTTCTCACCACTAGATACAATCCACAATGGTTTACAAGGCTAGCAATATCCATCTATTATCTTGCAAGTGTGCAACTCACACACAAAGGAACCTGTTCCTAACTACACTAGCAAGGAAAAAGATTTTAATTCCATCTTGCTGCCCAACACAAGGGAGGGGAAGAACAAATAAAAAGGCAGCAATAAAAAATAAAAAACAATAGCTAAAACAAATATCAGGGGTCCTGGGATTCGAACCCAGTACCCCCTGGTACACAAGGCACCACCTAGCCACTGCACTAGCACCACTATTTCAACAGAAAGGGGGAAGAGTACAGGGAAACATGTCCCTGCTGCTCTTGCACAGGAATAACACGGGAAAAATCTGACAAAAATATACTCAGCGCCGAGGGGGAATCAAACCCACAACCTCTCATCAGGCGCACACATGGAACAACCACTGGGCTACGAAGTGTTTACTGACAGAGGGGGAGACTCGAACAGGATAGACTATCTGAAGTCGCCCTCTGTCTGCCGAGAACGACAGCGACAGAGAGCTGACGGGAATCCTAGCCGGCGTTGCTTCGCTGCACTGCCGGCGGTGAACTCGTGCACGCGACGCTAAGATCCGACGAGGGGAAGAGTCCCCACCTGCTGGACACCCATCTACGCGGGGAGGAGCCCCTACTGCAATCCGCAAGCACCCAACTCGACCGGCTACGGCCACGCCGCGCAGCTGCTGCCGGGTAGCCTACCTAGCCATGACGCTGCTACCACGAGGGGAGGGAGCCCCTCTGCGCAGCACCCACGCACGCGGCACTTGCAGAACAGCCGCTACGACCGCATCCTCTAACACGCTGCTGCCACGAACAGAGAACGCACGCACACGACGGAGGTCTGAGCCGCTCCGCGGAGGAGGATAGAAGGGGGACGCGCGGCCTCACCTTGGGAGAAGATGGGGCGCCGAACGGGGAGCAGGAGCGCCGGATCGGGGAAGAAGACGCCGAAGAAGCTCCTATGACATAGACCGAAGCAGGGAAGGAGTTCGCCCGGTTCGCCCCGTTGACGAGGACGAGCTCGACGGGGGGTGGGGAGGTCGCTCCTCGGGGTCCTAACGCCGGGAATGGGACGCGGGGAGCCGCCCCGAGCCCCCGAACATGGCGGCCGGTGCCGGAGGCGACGGAACGGCGGGTTGACGGAGGAGGCGCTGCACTCTCTCTCTCTCTCTCTGCTACTTCTCAGAAGCTTACCAGGGAAGAACGAGGGAAGGAGGAAACTGGCGGCGCTGGGGGGACGGAGAGGGAACCCTAGGGCGGAGGAGGAGGCCCCGGGCTCCTTTTATCGTCTCGGGAGGCGAGCTCGAGCCGCTGGATCAAAGAGAAAGCGATCGAGAGGTGGAGCGTAGGTCGTACAAGAGTGACGTCGGGAGGAAGAAGAAAACGCTCGCCAGCGGGCTCTGTCGCCAGGGGTGGAGACCTACTGGGCCAACACGGGAGAAGACTTAGTGGGCCAGGGAAAGAAATAATTACACAGGAGGTTTATCCAATTAGGTAAACAGAAAAACAAATGCACCCAGGGAAGAAAAAAAGTATTACCCAAAATAACTACTGGGTTAAAAATTAAAAGGAAAATCCTGCTAGACATAAGAAATTATGGCCCAATAGGGAAAAATAGGAAAGCAATATTTGGAGATGTTTGAAATATATGCAAAACAGTAATTAACCTACTGTTTTGAGTTTATTTGCACCTCTAAAAATTAAAGAACAAACCAGAAAAATTGCACCTCGTCATAAACACATTTTTATCTAACCACCAGACATTTTAGAACCATTTTTGGGAAGAAGGAATTTTGACATGGAAAAAAAAGGAGGGAAAAAGAGTTAAATAGCAAGAGCTAAAAAAAATGACTAGCTCTCACTCCTACATTACACACACCATCATCACATGCATCATAAGATAGTGCAATACCACCACTTAACCCTAGCAAGAACACATGCACTCACAACACCACATCACTACTCCTAGTAAGATCCAATGCAACATGATCATGGCATGCAAACATAAGGTATGACAAGGAATGATATGTTATGCCTGCATGCAAGGGAAGTAAGTACTAGGGAACACACATGAAATCATGGCACAAAAATGATATCACCACAATCTCTGACAAGGTGGCCCCACATGGAAGGTTACAAAAAAAAGGGAAGTCCTATACTTGGGGCATTACATCCTCCAAGAGAGACAAGCCTCCAACAATCTGTACGACAAGTGGATCATCACCAAGGACTTTCCTGGCGAGGTATGTGCCAACCCGGCTACTAGTTAGTTTCCATGGTTGAGAACAGAGTATTGAGCAGTTCTTCATGCAAAATCAGGTCGGGTACACACTGAACTTCCCGTGGAAAGCAAGTTTACCACGAATTAAAACAAGGATGTATCTGGATCAGTACGGTGGGAACACCGATGTCTGGATTGCCAAGGTCCTCTACAGGTAAAGAAAATTAGATAACCAAATTATCCTTCTTTAATTAGAATAACTCTCCAACATCTCTATATTATTCACCATCAACAATATGTCATCCACATATAGTATGAGGAAAGCTACTGAGCTCCCACTCACTTTCTTATACAGACAGGCTTCTCCGTAAACCTCTATGAACCCAAACGCTTTAATCACATCATTAAAGCGAATGTTCCAACTCCGAGATGCTTGCACCAGCCCATAGATGGAGCACTGGAGCTTGCATACTTTGTTAGCACCCTTAGGATCGACAAAACCTTCTGGTTGCATCATATACAACTCTTCCTTAAGATTTCCGTTAAGGAACGCTGTTTTGGCGTTCATTTGTCAAATTTCATAATCATAAAAGGCGGCAATTTCTAACATGATTCAGACTGATTTCAGCTTCGCTATGGGAGAGAAACTCTCCTCGTAGTCAATTCCTTGAATTTGTCAAAAACCCTTTGCGACAAGTCGAGCTTTATAAACGGTTACATTACCGTTTGCATCAGTCTTCTTCTTGAAGATCCATTTATTTTCTATGGCTCGCCGGTCATCGAGCAAGACCACCAAAGTCCATACTTTGTTCTCATACATGGATCCTATCTCGGATTTCATAGCTTCAAGCCATTTGTTGGAATCCGGGCCCGCCATCGCTTCTTCATAGTTTGAAGGTTCATCGTTGTCTAACAACATGATTTCGATCACAGGGTTGCCGTACCACTTTGGTGCGGAGCGTGCCCTTGTGGACCTTCGCGGTTCAGTAGTAACTTGATCCGAAGCTTCATGATCATTATCATTAACTTCCTCTTCAGTTGGTGCAGGCGCCACAGGAACAATTTCCCGCGCCGTGCTACTTTCCTGTTCGAGAGGGGGTGTAATTACCTCATCAAGTTCTACTTTCCTCCCACTTACTTCTTTTGAGAGAAATTCTTTCTCTAGAAAGGATCCCTTCTTGGCAACAAAGGTTTTACCTTCGGATCTAAGGTAGAAGGTATACCCAATAGTTTCCTTAGGGTATCCTATGAATACGCATTTCTCTGGTTTGGGTTCGAGCTTTTCTGGTTGAAGTTTCTTCACATAAGCATCGCAGCCCCAAACTTGAAGAAACGACAACTTAGGTTTCTTGCAAAACCATAGTTCATACGGTGTCGTGTCGTCTCAACGGATTTAGACGGTGCCCTATTTAAAGTGAATGCTGCAGTTTCTAATGTGTATCCCCAAAATGATAGCGGTAAGTCGGTAAGAGACATCATAGATCATACCATATCTAATAAAGTGCGATTACGACGTTCAGACACTCCGTTGCGTTGCGGTGTGCCAGGCGGCGTCAGTTGTGAAACGATTCCACACTTTCTTAGGTGTGTGCCAAACTCGTGACTCAAATATTCTCCTCCACGATCAGATCGTAGACACTTAATTTTTCTGTCAAGTTGATTCTCGACCTCACTCTGAAATTCCTTGAACTTTTCAAACGTCTCAGATTTGTGCTTCATCAAGTAGATATACCCATACCTACTCAAATCATCGGTGAGAGTGAGAACATAATGATAGCGACCGCGAACTCCAACGTTCATTGGACCACACACGCCCTGATACAATATTCATGCTCAAAGCTGGTACTAAATAACAATTATTAAGGTTTAAAACTAATCCCGACGGTAGATGTAGAGGTAGCATGCCGACGGCGATCACATCGACCGTGGAGCAATTCCCGACGCGCATCGTCACCTCGTCCTTGGCCAGTCTCCGCTTATTCCGCAGTTTCTGCTTTGAGTTGCAAATGTGAGCAACAGCACCGGTATCAAATACCCAGGAGGTATTACGAGCGCTGGTAAGGTACACATCAATAACATGTATATCACATATACCTTTAACGTTGCCAGCCTTCTTGTCCGCTAAGTATTTGGGGCAGTTCCACTTCCAATGACCCTTTCCCTTGCAATAGAAGCACTCAGTCTTAGGCTTGGGTCCATTCTTTTTCTTCTTCCCGGCATCTTGCTTACCGGGTGCGGCAACGCTTTGCAGTCTTTCTTGAAGTTCTTCTTACCCTTGCCCTTCTTGAAACTAGTGGTCTTGTTGACCATCAACACTTGATGCTCCTTCTTGATTTCTACTTCCGCAGACTTGAGCATGGAGTACAACTCGGGAATGGTCTTCTCCATCCCTTGTATGTTGTAGTTCAGCACAAAACATTTGTAGCTTGGTGGGAGAGACTGGAGGATTCTGTCAATTATAGCATCATCTTGAAGTTCGACTCCAAGTGAAGTCAGACGACCGTGTAACCCACACATTTTGAGTATGTGCTCACTGACAGAACTGTTTTCCCTACTTTACACCTAAATAACTTGTCGGAGACTTCATATCTCTCGACATGGGCATGAGCTTGAAAAACTAGCTTCAGCTCTTGGAACATCTCATATGCACCGTGTTGCTCAAAACGCCTTTGGAGCCCCATTTCCGAACTGTATAACATGCCACACCTAACCTGAGAGTAGTCATCACTCCGCGTTTGCCAGACGTTCAGAATGTCCTGGCCTGTTGCGGGAGCGGGAGGGTCACCTAGTGGCGCATCAAGGACATAAGCCTTTTTAGCTGCTTCAAGCATAAGGTTCAAGTTGCGAACCCAGTCCGCATAGTTGCTACCATCATCTTTCAGCTTGTTTTTCTCTAGGAATGCGTTGAAATTGAGGTTGACGTTGCCATCTACAATATTTACAAAGACAACTTTTAGATTAAGTTCATGACAATTAAGTTCATTTAATCAAATTAAGTATGAACTCCCACTTAAATCGACACCCCTCTAGTCATCTAAGTGATACATGATCCATGTTGACTAACCCGTATCTGATCATCACGTGAGACGGACTAGTCACCATGGTGAGCAACTTCATGCTGATCGTATTCAACCATATGACTCATGTTCGACCTTTCGGTCACTTGTATTCGAGGTCATGTCTGTACATGCTAAGCTCGTCGAGTCAACCTAGGTGCTTCGCGTGTGTAAATCTGGCTTACACCCGTTGTATGCGAACGTTAGAATCTATCACACCCGATCATCACGTGGTGCTTCGAGACAATGATCCTTCGCAAGGGTGCACACTTAGGGGAATACGATCAAGAAATTTTAAGAGGGATCATCTTATTATGCTACCGTCGTTCTAAGCAATAAGATGAAAAACATGATAAACATCACAATGCAATCATATAGTGACATGATATGGCCATTATCATCTTTGCTCTTTCGATCTCCATCTTCAGGCATCGCATGATCACCCTTGTCACCGACGTGACACCATGATCTCCATCATCGTGTCTCCGTGAAGTCGTCACGCCAACTACTACTATCACTACTACTATGGCTAACCGTTAGCAATGAAGTAAAGTAGTAAGCACATGGCGTTGCATCTCATACAATAAATTAAGACAACTCCTATGGCTCCTGCCGGTTCTCATACTCATCGACATGCAAGTCGTGAAACATATTACAATAACATGATCATCTCATACATCATACATGCAACATCACAAAATTGGCCATATCACATCACATGTCAAACCCTGCAAAAACAAGTTAGACGTCCTCTAATTGTTGTTGCAAGTTTTACGTGGCTGATTTGGGTTTCTAGCAAGAACGTTTTCTTACCTACGTGACAGCCACAACGATGATATGCCAAAGCTATTTACCCTTCATAAGGACCCTTTTCATCAAATCCAATCCGACTAGAGTAGGAGAGACAGACACCCGCTAGCCACCTTTATGCACGGTGTGCATGTGTGTCGGTGGAACCAGTCTCATGTAAGCGTACGTGTAATGTCGGTCCGGGCCGCTTCATCCCAAAATACCACCGGCAAAGAATAAGACTAGTAGCGGCAAGCAATTGACAAATCATCGCCCTCAACCTTTTGTGTTCTACTCGTGCATAGAATCTGCGCATAGAAAACCTGGCTCTGATACCACTGTTGGGTAACGTAGCATAAATTCAAAAAATTTCCTACGCATATTCAGATCTTCCTATGGAGAGACCATCAACGAGAGAGGGATGAGTGCATCTTCATACCTTTGAAGATCTCTAAGCGGAAACGTTGCTAGAACGCGGTTGATGGAGTCATACTCGCGGCGATTCCGATCGCGGTGTGATTCCGATCTAGTGCCGAACCACGGCACCTCCGCGTTCAACACACGTGCAGCCCGGTGACGTCTCCCGCACCTTGATCCAGCAAGGAGGAGGGAGAGGTTGGGGAAGATCTCCGTCAGCACGAAGGCCTGGTGTCGATGGAGAGACGAGGTCTCCCGACAGGGCTTCGCCAAGCACCGACACGGAGGAGGAGAAGGAAGAGCAGGGCTGCGCCGAGGGAGAGGAAGATTGGTGTCTCCAACAGCCCAAAGTGCCCAATATATATAGAGGGAGGGAGGGGCTGCGCCCCTTGAGGGTTTCCCTCTCCTGGGAGGGGCGGCAGCCCTAGATGGGGAGGATGTGCGGCGGCTAGGAGGGGAGGAGGGGTGGCGCACCCTTCTGGTGGGCCTTAGGCCCACCTGCGCTAGGGTTTCCCCCCTCCCCCCTCTTCTTGTGCCATGGGCTGAGTGTGGGGGGGGGGGGGCACTAGCCCACCTAGGGGCTGTTTCCCTCCCGCACTTGGCCCATCTAGCCTCCCGAGGTGGTGGCCCCTTCTGGTGGACCCCCGGGGACACTTCCGGTGGTCCCGGTACGTTACCGGCGACGCCCGAAACACTTCCGGTGTCCAAAACAATTTGTCCTATATATCAATCTTTACGTCCAGACCATTCCGGAGCTCCTCGTGACGTCCGGGATCTCATCCGGGACTCCGAACAACTTTCGATAACCTCGTATAACAATTCCCTATAACCCTAGCGTCATCGAACCATAAATGTGTAGACCCTATGTGTATTTTATCTATGAGACTTATGTGTATTTTATCTATGAGACATATTCCTATCTATTTCTATGCTGAGTTGGTTCATCGTGGATAACACATATACTACCAATAACTTGAGATTACAAACAAAGTATAAAATAATATACATGAAATAAGATACATAAAATAAGATACATTAAGATGCAGAGTTCATACAAGAACTACATAAAGTCGTCGTCATCCTTCGATGATGCAGAGCTCTGGCCCTTCGACGAAGCGGTACTCTTGGCACTCGTTGATGTTGCCCTCCTGTCCTTGCTACTCGGCATGAAGATATTGTCTTCGTCCTCGCTATCGTCAATCCATAAAAAGGGATGTTTGACTCAACCTCCACCGCGTATGTGCTGGCCTTTCTTCTTCCACCTTTTATTCAACCGCAAAAGTTCCTTCCGAATTTCCTCATATGTCCTTGCAGCCCACCCCTTCCTAGCTAATGCATGAGCAACCTCATTCAGTAGCGTGTCCCTACTGATGAGTTCGTCCCATGAAACTATTCTATTGTCTATCTTGAAATTGCTAGCCAGGCGTAGAAGACACTCCGACATACCACTGTGAAAACTATGATCGAAAGGATAATGAGACATTTTGAGCACACTCCTTAACAACCTTGATGTGAAGAGGGTCTTATAGGTGCCCAAGAGCGGGAAATAAATGGCGGCAAAGCGAGGCGGGAACAAAATGGCGGGAAAGCAAGGCGGGAACAAAAATGCTCAGTTGGTTCTCCGTGGATAACACATATACTACCAATAACTTGAGATTACAGGAAGAACTAAGATAGACCTTGCCGGAATTAAAATACAACTTACTGAAATTAAGATACAACATGCTTACACAACTTGCTGAAATTAAGATACAACTTGCTGAAATTATAATAAATCTACTGAGTCCAGCATGGATATTTCCCTTTTCCATCACCGACTTCTTCTGCTGCTTTGGCCGCACGAGCCCTTTCTCTCTTTCTCTCCCTCTCAGCTTCACGGGCTTGTTCCCGCTGTCTGTAAACCTCCTCCAACCAAAGTTTCTCTTCTTGGTTCTTCCTTATCATCTCATCAATAAAAGCCCTCTTCTCCAGACAGTAATCTTCCCACTCTTTCTTATGCTCTACTTTCTCCTCTGCTTCAGCCTTCGCGCGGCGCTCTTCCAAGTCCAAGCTAGCCCATGCATGGCGACCTCTTTCACGAATCTCGGTCACCGCCCAGTCCGGCATTTCCGTGTCAATCCAACGATAGTACATGCAAGAGGAGGAGGAGACTACAAAATATATATATAAATATCAAGTAAACAATAACATCAACAACATATTTACTCTGGATAACTTGAGCATACCTGAGGCCTGAGGTACGCAGAAATAGATTCGGGCGGATCAGATTCATAATTGGCGCACATGAAAAACTTCATGCCCAACCAATCTGAAAAATCCGTCACCTCCTTCACCTTGCAGAGATCACCGCACCAACATCGAACTGCTTCCACACCCCGAGGGAAACTCGCACTCTGCATTTTCTTAGGCCTGATGCTCTGATCTGAGCAAGGCAAACTCATATTTACTGGATGATGGAGGATGGAAGGCAGTGCTAGTGTTCTCAAGTGAGGTTGGATGATGGAGGAAGGCAGTCCAATGCCTCCTTTTATAGACTTAGATGACCAGGAATATGGCGGGAAAACGAGGAGGGAAATGAGGCGGGAAAGATTTGGCGGGAAATAAGAGGGTAAATAGTTGGTGGGAAAGGTGCCGGGAAACGAAACGGGCAAAATTTAGCGGGAAAGGTGGTGCAAAAAATCGGCTTCCCCAAGGCCGAGTGGCAGTGGCCGACCACTAATCGGCCTCCACGTGGCCGAGAGCACCCTGTCGGCTTTGGTGAGGTCGACAGCCCCCTGTCGGCCGCAGCAACGCCGACAACCTCCAGTCGGCCACAAGGTCGCCGAGGCAGGTATATTTTTCGAATTTTTGAATTTGGGGCATTATTTTTCAAAAAGAATAAAAACAATGCAATATTTAAAAAAAATTAGCGACAAAGAATGCCAAGCATTCCTGGATAGGCTCATCAAAAAGTTCGATGGAGGAGGTAATTAAAATCACTACTATTACTTCTTGTACAACTAAGAACTAACATGATCGAATGCAAACTTAGGTGACTGGTTCCATGTAGTCTCCTCAATTGGTCAATAGCAAAAAGAATTTTACCAAGACAACATTGGTCAATACTAACATTGCAATTCATATAAATTTCCTTTCTTTTTCACTAGTGCCATGTAGCCACTCTATGGATACTTTTGAGCAAGTATGGGTGGTGGATCGGCTGATGCATCTCGGGATATCAAGGCACTTTACAAGTGAAATTGATCGGTTCTTAGAGTTTATTTACAGGTAACATACGCAACCTCCATCTAATTGGAAATATATTACGTCATAATATACTCCCTTCAGTACCAAATTTGAACAGAAAAAATTGTCTTCTATTTTGGTACAGAAGTAGTATCTAAATATTAATTGTGTTTTTAAAATGGAATGCTACTAGAGTTGTGTTTTCCTTTAAGTGTGATAGAGTACTAGTTTGAGACCAGGGGTATATCTTCACTTTGAACAGGCGGTGGACTCAGAAGGGATTGGCTCATAACGTGCACTACCCAATCGCGGATATTGATGACACGGCCATGGGTTTCCGTCTCCTCCGTCAGCATGGATACGACGTCAATCCATGTAACTAATATTTTTAGTCAGATTTAGTCAGATATAAGCTAGATTCAAAGTTTGAGAAGCGCGTTGGCATGCATGCTGGATCGAGTTTTACTAATGCGCGTCCACAATGCAGCTGTGTTTAAGCAGTTTGAGAAGGATGGCAGGTTCGTCTGCTTCCCCATGGAGACCAACCACGCTTCTGTTACCCCAATGCACAACACTTACCGTGCATCTCAGTTCATGTTCCCTGGTGACGACGACGTCCTGGCAAGGGCTGGGCACTATTGTCGTGCATTCCTCCAAGAGAGACAAGCCTCCAACAATCTGTACGACAAGTGGATCATCACCAAGAACTTTCCTGGCGAGGTATGTGCCAACCCGGCTACTAGTTAGTTTCCATGGTTGAGAACAGAGTATTGAGCAGTTCTTCATGCAAAATCAGGTCGGGTACACACTGAACTTCCCGTGGAAAGCAAGTTTACCACGAATTAAAACAAGGATGTATCTGGATCAGTACGGTGGCAACACCGATGACTGGATTGCCAAGGTCCTCTACAGGTAAAGAAAATTAGATAACCAAATTATACTTAGTTAATTAGAATAACTCTCCATTATAGAAACCAAAGGAAAATATTTATCTTTTGGGATAATTTGAGACGCCACAATATTTTAAACCTAAACGTGATCCATGTATCAAGCAAAGTGAGATACATTGAGTGCATACAAAAATAACCATGAAATCAGTTTAAATTCAGGAAGTTATCATATACAAAATGAGGAATGGGGCTCTAGAGGTACTAACCAACCTATGTACTAGTATTCAACAAACATGTGACACTCGACCCATTCTAAATGCAGCTTATTTAATTTATGGTAGTCAAATATCTGTTACACTTTTGTTTCTGACACTAAATATTTCAGAATGAATCTTGTGAGCAACGACCTGTACCTTAAAATGGCTAAGTCTGATTTCAGAGAATATCAGAGACTCTCCCGACTTGAGTGGAATGGCCTCAGAAAGTAAGTCACATATATTTTTGCTACGACTCTCTCTGTCCTCAAATGCAATCAACTAGCTAAAAAATCGGCAACTAGATTCTTACTCGAGACTTGAGAGTATGCGCAGGTGGTATTTCAGGAACCATCTTCAGAGGTATGGTGGGACTCCAAAGAGCGCACTCACGGCATACTTCCTAGCTTCAGCAAATATCTTCGAACCTGGCCGGGCATCAGAGCGTCTAGCATGGGCTCGCATGGCGGTGCTTGCTGAGGCGGTTACAACTCACTTCCGACACATTGGGTATGTATGCAGCCTCATAGTTCTCCCTTCCTGGAATCTGGGTTTAGTGATGATCGGTGCAAAACATGTGTGCAATTCATCGCAGGGGTCCATGCAATTCAACACAGAATCTTGAAGACCTTATCGACCTTGTTTCGTCTGACAATGTTTCCGGCGGTCTGAGATATTGAACTTTTACTAGATATAAAACGGCTGAACCTCTATTTTCTTTGAGAACTACAGTGGAAGCAGTGGCTCATGGCATGGACTGCAAAGGAGAACCATGGATCCATTGATGGAGATACTGCACTGTTGTTCGTTCGGACCATCGAGATCGTCTCTGGAAGGAACGTTTCAGCTGAGAAGAAACTGAACCTTTGGGATTATTCACAACTCGAGCAGCTCACCTCTTCCATCTGCCACAAGCTCGCCACAATAGGTCTTGCTCAGGTGCGTGTGTACATGCATTGCATTCATATGTCCATGTACCTCGATTTGAGTTGTATGTGATTTGTCAAACTATAACCAATATATGTTCAATGCGGAAAAGCAGAATGAGGGGAGCATGGACAGAGCATGGAGAACACAGAGGACTTACAACGGCAAGTGGATTTGGAGATGCAAGAACTTTCTTGGCGTATTCATCAGGGTAGCCAGGCAATCAACAGAGAAACCAGAGAGAATATTTCTCAACGTGGTGAAAAGCTTCTATTACTCGGCTCATTGCTCACCTGAAACAGTTGATAGCCACATCGCAAAGGTCATATTTCAGGATGTGATTTAGGAAGAACCCTCTTCTGTACCTGTTAGTACTACTAGTAAGAACGTTTTGTGCTACCACGTGATACATGTGGTTCCGTCATGTTACATGTGTAAGTCTTTTTTGGAACCTGCAAAGATTGCAAGTTACTATATGTAGATAGAAAGGAAACAATGTTCCAAACGATATGGTACAGGTGAAAATGAGTACAGAAGTTGGCTGCTATAAATATGCATGTACACGCCCCTATGTACACGCCCCTGTAATCTACCGTGGGAGAATACAAAGCAAATAACAGGGACATTTCTCCAAAAACTTACTTTTAACAGGGACGTTATGTGCTTGTGGCAACAGATCGATCTAGTAAGGGCGATGTCCCTGCGTGCGTGTTTCTTTACTCATTTCTTTTGGACACTGATCTGCGCCAGTGCACCCGGCCGAACAGCCCAGCGCCGGATCGCTTCGCCTGGGCCGTTAAATCGTGCCCTTCCATTGCCCCCTTCCTCGCGCATCCCCCTCGTCCCCCCCCCAGCAATGGTACACAGGTGGATTTTGATTGGAGATTAAGAAGAATGAGGGCCCCACCCCACTTGAAAATCAGGGAGAGTAGTGAGGGCCCTTGGCCAAGTTGAAAAAAGGGCCCTTGTAGGTAATATATATGTACGCATATCCGACCATATTTTATTATTCTGAGACGTATAATATATAAAAAATTGATAATCACGGAGACTATGTCATATCATGAAAGAAAGACTAATAAAGTAGCAAAATATTAAGTATGAGAAACAATATTCCCTGCTAGTTTGATTACCTTAAATAAATCCAAATTCTAATTCATAGACAATAATGTTTCAATTCTTCACGAAAAAACTTCTTTGTGCATTTCTAGAAGCAAAATTATTGATGACAATATCAAGATCAATATTGTCCAAGATATCCTTCTCAATACAACACATAGCCAATCCATTCAATCTGTCTTGTAACATAGTCGATCTCAAACAATTCTTCAGTAGTTTCAATTTAGAGAAACTTCTTTCAGCCGAGGCTACAGTCACAGGTAGAGTCAAAAGGATCCGATAGGCAACTGACACATTTGGATAGCAATCTACAACTGTAACAAACTGAAGAATCTCAGGTGTTGACATCAAATCATCTCGCAAAGTTACTTGCAACACTTTTAACTCAGAGATAAATCATCAAGATCAACATCATGTAAAATTTTATGAGTAAAAGCTTTAGCAAAACTAGTGCAAAATTTCCGTAGGTTACTATCATCCAAAGACTTCAGATTATTTGACTTGAATAAGAAACCAAACATCTTTTCAAATTTCTTCACTGTGAATGTATTTTTGTGTACAGAAAAGAAGAAGAGAAGCACATAGGTAATAGTATTTATCTGCTATCAAGCACCCTTATACGGGGTCACCACTAGATGCAGTTGGTTCTTCCTCCTCGCATTTGCCCCCACTTTTGTTTCCATGTCGAGCTCATGTGTTCCAGCAGGGAGGCTCCAATCAAAGTAGTAGAGGAGTCGTGCCACCATGAGCTGAAGCGTGGCCAGCCCAAAGGTATCGCCGGGGCACTTCCTCCTCCCAGCGCTGAACGGCAAGTACTCGAACCGTGAGGCCTTGTACGTGGCTGTGCCATCCTCGAACCTCTCCGGCATGAACTCCTCTGCGTTTTCCCAGTACTCGGAGCTCCTCCCCATCGCCCACGTATTGACTAAGACCCTGGTGCCCTCCTTGACCTCAAATCCGCCTACATCGCAGGTTTCCCGACAGAGACGAGGGACAAGCAACGGCACCACAGGGTTTAACCTCATGGTCTCCTTGATCACCATTTTGGTGTAGCGGAGCCCATCTATATGTTTTTCATGGTCTATTGGGCTCTTGTTGTCCAAGGCACGCCGAACTTCAGCCTGCGCCTTGGCCATCACCTTGGGGTTCCTCATGAGCTCGGACATGACCCATTCGGCCGCTGCCGAGGTCGAGTCCGTCCCTGCCGTGAACATATCCTGAAGGGGCATGAACAAGAATGAAAATTAAGTTACCCCGCAGAAAATAAAATTATATATGTTTTCTATACCATACCAATATGATCGCTTTGATGTCTGTGGTGTCGATGGGGAATTCAACGTTCCGCTCATCCCTGATCCTAAGCAGAACTCCAAGAAGGTGTTGGCCTTGTTCATCCTTGCTGCACTCATCAGCGATGATCTTGTCCAAGATGGCGTCCAGCTGCCGGTGCGCACGCCACAGGCGGCCTCTCAGCCCGGTGAGAGTGTCGACAAACCACAGCGATGGGAACAGGTCCCCGACGGTGTATCCGCCGGCATTCTTCATCGCCTGGCCGATCAGGGTCATAAACTGCTCCTGCAGCTCGCCGTCACACACCTGGCCGAACGTCGCTTTGCCGGTGATAGTGTTGGTGCAGGAAATGAGCAGCTTGCCAAGGTTAAACGGCCCGCCGCCCCGACCGGCGGCGCGGACGTTGTCGATGAGGGACATGGTCTGGCTGTCTCTGAAGGGCGCGAACTGCCGCACCTTCCGTTCGCTCAGCAGCTCCATCGTGCAGAGCTTGCGCGTCGTCCGCCAGTAGGGGCCGTAGGGCGCGAGGACGACGTCGCGACCTCCGTAGCAGAAGATCTCTGAGACCAGGATGTTGGGCCGTGACGCGAAGGCAAGGTCCTTGTCCCGGAGCACCTCCTGCGCCGCCGCCGGCGATGAGATGACGACGGTGTCGATCTGGCCGAACCGGAGGTACATGACCGGGCCGTGCTTCTTGGCCAGGTCCCGGAGGGCGACATGCGGCTGCGACGTGAGGACGTGGTGGAGGCTTCCGAGCAAGGGGAGGCGCCATGGGCCTGGAGGCCGCCTATGGTTTTTCCGTTTGCGGCTTAGTACGGACGCAAGGACGACGAGTGAGGCGAGAGTGAGGAGCAACACGAGGGTGGATGCGCTTGGCTCCGTCGCCATCACCATCAGGTTTGCTTGGAGCACAAATTGAAATGCCTTTTAGTGTGGGATAAGACTCACGAACACTTTTTCTATATATAGGCGCCACATCCTTAGTGTGGCATAAAATTTCACAACTCGTAGATCAGCCTGCACATCAGTTTTCCAGTCAAAGCTCCATAAGTCAAATATTGTACAATTGAATACATAAATTAGTGTGGTCATATGTCTCACAGCCACAGGCGCTCCCGTTAAGTACACCAATCGGCCACCTTGTAGATGTATCCATCTGTTTTCTTGTCTTTTTCATGGACAAGTCACAAAAATTGACTATAATTTAGATATATAATTGAAGAAATAAATACACTTAAGCATACTTTGTCGTGGACATGTCACATGTGCTTTGACTGTGCGCCCCACATGTTTTGACACTCAGATGTGGTCAGCAAAAATTGACAAGTCACAAAAATTGACTAGTTAACAAAAATTGACTAGTTTTCTAATGTTATTACTGCCACAAGTTTGATTATGTCAGAATAGCAGGGGTCAATCATGCATGTTAAGAGCAGGCATAAATGGGCTCAAGTAGTCTTGGGCATGTGTCTTCGGCTCAAATAATTGTATGTGTCTATATTGTAATCAATGAATCCTAACAATTAGTGATGGGCCTGTAGTTGTGCGAAATGTGCGGCCCGCATAGAGCCCGTAATTTGGGTGGACCATATTTTTTATATAGGTCTAGTACGAAATCATGAATTGAGGAGTACATTTTCTAAAGATTAATCTCGCCTTTTCAGATTGCGACAAGTGGTATATTGCATGCTTGTCATTTGTCGTAACGTAAACGTTTTCTCTATTTTCGTGAAATGAGGTGAAAGTTTTGACGAACTTTTTCTTTCACGAAAAAGACCGAATCAAAAAAACCGTGTGTCCCGCGATAGAAAAAAACAGAAAACATTATTTTAGCTTTTTTTCTTTCCTTTCCGAGAGGCACATAAAACGAAGGCAAAACCATGTCTCTCGTAAAAATCGTTGTTTTTCTTTGCGATAGGCACGGGCGCGACTCTCACGAAGGCAAAATCATGCCTCTCGTGGAAGCAAAACCGTGACTCTAATAAAAAAAAGCAGAAAACATTATTGATAAGTCACAAAAAATGACAAGTCACAAAAATTGACTAGTTAACAATCACTAGTGGGGACAGGGCCTATAGCCCCGGCCCGTAAGGGGCTTTAGTCCCGGTTCACCAATCGGGACTAAAGGGGCGGGACTAAAGGCCTAACCTTTAATCCCGGCCCTGTTCCAAGACGGGACCAAAGGTGCTCCACGTGGGCGCCTCGGAGCGCCCTCAGGGGCAGGCCCTTTAGTCCCGGGTCTTAACACGGACCGGGACTAAAGAGTTTCT
This sequence comes from Hordeum vulgare subsp. vulgare, assembly GCF_904849725.1. Taxonomy (NCBI): domain Eukaryota; kingdom Viridiplantae; phylum Streptophyta; class Magnoliopsida; order Poales; family Poaceae; genus Hordeum; species Hordeum vulgare. Next base: position 10,082,899 of record NC_058519.1, read on the forward strand.
GTAGATTTTGTTTATTTTTGGGTTATAGGATTTTAAGGTTTAGGTGTTCGGGAGATTAACGTGATGCCTCGTTTGATGTTCGGGCCCTTCAAGCTGGTCTGCTACCATGACGTTGTTACATCGAACGATGCTAGAGGCGCTAATCCGACGTAGCACTGGCCTTATTTTATTTTATTTGTGAGATAGGCCACAATTTTTGGTATCGTGCATGGCCCCAGATTTTGTCGTTCGGCCCGTGAATCCTATCATTTTAACCTGTCGTGATGCGAGCAAATAAGTAGACAAGAAAGGAATCTTCAACGAGTGAAGATCGAAGAAGTACGGAAGATAAAGTATTAAAATAAAGAAAAAACTGTTAGAACAAATCTTATAATTTGTTACTCCTTCTGTCTCATAATATAAAAATGTTTTTGACACTATACTAATATAAAAAATGCTTTTATATTATGAAACCAAGGGAGTAGTTTGTGTGACTTGTTCTTCATGACGCAGTAGTAACCATTAGAGCTGGATCGCACGATCGACGCGCGTGAGGGCATGTACGATGGTGACATATGGATACATATGCTCCATCACAAAAAGTAGCTTGAGGCATCTATATTGATTTTTTTCTTTTCAATGCAAGCTATCATCAGGATGTCTCATCAACAATAAAAAATAAAAAGTCTAATGCACATGCATATCTATTTTTTTTTAAAGGAGGTTCAAACCTGCGGCTTCTGCATCAATCGATGCATACGGTCATTTCTATTAATTATTCAACATAGGTCTAACAAGAACATACATCAAATCATCCGAAGCCACCACTCACACCTACAAAACTCGATAATGTGGAGTGCCACTACAAGAAAAACGCTCAATTATGACCAAAAATAATGACGGTGGTTTAACTGGTCATTGATCCATGACCAAAATTCTGAAATTAGTCATGGCATGTCTAAGAGGGTCCAAAGCCCATAACATTATGACCTTTTGGGTCCCTTAGGTCATGATCCTATTGCACAAAATGATCATTAAGTGCAAAACTATTTATGAACATATTTTAATGCTACCATGACCAAATATAATACCATAAACATATGTATGGAGGTGACTGGACGACACCTCATCAATTTTGCCTATGTGTCATGTATAGAGAGCAAAATTTTGTTTTATACATATATAGATGAAGTAAATTATATTAGATAAATACCAATAAATTATAATTACTCATTTTAATATCCTAAATATTTTAGAAAATACAATATAATTACCAAAATGAAGTATATGAGCCCATGCTAATCTCATAATGTGTAGACCTTATTTAGATAAATATTTTTGAAAGGTGGTATAGGGTACCTTAACTTGGTGTTTCAGACAATAAAGACTTAAACATGACAATAAAAAATATATGGGTGAATTTTTCAGTAATGCCAAATACTATCATAATTAAATGAAAAGTGTTTCGACACATAACACTCAACCAAAAAATATAGCTATCTTTTGAGGGAAATAATAAATATTGTACAACTCTTTTTAGGCAATCAAAAAATACAACTAGAAACAACAATATGGGTCCATATTTCCTAAATCCAATATCTATACGGACTAATATCTAAATCCAATATGGGTCCATAATTATTGGGTCATTTAAACATACCACATGAGGCTAATATGTTGAGTGTTTACCCGAAATAAGAGGATAAAAAATATACAAGAAACAAAAGAAAAAAACAGAATTACATAAGCTGGATTCGGATTAGTAGAACCATTTATGCCACGGATCGATGACATGACACAAATCCTACCGTCCATTGCTAGCAATCCCACGTCTATCCATCCATTCATTCATCTGAAGAAAAGGAGTAAAAAGACCCACTACTGATGAAAAGGAGTAAAAAAACTTGCAGACCCACAATCCTCGTGAACCCTAGCCACTCAGTCGCCTCCTCCCCTTGCTGCCTTGCAGATCGCCGCCGCCACTTCCCTCCCCATCCCTCCCCGCATCCGCTGCCTTGCAGATCGCCGCCGCCACTTCCCTCCCCATCCCCTCCCCGCATCCGATGTGGCTCCCGTCCTCCCCGCACCCTCCTCCGGGCCATCCCGGCACGCGCCGCCGAGGGCTACGCGCTCTTCTTCGACAACCTCCTCTCGCGGGCCCATGCGTGAGACTGGTTCTCCGACGTGCTCCTCCGCCTCGTGCGCGTCTTCCTCCGCCTCCCCGCGCTGCTCGAGGACCACTACGCCGCCGCCCGGGCCGCGACCGTGCTCTGCCTCCTGGGGCCTCAGGACGCGGGCTTCGTGCTCCTCGGCCAGGAGCTCGCCGCCTCGTTGCTCGCCTGAGCGCTCTTCTACCTGTTCCCCACCGCCGGCCGCGGCGAGGTCCGACTCCCGGCCATCAATTTTGATGCCTTGTTCTCGTATGCCCCCTTGGCTCATTTGGATATCCTAGGGTTTAATTATACCTTGTAGTGTCAAATTGACTAGCTGTTCTTACTTGATCTCATATGCTTCTATGTTCTTGCAGGGCACTGACTAACAATGTGAGGCAGAGCCAGTAGCACAAAGTGAGGTGCATTGCTTACTATTTTGAGAGGGTGATTGCCTCCATTTTAGACCTTCTGCAGGGCTCCTGTGAAATTATATAGTGCGCAAGTTAGTTGGGTTCACTTGTGTTGGTTAAATCAAAGCTAAACTTGTAACCAGCAACTAAAGCCATTTCTTGTGCAAAATCAACAATATGCAAATAAGATATTTTCATATTAGTTTGAATGATTGCATTTCAACATAGGATGACAACTACGAGTGGCCCAAGATTCACACCTCTATTTATCATCTGCGTAGGTTCTCTCGGCATCTACGACATATAGCTTTATAACGGGTACAATTTATATCATGAGTGCTATAGCAGATAGACATTTGGTTGATTACACGTGCTGCTTAGTTGGCATCCCGTTCAGCCAAAAGATAGAGTGGGGTAACTAGCAATAATTCTGGCTTTTCTAGGGATCCTGAAAAGGGCTATACCAAACTCAACTAGTACTTCTCAGTGAGCTGCTATTTGCAGGTAGTAAATTGATGAAAGACACAACATTTGTGGTTAGGGTATTTCAAAACCATCATCTTTAACGAAAATAACGATATGCAAATAAGATCTGTAGTACTCCCTCGGTTCACAAATATTTGCCATGAAGCCAAGAGGCAAGCGAACAAAGGAAAAGGACACATCATCTTCCTGCTGTAGTTGTATGATTGTTTAGCAGCCATAATAAAACCCATGGTAGAGCTACACGCATAGGCGAAGGAATGAAAAAAGAAAATAATTTGCGTTCTATATATAAGATCCACAACAACACAGCAACTTACCTCTAGCGATCACGATATTACTATTTAATATTCATACCAACACATGCCGTGTTAGAATGTATACTGCAACTGCTTGATACCAATATGAGACCCAACATGCTGCTGCCGCTCCCGCTCGTGGCCGGCCCGTGCTGCTCCTGCTGTTAGTAGCCGACAGTACACTGTAACTGTTTGATTTTTTTTTTGCTTGGTGATGTTCGCTCGGTTGCTGCTGACATGACATGACACCCTAACATGTATTCATCACAGAATTTGGTGCAGACAATGGGGAATTTCACGTCCAATGATGCTTCTTCTTCAGTCAAAGAGGCACAAAGGGCATCAGCAACCAGCTGCTCGACTGGTTAGGTATGTCATGCTAAAATCACACTATGAAACGAAAGATGATTTTTATTTTACGGCAACAAATAGTGAGTCGTTCCTGCCTTTTTCATATGATAATACTACATTCCTATATTATAGGTATTTTTGCTAGCTATATTAAAAATGATTCCCCGAGGTGTTCCTGACTTCTTTACAGGATAAGACTGCATTATTATATTGCAGGTATTTTTGCTATTTATATAGTATATTAATAATCATGCTCCAGTAGTGTAACAAGTCATTTTTGGTAACTATAAGGAAATGGTTCAGTAATTCTTTCTGTGCACACTTTCGCTAAGCACCGGCTTAAGAAATTTGAGAACCAGCTTAAGAAATTTGATGACCCATGTATAAAAGCATCAAGGAGACATTTGGACAACCAATCTAAATGGGCAAAATCAGCCCGACACAGGGATTCATGCACAGAATTCTAGAGAAAATATACAAGAATAACCAAGCCATGTACTAAATAGATACCATGTAACTGATGATTTGAGGAAATATCTCAGCAAATAAAGATCATCCGTATGAGTACATTTAAAATCCGTTGGGAGAACATTGTGTCTCACTTGTCACTTGGTAACCAGCAACAGGAAAAATCAGAACTATTACAGAACTGAATACTACCGGACTAATTTACATGAGGATGCAAAGAGACTAGCTGCAACTTCACTGCCATCATACATGTTTAAAATTGGTCTTGAAGCTGCTTAATTTGCATGTGACCAAAGATTTCCCATCAATTTCATGTGCCCAACAATCTCTTCGATGACTGAAACATTCATATCCATGGGCTGGAAGCAACATGGCATGCATCTTATCAATAGAACTGAACCCTTTAGGTTCACCTTTCTTCTCACCAAAACCTGAATTTTATTGTTATTATTTGAAGGTCTGAAATTTAAACCTAGCATTAATTTCACCTCTTGTTTGTAAGCATACATAATCTGGTGTAGCATGTATGACATGCCATGTTATCATTAATGCATATTTTATACCATCACGTTGTATCTCCGTATGTCTTCTTTCTTGTGCAATAAATGCAAACATATATATATGCTACATTATAATATTCTGTACTAGGTGCACGCACATTTTGCATGCATTTTTGACATCATGGTGATTAGAAGCACCTTCCTTGAGAGAAGTTGTATGCTTTCTTATGTTTGATTATTTGAATTACCAGGACGATGTGAAGCAGCCAGAAAAAGTAGAGGACAAGACGGGAGGAGGGAACAATAAGCTTTGTTTATCATTGATGTTATGTGTGATCAACAAAAACTTGTGCTTCTCATCCAATCTTTGTCGAACTATGTTGATGCGTGATTATGCACTTGTTAGACCCTTTTGCTATGCACCTGCACTTATATAACTATTTTGTTGTGCACTTGTTGGGCCTTGAACCTTTATGTGTAGAGGAGTCGATGGATGATGTATTGTAATTCATGTGATGTGTTACTGAAATGAAATATATACAACTAATTTGATATATTTTATTCTTGTGTGCTTGTTTTTTAATGGGTCTATCCTGAGATATACATGCTTTTGGTAAAATAATGCATCAGCCTAAACAATTTATACATTTTTAATAATAAAATAATATTAGTGGAGGCCCATGTAGACTAGATTATTGAATTGGGCTGCGAAATTTATGATGATTTCATTTGGTCACTAGCATGCCATGTCAGCACAGCCACGTAAGATCCTACGTGGCTCACACAAATGGGTAATGACCAAACCAAAATTTTGGTCAATAAAGATCTATGATCAAAATTTTAGAAAGGTCAAGTTTGTTCATTCTTGACGGCCAACTGTTGACCTTGTAAATTTGGTCAAAAAAAGGTCAATGAACAACAACAATGACGAATCAATGACCAATATAGGGATTCATAATTGACCTTATTTCTTGGTGTGCTCTCACTCCCCATATCTAGATTCGGTGCCGTCATCGATCCATCCACATAACGTATCAGAACCCACAGGCGGTGCAGCAGACCTAAAACGTACACCACATGCACACGTTTTAGACGCCGTCCACCGGAGTTAGGGTTTTCACCCGAGAGGCAGTGAGGTAGGAAGTGGAGGAGCAGACGTAGACCAACGTCTTCAGGAAGAACAACGACGCCCTTGAGCGTCGTCGGCGACGCGGCCGGCCAGGGCCGACCAATGGGTTTCCCCTTATCTGAATCTCCTTCACCAGTTTCATCCGCGGCCACGCTGGCAACGCCAGGAAACCACAGGAGAGAAGCACACCACGAGTATCTGGATCAATGAAGATCCAATCTGGTACATGCATCTCTATTTTTCACTCTAACTTTTTCATCTTTTTACACGGGACCATACATTTTCTCTTCAAACACCCTCCTCTTGCAAAGGATCCCGCTTCCTTATCCAAACCTACTTTTTCTGACATCCAATCCTAGGTGACATACGGGGCATCACCTTGAGACTATGCATTGTATATGCAAGCAATCCTGGCTTGAGGTGTCCTTGTCGTACGAAGTTAGGCTAGGTTGATTAGGCAACTTGTAATCAGGAGTTTAAGAGTACTAGTCGGTGTATATATAGGACGTCATGGTTAGATCGGCAGCTTTATGCACGATATACACGATAGGCTGGGCAATATTGTAACATGAACAAGAAAAACTAAAAGCTATAAATAAAGAGAGTGGCGATATGGCTCATACCGGCATATAGTCATATTATCTGACCATTCAAAGTTGTAGATCGTGAGGTCACTGTACATGTATGCAGTATACCCATCGTACTTACTGGTAAGACACAGTGTACCCACAGAAGATGGTCGTATTTATTGCAGGTCACGTGGGCAGGGTCACCAGCGCGACTGTTAGAGTTGACACTTGGACCGTTTATTCAGGTGAAGTCGGTTATTAGTGAACTGTCATTAGGACGTAATTAATAGTTATTAGTCTAAACGCCATACGGACGCGTCCGTCCGTACAGGCACCTTTTTGTACAGACGCCTTTTGATTTGCGTCCCAATCCTTGTATAAATATTGCCATCAATCAATGAAAGATTAGTTTTCGCACAAACACTTTCGCTATCACTCTTTACACGTTATCAGCACTGTCTTTGCCGAGAGAAGACAGAGCCATCAGGGGAAGGACAAGAAAAGGAAATGGCTGGCGTCATGCATCGTGAATTTCATGAAGTTGAACTAGATGGTAGTAACTATTTATCATGGGCTATGGATGGAAAGATAGCCCTCGAAAGCCATAAACTCGGTTTCACTATCACCACACCCGATGAAGGCGCCGGAGAAATCCCCACGGCAGCCAAATATACTGCTTTAAGTTTCTTAAGGCACCATCTCCATCCGGACTTAAAGTCGGAATATTTGATGGAAGAAGATCCACTAGCTTTGTGGAACTCTCTCAAGGAGAGATATGACCAACAAAGAGCAGTTATGCTGCTAGAAGCACAGAGAGAATGGTCCCTCATAAGGTTCCAAGACTTCAAATCTGTGGCAGCATATAACTCTGCAGTTCACAAGGTTAACTCAAAACTAAGGTTTTGCAATCAAGCAATTTCTGAAGAAGACCTTATTGAGAAGACCTTGTGCACTTTCCACCCCTCGATGAGAGTACTACAACAGCAGTACCGTCAACAAAAATACAAAAAGTATTCTGAGCTCATATACACTCTACTTCAGGCTGAGAAACATGATGAACTTCTCATGAAGAATCATCAAACACGCCCAACGGGCTCAATGCCACTCCCTGAAGCACATGCTAACACTCAGTTTACTAAAAAGTATGGGGGCAACAAAAAGAATTTCAAGAAATTCAATGAAAAGTGGAAAAAGAACAACAAGCAGAAAAACTTTGGTCAATCTAAAGGTAAAGGTCACTTCAAGAAAAATGACCGAAACACCAACTCCGAGATTTGTCAAAGGTGTGGATGTACTAACCATCGTACTAGCAAATGCCGAACTCCCAAGCATCTAGCGGATTTATACATCAAATCCACTGGGAAAGGCAAACAAGTTCATGGGAAAGCCGAAGCTCACTTCAACGTTTTACAACAAGAAGGAAACCTTGAAGCTAGCACTTCTCAAAGCGCTCCTAAGGAAACAAGATTTTACGGGAAAATAATCCAATGGACGAAGAATTATGTTTGGTGGACAGTTGTACCACTAACACAATTTTAAGGGAAATAAAATATTTCCAAACTCTAACTGAGAAAAAAGGGAATATTATGACAATCGTCGGTCGCGATGCATCAATTATTGGTTCAGGACAAGCCACACTTGTTCTACCTATGGGTACTACGATTGTAATTGAGGATGCACTCTTGTATCCTGAATCTACACGCACCCTTCTAAGTTTCAAAGACCTCAGATCAAATAATTTCCATCTGGAAACAATTTTTGAAAATAATTATGAATATTTTCTTTTAACAAAAAGCAATGGGTCTGAGAAACAAATTCTTGAAAAAATCCCCTCACTTTCATCTGTATTATATTACAGTTATATAAAACCCGTACCACATGTTGCGTACAAAATAATTTTTCAAGATCTTGATAAATTCAAGACTTGGCATGATCGCCTAGGTCATCCTGGCATAGGGATGATGAGAAAAATTATTGACAATTCTATTGGTCACAGCCTTCCAACTAAAAATTTCCCAAAATCATCTGATTTTGTGTGCACCGCATGTGCAACTGGGAAATTAATTATAAGACCATCTTATCTTAAGGTAAAAAGAGAGTCACTTAACTTTCTTGAATGCATTCAAGGAGATATATGTGGTCCAATTCAACCACTATCAGGACCATTTAGATATTTCATGGTGCTCATAGATGCATCTACTAGATGGTCACATGTATGTCTATTGTCCACACGAAATCATGCTTTTGCCAAGATAATTGCTCAAATTATCAAATTAAGAGCAAATCATCCTGAAAATAGGATAAAAACAATTCGAATGGACAATGCCGCTGAATTCTCTTCACGAGCATTCAATGACTACTGCATGGCTATGGGCATTCATTTAGAACATTTTGTGCCTTATGTCCATACTCAAAATGGTTTGGCTGAGTCTCTCATCAAAAGAGTAAAATTAGTTGCTCGACCACTATTACAGAATTGTAATTTACCAGCATCTTGTTGGGCACATGCGGTATTACACGCCGCAGATCTGATACAAATCAGACCAACTGCATATCATACAACCTCCCCACTGCAACAAGTACGTGGCACTCAGCCAAGTATTTCCCATCTGCGAAAATTCGGTTGCGCAGTATACGTACCGATATCACCACCGCAGCGTACATCCATGGGCCCCCACAGAAAACTAGGGATCTATGTGGGTTATAATTCTCCGTCAATTATTAAATATCTTGAACATCTTACAGGGGACCTATTTACTGCCCGCTAAGCTGATTCAATTTTTGATGAGGATCATTTTCCGGCATTAGTGGGAGAATCAAACCACATAGAATGCCAGGAAATAGATTGGAATGTAACAGGCATTCAGTCCTTAGATGCACGTACTAAAGAATCTGAAACTGAAGTTCAGAGGATCATAGATTTGCAACACATTGCAAATAATCTGCCAGATGCATTTACTGACCATAAAGGTGTCACTAAATCGCATATTCCCGCTGTTAATGCACCAGAATGAGTGGAGGTACCAACTAAAACCACTCAAACCCCAAATGAGAGCAAGAGGGGAAAAAATCTGGTTAGCCGGAATATAGCTTCTCAAAAGCCTCCACGGAAACAGAGGAAACCAAATCCTCTACGATTAAATGTAATTCAACCTCAAGTTGAAGGACACCAACCAGATGCTCAACATATTGAACCCAGCATAAATGCGCATAAAAACATAATAGCTGGGACATTGGAACACCATGACTCTATTGTTGTGGGAAATCACATAGAGTCTGAAGGTATAAAAAAAATTTCCATAAACTATATAGAATCAGGAGAATCATATAATAGAGAGACTACAATTATCGACATATATTTTGCCTCTGAAATTGCTGAAACCCTTCAGCTGGATCCAGAACCACTAGTGGGGAGGGGCCTTTAGCCCCGGCCCGTAAGGGGCTTTAGTCCAGGTTCACCAACCGGCACTAAAGGGGCGGGACTAACGGCCTAACCTTTTCGTCCCGGCCCTCTTACACGCCGGGACTAAAGGTGCTCCACGTGGGCGCCTCGTAGCGCCCCAGGGGCAGGCCCTTTAGTCCCGGTTCGTTACACGGACCGGGACTAAAGATTTTCAGATTTTGCTGGTTTTTGGGGGTTTTTTTGAATGAAATTATTTTTGGGTTTTAGGGTTTAGGTGTTCGGGAGATTAACGTGATGCCTCGTTTGGTGTTCGGGAATTAGTTTTCATATAATTTAAAATATAAATAATTATGCATATATATGTATATATAAGATTAACTTATCTTACAAGCGATCATATATATACAATTATATGGAGATCTGAATTATCGGGACTAGAGCCCGTCTATTCGATTACATGGACGAACATCATTAATGGCCCTTAGCTACACCAAATCGTCCTTTGTCTTCTATAGCTTCCGTCCTCAGAAATCCCGCAAGCTCCTCTGCAACAGCAATCGCGCGTTGCTCTGGTAGGACCTTCGTCCTCATGGTCGTGTGCTATATAAGAAGAGGAGATGAATATGAATATCAATCATGATAACAAAGAATGACGGGTAAAAATAGAGGTGTGGATGTTCATTGCTTACGTCGAATCTGTGATCCTTGAACTCAGAGGTAAACGTGCGAATGGTCTCGCAAACATAGTATCCGCATAGATGCGTTCCCCGTGGCTGCTGGTCGCACTTTACGAGAATAGAATATATATAATCAAAATAATAATCTAAAATCATAAAAGTATTGAAAATTAATAGAAGTATATCATACTACTACTTACCTGAGCCGCTCTAAAGGTCAGCTTCTCAGGCTCGATACCGGGAGTCACGCACTTGAACCGATTCCAAACCCTGCCCGACAAGGATAATGATTTGCTAAGTTTTTCATTAATTGATATATCAGAAAATCATCGAAAGAGACCGATAGAGCGCAAGAATGATTAAAATTACCCTTGGAGCATGTCCTGCAGGCTTTAGAACTGTTCCAAGTGTCTCGATAATGGGTCGAAGGCATGAACTCTTCCCTTATCAATTTGAATGTCCAACAGAATCCAATGGATGCTGCACATGTATATATATATATATATATGTGTGTGTGTGTGTGTGTGTTAGTAACTTATCAATTACACTTATAAGTGAATGGACACAACAGAGTAAAGACCCTCACCTGAAGTTGTATGGAAACAGTATGTGGTCACAGAAATTTTGATCTATTAGAAACCTTAGAAGGTTTTCCTCCGTCTCCTTGGGATAATTAGTTAGCGTCGCTATATGTATTTTATCTGGGTGAATAAACCCAAAATTTAGGATGCTCTTACTTTTACACTCCAGAATCTTCATTCTGTATAATAGAGTACAAGTTATATATAGACAATGAATTGAAATAACTAAACAAGTTATATGTAGACAACGAATTGAAAAACTTACAGACAATAGCAACTCGTAAGAGATTTGTTGAGGGCGTCGCCATTGTACATCTGGAAGAGTTCATCAAAGTCGATATGGATTTCTTCGGAGCGGCCGTAGTACTCCTGTGGGACACTCAGCACGATCATCGTTCTTCCATTCTTTGATTCACTTAAGTACCATTTATGCAAGTAACGCATATTTTTTGGGAGATCATCTTTGCTGACCAAAGGCTCTCTCATGACAAACTGTGGCTTAGGGGCTACCACAGCCTTGGGTATCCTGTCGTCTTGGGAAGCCAGCAAATCTTCAACCGAGATACCAGATTCATACGCCAACTCCTTTGCTTTTTCAAAAGCTTGCCCCTGCACCGGAGGGGGAACATTCTCGGTTAACACCTTGAGGGGTGGGATCGACTGTTTGTCCTGTTGTCCAAGCTGAGGAACGTCTGATTTTTTCTTGCTTGTAGTTGAACTTGATTTGCTCCCACTTGCACTTGCACGTGAGCTGCTCTTTTTCACTTCCTTCTACAATGTGCGTGTATAGTCATCAGGCTTATAGTGTAAGTCATACTGTGATGGAGTGGTTAAGAAGTCTTTTTCCCATGCTATGTGCTTCTCGGTGTATTCCGGGCGGGGCTCGGGTTCCTTCCTTTTCATATGTGCATCATGTTGTTCCTTTGCTATCCTGGCGTTTTCCTCGGGGGTACGATCATAAGGTCTGATAGGAAGATTAGCATGAGGTACCTTTGGGAGGGGCGATAGTTTGCGCTTTGGGGAGCTCCGTCGGTTAGAAATCATCGACGGAGCTTTCTTGCTGGCACGCTTCCGCTTAGTATCATGTGCGGGCGGCGGCGGAGACGGACGACCCAAGTCCGGCGGCGGTGATCGAGATGGACTCGTGTTTTGCTGGCCGACGTGATGTGGAGGGCTTGGAGGTAATGGAGGTGTAGGTGACCTGCGATGACTCGGAGGCGGTGTTGTCCTTGGGGCCGAGCCTGGAAGCTTGATGTAGTTCTTGTCCCATAGGATGACTCCACCCAGTACTTATCCGAGTGTCCTCTCATCTTCGGGTCCAGCTATGTCGAGCTCCATATCATTAAACCCCGTCATGATTTCATCCACCCCGACTTTAGCAAAGCCAGCTGGAATCTCACGGCCATGCCAGCGTGCATCAGGGCCAGAAGGTAAAGCTTGTCCGACGACCACCTTCATGGATATGTTCTTGAAGTTCTGATGGAGTTCACATGATGTTGACTCCTTGATTCCATCCACGGGGTAGCCGGGACCGCCCTCTATCATTCTTCGTTCATCGTTGGGCGGGGCCTCAGATTCAGCCACGCTGCTTTTCCGCTTAGATGGGGCGCCGGTAATATCAACTGAGGATCTTCCTGGCGCGGTACTCCTCTAAGCTCATCAATCTTCTTCTGTTGCTCGTTAATCCTCGCAAGCAACTGGTTGAACTTGTCATTTTCCTCATCCTGTTGCCGCTTCTTTGCCCTCTCTCGGCTTCTGTAAGTGTCTTGGTCTCTGGGAAACCCAAGCCACCACGGGTAAGAAGGACCGAAGCCTCGCGTTCGTCCTCCATGTTCATCATTGCCGAGGACCAGTGTGAGCAAATCTTTATCTCTATCTGCAGTGAACTTTCTTTGTCCCTCCTTAATTTCTTTCACTATCCTTTTCCAATTCTCCCTGGGTACCCTAAGATCATCATTGCAGATGAAGTCCCCTGTTGTTTCGTCGTACGACCCACCATGCGCAAGGAACCAATTTCTTGCTCTCAATTCCCACTCATCATGGAGTGGTTCAGGTACGACGCCTTTATCTATCAGATCTTGCTCTTTCTTATCCCACTTTGGGATGGCAGTCTCATAGCCCCCTAGCCCCAGCTTGTGGTGATATTTCTTCTTGTCGGCATTTATCTTGTTCTTTTCTGATAATGCTTGGGCATCTTCTGACTCCTTGTACTCTTGAAATGCCTTCCAGTGATTCGCCTGCTTGGCTAGATACCCCTCGAATACTCGCACTTTCTGTGTCTTCAGATAGTTTTTCCATAGCTTCTTCTTCCAGCTACCGAACAGTTCGGCCATCTTCTTCAGAGTCCACTGCTTGACTTTGGCCCTCAGTTTGTCTGAGGCGTCTTCATTCTCACATTCTGGCAGGTTGAAATGTGACATGAGATCATTCCAAAGATTATCTTTGTACCTTTCGGCGACATAGTCACTATCGGCTGCCCCTTTGCGCCTGTTCCACTCCCGAACGCTGATCGGGACGTGATCCCTAACGAGAACTCCGCATTGCTTCTTGAATGTGTCAGCAGTATTCTTAGGAAGCTTGGGTTCGCCCGTAGGAAATATCACCTCAAATGTGTAATGCGTCCGTGCATCCAACTTTCTAGTCGGGCCTCGTTTCGTAGTTTTGCTCGATGTGGAGGCCTAAGAGGAAGAAACATTCGTCAAATGAATGTATATGTATACAATATAGAGCTATCTCCAATATTTTTCACATATTACAAGTGATTGTCGAACTTCATATGTATACCTCGCCGGACTTCTCCTCTTCACCGGCTTCTCCATCAGTGGAGCTATCACCTTCTCCGTCATTGGACCTATCTCCTGCCCCATCGGCTTCATCTTCGTGTCGCTCGACCTCCATTCCAACATCCTAGTTTAGATATGATGACGGAGATTCAGCTGGTTCAACGTCGGGGCCGTCTTTGATTATATCTTCGAGAAGTTCTTCCTCTTCGCGATTCCTGATATGTGGATCCATAGTTCTGCAAAAAACGGATTCTCTTATCCTTTGTACCAAAAAAGAATTATTCTATCAGGAACTCCGTTCCAAAACAACTTAAGTCCCGGGTCGTGGCTCCACCCTAACTTAAGTAGGAGTACTTTTCCAATTTGAGCATTCAATAAGCAAAACCAAATCGTAAAATAAAGTAGTATTCAAATTAGCATGCATTCAATTATAAGCTAATACATCATCACTTTTGTCCGTACATCGTCGAATATTATCACTAATACTCCTCGAATAATATCATACATATAGCATCACTAATACATCTAGAACCGTAGCGCCCGACGGGTATCGGCGCGGGCGGTGGACACCCAAAGAGAAGGAACCATCACAGGATCATAGCTCCAGTGAGATCCCCGAAGAACCTGCCAGGTATGCTCGAACCTGCCCTCCAACGCAACCATGTAGCGACGGACGTGCTCATCCTCCTCGCTGACACGGTGACGTACCACCTCCGCGGTGTCCGGAAGCCTCGGCACCCTCACTGGCCCACGCGACCGCCAGCAAACAAGGATCGGGTCAACGACGGGCTGGCTCCTCACCAACCTACGCCCCCCGGAAGGTAGCACCTCCCAATACCAGCCGGGCGAAGCCCAGTCCTGGACAACTCTGATCAAGCAGGTATCCTCCGCCGAGTCGACGACGAGGATGCGGGATAGGCATCGTAAAATGAACTAAAAAAATAAACTAGTTCTATTAATTTTCTTGCTAAAAATAAACTATTAACACTTAAGCATATACAATAGCTAAATTAAACTATTAACACTTATTTTCATTTTTCTTCTCCTCCTGTTCTTTTCTTTTCTTCTCCTCCTCTTCTTTTCTTCTCTTCTCCTCCTCTTCTTTTCTTCTTTTCTTATACACTATACACTATATACACTATAGCAAAATTCCTCCTCTCCTTATACACTATACACTATATACACTATACACTTAAGCACATACACTATACAATATACACTTTTTCTTTTTTTCTTCTCCTCCTCTTCTTATTTTCATTTTTCCTAATCTTATTTTCTTATTTTTGTTCATATTTCTTCTTCTTGTAACCCTAACCTAATTCTAAATATCACTAACCCTAATAATCTAGCACAAACCTAATAACAATAGGATTAAATGACAAAAAAAATCTTTTTCTTTTTCTTCTTTTCTTCTCCTTTTTCTTCTTTTCTTCTCCTTTTTCTTCCTTTCTTCTCCTTTTTCTTCTTCTCTTCTCCTTTTTCTTATTTTATTCTATACTGGCCGGAGTGTTGGGGAGGAGGGGGCGGGGGGCTTACCGGCCGGAGGTGTCGACGGCGCGCGGCGAGGAGGACGGCGCGACGGCGAGGAGCACGGCGCGGCGGCGAGGAGGACGGCAGGCGGCGACGAGCAGGACGGCGGGCAACCCGACAGCGTTGGTTAGTTCGTCGATGTGCCGCGCTGGGCAGGAGAACGAGAGGAAGAAGAAGAGAAATGGACGATTTGGGTTGGAAATTTTCGAAGTCCCGCTTATATAGGTGGATCTTTAGTCCCGGTGCGTGGCTCGATCCGGGACTAAAGACCCCCTTTAGTCCCGGGTGGAGCCACGACCCGGGACTAAAGGCCTCTTTTCGGGCAGACCAAGAGGCGGGAAGCAGGGGGTCTTTAGTCCCGGTGCGTGGCTCCAACCGGGACTAGAGGGTGTCTTTAGTCCCGGGGCGTGGCTCCACACGGGACTAAAGCCCGTCCTCGGCTGCACGATAAGTTTAGTCCCACCTCGCCCAGCGAGGGGGACTAACACTTGTATATAAGCCCCGTCGCAGCTTGTCCCTCGAGCTCCTCTCTAAAGCAGGCTTATGGGTCTAAACTTACTGAAAATTGAAACTATATTTGAAAATGTGGATAAAATTCAATCTGAATTCAAAGTGAATTCAGGTTGAATTTTCTCCATAATTTCTCATATAGTTTCAATTTTTTTCTATTTTCATAATTAATTATTTTGACTATCCAAACTATTAACTTATTTTGTTATATTTAATTAAAAACTATGTTTATTAAAAATTCTTTTTGCATATTTGAGAATTTGACAAAACTATGATAATGCAAAGTGTTTGAAATTGAATAAATAATTCAAAACTATTTTCTATTTTCATAATTAATAATTTTGACTATCCAAACTATTATCTATTTTGTTATTTTCAATTAAAAACTATGTTTATTAAAAATTCTTTTTGCATATTTGAGAATTTGACAAAACTATGATAATGCAAAGTGTTTGACATTGAATAAATAATGCAAAACTATTTTTTATTTTCATAATTAATAATTTTGACTATCCAAACTATTATCTATTTTGTTATTTTCAATTAAAAACTATGTTTATTAAAAATTCTTTTTTCATATTTGAGAATTTGACAAAACTATGATAATGAAAAGTGTTTCAAATTGAATAAATAATGCAAAACTATTTTCTATTTTCATAATTAATAATTTTGACTATCCAAACTATTATCTATTTTGTTATTTTCAATTAAAAACTATGTTTATTAAAAATTCTTTTTGCATATTTGAGAATTTGACAAAACTATGATAATGAAAAGTGTTTCAAATTGAATAAATAATGCAAAACTATTTTTTATTTTCATAATTAATAATTTTTACTATCCAAACTATTATCTCTCGAAGTAGCAGGGTTTCGAACGAGAACTCATCTCTTACAAAGGGATTTCATTTTTTTGAACTTATTTGAACTCCATACTTTTTGTGTGTTCAAAATGCCCCATTCAAAGGCACATCACAAAATTTCAACAATTTCTGACTTCATTTGGTATATTTCGTGCATTTACTTATTTTTTTGAGCTAGTTGACCCTGAAATTGAAAAGCACTACAAATGAACTCTGAAAATGTTGAAAGTTGGCATGCTATCATCATTTCACCCACATAGCATGTGTTAAAAAGTTGAGAGGGCTACGACAAAAACTGGATGCAGTTCGTGTACAAAACGGACAATCCCTCTCGAAGTAGCACGGTTTCGAACGAGAACTCATCTCTTACAAAGCAATTACATTTTTTGAACTTATTTGAACTCCATAGTTTTTGTGTGTTCAAAATGCACCATTCAAAGGCACATCACTAAATTTCAACAATTTCTGACTTCATTCGGTGTATTTCGTGCATTTACTTATTTTTTTTGAGCTAGTTGACCCTGAAATTGAAAAGCACTACAAATGAACTCTGAAAATGTTGAAAGTTGGCATGCTATCATCATTTCACCCACATAGCATGTGTTAAAAAGTTGAGAGGGCTACGACAAAAACTGGATGCAGTTCGTGTACAAAACTGACAATCTCTCTCGAAGTAGCAGCATTTCGAACGAGAACTCATCTCTTACAAAGGGATTTCATTTTTTTGAACTTATTTGAACTCCATACTTTTTGTGTGTTCAAAATGCACCATTCAAAGGCATATCACAAAATTTCAACAATTTCCGACTTCATTTGGTATATTTCGTGCATTTACTTATTTTTTTTGAGCTAGTTGACCCTGAAATTGAAAAGCACTACAAATGAACTCTGAAAATGTTGAAAGTTGGCATGTTATCATCATTTCACCCACATAGCATGTGTTAAAAAGTTGAGAGGGCTACGACAAAAACTGGATGCACTTCGTGTACAAAACGGACAATCTCTCTCGAAGTAGCACGGTTTCGAACGAGAACTCATCTCTTACAAGGGGATTTCATTTTTTGAACTTATTTGAACTCCATACTTTTTGTGTGTTCAAAATGCACCATTCAAAGGCACATCACAAAATTTCAACAATTTCTGACTTCATTTGGTATATTTCGTGCATTTACATTTTTTTTTTGAGCTAGTTGACCCTGAAATTGAAAAGCACTACAAATGAACTCCAAAAATGTTGAAAGTTGGCATGCTATCATCATTTCACCCACATAGCATGTGTTAAAAAGTTGAGAGGGCTACGACAAAAACTGAATGCACTTCGTGTACAAAACTGACAATCTCTCTCGAAGTAGCAGGGTTTCGAACGAGAACTCATCTCTTACAAAGGGATTTCATTTTTTTGAACTTATTTGAACTCCATACTTTTTGTGTGTTCAAAATGCACCATTCAAAGGCACATCACAAAAATTCAACAATTTCTGACTTCATTTGGTATTCTTTGTGCATTTACTTATTTTTTTCAACCGTCGATGATGGTCGCTACTCCTACTTCCCCTAGTGCATAACCAATATCTAGCACAAGGAGAAGAAGGAGAAGCGACCCCCACAACAAAAGTGGTTCCGCGGCACGCCACGTGGTTCCGCTGCACGCCACGTGGGACTAATGGTCTTTCATTTTTAAATGATTGTTTTAATCAAAAACAGATCTGTTACAAAAGGGATTTCATTTTTTGAACTTATTTGAACTGAAGACTTTTTGTATATATATGTGGTCGAAATGCATGATACCATGAAGTTAGAAAGGGCTAAAGCATTCAAAAGTAGCAAATGAAGTTAGAAAGGGCTAAACCATTCAAATTTGGAAACTATAATGGCACAAACAGAAACTAGACATATATAAATTGGTCCAAGAAGTACATGATACTAGTCCAAACAGTACAAAATAATAGCTATCATAGATATATATATACAAGTGTTCGACGTTTAGAACACTACTCGTCTGAATCATCTAAATCAGAATGTCCACGTTTCTCGAGGTGACGCTGGCCATAGTTGACGACTCGAATCTTGCGGTACAACTCGTATGAAACGTATGCATCTTTTGCTGCATACTCAATGTTGATATCATCAAGTGGGCCCTTCTCCCAAAGTTTGTGCTGATACTTTGGGAAACTGGTCTTCATATCACCATATGACTCGTCGATCAAGGCAACTGCCATATGAGCCATCGAAGTCCTGTCATGTCGAAGCCTGAATATCGTTTGGAGATAAACGAGGCAACCAGTTGGTATCTCAATACCGAAGCTATGCCTCATCTTCAGCTTGTCGTTCCTTATGTCAACGGAAGCAAAAGTGATGCCACTGCAAAGGAACTCCATGAGTTCTGGACAATGCTTGTCACTCCTGCAACAAAAACAAATTAAAATGGAAAAAATGTTACATACTGCTGCAATAAGGAAACATGTTTCACTACAACTAAAGAGAAACTTATCTTTAGGATTCAAATAGAACATATGCAATGGAACCTAGAGAGATCACTATAGCTATCCAATGGAACCTAGAGAGATCACTAGCTATATTCAATTTTCATAACCTTGGATCAAAGAACACCGCATAAAATTGTATCACTACAAATATGATTTCAATGGAACATATTGAACCAATCAGATTTTTCAGATTGTGGAACACTATTCCAATCAGATTGTGTTCCCTTCAACTAATCAAAATTGTTTCACTACAACTATTTGAAGCGAACCAACTATGATTCCAATGGAACATATTAAACACTAGTTGTTTCTAATACGATTTTTCAGATTATGGAACACTATTCCAATTAGATTGTGCTCCCCTTCAACTAATCAAAATTGTTTCACTACAACTATTTGAAGGGAACCAACTATGATTCCAATGGAACATATTAAACACTAGTTGATTCTAATACGATTTTTCAGATTATGGAACACTATTCCAATTAGATTGTGCTCCCCTTCAACTAATCAAAATTGTTTCACTACAACTATTTGAAGGGAACCAACTATGATTGAAACAAATAAACTTACAATGTCATTATCTTGGATCAAAGAAAGCCTCAAATCTTACCTCGCCCATTGGAAGATCAAGACATGGCGTGCGAAGCATAGTTGGATGATGGCAACACCGCGTTGATCGGCCGTGTACTCCAGATCAAGCCCGAAGAACTTCTCATGATCCGCTGCGTGGTCAAACCATCGTTCCTTCAACTGTTGAAGAAAAAACGGCACCTCCTTGCTCAGGTTCGTGTACACGACACAGAGCTTGGTCATGCCATGTGCGAGCACCTCACGAAAGATAGTTGGCATGGTGGAAGAAGAGAAGGGAAGAAGAGAGGAGAAGAACAGAGGAGAAGAACAGAGAGGGCGACGCGAGAGAGAAGAAGAACAGAGAAATGGCGACTGTACGCTTCGGTTCGTGCTTTTCATCGCCCGAAACGACGCGGGATGCAAACTGTTTGGGCCTTTAATCCCGGGTTGAGCCACCAACCGGGACTAAAGAGGTATACCAAACGGTTGCCACCAATACGGCAGGCCACGTGTTAGGCCTTTAGTCCCGGGTTGAGCCACCAACCAGGACTAAAGAGGTATACCAACGGTTGCCACTACTACGGCAGGCCACGTGTTAGTCCTTTAGTCCCGGGTTCAACCACCACCCAGGACTAAAGGGGGATACGAACGGTTGCCACCACCACTGCCCGCCGCGTAGCCCTTTAGTCCCGGTTTGGGACACGAACCGGGACTAAAGGCTCCTTACGGGCCGGGACTAAAGCCTCGAGGGAGGCATTGAGAATTGGGGCGACGTGGCCGGGCCTTTAGTCCCGGCCCAGAGGCAGGCCGGGACTAAATGGTACAAGCCAAAGGCCCGTTTCCTACTAGTTAAGCAAAGGCCGTCAGGGAGTGCCTGAAGCGTCCTGATTGGCCTAAATGGAAGGAAGCAATTGAGGCAGAACTGCACTCGCTCAACCAAAGAGTGGTGTTTTCTTCAGTAATACCTACTCCTCAAAATGTCTTCCCTGTGGGAGCAAAATGGGTTTTTGTTCGAAAAAGGAACGAAAACAATGAGGTGCTGAGATACAAAGCGAGACTTGTAGCACAAGGGTTCACGCAGAGACCCGACATCGATTACGATGATACATACTCTCCTGTTATGAGTGGAATAACGTTTTGATACTTAATATCTATGGCAGTACAACTGAGTTTATCTATGCAGTTGATGGATGTAGTGATAGCATACTTATATGGGTCACTCAAATCGGACATATATATGAAAGTCCCTGAAGAACTTAAAATGCCGAATCCAAAAGCAAATTGCAACGCATATTGTGTAAAATTACAGAAGTCACTATATGGCTTAAAACAGTCGGGTAGAATGTGGTATAACCGACTAAGTGAGTTCCTTATTCAGAAAGGCTACTCAAATAATGATGATTGCCCTTGTGTATTTATAAATAAGTCCTCAAATGGATTTTGCATCATCTCAGTGTACGTTGATGACCTCAATATCATTGGAAGCACGCAATCATCTAATGGCGGAATTTGAGATGAAAAATTTGGGAAAAACCAAATTCTGCTTAGGTTTACAGCTTGAGCACCTTCCCTCAGGAATTTTAGTATACCAACCTGCCTATATTCAAAAGGTTTTGGAAAAATTTAATATGGATAAATCATATCCAACCAAAACACCCATGGTTGTGAGATCCCTTGATATGAATCAAGGTCCTTTTAGACCTCGGGATAATGCCGAAGAGATATTGGGACCTGAGTTCCCATATCTCAGTGCCATTGGTGCGCTAATGTACCTTGCAAATTGCACCAGGCCTGATATTGCATTTGCGGTAAATTTACTAGCTAGACATAGCGCTGCTCCAAGAAAACGCCATTGGACGGGAGTAAAGAATATCCTTAGATATTTACATGGCACAAAAGATCTTGGCTTATTCTATCAGAAAAACCAAGATATGACTATGGTAGGATATACTGACGCTGGCTATCTATCTGATCCTCACAATGCCAGGTCACAGACAGGTTTCGTATTCTTATATGGTGGAACTGCTTTTTCATGGAAGTCAACAAAACAGACTCTCGTAGCAACTTCCACTAATCATTCTGAAATCATTGCATTATTTGAAGCATCAAAAGAATGTGTATGGCTTCGCAGGATGATTAACCACATTCAAATTACATGTGGTGTTGGTTCATTAGGATCACCAACTATTATTTATGAAGATAATGCAGCTTGTGTTGCTCAAATGCAAATGAGTTATATAAAAAGTAATATCATAAAACACATTTCTCCTAAATTGTTCTATCCTCATGAATTACAGAAAAATGGAGAGATCGATATTTTGCAAACTAAATCATGTGATAATCTCGCAGATTTGTTCAGAAAGTCTTTACCAAATTCAACGTTCCAGAAATACATTCATGGAATTGGTATGAGACGACTTCGTGATTTGCAAAGTTCAGGGGGAGAAATCTCCTGAAAATATAACCCTTTAATTATCATCAGGTAATGAATATTGTACTCTTTTCCTTTATGAGTTTTTCCAACAGGTTTCTCATATAAGGTTTTTAACGAGACAATTAAATACAAGCATTGATGCATGCCATATCATATTTCTCCTTATATTTTTCCTACTAGGTTTTAAAGGAGTTTTTCATGGCACATCTCATTGCACTCTTTTCATTATGAGTTTCTTTGAAATTTTCTCTCATAATGTTTTTAATGAGGCAATATCTTCATTAAGATCATATGTTATACTTTCTATTTTTCCTATGAAGGTTTTTAAAGGAAAGTATCTAAAGCATATTTATTGTCCTCTAAAACTCACTAATAATTTTCTCCTTCTTTGAAGGTTTTTCTCATATGAGTTATCAAGAGACAATAATCACTATATGTTGTATCATTTCCTCCTTATCTTTTTCCCACTGGGTTTAAAGGAGTTTTAACAACATATCTATACATTTCTCCTCATATTTTTCCCACAGGGTTTTTGGGGGAGAATCTCAAGAATTGACTGATGGATATACAAGGAGTTTTCAATAATGGATTACTCAAGACGGCGTTGTACAAGGGGGAGTGTTACGAACCGACAAAACTGGGCGGTTATTAGTGAACCGTCATTAGGACATAGTTAACAGTTATTAGTCTAAACGCCATACGGACGCGTCCGTCTGTACAGGCACCTTTTTGTACAGACGCCTTTTGGTTTGCGTCCCAATCCTTGTATAAATATTGTCATCAATCAATGAAAGATTAGTTTTCGCATAAACACTTTCGCTATCACTCTTTACAGGATGGACCATGGTACACCGATCCACCGCCCGCCTTAAGAGCAACTCCAACGAGCTGACCGAAATAGACAACGATTTCGTCCATTTTTTGTTCGTTTAAGTGGGTCGTTCGCCCAGCGTCCGCCCTGTTTTAGATATGGGTCGATAACGCGCGCAACGCGCTGACTCATATGTACCGCGTGGCCGGCTGGCCGGCCTATTTTGCATGATTTTCATAGTTTGAATCAAATAATAGAATTTGGACCGAAAATAGCATAGTTAGTAGAAGCCGAATAAAAGTAAAAATGTCTCACATAGTTCGTACATACTTTTGCTAATGAATAAAAGAAGATAAATCTATTGGTTGCCAACATGAGCCCACATATACTCAACCAAATTATTTTGCAGTTGCACGTGAGTTTCCCAATCACGCATGTCTTGATGAAATTGGATGAACTGTTCAAACATTGCCGCTCCTCCATGCTCAGGCACAATATTCTCATCCTGAAACTGAAACCCTTGATCGTGCAGACCTTCCGGACGCTCGTCTTCTACGATCATATTATGCATGATCACACAAATAGTCATCATCTCCCACAGTTTCTACATGCTCCAGGTATTAGCAGGACACCGAACATGCCGGAGACTCCTTGAAGATGGTTAGATCGAGATTTGTTGTGTACTCCGGCCCATCCGAGCATGCCGGAGATGGCACCGACGATGTTTCCACCCTGTCCTCCCCATCCTCTCCGTCGTCTCCGTCTTCGGAGAGAACCCAGAACCTTCCCCCAGGTCGGAGCGTGGAGTGGAGAGTAGGCGCCGGCGAGCCATGAGAAGGGGGCGCCATTCCTCCTCCAAATGATGGTCGGATGATGGCCGGACTGTGGCCGGATGGTGGCCGGATCGCCTCTCCTGTCACCTCCTCCAGATTAAGTCTGTGGCTCAAGCCATCCCGGTCTTCGTCATGTCTTATCATCTTCAGAGCAGATACTAACGCATCAACCTTATCAGGCCTCTCTTCCATGGACGCGAGCACGTCGACATCGTCGGTGTTGCTGGTCAAGCCCAGGAGCAGTTTGCCATTAACAGAGCATGGAAGATACAGGACAACAGCCTGTGCAGCCCGCCGAAGCCCATCTGGGCCCAGAACGGAGGACCTAACCACCGCCCCTAGACATCTCGCCATTCACCGCAACCTGCTTGTCGGACCTAGCGGCCGACGCCCTGCGCCATTGTCATCCGGCCAAAGCAAATCGCCACCACCCTGACCGGAGCGCCGCCGAGGAGAGATGTCGACGCCGCTCATGTCTTACGGTGTCCCCGGGGGCGGTAGTAGTATGGGATGTCTTACGGTGGAGGTTGGAGTCGTTCGACGGGGTGCCTTGATGCGGTGCGGCGCCGCCGCACATGGGGGACGGGGAAGGTAGGCGCGTCGCGGCACTAGGGTTTCGGTGAAGGGGGGCGAGGCACGACCATTCATTGCAATCTGCTGGGGGCGGTTCGAATGTTGGCTTTGACATATTTTTGCCAGAATATATATTCAGTCTAGAAACATCTTATGATCGGATGGAAATGGGACTACTGCTATATATGTTACTGAAAGCAATGTTAATCCGAACTGATCCATGTTTTTTTTACATACAAATTCAAACCAACAGATTGTTTTTTAACGTAAGGCAAATAATTGCCTGGCCTACAAAATTCGTAAATTTTGACAAAATTTTAAACCTTGATCGCGGCGTTGGCACAGGACAGACGTTGGCCCAGGCCAACGCCGGGTCTCGGACAACAAGGACCCAATCCGGCACGAGAGCATGAAGTCTCTTCCTAATAATAAAGCAAATACGGTTTGTGTCGTCCGTCATGGCATTTTTGCGAAAAAGTCCCTCCGTTTTCAGTTATTCAACCCGCAGTCCTCACCATTAGTCAACCAATCGTTCGTTACATGCGACAGAAAAGAAAAAAGATAAACCAGACACCGTGCCTCTCGATTCGATCTCCACCTCCATCGCGCCGCCCCTCACCGCGGGCGCCCGCAATCGCCACACATCCCCGGCGCGCCGCCACCTCGTACCATGCCCCGACCCGCCTCAGCGCGCGCCGCCGCCCCCTCCCATCCCCCCACCCCCAATCGTCGTGCGCCGCCCCCGATCGCCGCACATCGCCAGCCCTCCGCCGTGCATCCGCGATGGAGCGCCGGTGGGCATCCTGATTATGGGCGAGCCCAATCGCCGCACTTCGCCGGCCCTCCGTCGTGCGTCCGGGATGGAGCGCCGGTGGGTGTCCTGATTATAGGCGAGCCCGATCGCCGCACATCGTTGGCTCTCCGTCGTGCGTCCGTGATGGAGCGCCGGTGGGCGTCCTGATTATGGACGAGGACCCTGCCAAGGCGACTTACCTCGCCACCGTCTTGCCTCCCCCAGCATATCTGCCATCGCCTCGCGCTGCCCGTCGGAGTTAGAGGCCCCATTGGCTGCTTGTTGACTAGAGGTCGAGCTTGAAGGTGTAGAAGAGGAGGCATAGGATTCCCTTCCCCATTTCTTTTGAACCCCATCAAGACGAAGTTTGGCACCAAATTTACCAGAAACTGCATTGCCTGATGGCTGGGACCTTGTCTGATGATGGTCTTCCCTATAGTGACTTGGTTCTGGAACTGGAACAAGGTCAGTAGTTGGCAGGGAAACACTACTTTGTGAGGTTGCTGTAGGTAGTGAAGGTTTAGGTAGCTCATAGGCTTCAAATCTAAGAGCATGAGCAGATGTCTCATGTTGGTCTTGGGCTTTGTAGTTCTGAAAATGAAATAAAAAATTCTGCAAATGGTTTGTTTCCCCCATGACACTAGCGTTCTCAGGGCCCTCAACCCCAAGTACAGGCATGGCTCTCTCTGGAGCGTCATGCTTTGCACCACACGTATGTTGTTCAACTTCAGTTTGTGAGATGCCTATCTTTCTTTGTACTCGTGATCAAATTCACGATCTGCTACGTACGTACAGGCACAGAGGCCATGTTTGTTGACCTTGGCCATTTCAACATCAGTGACATTCAGGTTCGTCGGCCACTATCAGTTTTAATTTGTAGCACATTGGTTCAGAGCGGAGACTGGTTTTAATTTTCTTCATTTTTCGGCCTATTGCAATACCCCTTCGTTAGCCAGGCATCCTACCTCCATCAATTTCGGCAAGACGTCGGGGACACCTTCTACAAATCTATCCGAGGTAGGCAGCAGGCACCACTGTTTTTTCACTTATAGTTTAAGAAAAAGTGCTAGCAAATCTCTGAATGTTGTTTATGCTCCGCTGGCAGCAGAGGAATAGACCCGACATGGAAGGGAACGACGTCAGCGCAGTGAATGGAATTAAGAGGGAAAGTAAACTTTGAAGCACTTGGTTGAACCAAGAGGTGATTCCCTGTTTTTGGTGTACCATGCAGTAGTTGATGCAGAGTGTTTGTGCTTACAAATAGCAACATGAATTTTGGTGGTAATAGTTTCTGAACTGTAGTGTCGTAAAAATATGTGGCTTATTTTTGTAGCATTTCTGATGGACCAATTTTTCCTGTAAATTAAACCATATTATGAGAATGGGGTGGAATGCATACATACATCAATAAAAATCCTTGATCCATTTTGTTGGCCGATCTATTTATTTTTCCTTGGAGGTAAAAAATTGGATCTCTATTCTTCTTGGCTTTCTTGCATGAGTTTTCTTAATAAATTATTAATTTATAATATTAATGACAGATTGGTGCAATTTCACTAAATTTAATTGTTTTATTTTGGGGTGTAAATTGTCATCTTTTGTTGTTCACCCGTTGCAACGCACATGCCTTTTTTGCTATCAACAATAACCCACCATCATCGGTCCGAATTTTGGTCCGTTCTTCGCCTTCCACCTGGGCATGTATGTTCAGCGTCAGCGGGCTTTTCGGTCCACCTTCCATCTGGGCTAGGCTTTTTACAATAATAAAAAAATGGGCTTCTCGGTCCACCTTCCATCTGGGCTAGGCTTTTTACAATAATAAAAAAATGGCTGCACGAGGGATAGAACTAAGGGAAAGAGGGACAACGCCAGCCCTGCTACCCTACGCGAGATAGTTTCGTTCGTCTTCATATTATAGATAGTCCAACCTCGCGTTTTTACATCAAATCAAATCCTACCAATTTATATAGGTTCGCGAGTAGCCTAGAATAACGACAAGCCCCGTCAATGTGTGGATGAGCTGACATGCTCTAATTAGAGAGAAAGATGGTTGGCTATAACCCAATAATTAAATGAGTATTGTTGGGTTCTTTCTTGGCAAATCAAATAGGGCTACCAATCAAAGGAGATGCACGGAGACGTCGATGGCTAGGGAACACTTGCCGTTCGAAGGTATCCTCCTCAGACTCGGCATATTTTGACCCGACGGCAATGAGGCGTTGGAAGTTATCCTCCTAATATGACCCGACGACAATGAGGCGTTGGAAGTTATCCTCCTAATATGACCCGACGGCAATGAGGCGTTGGAAGTTGTCCTCCTCAGACTCGGCGGGGACGAGGACGAAGGCCAGGGCGTCGTGGTACAACATTGTCCCAGACCTTTACTCATTCAACACACATGTGAATTCTTCACGAAAGATCTAATGTATGTAGTTAAACATTAATACTTCTAAGTCTTTGTGACAATATACCTGTGTGAATTTTGAAGAATTAACTCTTGGATGGCTCGAATTATTATTGTTTTTTTTAAATATATTAAAATTCAGAATAAATCTTTGAGTTACTAAGATTTTTGACAACCATGATATATATTTTTTGAAAATGTAAAGATTGCTTCAACTTGTGAATAAATTTAAAAGAAGAAACATTTTCTTGCATTTGTGCATAAAATTTCAAAATTAAGCGATGATATGTGAACATAATATGGTCACCATCATTGAAGATTATGTTTTTTCTTCCGTGGCAACGCACGGGTCATTTTGCTAGTAACTAATAAAGACGGTTCAGCTCAGTTACGTGAGAGAGACTTCGCGGTGCACATGAAATCACCGATTAAGACAGTTCAATTATTCGAAGCTATATGAATAGGAGATAAGTAAAGTCACGTGTGTATAGATGACTTGGACCAATAACGTGATGGCAGAAAAATCATATTGAGACGGTCAGATATTTGAACCTATCATTTTCATTCCCAGTTACTTGGACCAGTAAAACCTGATGACAGGGAAAAAAAATACTGCAGCCAGTTCCGCCTTCTTCTACGCATGTTTTTGACATCTGAGTTCTCCATCTGCATCAAGTGCAAACGATTGTTTTGCATTCAGGTTGGCTGGAATTAGATGCATATACATGGCTTTAGGTAAATTTCTGTATTCTAACAATTTGATAACATATGTAAATTCCATTTCTTGCTCAAATCAAACCACAATTAATGTATACTAGTCGTCAACCCGTGCGTTCGCACGGGCTAGTCCAATTCTACATAGCATTATTATTTGGTCATTTATGAATATATTGTGTTTCCCTTTATTTTTTATGCATGAATGATTCATATGATATTGTTCACTTCTGAGTTAACTTTAGATCTTCAGTGTTACAAAGATATTAGTGAAAACATGTAATATTTTTCCTTCATATAAAAGAGCATGGAGAAATGCCTTTTGGATCTTAATTCATGTTCTTACTTAAATGGGTTAAACCTATGGTGGTGTGCATGCCCACTTATCTGATTGAAGCTTTGTGAACGGTGATGCATTCCAATATACCAGAATACTATTTGGTATTGATAAGGCATATATGCATCTAAATTTAGATAAATGTCGACAACATGGTTAGAACATGGTTAAAATGGTTAGTCACACTTCCATGTGCGAAAGAAATATATATTTTGCAAAAGCTCGAGTAGTGGTTAGTACTAACTTTTTGGGTCAAAACATCCATAGCTGTATGATGAAGTTTCCTTATTTTTGACAAAGGATATAATTGGTAAACATATTGTCTTAGTTACCTCGACAATTGTGTATAAATTCAATGTTGAGTCTGAAGATTAAATGTATTGATATCAAAATTTAGAGAGACCTTATATTTTTTATATGAATAAAATAGAATAGCATATGATTCGAGTGAGGAAAATGAAACAAATCAATATATCAAATATGTCTAGTATGGTAATTTGTTATTCAGGAAATTGGAATTGCATTATCCAACTTTCTCATATTCAAAAGCTCAAGAAGCTAGAAGAGGAAATTTTCACTCTAACCTGATGCATGCAATGGTTTAAATTGATAAGCTAATGAAATGTTGGCCTTGATCGTCGACCTAGAATCTTCTTATTCCTAGACCGGTCATCCCGGCCATTGTACCACACGGCTTGGCGATACTGATTGACACTATAAACATCCATTTGTGTGACTTATGACTTATGAGATACTTGATAAATAAAAAACCATATGTACCTGTGCGTCTTGCCAAACAACTGGCTTTTGTTCATCTATGTCAATGACTAAACATGGCCAGTACATAGCTAGTAGGAAAGCAATCATATAGATTAATCCAAGTTATGATAATAAGGAAATTATAATATTCAGATAGGTGCACAACTGGCATTTTAGAATATTATATAGAATGAAGGGAAGAACGCACCTGACTAAACCATGAACTATTTAGGAGTAGCACATTATTAGAAGAAATCAGATCCAAGTATAATAGGACAAAAAAGAACTGTTATAGCTGCTTGCTTTAAACCGTTCCTTCAAAGTAGCCGATGTTAGGATTTAGTCAACTATAGTTGGCAAGAAAAAATGTAACTATTAATTGGGACGATCATGTACATGATCAAGAAGAAACTAATAAATGGGATTGAGGGCCAGAACATACTTGCACCAATTTTTTAGCAGTAGACATGAGGGAGATGAGAATCGAGTTTGTTTAAAGTACATATAATTAAATAATGTCTTGTAGATAAGCTGTTTAATATACACACAACAAAATAACTAATGTTACTGTTACTTGATGAGTATAAAATATTCTATGAAACTCACTTTCGTTGATAAGAATCTGCATGTAGCATATTTAGCATGTAGGAGAAATACCTGCACAACAGAAGCTAGTCTTATCTAGAGTATACCATGTAATGCACCGTGTCTTAAATATAGGACCTTGAGCACTGGTTCAGAGGATATATCGATAGCTTATAATATATAGAGAGGGATTCATCTTTTTCAGCTTTAAAACTCCACAATCATTAGAAAAGAAAATAGCCACTCATAACTATTCTCTCTAAATATTACATCAAAGGCTCAACCACATGCATGGGGAGCAGGTCGAACAGGTAGTCAGCGGGATGTTTGAAACTGACCGGAGAAAAGGGATATATGATGCAACATCTATTGCATTGTGCCCGAGTAACGTATGCCGATGGGGGTCGGCTTCGTCCTTGTTATCTCAATGGATGGCATTCAATTGCTTCCCGCAAGTCACATGAGTAGTGGGTGTCATCATGTGGTTGCATGACAAGCTGAAATTTAACTCACGCATAGTCTCGCGCCTTGATCAATCTCTATAAAAGAATATGCAATACATCACCCGTAGATAAATTAATCGGTCAGTTCAAAACTCTAAGACGAAATTGAAGCAAACCATCAACTTGTTCCTTGCCGGTCTTCATGGTAGTGATGTGGTCATTTTCTTCCAAGAAGACGTTGCTAAGCACTGAGGTACGTGCTCAGCAGATGGCTGGCGGTGGTAAGGGTGCAGTGAGGGCAATGGCCAGGCTGAGGCGCATCATAGTTATTCAGGAGGTGACAGCATGCTCTTCGCCTACATGGCATATCCCGCTATTTAAAACACTGCATGTAACGTGCAAAAGAAAACTACAAAAGATAGACAGTGGATGAGATGGGCTTTGGGAGAGATTAGAGAATCAGTCCGTGGAGATTAAGGCAGTACCGATTCCTTCTTATTGATTTGGGTCGACACTTGTCAGGAGAGAAATTGTTGGACTTAAAGTCCTCTTCGTACAAATCTTGCTACCCTGTTGGCAAGATGTAAAGAATAATTTTTCCACCATCACCAAATTGTGTGAAGATTCAGATTCGAGAACACATTAAGAATCTAGGCGGAACACACACATGCTCATGTATTTTCGGACATAAACAAATGTACCAATATAGGAGAGTAGGTAATCGTGGGAGAGAATCTGCACCGAAATCCAACGTAGGCGAAGAGCACGCGGAGATCTTCGAGATTCAATCCGTAGAAAGCAAGAAAAAACCCTGAATCCCAAACCAAAGGAGAACCTCGTCCTGATGCAGAGAACTGAAAACAAAGGAGAACCTCATCATGATCTAGATCTCGAGGGGAGGGGTGATAGTAGAGATTTCATGCCGCAAGATTTCCTTCAGATTGTTGTTGTTTTTTTCTAACGGGGAAAGAAGGAGATTGAGATTGACGTAGTTCCTTTGGTTTTTTTTAGGGTAGTTCCTTTGGTTTTCTATAAGAAAAGAATACGCTTAGATTGTTTTTTTTCTCACGGGGAGAGAAGTAGATTGTGATTGACGTTGCTCCTTTGGATTTCTGTTAGAAAAAAAATAGGTCGAATTAAGAAAAACTAATTAGAATAGTTGGGTTAATCTCCACTGTAATAATTTGGTCCCACTAAAATAAATGGCTCATAAATTCTAATTAACGTGGTAATTTCTTGAGAGTGCCTAATTAGTATAAGTATAGATTATTGTAGCTTGGAGTTTTTATTTTGTGAATGCTAACACGAGATAGTCTGAAATGCCATATAGTTGTGACAAGGCAAATATGGCCACAACCGTGTTGTCAACATGGGAAAAGACATAGAAGATTACAAGACATGTCTAATGAATAAACATTTTAGCGTAGATAGTATATAGAGTGAGTACAATACTCAGAGAAAACTTTTTTTAGCCTGTTTCTTTGAAAACTGAAGAGAAAAGTATACCTATCGTCGATGAATTTTTTGGGAGTCAAGATTTGGTCCCTCAACTCCAAAACCAGATAACTTACACCCTCAACTATTGAGACCAGACAAGGTTCATCCCTGGATTTGGTTTTGACAGGTATTAGGTTGACTCCCCAGTTTTGACAGTGCTGACCCAAATTATCACAACTATTTCAAATCCATGAACATGTTTGGAATTTGTGATTTAATTTTTCAAATCCTCTTACATTTTCCATGTTCACATATTTTCCTTCAAATTCGTGTACTTCTCCAAATTTTTACCATTTTATTACTTTCCATAATTTTATCTAATTCATGTACTTTTTTCAAACCCGTGAACTCTTAAAATCACGTACATTTTTAAAGCCGCGTATGTTTTCCATGTTTGTGTAGTTTATGCAAATTCATGTATTATTTAGTATTGACATACTTTATTTGTAAAAGTTCATGAAGTTCAAAAATAATACGCAAACTTGGAAAACTACATGAAATTCGAACAGTTTCATGGATTTGAAAAAATACACTGATGTGAAAATACACGAACTTAAAGAATACACAAATTTGAAAAATATTAATCAATCTTTAAAACAGTATATGGATTTCAAAAAGTACGTGAATTTTTAAGAAGTCTCATATTTGAAAATAGTACGCGACTTTGAAGAAAGTACGTGGATTTGAAAAAAGTACATGAAATTCCAAAAATTACACAAATGGTCAATCTGTTACTCTCACATGGCGAAAGTAAATGCAATGCGCCCTAAACCTTTCCTCTGGGATAGGGATGTTCTCCTAGAAAGCCCAGATGACACCTCCTCCCATATCTACTCCTTTTATATGCCCATCCTGGAGCAGATTTCTGATCTTTGCGCCAAGGAGAAGCATGAGGGGGCGCTGGCGGAAGCCCGTGCCTGTGCTGCACGTGGTGATCTTAGCTAACCTGAGCCCACTGACCCTGTTCATAGAGAGACCACGGGTGGTGCAGCTCCCTTGATGGCGAATGTGGCTGGGACTTCCCTGTCAGTTCCCTCCTCGGTGAGGGTGCTATGCGGACGTCCCCCCACACGTCTCAATCCCACTGAACACCGTCTGGAGGTGCGTGGGTCCGCCTCCCTCGGGCCAGGGGCCACCGCTGCCCCCTCTGCGTGGGGGCGACATGGCCGGCCGTCTAAGGTTCTCCCCCGTCCCGCGTTTGACGAGCGGGCTAGCTCGGCCCCGCTTGCAGGGCCTAGGAACTCCTCTCAGGTTATTAAATGAAGCTCCTATGTTGGAACATCAGGGGCTTCGGTCTCACTGGCTGGCGACGGCAGCTGATCGAGTATTTGTGACAGGAAGAGATTGACATTGTGAGACTACAGGAGACGATTCGCCAGGATTTTAGCATGCATGAGCTCCAGAGGCTTTCCCATCACCAGTTTGCCTGGCAGTAGTTGCCTGCTACGGGCCACTCTGGGGGCATCCTGCTCGGAGTCAGGGAGAATGCTTTCTCGGTTGAGGATATGGACCAGGGGGAATTCTTCGTGAGCATGTCCGTCACTGACCGACGAGTTCACCTCAGTTGGGAGTTGATTATCGTCTATGGTCTGGCGGACCATGGCCGCTCTACTGATTTCCTCGCCGAGTTGAAAAACAAGGTGGATAGGTGCACCACACTCGGCTTTCCCTGCACCTGCACTCTCAGCATCCACGATGTGGTAATCATGTTCTATCAATCTTCTGACCTGAATCCATGCATGGTTGAGAAAGAACTTGAGCATGCTCAAGTTCACATCGAAAATTGTTTTGTTGAAAACTTCTATTACATCCTAAGATAAGTAGAATTCCTACTATGGATATTGTCTACTGCCCACGTAAGGTATGCAGTGATGTTTATCTAGACCTTTAGGCTGGCCATAGAAAATTTCAGACTGCAACCGATACTGATAATGTGCTTGAGTTATTAATTTTAAATAGGTATTAACTTCATATGACTTTGTTATTTTCCATTTTTCATGTATGATATTTAGGGGTCGTGCTATCTAGCAAATCCCCACCATATCCGGATGTAGAAGCGGGTGAACGGAAAGTTGATGAGTACATACGACGCACGGTGAGTATATATACATATGTATTAACTCATTTCGAGCAGAATAGTTGCATACTGCATGCGCGAACAAGCTGACAAACATATACTAGTATATGAAACCCTGATCAAAAGCAAATATCTATGTTCCTAAAGGATGAACCGAGCGAGATGCGACAGATGATCGATGCCATAAGAACGACTCTGGCGTCATTGGGTGATGATGAGACGTCAATGAGTGTTTCAGCCTACGACACAGCGTTGGTCGCCCTTGTCAAGAACCTTGACGGAGGTGATGGACCGCAATTCACCTCGTGCATCGACTGGATTGTTCAAAATCAATTACCAGATGGTTCGTGGGGTGATCCTGATTTCTTCATGGTCCAAGATCGGATGATCAGCACCCTGGCATGTGTGGTAGCGCTGATATCTTGGAACATCGATATCGACAACTTGTGTGACAGGGGTAAAAAGATTAATGGATGGATTATTCTTTGTTTTTTATGTCAACGATCACCCGTGTTTATTTCCATGGAAGGATCAAGTATCTAATATATAGTGGACCTTTTCTGTTGCAGGTGTGTTATTTAGCAAATAAAATATGAGCAGATTACTAGAAGAGGAACAGGACTGGATGCCATGCGGCTTGTAGATTAACTTCTCAGCACTCCTAGAGAAAGCCAAGGACCTGGACTTGGACATCCCTTATGATCACCCTGTTTTGGAAGAGATATATGCCAAGAGGAATCTGAAGCTCTCTAAGTATGCATACCTAGCTACATGCGTGTGATAAACATTGTTATATAAATTGAGTTGAATAGGCTATGTATAATTAATTAAGCTGTAATTAATCTTACTCTGAAATTTTAGGATACCTCTGAATGTGCTGCACGCCATACCAAGGACCCTAATCTTCAGCCTTGACTGAATGGTAGACTTACCATTGGACTGGGAAAAGCTACTCAGATTGCGGTGTACCGATGGGTCCTTCCATTCCTCGCCTGCTGCCACAGCTGCTGCCCTCAGTCGCACTGGCGACAAAGAATGCCAAGCATTCCTGGATAGGCTCATCAAAAAGTTCGATGGAGGAGGTAATTAAAATCACTACTATTACTTCTTGTACAACTAAGAACTAACATGATCGAATGCAAACTTAGGTGACTGGTGCCATGTAGTCTCCTCAACTGGTCAATAGCAAAAAGAATTTTACCAAGACAGCATTGGTCAATACTAACATTGCAATTCATATAAATTCCCTTTCTTTTTCACTAGTGCCATGTAGCCACTCTATGGATACTTTTGAGCAAGTATGGGTGGTGGATCGGCTGATGCATCTCGGGATATCAAGGCACTTTACAAGTGAAATTGATCGGTTCTTAGAGTTTATTTACAGGTAACATACGCAACCTCCATCTAATTGGAAATATATTACGTCATAATATACTCCCTTCAGTACCAAATTTGAACAGAAAAAATTGTCTTATATTTTGGTACAGAGGTAGTATCTAAATATTAATTGTGTTTTTAAAATGGAATGCTACTAGAGTTGTGTTTTCCTTTAAATGTGATAGAGTACTAGTTTGAGACCAGGGGTATATCTTCACTTTGAACAGGCGGTGGACTCAGAAGGGATTGGCTCATAACGTGCACTGCCCAATCGCGGATATTGATGACACGGCCATGGGTTTCCGTCTCCTCCGTCAGCATGGCTACGACGTCAATCCATGTAACTAATATTTTTAGTCAGATTTAGTCAGATATAAGCTAGATTCAAAGTTTGAGAAGCGCGTTGGCATGCATGCTGGATCGAGTTTTACTAATGCGCGTCCACAATGCAGCTGTGTTTAAGCAGTTTGAGAAGGATGGTAGGTTCGTCTGCTTCCCCATGGAGACCAACCACGCTTCTGTTACCCCAATGCACAACACTTACCGTGCATCTCAGTTCATGTTCCCTGGTGACGATGACGTCCTAGCAAGGGCTGGGCCCTATTGTCGTGCATTCCTCCAAGAGAGACAAGCCTCCAACAATCTGTACGACAAGTGGATCATCACCAAGGACTTGCCTGGCGAGGTATGTGCCAACCCGGCTACTAGTTAGTTTCCATGGTTGAGAACAGAGTATTGAGCAGTTCTTCATGCAAAATCAGGTCGGGTACACACTGAACTTCCCGTGGAAAGCAAGTTTACCACGAATTAAAACAAGGATGTATCTGGATCAGTACGGTGGCAACACCGATGACTGGATTGCCAAGGTCCTCTACAGGTAAAGAAAATTAGATAACCAAATTATACTTAGTTAATTAGAATAACTCTCCATTATAGGAACCAAAGGAAAATATTTATCTTTTGGGATAATTTAAGACGCCACAATATTTTAAACCTAAACTTGATCCATGTATCAAGCAAAGTGAGATACAAAAGTGAGTGCATACAAAAATAACCATGAAATTAGTTTAAATTCAGGAAGTTCTCATATACAAAATGAGGAATGGGGCTTTAGAGGTACTAACCAACCTATGTACTAGTATTCAACAAACATGTGACACTAGACCCATTCTAAATGCAGCTTATTTAATTTATGGTAGTCAAATATCTGTTACACCTTTGTTTCTGACACTAAATATTTCAGAATGAATCTTGTGAGCAACGACCTGTACCTTAAAATGGCTAAGGCTGATTTCAGAGAATATCAGAGACTCTCCCGACTTGAGTGGAATGGCCTCAGAAAGTAAGTCACATATATTTTTGCTACGACTCTCTGTGTCCTCAAATGCAATCAACTAGCTAAAAAATCGGCAACTAGATTCTTACTCGAGACTTGAGAGTATGCGCAGGTGGTATTTCAGGAACCATCTTCAGAGATATGGTGGGACTCCAAAGAGCGCACTCACGGCATACTTCTTAGCTTCAGCAAATATCTTCGAACCTGGCCAGGCAGCAGAGCGTCTAGCATGGGCTCGCATGGCGGTGCTTGCTGAGGAGGTTACAACTCACTTCCGACACATTGGGTATGTATGCAGCCTCATAGTTCTCCCTCCCTGGAATCTGGGTTTAGTGATGATCGGTGCAAAACATGTGTGCAATTCATCGTAGGGGTCCATGCAATTCAACAGAGAATCTTGAAGACATTATCGACCTTGTTTCGTTTGACGATGCTTCCGGCGGTCTTCGTGAAGCGGTAAATTTCAACAAACCACTACACTTAACTATAGTTATTGATATGAGATATTGAACTTTTACTAGATATAAAACGGCTGAACCTCTATTTTCTTTGAGAACTACGGTGGAAGCAGTGGCTCATGGCATGGACTGCGAAGGAGAGCCATGGATCCATTGATGGAGATACAACACTGTTGTTCATTTGGACCATCGAGATCGTCTCTGGAAAGGAACGTTGCAGCTGAGAAGAAACTGAACCTTTGGGATTATTCACAGCTCGAGCAGCTCACCTCTTCCATCTGCCACAAGCTTGCCACAATAGGTCTTGCTCAGGTGCGTGTGTACATGCATTGCATTCATATATCCATGTACCTCGATTTGAGTTGTATGTGATTTGTCAGACTATAACCAATATATGTTCAATGCGGAAAAGCAGAATGGGGGGAGCATGGAGAACACAGAGGACTTACAACGGCAAGTGGATTTGGAGATGCAAGAACTTTCTTGGCGTATTCATCAGGGTTGCCAGGGAATCAACAGAGAAACCAGAGAGACATTTCTCAACGTGGTGAAAAGCTTCTATTACTCGGCTCATTGCTCACCTCAAACAGTTGATAGCCACATCGCAAAGGTCATATTTCAGGATGTGATTTAGGAAGAACCCTCTTCTGTACCTGTTAGTACTACAGTGGAAGATGTGGATTTTGATTGGAGATGAAGATACGTGGTCTTACCTGGAGTACGATATGAGCCCTTGGCACATCGGAAAATCCACCTCTTTGTAAAACCTATGTAAACTTATGTATGTGTAGCATTGCTTGGGGCGAGGGGGATGCGCGAGGAAGGGGGCAATGGAAGGGCACGATCTAACGGCCCAGGCGAAGTGATCCGACGCTGGGCTGTTCAGCCGGGTGCACTGGCGCAGATCAGTGTCCAAAAGAAATGAGTAAAGAAACACGCATGCAGGGACATCGCCCTGACTAGATCGATCTGTTGCCACAAGCACAAGATACGTGGTTTTACCTATGTGTATCTTCATCCTCCGATGTGATTGATCCATGTACGAGTTTCAACAAAACCGACATAAATACAACCTTCCATGGTACATGAGAAGTTTTACTAGTACAAATGTGTTGCGTCTTGTCCATGTGCTGGCATAGAGAGGTCGCTAACTTAATTTCACAAATACAACTCCACTGTGAATGTATTTTTGTGTACAGAAAAGAAGAAGAGAAGCACATAGGTAATAGTATTTATCTGCTATCAAGCACCCTTATACGGGGTCACCACTAGATGCAGTTGGTTCTTCCTCCTCGCATTTGCCCCCACTTTTGTTTCCATGTCGAGCTCATGTGTTCCAGCAGGGAGGCTCCAATCAAAGTAGTAGAGGAGTCGTGCCACCATGAGCTGAAGCGTGGCCAGCCCAAAGGTATCGCCGGGGCACTTCCTCCTCCCAGCGCTGAACGGCAAGTACTCGAACCGTGAGGCCTTGTACGTGGCTGTGCCATCCTCGAACCTCTCCGGCATGAACTCCTCTGCGTTTTCCCAGTACTCGGAGCTCCTCCCCATCGCCCACGTATTGACTAAGACCCTGGTGCCCTCCTTGACCTCAAATCCGCCTACATCGCAGGTTTCCCGACAGAGACGAGGGACAAGCAACGGCACCACAGGGTTTAACCTCATGGTCTCCTTGATCACCATTTTGGTGTAGCGGAGCCCATCTATATGTTTTTCATGGTCTATTGGGCTCTTGTTGTCCAAGGCACGCCGAACTTCAGCCTGCGCCTCGGCCATCACCTTGGGGTTCCTCATGAGCTCGGACATGACCCATTCGGCCGCTGCCGACGTCGAGTCCGTCCCTGCCGTGAACATATCCTGAAGGGGCATGAACAAGAATGAAAATTATGTTCCCCGCAGAAAATAAAATTATATATGTTTTCTATACCATACCAATATGATCGCTTTGATGTCTGTCGTGTCGATGGGGAATTCAACGTTCCGCTCATCCCTGATCCTAAGCAGAACTCCAAGAAGGTGTTGGCCTTGTTCATCCTTGCTGCACTCATCAGCGATGATCTTGTCCAAGATGGCGTCCAGCTGCCGGTGCGCACGCCACAGGCGGCCTCTCAGCCCGGTGAGAGTGTCGACAAACCATAGCGATGGGAACAGGTCCCCGACGGTGTATCCGCCGGCATTCTTCATCGCCTGGCCGATCAGGGTCATAAACTGCTCCTGCAGCTCGCCGTCACACACCTGGCCGAACGTCGCTTTGCCGGTGATAGTGTTGGTGCAGGAAATGAGCAGCTTGCCAAGGTTAAACGGCCCGCCGCCCCGACCGGCGGCGCGGACGTTGTCGATGAGGGACATGGTCTGGCTGTCTCTGAAGGGCGCGAACTGCCGCACCTTCCGTTCGCTCAGCAGCTCCATCGTGCAGAGCTTGCGCGTCGTCCGCCAGTAGGGGCCGTAGGGCGCGAGGACGACGTCGCGACCTCCGTAGCAGAAGATCTCTGAGACCAGGATGTTGGGCCGTGACGCGAAGGCAAGGTCCTTGTCCCGGAGCACCTCCTGCGCCGCCGCCGGCGATGAGATGACGACGGTGTCGATCTGGCCGAACCGGAGGTACATGACCGGGCCGTGCTTCTTGGCCAGGTCCCGGAGGGCGACATGCGGCTGCGACGTGAGGACGTGGTGGAGGCTTCCGAGCAAGGGGAGGCGCCATGGGCCTGGAGGCCGCCTATGGTTTTTCCGTTTGCGGCTTAGTACGGACGCAAGGACGACGAGTGAGGCGAGAGTGAGGAGCAACACGAGGGTGGATGCGCTTGGCTCCGTCGCCATCACCATCAGGTTTGCTTGGAGCACAAATTGAAATGCCTTTTAGTGTGGGATAAGACTCACGAACACTTTTTCTATATATAGGCGCCACATCCTTAGTGTGGCATAAAATTTCACAACTCGTAGATCAGCCTGCACATCAGTTTTCCAGTCAAAGCTCCATAAGTCAAATATTGTACAATTGAATACATAAATTAGTGTGGTCATATGTCTCACAGCCACAGGCGCTCCCGTTAAGTACACCAATCGGCCACCTTGTAGATGTATCCATCTGTTTTCTTGTCTTTTTCATGGACAAGTCACAAAAATTGACTATAATTTAGATATATAATTGAAGAAATAAATACACGTAAGCATACTTTGTCGTGGACATGTCACATGTGCCTTGACTGTGCGCCCCACATGTTTTGACACTCAGATGTGGTCAGCAAAAATTGACAAGTCACAAAAATTGACTAGTTAACAAAAATTGACTAGTTTTCTAATGTTATTACTGCCACAAGTTTGATTATGTCAGAATAGCAGGGGTCAATCATGCACGTTAAGAGCAGGCATAAATGGGCTCAAGTAGTCTTGGGCATGTGTCTTCGGTTCAAATAATTGTATGTGTCTATATTGTAATCAATGAATCCTAACAATTAGTGATGGGCCTGTAGTTGTGCGAAATGTGCGGCCCGCATAGAGCCCGTAATTTGGGTGGACCATATTTTTTATATAGGTCTAGTACGAAATCATGAATTGAGGAGTACATTTTCTAAAGATTAATCTCGCCTTTTCAGATTGCGACAAGTGGTATATTGCATGCTTGTCATTTGTCGCAACGTAAACGTTTTCTCTATTTTCATGAAATGAGGTGAAAGTTTTGACGAACTTTTTCTTTCATGAAAAAGACCGAATCAAAAAAACCGTGTGTCCCGCGATAGAAAAAACAGAAAACACGATTTTAGCTTTTTTTTTCTTTCCTTTCCGAGAGGCACATAAAACGAAGGCAAAACCATGCCTCTCGTAAAAATCATGTTTTTTCTTTGCGATAGGCACGGGCGTGACTTTCACGAAGGCAAAATCATGCCTCTCGCGGAAGCAAAACCGTGACTCCAATAAAAAAAAGCAGAAAACACGTTTTTTCCTTTATCCTTCCCCTTTTTCCTTGTAAGCCGTCTCCAAGGCACGTCATGCGTCCGACGGGTCCACACGCTGCTTATCTCTCTTCCCCTTTATCCTTTCCTTTTCCTGCTTATCTCTTTCCCCTGATGGGCTGGGCCGCTCATTCTTTCTTTCTTTTCATCTTCCTTCACCACTCCACCCCACACACCAGCATCATCACCGTCACTGTAGACCAGTCACTACAAGAAAAACGCTCAATTATGACCAAAAATAATGACGGTGGTTTAATTGGTCATTGATCCATGACCAAAATTCTGAAATTAGTCATGGCATGTCTAAGAGGGTCCAAAGCCCATAACATTATGACCTTTTGGGTCCATTAGGTCATGATCCTATTGCACAAAATGATCATTAAGATGTGCAAAACTATTTATGAACATATTTCAATGCTACCATGACCAAATATAATACCATAAACATATGTGTGGAGGAGACTGGACGACACCTCATCAATTTTGCCTATGTGTCGTGTATAGAGAGCAAAATTTTGTTTTATACATATATGGATGAAGTAAATTATATTAGATAAATACCAATAAATTATAATTATTCATTTTAATATCCTAAATATTTTAGAAAATACAATATAATTACCAAAATGAAGTATATGAGCCCATGCTAATCTCATAATGTGTAGACCTTATTTAGATAAATATTTTTGAAAGGTGGTATAGGGTACCTTAACTTGGTGTTTGAGACAATAAAGACTTAAACATGACAATAAAAAATATATGGGTGAATTTTTCAGTAATGCCAAATACTATCATAATTAAATGAAAAGTGTTTCGACCCAGAACACTCAACCAAAAAATATAGCTTTCTTTTGAGGGAAATAATAAATATTGTATAACTCTTTCTAGGCAATCAAAAAATACAACTAGAGACAACAATATGGGTCCATATTTCCTAAATCCAATATCTATACGGACTAATATCTAAATCCAATATGGGTCCATAATTATTGGGTCATTTAAACATACCACATGAGGCTAATATGTTGAGTGTTTACCCGAAATAAGAGGATAAAAAATATATAAGAAACATAAGAAAAAAACACAATTACATAAGCTGGATTCGGATTAGTAGAACCATTTATGCCACGGATCGATGACATGACACAAATCCTACCGTCCATTGCTAGCAATCCCACGTCTATCCATCCATTCATTCATCTGAAGAAAAGGAGTAAAAAAACTTGCAGACCCACAATCCTCGTGAACCCTAGCCACTCGTCGCCTCCTCCCCTTGCTGCCTTGCAGATCGCCGCCGCCACTTCCCTCCCCATCCCTCCCCGCATCTGCTGCCTTGCAGATCGCTGCCGCCACTTCCCTCCCCATCCCCTCCCCGCATCCGCTGTGGCTCCCGCCCTCCCCGCACCCTCCTTCGGGCCCTCCCTGCACGCGCCGCCGAGGGCTACGCGCTCTTCTTCGACGACCTCCTCTCGCGGGCCCATGCGTGGGACTGGTTCTCCGACGTGCTCCCCCGCCTCATGCGCGTCCTCCTCCGCCTCCCCGCGCTGCTTGAGGACCACTACGCCGCCGCCCGGGCCGCGACCGTGCTCTGCCTCCTGGGGCCTCAGGACGCGGGCTTCGTGCTCCCCGGCCAGGAGCTCGCCTGCGCGCTCTTCTACCTGTTCCCCACCGCCGGCCGCGGCGAGGTCCGACTCCCGGCCATCAATTTTGATGCCTTGTTCTCGTATGCCCCCTTGGCTCATTTGGATATCCTAGGGTTTAATTATACCTTGTAGTGTCAAATTGACTAGTTGTTCTTACTTGATCTCCTATGCTTCTATGTTCTTGCAGGGCACTCACTAACAATGTGAGGCAGAGCCAGTAGCACAAAGTGAGGTGCATTGCTCACTATTTCGAGAGGGTGATTGCCTCCATTTTAGACCTTCTGCAGGGCTCCTGTGAAATTATATAGTGCGCAAGTTAGTTGGGTTCACTTGTGTTGGTTAAATCAAAGCTAAACTTGTAACCACCAACTAAAGCCATTTCTTGTGCAAAATCAACAATATGCAAATAAGATATTTTCATATTAGTTTGAATGATTGCATTTCAACATAGGATGACAACTACGAGTGGCCCAAGATTCATACCTCTATTTATCATCTGCGTAGGTGCTCTCGGCATCTACGACATATAGCTTTATAACCGGTACAATTTATATCATGAGTGCTATAGCAGATAGGCATTTGGTTGATTACACGTGCTGCTTAGTTGGCATCCCGTTCAGCCAAAAGATAGAGTGGGGTAACTAGCAATAATTCTGGCCTTTCTAGGGATCCTGAAAAGGGCTATACCAAACTCAACTAGTACTTCTCGGTGAGCTGCTATTTGAAGGGAGTAAATTGATGAAAGACACAACATTTTGTGGTTAGGGTATTTCAAAACCATCATCTTTAACGAAAATAACGATATGCAAATAAGATTTGTAGTACTCCCTCGGTTCACAAATATTTGCCATGAAGGCAAGAGGCAAGCGAACGAAGGAAAAGGACACATCATCTTCCTGCTGTAGTTGTATGATTGTTTAGCAGCCATAATAAAACCCATGGTAGAGCTACACGCATAGGGGAAGGAATGAAAAAAGACAATAATTTGCGTTCTATATATAAGATTCACAACAACACAACAACTTACCTCTAGCGATCACGATATTACTATTTAATATTCATACCAACACATGCCGTGTTAGAATGTATACTGCAACTGCTTGATACCAATATGAGACCCAACATGCTGCTGCTGCTCCCGCTCGTGGCCGGCCCGTGCTGCTCCTGCTGTTAGTAGCCGACTGTACACTGTAACTGTTTGATTTTTTTTGCTTGGTGATGTTCGCTCGGTTGCTGCTGACATGACATCCTAACATGTATGCATCACAGAATTTGGTGCAGACAATGGGGAATTTCACGTCCAATGATGCTTCTTCTTCAGTCAAAGAGGCACAAAGGGCATCAGCAACCAGCTGCTCGACTGGTTAGGTATGTCATGCTAAAATCACACTATGAAACGAAAGACGATTTGTTATTTTACGGCAACAAATAATGAGTCGTTCC
Organism: Hordeum vulgare subsp. vulgare; assembly: GCF_904849725.1. Taxonomy (NCBI): domain Eukaryota; kingdom Viridiplantae; phylum Streptophyta; class Magnoliopsida; order Poales; family Poaceae; genus Hordeum; species Hordeum vulgare. The sequence goes on from NC_058519.1 coordinate 10,127,109, forward strand.
TGCCTTTTTCATATGATCAGACTACATTCCTATATTATAGGTATTTTTGCTAGCTATATTAAAAATGATTCCCCGAGGTGTTCCTGACTTCTTTATAGGATAAGACTGCATTATTATATTGTAGGTATTTTTTCTATTTATACAGTATATTAATAATCATGCTCCAGTAGTGTACTAATCATTATGTACAAGTCATTTTTGGTAACTATAAGGAAATGGTTCAGTAATTCTTTCTGTGCACACTTTCGCTAAGCACCGGCCTAAGAAATTTGAGAACCAGCTTAAGAAATTTGATGACCCATGTATAAAAGCATCAAGGAGACATTTGGACAACCAATCTAAATGGACAAAATCAGCCCCGACACAGGCATTCATGCACAGAATTCTAGAGAAAATATACAAGAATAACCAAGCCATGTACTAAATAGATACCATGTGATGGTTCGAGGAAATATCTCAGCAAATAAAGATCATCCGTATGAGTACATTTAAAATCCGTTGGGAGAACATTGTGTCTCACTTGGCACTTGGTAACCAGCAACAGGAAAAATCAGAATTATTACAGAACTGAATACTACCGGACTAATTTACATGAGGTTGCAAAGAGACTAGCTGCAACTTCACTGCCATCATACATGTTTAAAATTGGTCTTGAAGCTGCTTAATTTGCATGTGACCAAAGATTTCCCATCAATTTCATGTGCCCAACAATCTCTTCGATGACTGAAACAGTCATATCCATGGGCTGGAAGCAACATGGCATGCATCTTATCAATAGAACTAAACCCTTTAGGTTCACCTTTCTTCTCACCAAAACCTGAATTTTACTGTAATTATTTAAAGGTCTGAAATTTAAACCTAGCATTAATTTCACCTCTTGTTTGTAAGCATACATAATGTGGTGTAGCATGTATGACATGCCCTGTTATCTTTAATGCATATTTTATACCATCACATTGTATCTCCGTATGTCTTCTTTCTTGTACAATAAATGCAAACATATATATATGCTACATTACAATATTCTGTACTAGGTGCACGCACACTTTGCATGCATTTTTGACATCATGGTGATTAGAAGCACCTTCATTGAGAGAAGTTGTATGCTTTCTTATGTTTGATTATTTGAATTACGAGGACAATCTGAAGCACCCAAAAAAAGTAGAGGACAAGACGGGAGGAGGGAACAATAAGCTTCGTTTATCATTGATGTTATGTGTGATCAACAAAAACTTGTGCTTCTCATCCAATCTTTGTCGAACTATGTTGATGCGTGATTATGCACTTGTTAGACCCTTTTGTTGTGCACCTGCACTTATATAACTATTTTGTTGTGCACTTGTTGGTCCTTGAACCTTTATGTGTAGAGGAGTCGATGGATGATGTATTGTAATTCATGTGATGTGTTACTGAAATGAAATATATACAACTAATTTGATATATTTTATTGTTGTGTACTTGTTTTTAATGGGTCTATCCTGAGATATACATGCTTTTGGTAAAATAATGCATCAGCCTAAACAATTTATACATTTTTAATAATAAAATAATATTAGTGGAGGCCCATGTAGACTAGATTATTGAATTGGGCTATGAAATTTATGATGATTTCATTTGGTCACTAGCATGCCATGTCAGCACAGCCACGTCAGATTCTACGTGGCTCACGCAAATGGGTAATGATCAAATCAAAATTTTGGTCAATAGAGATCTATGATCAAAATTTTAGAAAGGTCAAGTTTGTTCATTCTTGATGGCCAACTGTTGACCTTGTAAATTTGGTCAAAAAAAGTCAATGAACAACAACAATGACGAATCAATGACCAATATAGGGAGTCATGACTGACCTTATTTCTTGGTGTGAGTGCCGCCACCACCGCACATTGCTGGACCGCTGCTACAAACTTTCATCGCCTAGTGTCGCTGCACTGTTGCTGCAAATCGTTATCGCCGCTCATCTCGTGCTACTGTAGGCTAGGCTGGACGGAAGCTGTTGTCATGCCCGGGCGGAGCTGTCTCCAACAGGTGAAGTAGAGAGGGGCTCGCCGGCATCGCAATGAAGAGCGCGAGAGCCATGGGAGTTGTAGGGAAGCGCGGCGGTGTCGGCGGGCTGCAGCAGCCGGTGAAGCAAAGCGGACTCGTCGGAGCTGCAACCAAGCACCACCGGAGTTGATTGAAGTGCCGCCGGATTTGCAACCAAGCTCCCTGAGTTTCAATGAAGCGTAGTGTGGACCGTTCAAGCTTCATCGGCGCTGCAGTGGAGCACCGCGGGGATCGCCGAAGTTGCAACGGAGATTCGTCGATGTCATTGGTGCTACACTGAATCTTCGTCGGATGTCGTAGACGCTGCGTTGGAGGGCTATGGTCGCACATCGCCGTGCTGCAGTGGAGCTGGCACCCCGTTGCCCTTGAAGCTGGTCTGCTACCATGACGTTGTTACATCGAAGCTAGAGGCGCTAATCCAACGTAGCACTGGCCTTATTTTATTTTATTTGTGAGATAGGCCACAATTTTTGGTATCGTGCATGGCCCCGGATTTTGTCGTTCGACCCGTGAATCCTATCATTTTAACCTGTCGTGATGCAAGCAAATAAGTAGACAAGAAAGGAATCTTCAACGAGTGAAGATCGAAGAAGTACGGAAGACAAAGTATTAAAATAAAGAAAAAACTGTTAGAACTAATCTTAATATTTGTTACTCCTTCTGTCTCATAATATAAAAATGTTTTTGACACTATACTAATATAAAAAATGCTTTTATATTATGAAACCAAGGGAGTAGTTTGTGTGACTTGTTCTTCATGATGCAGTAGTAACCATTAGAGCTGGATCGCACGATCGACGCGCGTGAGGGCATGTACGATGGTGACATATGGATACATATGCTCCATCACAAAAAGTAGCTTGAGACATCTATATTGACTTTTTCTTTTCAATGCAAGCTATCATCAGGATGTCTCATCAAAAATAAAAAATAAAAAGTCTAATGCACATGCATATCTTTTTTTTTTGAAAAGGAGGTTCAAACCTGCGGCTTCTGCATCAATCGATGCATACGGTCATCTCTATTAATTATTCAACATAGGTCTAACAAGAACATACATCAAACCATCCGAAGCCACCACTCACACCTACAAAACTCGATAATGTGGCTCTCACTCCCCATATCTAAATTCGGTGCCGTCATCGATCCATCCACATAACTTATCGGAACTCACGGGCGGTGCAGCAGACCTAAACGTACACCACATGCACACGTTTTAGACGCCGCCATCATCATCAGGATGCTGACCCATCTTCAGGAGAGAGATCTGTATCATCTTTGTTAGTCCGTCCATCCGTCGACGCCATCATGGCTCGTCAGTCCAGACGCAAAGATTCTGGAAGATCTGTCGTGCGTAGCACCTGTTGACTAGGCATGACACAACGTAGCACCTGTCGGCCAGGCATGACTTGACATCTCCACCGGAAGCTCCGTGCAAGATGATCGACGCCAGCACGTCGCCAAACAGCGCCACCCGCCCTGCGCTCATTCGTCTAGACACGAAAATTCTGAAAGAACTGTCGTGCGTAGCACCTACCAACTAGGCATGACTCGGCGTAGCACCTGTCGGCCAGGCATGACTTGACAGTTCCACCAAATCTTCGGGCCAGACAAAGCCGCTCCACAAACGATGCTCCCAAGAGAGAAAGGGCACCGTAGTACCGCCATTGTCCGATCTGGAACACTAGTAGAAAACGGGCCTTTGGCCTGGACCATTTAGTCCCGGCCTGCCTCAGGGCCGGGACTAAAGGCCCGGCCACGTCGCCCCAATTCTCAATGCCTCCCTCGAGGCTTTAGTCCCGGCCCGTAAGGAGCCTTTAGTCCCGGTTCGTGTCCCAAACCGGGACTAAAGGGCTACGCGGCGGGCAGTGGTGGTGGCAACCGTTCGTATCCCCCTTTAGTCCCGGTTGGTGGCTCAACCCGGGACTAAAGGACTAACACGTGGCCTGCCGTAGTGGTGGCAACCGTTGGTATACCTCTTTAGTCCCGGTTGGTGGCTCAACCCGGGATTAAAGGCCTAACACGTGGCCTGCCGTAGTGGTGGCAACCGTTTGGTATACCTCTTTAGTCCCGGTTGGTGGCTCAACCCGGGATTAAAGGCCCAAATGGTTTGCATCCCGCGTCGTTTCGGGCGATGAAAAGCACGAACCGAAGCGTACATTCGCCATTTCTCTGTTCTTCTTCTCTCTCGTGTCGCCCTCTCTGTTCTTCTCCTCTCTTCTTCCCTTCTCTTCTTCCACCATGCCAACTATCTTTCGTGAGGTGCTCGCACATGGCACGACCAAGCTCTGTGTCGTGTACACGAACCTGAGCAGGGAGGTGCCGTTTTTTCTTCAACAGTTGAAGGAACGATGGTTTGACCACGCGGCGGATCATGAGAAGTTCTTCGGGCTTGATCTGGAGTACACGGCCGATCAACGCGTTGTTGCCGTCATCCAACTATGCTTCGCATGCCATGTCTTGATCTTCCAATGGGCGAGGTAAGTTTTGAGGCTTTCTTTGATCCAAGATAATGACATTGTAAGTTTATTTGTTTCAATCATAGTTGGTTCCCTTCAAATAGTTGTAGTGAAACAATTTTGATTAGTTGAAGGGGAGTAAAATCTAAGTGGAATAGTGTTCCATAATCTGAAAAATCATATTAGAATCAACTAGTGTTTAATATGTTCCATTGGAATCATAGTTGGTTCCCTTCAAATAGTTGTAGTGAAACAATTTTGATTAGTTGAAGGGGAGCACAATCTAATTGGAATAGTGTTCCATAATCTGAAAAATCGTATTAGAATCAACTAGTGTTTAATATGTTCCATTGGAATCATAGTTGGTTCCCTCCAAATAGTTGTAGTGAAACAATTTTGATTAGTTGAAGGGGAGCACAATCTGATTGGAATAGTGTTCCATAATCTGAAAAATCGTATTAGAATCAACTAGTGTTTAATATGTTCCATTGGAATCATAGTTGGTTCCCTTCAAATAGTTGTAGTGAAACAATTTTGATTAGTTGAAGGGGAACACAATCTGATTGGAATAGTGTTCCATAATTCGAAAAATCGTATTAGAATCAACTAGTGTTTAATATGTTCCATTGGAATCATAGTTGGTTCGCTTCAAATAGTTGTAGTGAAACAATTTTGATTAGTTGAAGGGAACACAATCTGATTGGAATAGTGTTCCATAATCTGAAAAATCTGATTGGTTCAATATGCTCCATTGAAATCATAGTTGTAGTGATACAATTTTATGCGGTGTTCTTTGATCCAAGGTTATGAAAATTGAATATATCTAGTGATCTCTCTAGGTTCCATTGGATAGCAATATGATATGTCATAGTCATGAAAATTGCATATATCTAGTGATCTCTCTAGGTTCCATTGTATAGCTATAGTGATCTCTCTAGGTTCCATTGCATATGTTCTATTTGAACCCTAAAGATAAGTTTCTCTTTAGTTGTAGTGAAACATGTTTCCTTATTGCAGCAGTATGTAACATTTGTTCCATTTTAATTTGTTTATGTTGCAGGAGTGACAAGCATTGTCCAGAACTCATGGAGTTCCTTCGCAACGGCATCACTTTTGCTTCCGTTGACATAAGGAACGACAAGCTGAAGATGAGGCACAACTTCGGTATTGAGATACCAGCTGGTTGCCTCGTTGATCTCCAAACGATATTCAGGCTTCGACATGACATGACTTCGATGGCTCATATGGCAGTTGCCTTGATCGACGAGTCATATGGTGATATGAAGACCAGTTTCCCAAAGTATCAGCACAAACTTTGGGAGAAGGGCCCACTTGATGATATCAACATTGAGTATGCAGCAAAAGATGCATACGTTTCATACGAGTTGTACCGCAAGATTCGAGTCGTCAACTATGGCCAGCGTCACCTCGAGGAACGTGGACATTCTGATTTAGATGATTCAGACGAGTAGTGTTCTGAACGTCGAACACTTGTATATATATCAATGGTAGCTATTATTATGTACTGTTTGGACTAGTATCATGCACTTCTTGGACCAATTTATATATGTCTAGTTTCTGTTTGTGCCATTATAGTTTCCAAATTTGAATGGTTTAGCCCTTTCTAACTTCATTTGCTACTTTTGAATGGTTTAGCCCTTTCTAACTTTATGGTATCATGTATTTGGACCACATATATATACAAAAAGTCTTCAGTTTAAATAAGTTCAAAAAATGAAATTCCTTTTGTAACAGATCTGTTTTTGATTAAAACAATCATTTAAAAATGAAAGACCATTAGTCCCACGTGGCGTGCAGCGGAACCACGTGGCGTGCCGCGGAACCACTTTTGTTGTGGGGGTCACTTCTCCTTCTTCTCCTTGTGCTAGATATTGGTTATGCACTAGGGGAAGTAGGAGTAGCGACCATCATCGACGGTTGAAAAATCAGGTGAGCTAGTGTCCACCATATATGAGAGAAGAAGAATGTCGTCTCTTATTGTGGGGGTCGCTTCTACTTCGAGAGATATTGTCCATTTTGTGATGTGCCTTTAAATGGTGCATTTTGAACACACAAAAAGTATGGAGTTCAAATAAGTTCAAAAAAATGAAATCCCTTTGTAAGAGATGAGTTCTCGTTCGAAACCCTGCTACTTCGAGAGAGATTGTCAGTTTTGTACACGAACTGCATCCAGTTTTTGTCGCAGCCCTCTCAACTTTTGAACACATGCTATGTGGGTGAAATGATGATAGCATGCCAACTTTCAACATTTTCAGAGTTCATTTGTAGTGCTTTTCAATTTCAGGGTCAACTAGCTCAAAAAAAAATAAGTAAATGCACGAAATATACCAAATGAAGTCAGAAATTGATGAAATTTTGTGATGTGCCTTTGAATGGTGCATTTTGAACACACAAAAAGTATGGAGTTCAAATAAGTTCAAAAAAATGAAATCCCTTTGTAAGAGATGAGTTCTCGTTCGAAACCCTGCTACTTCGAGAGAGATTGTCCGTTTTGTACACGAACTGCATCCAGTTTTTGTCCTAGCCCTCTCAACTTTTTAACACATACTATGTGGGTGAAATGATGATAGCATGCCAACTTTCAACATTTTCAGAGTTCATTTGTAGTGCTTTTCAATTTCAGGGTCAACTAGCTCAAAAAAATAAGTAAATGCACGAAATATACCAAATGAAGTCAGAAATTGTTGAAATTTTGTGATGTGCCTTTGAATGGTGCATTTTGAACACACAAAAAGTATGGAGTTCAAATAAGTTCAAAAAAATGAAATCCCTTTGTAAGAGATGAGTTCTCGTTTGAAACCCTGCTACTTCGAGAGAGATTGTCAGTTTTGTACACGAACTGCATCCAGTTTTTGTCGTAGCCCTCTCAACTTTTTAACACATACTATGTGGGTGAAATGATTATAGCATGCCAACTTTCAACATTTTCAGAGTTCATTTGTAGTGCTTTTCAATTTCAGGGTCAACTAGCTCAAAAAGAATAAGTAAATGCACGAAATATACCAAATGAAGTCAAAAATTGTTAAAATTTTGTGATGTGCCTTTGAATGGTGCATTTTGAACACCCAAAAAGTATGGAGTTCAAATAAGTTCAAAAAAAATGAAATTCCTTTGTAAGAGATGAGTTCTCGTTCGAAACCCTGCTACTTGGAGAGAGATTGTCAGTTTTGTACACGAACTGCATCCAGTTTTTGTCGTAGCCCTCTCAACTTTTTAACACATGCTATGTGGGTGAAATGATGATATCATGCCAACTTTCAACATTTTCAGAGTTCATTTGTAGTGCTTTTCAATTTCAGGGTCAACTAACTCAAAAAAAAGTAAATGCACGAAATATACCAAATGAAGTCAGAAATTGTTGAAATTTTGAGATGTGCCTTTGCATTGTGCATTTTGAACACACAAAAAGTATGGAGTTCAAATAAGTTCAGAAAAATGAAATCTCTTTGTAAGAGATGAGTTCTCGTCCGAAACCCTTCTACTTCGAGAGATAATAGTTTGGATAGTCAAAATTATTAATTATGAAAATAAAAAATATTTTTGCATTATTTATTCAATTTGAAACACTTTTCATTATCATAGTTTTGTCAAATTCTCAAATATGCAAAAAGAATTTTTAATAAACATACTTTTTATTGAAAATAACAAAATAGATAATAGTTTGGATAGTCAAAATTATAAATTATGAAAATAGAAAATAGTTTTGCATTATTTATTCAATTTGAAGCACTTTTCATTATCATAGTTTTGTCAAATACTTAAATATGCAAAAAGAATTTTTAATAAACATAGTTTTTATTGAAAATAACAAAATAGATAATAGTTTGGATAGTCAAAATTATTAATTATGAAAATAGAAAATAGTTTTGCATTATTTATTCAATTTGAATTCACTTTTCATTATCATAGTTTTGTCAAATTCTCAAATATGCAAAAAGAATTTTTAATAAACATAGTTTTTAATTGAAAATAACAAAATAGATAATAGTTTGGATAGTCAAAATTATTAATTATGAAAATAGAAAATAGTTTTGCATTATTTATTCAGTTTGAAACACTTTTCATTATCATAGTTTTGTCAAATTCTCAAATATGCAAAAAGAATTTTTAATAAACATAGTTTTTAATTGAAAATAACAAAATAGATAATAGTTTGGATAGTAAAAATTATTAATTATGAAAATAGAAAATAGTTTTGCATTATTTAGTCAATTTTAAACACTTTTCATTATCATAGTTTTGTCAATAAACATTGTTTTTAATTGAGAATAACAAAATAGATAATAGTTTGGATAGTCAAAATTATTAATTATGAAAATAGAAAATAGTTTTGAATTATTTATCAATATCAAACACTTTTCATTATAATAGTTTTGTCAAATTCTCAAATATGCAAAAAGAATTTTTAATAAACATAGTTTTTAATTGAAAATAACAAAATAAGTTAATAGTTTGGATAGTCAAAATAATTAATTTTGAAAATAGAAAAAAATTGAAACTATATGAGAAATCATGGACAAAATTCAACCTGAATTCACTTTGAATTCAGATTGAATTTTATCCACAATTTCGAATATAGTTTCAATTTTCAATAAGTTTAGACCCCTAAGCCTGCTTTAGAGAGGAGCTCGATGGATAAGCTGCGACGTGGCTTATAAACAAGTGTTAGTCCCCCTCGCTGGACGAGGTGGCACTAAACTTATCGCGCAGCCGAGGAGGGGGCTTTAGTCCCGGGTGGAGCCACGCCCCGGGACTACAGACACCCTCTAGTCCCGGCTGGAGCCACGCACCGGGACTAAAGACCCCCTGCTTCCCGCCTCTTGGTCTGCCCGAAAAGAGGCCTTTTGTCCCGGGTCGTGGCTCCACCCGGGACTAAAGGGGGTCTTTAGTCCCGGCTCGAGCCACGCACCGGGACTATAGATCCACCTATATAAGCGGGACTTCGAAAATTTCCAACCCAATTCGTCCATTTCTCTTCTTCTTCCTCTCGTTCTCCTGCCCGGCGCGGCACAGCGACGAACTAACCGACGCCGTCAGGCTGCCCGCCGTCCTGCTCGCCGTAGCCTGCCGTCCTCCTCGCCGTCGCGCCGTCCTCCTCGCCGCCCTCCTCGCCGTCGCGCCGTCCTCCTAGCCGTTGCGCCGTCCTCCTCGCCGTCACGCCGTCCTCCTAGCCGTTGCGCCGTCCTCCTCGCCGTCACGCCGTCCTCCTAGCCGTTGCGCCGTCCTCCGCGCCGTCCTCCTCGCCGCGCGCCGTCGACACCTCCGGCCGGTAAGCCCCCGCCCCCTCCTCCCCAACACTCCGGCCAGTATAGAAGAAAAGAAGAAAAAGGAGAAGAGAAGAAGAAAAAGGAGAAGAAAGGAAGAAAAAGGAGAAGAAAAGAAGAAAAAGGAGAAGAAAAAAAGAAAAAGAAAAAGATTTTTTTTTTGTCATTTAATTCCTATTGTTATTAGGTTTGTGCTAGATTATTAGGGTTAGTAATATTTAGAATTAGGTTAGGGTTACAAGAAGAAGAAATATGAACAAAAATAAGGAAATAAGATTAGGAAAAATGAAAATAAGAAGAGGAGGAGAAGAAAAGAAGAAAAAGTGTATATTGTATAGTGTATATGCTTAAGTGTATAGTGTATATAGTGTATAGTGTATAAGGAGAGGAGGAATTTTGCTATAGTGTATATAGTGTATAGTGTATAAGAAAAGAAGAAAAGAAGAGGAGGAGAAGAGAAGAAAAGAAGAGGAGGAGAAGAAAAATGAAAATAAGTGTTAATAGTTTAATTTTGCTATTGTATATGCTTAAGTGTTAATAGTTTATTTTTAGCAAGAAAATTAATAGAACTAGTTTATTTTTTTAGTTCATTTTACGATGTCTATCCCGCATCCTCGTCGTCGACTCGGCGGAGGACATCTGCTTGATCAGAGGGGCCCTGTCCGGGACTGGGCTCCGCCCGGCTGGTATTGGGAGGTGCTACCTTCCGGGGGGCGTAGGTTGGTGAGGAGCCAGCCCGTCGTTGACCCGATCCTTGTTTGGTGGCGGTCGCGTGGGCCAGTGAGGCTGCCGAGGCTTCCGGACACCGCGGAGGTGGTACGTCACCGTGTCAGCGAGGAGGATGAGCATGTCCGTCGCTACATGGTTGCGTTGGAGGGCAGGTTCGAGCATACCTGGCAGGTTCTTCGGGGATCTCACTGGAGCTATGATCATGTGATAGTTCCTTCTCTTTGGGTGTCCATCGCCCGCGCCGATACCCGTCGGGCGCTACGGTTCTAGATGTATTAGTGATGCTATATGTATGATAGTATTCGAGGAGTATTAGTGATAATATTCGACGATGTACGGACAAAAGTGATGATGTATTAGCTTATAATTGAATGCATGCTAATTTGAATACTACTTTATTTTACGATTTGGTTTTGCTTATTGAATGCTCAAATTGGAAAAGTACTCCTACTTTAAATACTATGCAGAAATCTAGGAGTCCCGGGTGGAGCCACTACCCGAGACTTAAGTTGTTTTGGAACGGAGTTCCTGATAGAATAATTCTTTTTTGGTACAAAGGTTAAGAGAATCCGTTTTTTGCAGAACTATGGATCCACATATCAGGAACCTCGAAGAGGAAGAACTTCTCGAAGATATAATCAA